>NW_027507758.1:430903779-431503779 GCF_037356315.1 Lithobates pipiens
CTAATAAAACATTTCAAAGATATATGATGTAACCATAATAGAGTAGCACATATAATGTAAATATGTACAACTGCTTCTTTGTAATGCTGATAAAAGAAAAAGAAAATAACCCAGAGTTTATTTTAGCTCTGTTCCACAATCAAAATTGCAGTCTTAAAGAAGGCATCGACATCTCATCAATGTGGTCCATTCACACTTACACATTGTAGCAGTATGCAGAAAAACATTATTGCAACTCTCTATCTCTCCTCCCCCCCCCCCCCTTGCCATTCATTCTGCATACAAGCACTACCACACAGTGCAAAGCACGACGAACAGCAGTGCACCACAGCAGTACAATCATACCAAAATATAATAAAAATCATATGCATTTTTTAATCCACTCTGGTACGCTGTACATTGGCAGCCCACTCATAACAAATGCAGTGCTTTTAAAAAAATAAAAATGTGAGTTAATGCATCGCAACAGATTAAAGCGGGAGTCCACCGGGACTCCGCGTTTTTTTTTTTTTTTTTTAAAAGCCAGCAGCTACAAATACTGCAGCTGCTGACTTTTAAATAGTGACACTTACCTGTCCAGCGCGCCCGCGATGTCGGCACCCGAAGCCGATCGCTCGCTCGGCTGCCGGGTCCCGCCGCCATCTTGGGTATGGGAATCAGGAAATGGAGCCTTTCGGCTTCATTTCCCGGTTCCCTACTGCGCATGCGCGAGCCGCGCGGCGCAATCCGGACGGTCCCCGCTGCCTCTGGGAGCTGTGTGTTTCCCAGCAGGCAGCGGGGCACTTGCTGAAGGGGGCGGGGCATTGCGGAACGGGGGCGTAACCTACGCTCGTTCCGCAGACAGCTAGCCCGGAAGTGGGTGCAGTTACCTGGATTATCCAGGTAACTGCACCCCCCTCCCCCCTGAAAGGTGCCGATTGTGGCGCCGGAGGGGGGGAGGGATCAGATGAGCGGAGGTCCATTTTAGGGTGGACCTCCGCTTTAAGTGTGCATTTGCCCTCTAATTTATAAAAGAATCCCCACAACACAAAATAAAGAAAGGCACATTTGATATATCACAAATATGTACCAGTAAAAAAAATAGTGATGTTGCACCCAAATGTTATGTCTAATTACACCTTTCTTCAGTAAACCTGCTGCAACAATACAATTTTTCTTCAACTGCTAAAGTGTCTACTTGAAGCCAAGGTACTCAATGTAAATTCACACTTCAAGCTTGTCATTTTATTTGTCCCCCCCCCCCCCCCCTCCCATGCCTCACTATTGGTCCAGAATTAGGATAGGTGTTCCCAGAAGCAAAATAAACAAACAGTGAGGCATGATAGGAATGCCAGGGCTTGGCTTTTCAAGATCAATTCTGAGATATAGAGCACTTTATAAAAGATAGTGTTTTTTTGTAACATTGCTCTAGGTTTTGAGCAAGGTTAAGATCCACACTGTGCCCCACATATAGCTGCACAGCCCCTGCTCTAATCTGGTCCTTCAGTTCTGTAATAAAAAAAAAAATAAACGCGCTACTATGGAGAGACCACCCATCAGTCACATGAGGGCCTGGCGAGGTTGCAGTTGCTAGCGGCTATGAAGTGTACCATGGACCACGGCAAGGAGAAGGGTATAATGATAGAATAGTGTAGTTACCTTTCATGCTGGTCATATTTCACTGAAAACTGGTTAATAGCTTTCACGGTAGCCATCACAGTGTGCTGTGATAGTAACAAATTAAACCTTCACATGTGCAATCTTCAAAACTCTCTCACCTTTCTGGCATATATCTCTTATATTAAGCAAAGTCGTTTTACACTTTTTGCTCTTAAAACAGCCCTCATCAGAAACAGTACAGAAATAGAATTTTATGCTTCCCACTATAGATCCAACATATTAAAATATTTTCAATGTAGAATATAACCTCACAAAACTATACCTCTGCACTAAGAATTGTTCTATAAAAATCTGATAATGTTGACAAGTCCCACTAATGTATATTAGTCTCACAGACATCAAAATGAACTTGTGATATCACACTGGTGATTTGGGGAGGTTGCCGAATAGCTACTAATGTCAAAAAGAAAAGGAACCTTGTATGTGTTTAGCCTATGAGTGTTTAACATTTTAGAGGGATCCACACACACAGATGGCCACCCTAATCTGGGTTTCAATAGTTTAATTATAAGGCCCCATGCAATGTGCAGCCAGTCATACCAGCTACAGTAATTTCACTTTTGTTAATACAACCCAAAACCTTCCCAGCCAGCTTGTAATATTATCTGATACTCAGCTCTGCCCCCATCTTATAAAATAACTCCCCATTCCCACAAGGATTAGACCGAGATTATAGCTAGCAGCCACTTGCGATAATCGCAAGCAAATCTGGCAGGCTGGTTGTACTCAAGTTGATCGATTAAAGTTGATGTAAACCCACCACTCACCCAGTATAAACGAATGACAAGAAAGAAAAAAATTAATTATATAACATATATATATCTTGCAAATGTGGCATCGAATTTATCCATCTTTATCTTACTAAATAAAACACAAGAGAAATGCTCAGATCTGGATTAACACTTTGTGGCAAGACTGGGCACAGATGAATTGAGATCCACTACTGTGCCAGGTAGAAGTCTTCATTAAAAAAAAAAAAAATATTTCAGGTTTACATCCACTTTAACTTGGTACATTCAGCTTGCATCAAACCGTTTATGGCCGGTGCTAAGGTTCCATTTTTAATTATAGTAAAAAATTCTCAGCCTCATTACATTACACAGAAGGAAAAGCCCAGTAAGGTTTTTAAAACATGTAAAAGGGTATGCAACAATTCAATTTTCCAAAAATGTAAAAACTGAATACAGGCTGACCTTTATTTGCATATCAGGCCCCTTTCACACTAGCAGTCCAATCGGGTCTGTCTGTCTGTTTTCAGGCGGATCCAATCAGACGCACCAATCTCCTTTATAGAGCGGAAGGTGTAAACGAACATGTCCATTTATACCTGCTTACATCCAATCTGCTAAAAACAGAGGGATCCGTTCCTTCTGGCTAGCGGATCACATTGGATGCTTGGCAGTCCCGTTAACGTGTGACCGCACAGAGAACGAGGCTGTGTCTGCTCTGCATTGATACGGACCAATCATCCGCCTGTTCAGTGGACAGATCCCAAGTGAAAAAGGCCTAACCTTTCAATTTTCAGGACAAGTTTTAGGGCTGTTCGATTCTACTCTGTTCAAGCAGTACTGACGCACAAAGTTTTAGTGAATAGTTTAGTGGGCAAATCTCTGCCACACACTGTATTTAAACAGGGCAAGTTGGTAAGAAAGCTTTTTCTCCTCAGAGATTGTCCCCATTTAACATTTTGCTGAAACATTGTGCATCAGTACTGTGTGGGCCAAGAAGAAGGCAACACCTCAAAACGTTTGTGCTGAACATTTCAACGCTCATGCAAATTAAAAAAGGCGCTTTAGGTGCGTTGTGTTTTCAATCGGCTTTAGGCCCCTTTCACATGGAGGAAGTCCGCCTGCCCAGCAGGGAATCTGTCCGTTGATCCCAACTTACTAGGCAGATGGCTGATCCATGTCTGCTCCACTTAAGCAGAGCGGACACAGCTCATTCTATGGGTGGTCGGATGTAAACAGACCCATGTCCATTTACACCTGGATGCCATCCGATATGGTCGACGGTTGGGGAACAGATCTTCCAGCCATCTGTTTTATCGGCTTGGATGTCTGAGTGTAAACAAACACGTTCACTTACATCCGCTGCTCCATAGGAGGATAATGGAGGGTCCGATTGTGTCTGCCTGAAAAGCTGACAGGCGGACCCGATCAGCCTGCCCACGTGAAAGGGCCTTAAGTGCGTTTCCATGAAAGCAAATGAAAGATGCAGCAAGAATTTTTAACAGACTGGAGACATGCAAAACACATAAAAAGTTAAGCGTTATCCCAACTTGACTGCCAAAGTGGAAATACATTTAAATTTACATATACACACACACACACTTTTTTTTTTTTTTTTTTGCAGATACCCTAGAGAATACAATGGCAGTCGTTAGAACTTTATCTTACACAGTGTCTGCGCAGTAATTTTTCAAACACTTTTTTGGGGGGAAAAAACTGTTTCATGAAAAAAATAAAAATAAATTAAAGTTAGCCCAATATATTTTGCATAATGTGAAAGTTACGCCGGGTAAAGATACCAAACATGTCACGCTTCAAAATTGTACACGCTCTTGGAATGGCGCCAAACTTCAGTACATAAAAATCCTCATAGGCGTCGCTTTACCTTTTTTTTTTTTACTTGTTGCGGTTTGGAGTTACAGAGGAGGTCTAGGTCTATAATTATTGCTCTCACTCCAACGTTCACAGCAATACCTCACATGTGTGGTTTGAACACCATTTTCATATGTAGGCGGGAATTGCGCGTGCGTTCGATTGTGCGTGCGGGGACCTGGGCGCTTTAATATTTTTTATTATTATTAAAAATTGTACTTTAGATTGACACTAAGAAAAAAAAAATGCTGATCACCTTTATTCCTATTACAAGGAATGTAAACATCCCTTGTAATAGGAATATGGCATGATCTTTACAGTGAGATATGGGGTCAATAAGATCCCATCTCACATCTAGGCTGGGAAGCCTGAAATTTATAAATATATATACACACACTTTTTTTTTTGCAAAGACCCTAGAGAATACAATGGCAGTCGTTGGAACTTTATCTTACACAGTGTCTGCGCAGTATGTATGTATGTATGTATGTATGTATGTATGTATGTATGTATGTATGTATGTATGTATGTGTATATATATATATATATATATATATATATATATATATATATTATAAAAACGATCACGACTTCCAAGCCGATCGTGACATCACAACATCGCGCCCGGCCACCGAACGATCATAGAGACTCCGGCAACCACCTGGTCCGCCAGAAATCTCTATGATCACCATCTGGGGCCAGCAGATCTAGTCTCAGACTCACCAATGGAAGTGGCGAGTCGGTAGAAGCACAGGAGGGTGGCGGGCGTCCCCTCTCGCCGCCCACAAGAAGGATCAAGCGGTGGAACAGCCACTATGATAGTTCTTATGGTGTAGGGAATCACTGTAGCACAAAAGGTTTTTCACCTTAATGTATAGAATGCATTAAGGTGAAAAACCGTGAGGGTTTACAACCCCTTTAAGTTTTCATAGTACCCCCTGGAAAGTGCCATAAACATGTTAAACCTGGCAGCTAGGTCCACCTAATTCAGCTTCCTGTGATGGATTGGCAACCATGCTACACTGCTTCTAAATCCAGAGCGGAGTTGCCACCAACATGTAGGCTATGTCTGCTTGCACTACAGTGGGATGAAAAATTGTTACGGGGGGTGTGGCTATCAGCCCTGTCACTGCTGATTCACAACCTTCAATTAGCACCTGGCTACGGCTTTCTGGATTGAAAGCACTGTTTCTTTAGCCAAAACCCTCCCACTGTAAGCTACAGTGTCTGGAAGGGGGAGCGTGCGAGACACAAAAGGAGAATTTGGCTCAGGGAAGGTAAAGTTTGAGGCTTGTGCATCGCATAACTGAAATTGGCAACTTCCAAGACTGTCATACAGGGAGGTTTAGTAGTACTTTAAATATGCCAACGAAAAAAAAGTGCATTTTGATCAGTTAATTTTAAGTGCTTTTATGCATTTGTCTCACTGCACCACAAACGTTTTAGGATATCAAAATTAAGTACTGTTTAAGCTGTAGAACATTAAATTTAAATTGAATCCAATAAAATCGTTTAATGCACAATAGAACTTTAAGTCCCAATGGAGGATCCAAGAGTCTGAAAAATAGCATAATAAAATCCTAAAAATGTTAATTAAATGCTTTGTAATCCCAAATTAAAGGCTACGCCTTCTAAGACAGGCTATATAGGCAAGGATTCTGAGTAGATAAAAATACACTGCGCAGTGCAGGTTTTTGAGGGCCGCCTGGCCTACAAGTATACCAGCTACAATAAGCAGCTTTTCACAAAACTGCACAGTGTATTGAAAAAAAAAAAAAAAATGTAATAAAAAAAAAAAAAAAAAAGTGAACTTGGCCTTCAATAATCAGAAATTGTGCCATAAACGTATCACACAAAAATAGAGTTAGGGCTAGTTTACACTTGCTATAGAACATGGCTTTTAAGCACCAGTCAAAGCTCCTGTCACTAAATAATAATGGTTAGCTTACAGTACCATTTACACCTTGCTTTTCCTTGGTGCTTTGATGAGGCTTCCGGAAAGCTTTTTCATAGACTTCTATGGAGGTCTTGACGCTTTGAAGCGCCACTAAAGATACATGGGGTATCATTTTTGAAGTGAAGCAAAGCAAAAGCAAGGTGTAAACAGGACTGTAAGCTAACCATTTTACCTAGTTACAGGAGCTTTGACTAGCATCCAGAGAGCTTTAACAAAGCCTGTCCGAAGCCTTGTTTTGAAGCCTTGTTTTGAAGCAAGTGTAAACTAGCCGTTAATGTGTTTAGGGCCATTTTATACTTGCTTCAAAACGGGGCTTCGGACACGATTTGTTAAAGCTCTCTGAATGCCAGTCAAAGCCCCTGTCACTAAACAAAATGGTAATGGTACACCCTGCTTTTGCATCACTTCAAAAATTATACCGCATATCGCTTTAGTGGGGGTTCAACATCTCCATAGAATGTTATGACAAAGCTCGATTGAAGCACCTGCAGCTTTTGAGAGGCTTTAAATCAGCTTTAGCTTTGCTTTATTTTGGAGAAATTGCAGGTATGAGATATCCACACACAGGGCAGCTGCCAAGCTTCAAAGCATCACGGAAGCACGTCATGAAAGCATGCTGAAGCAGGAGGAGCTTTAGCGTGTGTTGAAGCCAAAGCACGTGTATATGAAGACCTTAAAAAAGACGTTAAGAGCTCTCAAGAAAATAAAGTGACTTTTTAAGCAGACAGCAATTATTCAAAGGTTCAAGTAAAAAAAAAAAAAAAAAAAAAAAAAACACAACAAGGTAACCAAAAATTAAGAGTCCCAGCCTCCGTACCAACACCTTGTGTATGATGCCCTAGGCAAGGATAAGGTGGAAATACTCCAAGATAACCATTATGGTCTATAGCCCAAATTCCTCACTTATAGTATTACTGTAAGTTACTTAGCCAAAATAAGTAAACAGAGGTTAACACCAATTTGACTATTTTGCAGCAAGCTCTGAAGACACTAAACTCTTCTGAGTTGACGGCTTGCTGACCCCTTTCTGCAAACAGGAAGATGAGATTTTGCTATTCAGTTTCTTTTCTGCAAGAGATTATTATAAAATGGCACATTAAAATGGGCAGTTGTGTGTGTAGATTCAACATCTGAATGATTTAAAATCAAATAATGAAAATAAGCCTATCAGACATATGCTACAAGACTAGAGTGGACAGTTAGTCATGGCATTTGTTGCTCTGACTTTACTGCCACCTTAACCCTGGATTAACACTTGCGTGAACAAAGACATTGCATGCGATACACACCCGCTCTGCGGTGCCAATCGCATGCGAGGTTTGTGCAGTGCGAGTTCAGCCAACCAGATTAGTATTGGCTTACCGTATTTTGCAGTACTGCACTCAGAGTACATTATTAAAAAGGTAGTAAATTGTCGGGGGGTTTGAAAGACTTGCCTAGAAATGAAGCCCTCCAGCGGCGTACCATCAGATGCAGAGGCTTCCACCTGGGTTTGCGGGCTGCAGCCCCTTGAATGATCGAGCCGTGATGATGTCACTCCTGTGTGCGCATGTCACAGCCATGACACAGGTCTGACGGAACGGCATGGGTATGCCATTCCTTCAAAGCGCACGTGCTGGTGTCACCGGTTGCTGCTCACTAGAATATCTCCTAAACCATGCACGATTAGGTGATATTGATTTTGGCAACAGATTTGATATGTGAAAAGGTAATGGCAGTGATCTACAAAGGTGGACTGAAGAGCAAAACCAGGGGAAAATCTTAGTTTTAAATAGAAGGGGAGAGTTGAAACCTATGTCAGGTTTTCTGTCCATATGCAAGCTGGGGATATTACCATTCACCATTCACTGTCTGGATCTGCTTGGGGCATGAGGTAGAGGGAAATGCTACTAAGAAAACAGCAATTTTATGCATTTAGCAGAGAGGGAAAGACCTTTGTGAGATTTTGATTGCAGTGCTTTTGTTCTTACTGGGAAGTGTGTAAATACGTTGTGCCCTGGTAATTTTTCAGGGCTCCAGCAGGATATGAAGCGAGGGCAAATAAAATGGTCACGTGCAACACAAATCTCACAAAAGGTTGTATCCCATTCTAACCAAAATACATAAAAATCTGTTTCATAGCCTATCAGAGGACAGTAGATCGGAAGGGCCACTGTAATTAAACATAACCAGAAACATATGAACAGCAGTGCAGTAAAGACCATTATGTTTTAACAATCTTTGACAAATCTACTTTGTTAGAATTATTACCGATTAAATCACTTTGGAGTAAAATATATTTACATTTTATAACTTACAGCATTATTGCACTAAAATGCCTTACTTTTGCAAACAAGCCAAAAGCACAGAAAAAGCAGTTTTCCAGGATAAATCAACCCAGATCCCCTTTGACTTTAGTTGAGGGACTTTTCTGATCAAACTTACATTGACTTTGGAAGACTAGCTGAACACACAGATCATTCACTGATAGTAGCTGTAGTAAGAATCCTACTAATGGAAGAGCTGGATGGAAAGAGTGGGTATAGCTGGGCAGCAAAGACAGTGTAATTTTTTGTTTTTTGCAGGCTAGCTGGTAAGTGTGCTGGGAAAACTTGTTTGTGCTATGCAAATACCATCCATGTGCACCTTGCTTTAAAAGGCTAGGTATAAATTGGGGTGGCTGTGATTTTCTTTTATAGCTTGCTCTTTGGAATTGGCGTGGGGGCACATTGAATGACTTCAGCTGCCCCTGTGCTCTTGCTGGGCTTCTAATGCGTCCCTGCATCATTGAGGAATGGGTTGCCTCCAGGTATACCTACGCTTAAGTTATTAATTGCTGCATATGTTCCAATATGAAGACTCTAAAATAGAAGGGTTTGGCCACACTTTAGAGAGAAGCCTTGACAAGGCAATGCAGTTTCCAAACGTGTGCAACTAAACCTGTTACTGCAAATTGTTAGACTGTCTTTTTTTTACAGGCTAGCTGGTATGTGTGCACTACTGAGTGCCTGTCCCAGCTCAGCTAGCTCCATTAACGGCCACACCATGATTACAGAAATGGCAGTAGTGGAGGGGGGGAATCGGAGGTGGCCTTCTACTAAAAGAAGGAGGAGACGGGCACAAAGGACACATGGCATCAAGCATAAGTAATCATGTGCAATTTTGCTTTTAGTAAACTAAAGCAGCCCATAGACTAGTTTTTTTTCCGTTCAACTATCAGGTTGGGGAAAAAAAAAAAAAAAAAAAAAGACCCAATCCATCTCAAAGTGTGTGAATGGCAGAATCCAACCCCCACTGAGCGATTTTATTCTGACAGTGGGGAAAATTTTCCCACTTCAGAATACACCAATGAGTGCTGCCAGTTAAAGCCTGTGGTGCTGATTAAGTGGAAAAATACTGACAGGCTGGTTGTACAGAAGAATGGGCCGCTTCCAGGTATACCTACCCATAATTTAGCCATTGCTGTATATGTTCACACCTCAAGTGTGAATGACAGAATCCTCCCAACTGTGCTAATGTATTCTGATGGTGGGGAGACCTCCCCACCATCAGAATACACAGATGAGCGCTTCCAGCTATAGCCAGCGGCGCTGATAGAGTGGAAAACTACTGACACAGGCTGGTTGTACAGAAGTCAAAAAGTAGAAGTAGATCGGCAGATTGATAGATCCCCAAACACCAAAATCTGTGTTAACCACTTAAGGACCACCCCCTATTTTTTTTTTTTTATAAAGAGGGCCTTTTTATTTATTTTTAAAAACACCCTCCTTTAAAATATTTGTTTTTGAATACCTTTGATTTTTTAAATTTGGCGCCATTGGCTGCCGAGTAAACCGGAAGGGACCTCGCTTCCGGGTTACTACATCAAAAACATGATTGAAGCCGACCTTGTTTGGGACTCCAGCCAGCAGACCTGCCAGCTGGTCACTCGGGTTTCCTGGTGGGGTGGGAGACCCAGGTAGAGCTTCCCCTTCCACTGCTTGTGAAGGCGGCCGAGCAGCTTATTAGTCGCATCGGTTGTGATCACCTGAAAGTCAACCGCTAGCTCTAAAACAAAAACGGTACTGGGGTGATGCTGCAGGCATCACCCTGGTACAACCACTTCATGCTAAATCATGCACCTGTACATCATTATGTTGAAGTGGTTAACCTTCCAGTCTTATAAAGCTTCCAAATCTGTTCTGAGCACCTTTGAACACGCTGATCTGCCATACACGCCTTGTAACAGTTTTAAATGTAATTTAGTAATACTTTATCCATGAGTGGCTTTGATTGGTTAAATATTTAGTAGATCTAGAATATAGAAATGTAAACTTATGTTGATTTTAAGATTGTATTGGATATTATTGGTCTCTGGAAAACCATCAGCCCACATTTTAGAAGCTATTTTTGTAGACGTCCAGAAAATTGCTAAGGGCTCACAAAGATTTCTAAGAATTACTAAACAGATATGTAAATACAAGGGGGACGCGTTTTTATTTATCCTGGAATATGCAGTGGAGATTAGCAAAGCACAAAACGCAGCACACCAATGTAAAATTAGCTGCTCAAAGCACAAACATAAAAACTAATTTCTGAAAAACTTTTGTGTGATGAAATTTTCAATAAGCTGTAAAAATAAAGAAAAGTAAACCTTAAAAAGATTTGCTTTCCATTTATATAAGTTGTAAACATACCTTTTTCTGCAGAATTACATGTTGCCTCGACCTACATTGGCCTATTCTTGATTAAGAGCATGCCTATTCCGCAATATGTGGACAGGGCTGAGTGACCGATTAGCAAAAACAGCACAGTGGTGCAAAATGGCTATACAAATATCAGTTTTGCAAAAATTGCTGTCTTAGTTGAAAAAAAGTTCTTGTGCAACTAGAGTTCAAGATTCTGTGATAAATGTGAGCCAGCATGCACTGATAGTTACCTACTATCTCTGTTAGATTTTTAGTTTAAATCTGAACTCCAGATAAACATGGAAAAAAATCAATACAATGAAATAAAAACTGGTGTAAGTACCTGCAATTGTCTTTGTATCAGCAACAAGATGGGGGCACAAAGATGCCCTAGCATTACTGCTTAAAGAATATGTAAAATGTTCCCCCCCCCCTTTTAATATTTTTATTGATGATGATACACTCTGGCTACATCTCTGTCAGAGCTCACCTTCTATTACTGTAAAAGTGGACCTGACATTATACAAAGTATTGAAGACGACCACAGGGAGAAGAGGAAAAAAAAAACCCAGAAGACATTTGCACACAGACGACCTCAAGAACAAAGGTTTGTATTGGGGCCCATTCACATGGGTGGCAAGAATCTGTGGGTGGTTTGGTGGGGCCCAAACTATCCACATGCACACAGAGTGGAAACCACCATGGCCAGATTTGTATCCTGTAGAAAACAACGGTCATTGTGGCCACTGTTTACAGGCATCATGCAAGTACATTACATGCAGCTAGAGACTGACTGGTCCTGGACACAGACAAGATTGTATGCAGGGACAGTTCAGGGAATTAAAAATAAAAATAAAAACTGTAGCAGAGAAATATCAGACTGTAGAGATTAACAGATCTTTGTACACTTCAGGACTGACCGAACAGATATCATTTAGTAGGTAAAATAGCATAGAGGTTAACTTAAAAAAAAGAGGACTCATGCTAAAGGAGTGCATTGGCAATATTCACAAATTTACACGACAATGCTTGCATAGCTAAACCTTTTTCCAACGCAAAAACACATATTTAACCAGTTGCCGACCGCCGCACGCCGATGTACGTCGGTACAATGGCACGGGCAGGCATAAGGACATACATGTACGTCCCTTGCCTCCCGCTGGTCGGGGGCCCGATCGGGCCCCCGCCCGGTGCCTGCGGCGGTCGGTTTTCGTCCGGGAGCGATCCGGGACGAGGGGGCGGCCATTCATTCATGGCCACCCCCTCGCGATCGCTCCCGACGAATAGAAATCCCCGATGACATCACTTCCTCTCCTGTAATGTAAACACAGGAGAGGAAGTGATGTATTCTCTCCTCCGTGTCGGTATTTTCCGTTCCGACACGGAGGAGAGCGGATCGGTGAGTTGCACCAACACTCTACACACACAGTAGAACATGCCAGGCACACTCACACCCCCCCTTTACCCCCCGATCACCCCCCCAATTACCCCTGCCCCCCAGTCACAGTGACACCAATGTCATTTTTTTTTTTTTTTTTTTTTGCATTGGTGTCATTTGTGACTGTAATAACTGTTAGGGCAGTTAGAGTTAGCCCCCTTTAGTTCTAATGTACCCCCCTAACCCCCCCAATAAAGGTTTAACCCCGTGATCACCCCCCGTCGCCAGTGTCACTAAGGCTGGGTTCACATTGCAGCGGTTTATGAGAACGAATGTGATTCGCACCGCACTGCAGTGCAAATCACATCCGATCTCTGTGCGATTCGAGTTCAGCCATTCGCCGCACCCGCCGCACCCGCCACACCCGCCGCACCCGCCGCAAATTCGCACGGGACCCTTTTTTTGGCCCGCAGCAGAATCGGATCGCATGGGTGTTTATAGCGCCAGGGACCCCCATATACTACCGCATAAAGCCCCCTAATTGCCCCCTAGTTAACCCTTTCACCAGTGATCACCATATAACTGTTACAGGTGACGCTGGTTGGTTAGTTATTTTTTTTATAGTTTCAGGGCACCCGCCATTTATTACCTAGTCTCACTAGTGTACCCCTAAATTTAGGGGTGTCTACTTTCCAAAATGGGGTCATTTGGGGGGGTTTGTGCCATCTTGGCATTTTATGGCCTTCAAAACTGTAACGCCCTTAGAAAGCCTGAAGGCGGTGCTTGGTTTTCGGGGCCCCGTACGCGGCTAGGCTCCCAAAAAGTCCCACATATGTGGTATCCCCGTACTCAGGAGAAGCAGCAGAATTTATTTTGGGGTGTCATTTCACATATGCCCATGGCATGCATGAGCAATATATCATTTAGTGACAACTTTGTTAAAAAAAAAAAAAAAGTTTGTAATTTTCCCGCAACTTGTGGCAAAATATAAAATATTCCATGGACTCAACATGCCTCTCAGCAAATAGCTTGGGGTGTCTACTTTCTAAAATGGGGTCATTTGTGGGGGTTTTGTGCCATCTTGGCATTTTATGGCCTTCAAAACTGTAATAGGTAGTGAGAAGTGAACTCAAAAATTTACGCCCTTAGAAAGCCTGAAGGCGGTGCTTGGTTTTCGGGGCCCCGTACGCGGCTAGGCTCCCAAAAAGTCCCACATATGTGGTATCCCCGTACTCAGGAGAAGCAGCAGAATTTATTTTGGGGTGTCATTTCACATACGCCCATAGCATGTGTGAGCAATATATCATTTAGTGACAACTTTGTGTAAAAAAAAAAAAAAATTTTTTTTTTTGTCATTATTCAATCGCTTGAGGCAAAAAAATAAAATATTCAATGGGCTCAACATGCCTCTTATCAATTTCCTTAGGGGGTCTACTTTCCAAAATGGGGTCATTTGGGGGGGTTTTGTACTGCCCTGCCATTTTAGCACCTCAAGAAATGAGATAGGCAGTCGTAAACTAAAAGCTGCGTAAATTCCAGAAAACGTACCTTAGTTTGTAGATGTGACAACTTTTGCGCAAACCAATAAATATACAATTATTGACTTTTTTTTACCAAAGACATGTGGCTGAATACATTTTGGCCTAAATGTATGACTAAAATTGAGTTTATTGGATTTTTCTAATAACAAAAAGTAGAAAATATCATTTTTTTTCAAAATTTGCGGTCTTTTTACGTTTATATCGCAAAAAATAAAAATCGCAGAGGCAATCAAATACCATCAAAAGAAAGCTCTATTTGTGGGAAGAAAAGGACGCAAATTTTGTTTGGGTACAACATTGCATGACCGCGCAATTACCAGTTAAAGCAGCGCAGTGCCAAAGTGTAAAAAGACCTCTGGTCATTTACCAGCAAAATGGTCCGGTCTGAAAGTGGTTAAAGAGGAAGTAAACCCTGATGAGTTTACTTCCTCTTTCATTCCCTGCAAAGGTAAAGCATAATGGACTACTATGCATTGCATAGTAGTCCATTATGTGTCACTTACCTGACACAGGAGCCAGCGAAGTCACCGCTGTCCCCTGTAGTCCAGCGCATCCATCTTCTCGGTGGGTCTCGCTGCTCCGCCGCTGTTATTCGGCGAAGCCGCGATGACGTCACTCCTGCACATGCGCACGGGAGCCGACACGCGCGGCAGCTCCGTCGTTGAAAAGGGCGCGCTCAGTGCCCCTGCGCGCGGCTGTCTACGGCGCATGCGCCGTAGACAGCGGTGCCTGTCTTTCGCCAAATATCTCCTAAACCGTGTAGGTTTGTGGTATTTTTTGGATCTACAGGTAAGCCTTAATCTAGGCTTACCTGTAGGTCAAAGTGTGTTGTAAGGATTTACAACCACTTTAAACGCTCTGATAAGTGTGCCATGGCAGAAAACCTTAAGATTCACACTGCTTAATTTGCATAAGAGGAGCAGAGCTTGCCAGAATAGTTTAAACACCACTTTAAAAATAAATACTCAAAAAAAAAAAAAAAAAATTTCGTAATTAAAACACCCCACATCCCTACAGCACAGTACATGGTCCTTAAAAAGGCATTGATATTACAGCTGTTACCACAATGCCATTTTTTTTAATCTGCCAAGAGCGCTAAATGGCCCCAATGACAGTTCGAATTACAGGCCTGATCACAAAATGTATCTTTTACCTATGAGATTACAGTGTATACAGTGGGGACGGAAAGTATTCAGACCCCCTTAAATTTTTCACTCTGTTATATTGCAGCCATTTGCTAAAATTTAAGTTCATTTTTTTCCCTTATTAATGTACACACACACAAACACCCCATAGTGACAGAAAAACAAAGAATTTTGAAATTTTTTGCAGATTTATTAACCACAGGGCACTTAAACCCCCCACCCCGTGACCAGATCAATTTTCATCTTTCAGCACTCTCACACTTTGAATGACAATTACTTTTTTTCCATACACAGAGCTTTCTTTTGGTGGTATTTGATCACCTCTGTGGGTTTTATATTTTGCGCTATAAATTAAAAAAGACCCAAAATTTTGAAAACTCATTTTCCTTTGTTTCTGTGATAAAATTTTGCAAATTATTAATTTTTCTTCATAAGTTTTGGCCACAATTTATACTGCTACATATCTTTGGTAAAAATAACCCAAATTAGTGGATATTATTTGGTCTTTGTGAAAGTTAGAGAGTCTACAAGGTGTGGTGCAAATCATTAAAAAAAATAAAAATAAAAATTGATCAGACCTGATGTACTGGTGGCCGATCTAATTTCTTGCGACCCAAACAGGCCAGGAAAGTACAAATACCCCCCAAATGACCCCTTTTTTGAAATTAGACATGCCAAGGAATTTAGTAAGAGGTATGGTGAGGTTTTTGATGTTGTAATTTTTTCCCACAATTCTTTGCAAAATGAAGATAGATTAAGGCTTACCTGTAGGTCCAAGCAATATCTCCTAAACCTATATGGTTTAGGAGATATTTGCCCGAAAACGGGCACCGCTGTCTACGGCGCATGCGCCGTAGACAGCGGCGCTCAGGCGCACTGAGCGCGGCATTCTCAGCGCCGGAGCTGCCGCGCGTCGGCTCCCGTGCGCATGCGCGGGAGTGACGTCATCGCGGCTTCGTGAACGACAGTGGCGGAGCTGCGAGACCCCACCAACAAGATGGATGCAGCAGACTACAGGGGACAGCGGCGACTTCGCTGGCTCCTGTGTCAGGTAAGTGACACATAATGGGCTACTATGCGATGGATAGTAGTCCATTATGCTTTGCCTTTGCAGGGAATGAAAGAGGAAGTAAACTCATCAGGGTTTACTTCCTCTTTAATGCGGTCAAGTACAGGGATATCCTGGACAAAGACCTTCTCCAGAGTGCTCAGGACCTCAGACTGGGCCGAAGGTTTACCTTCCAACAAGACAATGACCCTAAGCACACAGCTAAAATAACAAAGGAGTGGCTTAACAATTCTGACTGTTCTTAAATGGTCCAGACAGAGCCCTGACTTAAACCCAATTGAGCATCGCTGGAGAGACCTAAAAATGGCTGTCCACCAACGTTTACCATCCAACCTGAACTTGAGAGGATCTGCAAGGAGGAATGGCAGAGGATCCCCAAATCCAGGTGTGAAAAACTTGTTGCATCTTTCCCAAAAAGACTCATGGCTGTATTAGATCAAAGGGTGCTTCTACTAAATACTGAGCAAAGGGTCTGAATACTTAGGACCATGTGATATTTCAGTTTTTCTTTTTTAATAAATCTTAAAAAATGACAACAATTCTGTGTTTTTCTGCCAATATGGGGTGTACACATTAGAGGGGAAAAAAAATGAACTTAAATGATTTTAGCAAATGGCTGCAATATAACAGAGTGAAAAATTTAAGGGGGTCTGAATACTTTCCATCCCCACTGTAGGTTCCCACTTCAGGCCATAGCTGTCTGCAAATCAGCAACCAATATAATGCCACCCATAAAAGTGAAAGGCACACTTTAATAGCAAGGGTAACCTCTAATTCTGTACACAGATGCTTATGAAGCGCAAAAAAGGTTCCCTAGACAGTGTGGGGGAACTGAAAGCTTAGTCAAATAGTTCAAGACTATCAAATGTACTTCAGACTAGACCTGCTGGATACACAATAAAAACAGCTCCAGAATATTAAAGTATAATGGCCTGACATTAAGGGTGATCAACAGTGTCTTTTCTATCCTGGACTACTCAGGGTGGGGGCTCCCCTGTGAATAGCCAATTACCAAAACGCACAAAGCTAGACACGTAGTTTCTTTGATCGCTATTCCTACCCACACAATAAATGTATAATTATATATATATATATATATATATTTATGATTTTTTTCACACACACCCCTACCTTTACACTCAGTTTTACTAATGTTTTCTATGTACTGTAATAGGTTGTCGATATAAAAAAAAAAAAAAAACACTATAGAAAAAGTTATGTTTTTATCCCATTTAATAAGCACTAATCACAAAGCATTAATGGCAGCATTTAAAGTAAAACTCCAGTCAAAACTCTCCCCACTGCATGAATGCAGTTAATAGACTAAAGGTTATGCTGTTCATACTCTATCAGTAAAAAGAAATAAAAACAAAGTGGTTGCGTTTCCATTGGAGAGATATCGTTTTGGAACAGGATGCAATGAAAACACATCGCACACAAAAGCAATAAAAATGTAAGCGATTATGTTCCTTCACTCCAAAACTAAAGATGTTTTGGCTGGAATTTTGCTTTTAAGATAGGCATTCTTAATTACAACATATCAAATTAGCAAAATCTGGTGTAGCACACACACATAGAAGCTATGCAGAAGCAGCAACCACAACAGGCACAGACATTTCTACCTCTTGACAGGTACAACATAAAAAGCAGGCAATATATCTAAGAAATAAGCACTTACTCAATGGCAGCTTGTTTCTGCAGTTTTTCCCGCTCCCATGAAGATAAATTAAGATCTCCACCTACAATTAAAAATAAAATAGGGGGGAGCATTAAGTTTTGCAGAAAAATTGCCCAAGATGCCCATTTTCCAAAATTCTCAAGTTAAACATCCAGTATAGTAAAAGAAAGAAAATAAAAGACAAAATTTGTAAAAATGGGCAACTCCATCTTACTTGTGAATCTTTTCTAAAAATAAGCCCCTTATTTCCCAATAAAATGCATAGTCTATAGTCTACAAGCCTATCCAATAAAAAAATAAATAAAGAAAGAACACTGGTTACTTACCTCCAAGTAGATTCACAAAATACAGCATAACAACTGCTATAATGGCCACTACAAAAAAAATAAAAAAAAATAAGTTGTGACAACCATTAACACCATTAACTATGTAAATCCAACAATCAACATTTTACAGGCTTCCTGGCAGGTCTATTTAGAAAACTTTTCACGCAAGAGTCACACAACCTTCACCCAGGATTCACATATTTTTCAAATTGAATCCAATATGTACAAACCTTGGGTGAAAACATGTATTCACAACTTACACATCTCCAAAAGGTCTGTTTTACATGGACTTCAACTTGTAAAAAGGTGCATCTCAAATTAGAATATCATCAAAAAGTTAAATTTAATTCAAAAAGTGAAACTCATGATTTGTGATGAGTTAGTGACAGCTAGTCTTACAGCTAGTGAAGTCCAAAAAAAAAAAAAACTGCATCTCATTAGAATATATTACAGAATAAAAAAAAAAAAAAATGGATTTTTAATACAGAAATGCATGTCCATGTACAGTATAGTATGCACTAAACTTTTGAAGGAATTACTGCATCGACGTGGCGTGGCATGGAGGCGATCAGCCTGTGGCACTGCCGAGGAGTTATGGAATCCCAGGTGGCTTTGATAGCAGCTTTCAGCTGAACCGCATTTACATAATCACAGACTGTAGAAAATGTAGTATTTCATTTGAAAATCAAAGTCCCAGAGTCTGGAGGAAGAGTGGAAAGCCACAGAATTTAAGATGTATGAGCTCCAGTGGGAAGTTTCTACAGTCTGATTATTTGGAGAACCATGTCATCTTCAGGTATGGATCCCACTGTGTTTTAATCAACTCTAAAGTCAGTGCAGCCTTCTAGCAGAAAATTCTAGAGGACTTCATGCTTCTTTCTGCTGAACAGCTTTATGGAGAAGCCAATTTCATATTCCAGCAGGACTTGGCACCTGCCCACACTACCAAAAGTACCAATACCTGGTTTAATGATCATTGTATCACTGTACTTGATTGGTCAGCCAACTTGGCTGACCCAAACCCCCATAGAGCATCTGTGGGGTATGGTCAAGAGTAAGATTAAGAAAATTATAGGTTTTTGGATGATGGACTTTTTAGGCATAAAACAAATTGTATAAAAATGTTTAGTACTTATTACAAAATTAAAATAAAGAAAATTACATACAATTCTCATATAACTCATTCACAAAACATGCCTATGTGCATGAATAACGCACCACCTGTATACACAATATAATCAGAAAATTCAGAGGACCAAACTGATCACTCTTAAGATTTATAGAATTTGATGAGGTAGTGTGTCATACAAAAAAACTCAGCTCTGCTCTCTCTACATGTTGTGCATAAGAGGAACGCTTCTTCAAGGGCTATGGCCAATTCTATGAACAAGAAAAGTTTTGGCAATTAGATACATCACATTTTTTTGTACGTTTCTTCAACATTAGCATAGAATAATGTTATTGCCCCAATGAACTCAGCATGGCCACATAATGACCCCCCCAAACAAAGGTCCCCTTGGGAAAAAGCCTGGATATAGACACGGCACATGAGGGTAGTTGGAATGATGAGGACACTACCGTTTCATCCTTACTTTCTTTACCTGTGATTAAATGTAAGTAACAATTTGCTTATAATTACATTCCTGACAAGCCCCTTATAATCTGCCCTGAAATCCTTAAAGCGGTTCTTCACCCTAAAGGGGAAGTTCCGCTAGTATTATCCCTCCCCCCCTCCGGTGCCACAATCAGCACCTTTCGGGGGGGGAGGGGGGTGCAGTTACCTGGATAATCCAAGTAACTGCACCCACTTCCGGCCAGACCGCCGCAGACCCCCGCATCGCTCCGCCCCCCCCGTTGTGTTCTGGGAAACACAGTTCCCAGAGACACAGCGGGGAACCAGCGCAGCGCGACTCGCGCATGCGCAGTAGGGAACCGGGCAGTGAAGCCGTCATGCTTCACGTCCCGATTCCCTGACAGAGGATGGCGGCGGTGGCAGCAGCGAGACGAGTGATCGCTCGTCATCTGCCGCCGACATCGCTGGACCCTGGGACAGGTAAGTGTGATATTATTAAAAGTCAGCAGCTGCAATATTAGTAGCTGCTGGCTTTTAATATTTTTTTTTTAGGTGCAGCTCCTCTTTAACTGGCTATATGTTATGTTCGTTCCCAAAACCCTCATGTGCCTTTGAATAAATGTTGCTAATGTTTAATAAACATACAAAAAAATGTGATACATCCAATTGCAAAAACTTTTCTTTTTCATAGAATTCGCCATAGCTGCTGAAGCTTTCCTCTTACGCGCAAGATGTAAAGCAGAACAGAGTTTGTGTTTTTTTTATACGACACTACCTTGTCAAATTCTATAAATTCTCAAGAGTGATCAGTTTGGGCCTCCGAATTTACTGATTATATTGTGTATACAGGTGGTGTGTTATTCATGCTCTTAGGCATTTTTGTGAATGATTATGACAATTTTATGTAACGGTCTTGATTTTAATTTAGTAATAAATACATTTTTTTTTCAAAGGATTGTGTTATGCCTAAAAGCCATAATCCAAAAACAGTTTTTTAATAATCCAACTATCGGGACACGGCAAATTATATCCAAGTGTCATATCCATAGTACCACTCTGGAGATACGAATTTTTAAATTACATGGTCAAGAGTAAGAGAAGACACTAGACCCAATAATGTAACTCGGGCTTCCATAACACCTCAGCAGTGCCACTCCGCATTGATGCAGCAACGTAAAAGGAGTCCCGACCAAGTATTAAGTGCATACTACACTGTACATGGACATACTTTTCAGTAAGTCAACATTTCTGTATTTATTTATTTTTTATTGGTCTCATGTAATATTCAAATTTTCTGAGATGCTAAATTTTGCATTTTCACTAGCTGTAAGCCATGACCAATATTAAAATAAAAAAAATGCTTGAACTATATCATTGTGTGTAATGAATCTAGAATAGATTCGTTTTACTTTTTGAATTACCGTATTTATCGGCGTATAACACGCACTTTTTCCCCCTTAAAATCGGGGGAAAGTCATGGGTGCGTGTTATACGCTGATCCCCACTGTCTGCGAGTCTAAAATACAGAGCGCCGCCGAAAAAGACAGAGCGCCACCGAAACTGGGCGGGACTGCGTGCCGAGCCAAGCCGAATACACAGTAGAGTCGGCTCTGTCTTTTTCGTCAGCGCTCGCTCCATAAACAGCAGGGAGGCGGGACTACGAGCGGGATATTTAAACATGGGCAAGGCTGCAAACAGCACTGGGCAAGCTGCAAATGATGCTGGGCAAGCTGCAGCTGCAAATGACACTGATCATTCTGCAATGATGGACAAGGCTGCATTGACGGGCATTTAAAATGTAAGTTTTTTTTTCCTTAAACTTCCCTCCTAAAACTTTTTTCCTTAAAATGCCCTCCTAAACTTGGGGTGCGTGTTACACGCCGGTGCGTGTTATACCCCGATAAATACGGTACTGAAATAACAGACATGAAGCAAAACGGTGACCAGCAAGCCTGCTGAATGTAACACATTTAAACAAATTGGAAAGTGTCACAAAATCCCTGCAACCAAGTGCAATGCACACGGTTGCAGCACATTTGTCCGCAAAAATAAGGCAATGACAACAGGCGGTGAGGAGGTGTCGCACTGTTTTCTCATCGCCTGTTAGTAGCCTTAGTGCAATCTGAATGCGGATCAGGCTTCAGGAGGCAAGGAGGATTTAGATGCATTTCTAAATCTACCACTTAAACTACCAGTTTGTAAATGTTGAGCACAGGTCCTAATGAGAGTGCTGGATTGCCACTTTGCTAGCAGATGCTTGTTGAAAGCATGATGAAGCCTGCTAGCAGCTTGTTTAACCACGTCAGCCCCGGAAGAATTTACCCCCTTAATGACCACAGCATTTTTTGCGATACGGCAATGTCGCTTTAACTGGCAATTGCGCGGTCATGCGACGTTCCACCCAAACAAAATTTACATTTTTTTTCCCCCACAAGTAGAGATTTCTTCCTCAGTTTAGGCCGATATGTATTCTTCTACTTTTACCAAAAATATCGCAATAAAATGTATATTGGATTGGTTTGTGTAAAAGTTGTACCATCTACAAAATAGGGCATAGATTTATGGCATTTTTATTTTTTATTTGCAACATTGATGCAGCCAGATAGGACACTTTTGACACCATTTTGGGACCACTGACATTTATACAGCGGTAGAGCTAAAAATAGCCACTGATTACTATATAAATGTCATTGGCACGGAATGGATTAAACACTAGGGGGCGATCAAGAGGTTAAGTGTGTTCCAACTGTAGGTCTCACTAGAACATGACAGATCACTGCTCCTGATTACTGGGAGCAGTAGATCCCTGTCATGTCACTAGGCAGAACAGGGAAATGCCTTGTTTACATAGGCATTCCTCCGTTCTACCTCTCAGTGTCATGATCGCTGGCCACCGGACGGCAGAGTCTGCGGGACACACTCCTGTGGCGTATGCACGAAGACGGAGGAACGTACGGGTATGCCCATTTGCGCAGCTGTGCCATTCTGACGTACATCGTTGTGCAGTAGTTGGCAAGTGGCTAAAGTGACAGTCAGGCTTTCCATAAGGAGCGGTGCTCAACATTTCAAAAATGGAGTCGAATGGTACTTTAAAAGCTTCAAAGCTCGCTGAAAGCTCTGCTATTGCTTTGTAAAAACTTGCTGCTCACACTACACTAATACAAGCTGAATATTGTGTGAAACAGGCCTATCAGAGACGTGAAAGTTGTGAATTTATCCAGTTTCAATTTCATAACCCCTTTCCTTGGGGGGTCTTGATGTCCTATGACTACTGGATTGAAGTTCTTGTGTTAGATGTGTGGACATTAATGTTGGGGTATGTTCCTGGCTCGTTAGAACTGAAGTAGCAGCATGGATGAGCTGTGCAAAGTCTTCAACATTATAAAACAAGTCCGGATGAATGCGACTACTAGATATACCATGAACTGGATAGATAAGAACCTTCACAAACACACTGACCTAGAACATGTTGTCAAAGATTGGGGTTCAGTAAACTTCTTGTGGTAATTCAGAAGAAAACACAATAGGGGAAAATGTACCAAAACTGGAGAAGACAGAATCTGAAGGAGCTGTGAATAGTAACCAATCAGCATTAAACTTCAGCTAGTTAAGCTTTAAAAATGAAAGCTAGTAGCCGATTGGTTGCCATGTACAACTGTTCCCGATTCCATCTACTGCTGTCTTTGTAAATTCCCCTCAATGTTGTTTGTAGAAGACGACTCCATCTTTTCTCTTAAATGTCTGGAACCATTGCTTGATGAACAAGGTTTATAGCCGTCTTGTTGATGGTAACATTGTAAAACAATTTAATCTATTACATCTTGCTTTCTGATCACAACTTACACTTACCAGATTTAAGTTTTACTGCATTACTTTTTCCAATTGCATATAAAATGAATTAGCATAAGATGCCACATTTTCAAAAAAGTCTCATCAAAAACTATCAGACTACTTGCTATCAAGATGTCAATACGACAGATGTAAGTTTGCTGGGCACAACCAAAGACTTACAGCAAATGCAAGCGCTGAAAAAGACTTCAAGGAATAGATAACCACGGGAATCCAGGATGACACCAGCAACAATGGCAATAATTGCCAGACCAAGGTTCTGGATGGATTGCATGCTGCATGAAATAAAGGGGGTCAGAGGTAATACAGGACAGACATTAAAGATTTGCATATCAAGACTATGTAGGCATTAGCATAAAAATTAACAGCTTCATATTACAGCAACTTAGACCATCAAAAGCCAATTTTTAGCTACTAGCACATGTAACCAATTTGGTATTTCCAAAAGGATCTTGTTTAATTCATAAAAACAGAGTTAAAATATTGGCAGTGACAGCAGTTATAAACCGGAAGATTTGTTTCACTGCCCCCGAACTAGCAACCCAAGAGAAGGAGAGGATGCTTCTAACTAGGGTTGCACCAATACCAATACTAAGCTTTTGCATGAGTATTGGTACTCGTACAAAATGCACCTATACTTAATAGATACCCAATTGCTCGGTTCTTTAAGCCGTCAGCAGGATTCTCCCACTGACAACTGAAATGTACACAAAAGAATGCAGCAATTACCGGTTGTTATTATACAGGTATGTAGGAGGTACAGTGGGGAAAATGTGTGCACGGTACAGTGGAGGAACAGGAGCATGGGAAGAGACAGGAATTCAGGGTGGTACAGCAGGGGAGGGGGAGAGGCAGTGGGGACCCGGGAAACAGGCATCGGTAATGGTGCCTGCAAGTACTAAATTTAAAAAAAATAAAGTAATTGGTGCATCGCTAATAGCTGAATTCTCAAATATCAATTAAGGGCTCTAAACAACTATGGCCACTACATGGACTGAGTAGACAAGCTATATGCACAAAATATAGAAGGAAAATTGTTTACTTACAATCCATAAGCAGTACCCAGCTGGTGTTCAGGAACCACAAATGCCACCATAGGCCACAAGGCACAGGCCAAAAGAGAATAGGAAACACCCAGTAAGCTCTGGAAAAACAAGCATATTTCAGAAAGGCAGTAGGCTCCCAAAGCAGATATTTCCTTGAATGAGCCCAGACATCAGATTTTACAATACTAGAAAGAACGAAAGTTTTTGCAATCTGTAAAAATTCTAGTTTTATTCAGTGTGCATTTTTGCAGTCTAGGGTATGCTTGACATAAACAAAAGCTACCAGCCAGCAGTGATTATCTAAGCAAACAAAAAAAAAAAAAAAAAATAGAAAAACCAAATAAAGGCTGTGTGATGCTATATATCTTTTGCAGCACTTGGTCGGTCTTCTAGATTTACAAAAATGATCCACACTGAACTTAAAGATCTTCAACTTGCAAGCACACTGGCTCTTTTCAGTATATTTGCAGATATGCAGCAACTTGAACAGAACACAATCTCATCCTTTTCCCACAAACAGAGCCTTCTTTTGGTGGCATTTGATCAACTCAGAGATAGAGATATATATATATATATATATATATATATATATATATATATATAAATAAAATTTCTCTCTTTCACCAGTTTAGGCTGATATATTCTGCCACATATTTCAAAGAAAAAAAACACTGCAATAGGCATACATTGATTGATTTGTGCAAGTGTCATTGAATCTACAAACTATAGGATAGATTTTGTGACTTCCTGCTAATAGCTGTGATCTTTTCCCCGGACTGCGGCAGACAAATCTGACCCCAAATGACACATTTTGGGGACAATGGACGTTATGATCAATTTAAAAAATGACACTGGCAGGAAAAGGTGTTAACACTATTGGGCGATCAAGGGGTTAAGTGTGTTCCCTGGGTGTGTTGTAACTGTAGAGGGGGATGGGCTACCAGAGACATGACAGGGATCGCTGCTCCTGATCAGTGTGAACAGAAAATCTGACATGTCATTAAGAACGGTGAATCACCTTGTCTACATAGGCAGTTCCCAGTTCTGCCTCTCCTCACCCACTATCTACTATTCACAAGCCGACGTACACCTACGGCGGTTTGCGCAGGAGACCGACCTGCTGCAGTATGACAGCAACTGGACAGCAAAAGGTTAAAGTGTTACACAAATTTTAAATAAATAGGAAGGATTACCGAGGGTTTTTTTTTTGTTTTTTTTTTAGCAGCTAGGTGTTCTAATCAAGAGTTTTTAATGTAAAATCTTTATTGGACAAAATTAGTACAAGGATGGGAATAGGATTTAAAAATATGAGTTCTGGCTACAGGTGTGTACAATCATGTTCCAATACAGCTGTCAATTATTACACAGTACATCAATTGACAGTACATTACAAGAATGATATCCACACGAACACCCCTGAAGTGTTACTAAAACCACAAAAGGTAAAAAATCAGTCTGTATATGCAGTAAAGCATGTTTGTTATACTTACTGTGGAACCTAAGAGGTTAATCCTATGCATTGTGTAAAAAGGCTGTTTGATCCTGCCTTATCTGATCCTCCCCATTTCCACTGTCCCCAATACCTCTCCTGATAAGACAGAGCATTTGGAGTCAATCTGCACATGCTCAGTTTGGTATGTATTGCTGGAGTTTTTTTTTTCCTTCTTGGGAGGGTGCATGTGATCAGCACAGAGCCAATCAGCACTGTCCAGACAGATGTCAGGGGTCCTGCATTCTAATAGGGCAGTCAGGAGAATGAAAACGCTGACAAGCTTTGACCAGATGCTGATAGTAAGTCACAAAACTGCTATATACTGCTGATGAGAAAAGGTATTTAACAGTTTATATTTACTAAAATAATTGCATTTCCATGTTCTTTGTATTGTTGGGAGACCAGATATAGTGAATGCAGAGTCCTTGGTTTAGTAACACTAATGATTCATTAGTCTACATAACAGATTTGTTAACAAGTTGAGAGTTCTTTCCAATAATGTGGCTAACTGCTTTGTGATGTAAGCCTTCCACTACTGCCAGCTGCAGCAGGATGGCACACAATAGGAAGTAAAACAAACCCCCCCCCCAAAAAAAAAACAAAAAAAAAAAAAAACACACACACACACACACCACAAACTCTTCTCTCACTTACCATAGCTATCCAGGGATTCCAGAAGGTAAAGGCCAACATAAGATGAGCAGCAAGTGTGGACATCACAGCACACATGACCCAAATGATGTTCTTCCCAATCCGGTCAACCATAAATCCAAACACAGGTGACAGTGGTGCAGAGATTATGTAGACCACACTGCAACAGTAGAGAAACATGAAAATGTATACGGCAATGCCCCAATACTAATATTTAATTTCAAACCATTAGCATACCTGTTTATTGCACCTGCTTGCAGGGGTGAGAACTCATATTTCTCAATGAAAAAAACCCTAGTTATAAATGAAAAAAAAAAAAAAAAGTTAGTTAAAAGTTTTAAAATACATTCTTAAAATATAACTTACACAGGCCAAAATCATTTGCTATAAAACAAATTTTTTTAATACAAGATAAAAAAATAAATAAATAATAAAAAAAAAAAAAATCTATTTCCAGAAAGATTTATAAAATTGTGTGAAATATTGACATATGTATCCAGACTGAACTGTGATGTGTAACTGGCGAGAGTTCCCGACAGTAGTGTATAGCAGTGAAGTATAACATTAGCAAAATTTCAGCCTTCTACAATTTAAATAAATAAAATAATTCCATCTAAGACAGAGGCCAAACATGACCAAGAGCTCAGGGCAACCTTTTCCTCGAACACATAAAACTTGCTACTCTAAAATGTACACAAAGGGCTTGATTTACTAAAACTGGAGAGCGCAAAATCTGGTGAAGCTCTGCATAGAAACCAGTTTTCAGATTTGTCAAAGCTTTATTGAACAAGCTCAAGTTAGAAGCCGATTGACTACCCTACACGGCTGCACCAGATTTTGCACACTCCAGTTTCGGAAAAATCAACCACATAGTTTCGCTAATTTTTACTCAGAACTTTTTGAATGGGAAAATGCTATAACCGTAAATAACCTGAATTTAGGATGTGTGATTTTTCATGAGGTCTTAAACTTATTTATGCCACAAAGCATATAACCTACCGTTAATGGTACACTTAAAGAGGAAGTAAACCCTGATGGGTTTACTTCCTCTTTTTTTCCCTGCAAAGGTAAAGCATAATGGACTACTATGCATCGCATAGTAGCTCATTATGTGTCACTTACCTGACACAGGAGCCAGCGAATTTGCCGCTGATCCCTGTAGTCCGCCGCATCCATGTTGCTGGTGGCGTCTCGCAGCTCCGACGAATCACAGCGGCAAAGCCGCGATGACGTCACTCCCACGCATGCGCACGGGAGTCGCGTCTCGCAGCTCCGCCGCTGCCACTCGGCGAAGCCGCGATGACGTCACTCCCGCGCGTGCGCACGGGAGTCGCGTCTCGCAGCTCCGCCGCTGCCACTCGGCGAAGCCGCGATGACGTCACTCCCGCGCATGCGCACGGGAGTCGACAAATTAGGCAAATCCATTCATGGATTTGCCGCATTTAGTGCGCCTGCGCGCCGCTGTCTACGGCGCATGCGCCATAGACAGCGGTGCCCATTTTCGGGCAAATATCTCCTAAACCATATAGGTTTAGGAGATATTGCTTGGACCTACAGGTAAGCCTTAATCTAGGCTTACCTGTAGGTCCAAGTTGTTTGGAAGGGTTTACTTCCTCTTTAAGCCTAGTTCCTTGTTGTCTGACCCAGTTAACAGGCATGTTAAAAACATACAGGACTTCTACTTTAGGAGCAGGCACTATCCCTAAAAGCCCTTACAATGGCCACACATAGCTTTTTTTATGCTTGAAGAATTTTATTGCAATTATGTAAAAAACACCTAATCCACCCACACAGGGGCTACAACTGGCGACATAGGAAATAAAATGCGTACACATAGCATAGATGAATGAAGGAGGGCCTCTTTCTCAAAGAATCACATTAAACTTAAAAAGGTAACATATGTATGTCAGGGGAAAACTCATAATTCAAATGGGCAATATGGGCTGCAACCCAATACCATCACAACAATATTTGCTATGCCGCCTCTAAGGTGGCAGTAATAAAAAGTAACATTTAGCAACAGAAGACCAAGCGTTGCTCCAATCTGCTGGGTCGACCTCAATACCCAAATCTCATTCTTACTAAATCACATAAGAATGAGATGATTGGCCATTTAACGGTTAAGATTGGAGATAAGTTCTGGGAGCGATGACAGATGTGCTCAGAAATACCTCCTTCTTATGCATTCCAGAAAGCTATGCTGGAGAGATGCTAACCAGCTGTCTGAGCAGCATGGGACTCACAAAAGGCAGTCCATGTCAGTGGGGATAAGGTAGTCAGAAAATTTTACACACGAGTAAGGCCATGAGGAGACCATCAAGCAAACGCTTGAGGCTAGTCAAGGGCAAACAGGAAACAAGGGGTTGTTGGTAATAGGCAGCAAGGGTAGGAAGAGAGATATGAGGGAGCTTTAGTACTTTACTGAGTCCCATAGCTTCAAGCTAAGCTGCACTAATGGGCTTAAGGCTGCAGGATCCAGCTTCTGTGTAGCCTGTACAGAAAGAGGGGTGAAATCGGGGAGCTCCAAAAAAACCCATAAGGAAACATTGGATGAGGCATGAAACGGGTTTAATTGAGAGATCTGGGTGGCCAGACAGTATTTGGAGACATGGGGAAACCCCAGGCCCCTTGTAATCTTTGGCTTTTTTCAAACGATAAACGCAACATGGAAATTATCCAAATGGTTAGTGGCAAGTTACTTTGATCCATTCAGTTGTTTGAGGTTGGATAAGGCTAAAAATTTCTGCTATGCAACTGTCAAATGGCAGAGTATTTATGGCCATCATAGCCTCTGGCGATCAACGAATGACAGGGGCTCGGTTTTTTTTCCCCACCAAGTACCGTATATACTCGAGTATAGGCCGACCCGAATATAAGCCGAGGCCCCCAATTTACCCCCAAAAAAACTGGCAAACTTATTGACTCGTGTATAAGCCGAGGGTGAGACATGCCTGTCCATCCCTGTGTGTGTGTCCGTCCGTCCCTGTGTGTCCGTCCGTCCCTGTGTGTCCGTCCGTCCCTGTGTGTCCGTCCGTCCCTGTGTGTCCGTCCATCCCTGTGTGTCCGTCCATCCCTGTGTGTCCGTCCATCCCTGTGTGTCCGTCCATCCATCCCTGTGTGTCTCCATCCATCCATCCATCCATCCCTGTGTGTGTGTGTGTCTCCATCCATCCATCCATCCATCCCTGTGTGTGTGTGTGTCTCCATCCATCCATCCATCCATCCCTGTGTGTGTGTGTGTCTCCATCCATCCATCCATCCATCCCTGTGTGTGTGTGTGTCTCCATCCATCCATCCATCCCTGTGTGTGTGTGTGTCTCCATCCATCCATCCATCCCTGTGTGTGTGTGTGTCTCCATCCATCCATCCATCCCTGTGTGTGTGTGTATCCATCCGTGTGTGTGTGTGTGTGTGTATCCGTGTGTGTGTGTGTGTGTGTGTGTGTGTGTGTGTGTGTGTGTGTGTGTGTGTGTGTGTGTGTGTGTGTGTGTGTGTGTGTGTGTGTGTGTGTGTGTGTGTGTGTGTGTGTGTGTGTGTGTGTGTGTGTGTGTGTGTCCAGCCTACCTGTGTCCCGAGCCTTTGTCCCGAGCCTCCGTCCCGTGTCGTGCCTTGCCTTCGTCCCGTCCCGTGCCTTGCCTTGCCTTCGTCCCGTCCCGTGCCTTGCCTTGCCTCCGTCCCGTGCCCTCTTCGTCGGCGGCCATTGTAAAATTCAAAAGCCGCGCCTCCTCCTTCGCCTGTGATAGGCGGAACACTGAATTTCCCAGCAGCCTGTGTTCCGCCTATCACAGACGTCGTATCATCCTCGTCCGTAGTACGAGGATGATACGACGTCCGTGATAGGCGGAACACAGGCTGCTGGGAAATTCAGTGTTCCGCCTATCACAGGCGAAGGCGGAGCCGGAGGCGCGGCTTTTGAATCAGAATGGCCGCTGTCTGTCTGCTCGACACGCTGATCGAGCGGGCAGACAGCGATGACTCGAGTATAAGCCGAGGGGGGCACTTTCAGCCTCAAAAAAGAGGCTGAAAATCTCGGCTTATACTCGAGTATATACGGTAATACATTCTCAGGAGCTCAGAGACAGTGGCAGGTCAGAGGTCACTGAACAGAGCAAATAGTAATCTTTAACTGGCCCGTGACCCACCAATGCCCACCTAAAGTGTTTGGTTCAGTCAGAGCAAACCTAAATACACATTAGTAAACTTTAATAATGAAGGCAGCCGTTCTACACGATGACCGATTTTCCTAAAAAGTGATCTTGCTTTTAAAAACAGTTATTTTTGTAAAGATGCAAGCTGCAGGGCTGTTTTCCAAGAGCTTTTAGTCATAATGTGCAGGTAAACATTATGGTAGGCTTGTCTGGTAAGAGATCCTCTTCAGTGCTGCAACAGCCAAATTCACACAGGAGTCAAATTGCCATAGCACTGAGCAGTACTATAAACATGCACGTTGCTGAGCACATGTGGCTCAGTGTACACAAATACTGAAAGGCAGGGAGAAGGGCTTAATTACAGAATAGAAGAGACCCAAAGTTGATTATAAAAAAAATAAAAAATAAAAAAATAAAATAAAATATAAAAGAGAAGAAGAGGGGAAGAAGGAAGAAGAATTTTATGCACATGATCCTAAAACTACTGTTGGGATCATATGCCCTTATAATTTATAGTGTTGCCATTTTTGTTTATTTCTATTATGAACTGGTATCAGGTTTTATAGCAAGCTGCTTATTTTTTTGTGACCTAGCACGGATTTTCACATAGATATTGTAGTTATGCTTTAACTTTAAAAACCAAAGGCAGCAAATCGCAGCTATCCCTAAAGAAAGATAAATCAATGTTTAATATTTGGCATGTCAACAAGGAATTTATAGAATACGACTACTTGTGCACTTACTTGCCAAGACCAATAAAAGGAAACACAGCAACATAGTAACAAACACATATCAAAAATATTAGCCAGAGACTGAGGGAAAAGTCCTTGACGTCAGTCAGTTTGATGACTTCACCTAGAATAAAAAGAAAGCAGGGGCAATCATGCGAGAACTACAGAGGCTCCTCCTCGTTTAACGACTACTTGGACTTAGGACCAGCTCTCCCCACTCAAGCATCACATATATACAGTGTAATGTACAAAGCCCAATTTTTTTTTATATTGTGAAAGACAACGTTACGCCGAGTAAATTGATACCCAACATGTAAGGCTTCATATTGCACCCGCTCGTGGAATGGTGACAAACTTTTACCCATAAAAATCTGCATAGACAACGTTCAAAAAAAAAAAAAATTCTACAGGTTGCATGTTTTGAGTTACAGAGGAGATCTGGGCTAAAATTATTGCTCTCGCTCTACTGATCGAGGGAATACCTAGTGTGTGGTTTGAACACTGTGCGGGCGCTACACTCATGTGTTTAATTCTGCGGGCAAGCTCAGGGGATGAGGTGTGTCAAAAAAAAAAAAAAAAAAATGTTTTTTTTTTTACCTTTTATTTTTACACTGTTCTTTTAAAACGTCCTTTAATAGAAAAATAAATAAATAATGTAAATATGAAATCCAGGGTCAAAAAGACCTTAGATCTCATATTTACACTAAAATAAAAAAAATATATAATAAAGGGCCCTTTAAAAACTATGGGCGGGAAGTGGGGTTTTGATGTTGCTTCCGCCCTGCAATGATATGTAGACAGGTGGGGGCCATCTTCCCCTCACTCGTCTCTATACCCAGGAAGGAGAAGGATACAATCACCTCCGTCGCTACCGACCGCTCCGGTAAGCGGCGGAGGGCACCAGAGAGCCCCTCTACCGCCACCGATAAAGGTGATCTTGCGGCAAATCTGCGGTAGAGACCACTATTATCAGAAACCGGACTGCCCACTGAAGGAGGATACCAGGGTTATGGCAGTTAGCTGCTGCCATAACAAAGATATCCCTCTTCAAAGTTAGGGCATATATCGGAGTGCAGAGGTCCAGAAGTGGTCATCAACCAATTTCGTTTAATGACCTGGTCGGTTGGAACAGAACCTGGTTAAGTGAGGAGTACCTGTGCTGAACATAGAGCAGAGTTTCTATAATAGCAGTGGCCAGTTTAACTTAAACGTAATATTCAACTATATCAGGGCTCGACAAATTTGCTTGGAATCTAGGAGCCGGCTAAAAAAGTTAGGAGCCAGGACGGCAATGGCAATCCGGACCTGTCCCTGGCCTGACATGGAGACGAGTGAGGGAAAGATGGCGCCCCCACCAGTCTCCAAGTCATTGCCCATAGCTCTTAGAGGGACATTTTATTTATTTATTTTTTTCAAATGACAACATTTTATTTATTTTTTTAAACCAAACGAGTTTATTGGTAAATGGCACAGTATACAAAAAAAAAAAAAAAAAAAAAAAAAGAGTTACAGGTGTTGGTACATTTTACAGCCAATGGTAATAACATTTAAAAGTAGCTCCATCACATCGAGAAACCCAGAGCAGATCTATAAAAACAGCATCAAATATGTATGTGTAAGCACCGTAGCAGTGTTGCAAAGTAAATAGAGTAACAGGACGGGGAACCCAGTGGCGCCTGAAAACAGATCCCTCACAGGGCACACCCATAGAAGTCTCGACTCACCAGCTAGTTCCCACAAGTATCGGGGTCATTAAGCCAAGGATCCCAAACCTTATTAAACTTGCCAGGGCACCCCCTGTGTGCATATATGACTTTCTTTATTGGCAAGGTAGAATTGACCTCAGTCATCCAAGCCCTGAGTGTCGGGGTTTCGGGCCGCATCCACAACCGAGCAATTAATTTCCTAACACTGAACAATGTTTCCTGGATGAAAATAGCATTCGAGGGTTCCATCGGGGCTCCTAGCTCGAGGCCCAATAAACAAGTTTTAGGGTCCACCTGGAGGGGGGGACAACATTTTTTTAAATTGCATTTTAGTGCAAATATGAGATCTGATGTCTGACCCCAGACCCCAGGAATAAAAAAGGTGACAGTTTTTTTTTTAAAAGAAGGACAGAGAAAAAATTAAAAATAAAAGTTAAAATGAAAAAAAATTATAATTTTAAACACGCCCTGTCCCGTCAAGCTCGCGTGCAGAAGCGAACGCATACGTGAGTAGCACCCGCATATGAAAGCGGTGTTCAAACCACACATGTGAGGGATCACCGTGATCGGTAGAGCGAGAGCAACAATTAGCCCTAGCCCTCCTCTAACTCAAAACATGCAACCTGTAGAATTTTTTAAACATCGCCTATGGAGATTTTAAAGGGTAAATGTTTTTCGCAGACGCAATTTTTAAGTGTGACCTGTTGGGTATCAATTTACCCGGGTATCATCTTTGACAAAACAAAAAAAAAAAAAAAAAAAAAAAAAAAAAAAAACACACCTCACACACGCCAACTTTACTGTTGTCTTATTATTTAATTAAATTATTTTTCCCCAAAAAGCGCGCTTGTAAGACCGCTGCGCAAATACGGTGTGGCAGACAGTATTGCAACAACCGACATTTTATTCTCTAGGGCAGGGATATGCAATTAGCGGACCTCCAGCTGTTGCAGAACTACAAGTCCCATGAGGCATAGCAAGACTGACAGCCACAAGCTTAAACACCCAGAGGCAGAGGCATGATGGGACTTGTAGTTTTGCAACAGCTGGGAGGTCCGCTAATTGCATATCCCTGCTCTAGGGTGTTAGAATAAAAATATATAGAATGTTTAGGGGTTCTAAGTAAAGGGAAGGAGATAGGTGGGCAGTGAAAACAGGCAGGGGAAGCTCCATTAGCATTGCTGGTTGTCATACCAACGGCCACCACAAGGGGGCGCCAGATTCCAGAAGGAAGCATAGGACCGCAGAAAGCCTCAAAGCTGCGGCCTCAACGCAATAACGCTGGGGGGGGGGGGGAGGGTGTGTGTGCACGGAGACAGGATACCCCCCCAGCTGTGTTGCCCCAGGCACCAGGTCGCCATTTCTAGTCGCAAATGCGACCTGGCGCCCAGGGTTTGTTGAGTCCTGATCTATATCATTAAAAGTGTTTCTCAACTCCAGTCCTCAAGGTGCCCCAACAAGTCATGTTTTTAGGCTTCCCATTATTTTGCACAGGCCATTTAATCAGTTTCACACTTTTCCAAACAAACCATTACATTCACTAACAGATGTGAAAACTGAGCACTAAACCATGTAGCGCTAGTTGTATACAGAGTTGTGTCCCCGCTCCCAGAACAATGCTGTGTACTGTATGTAACTGATGCCGCATACAGTTTCTACAGCTTTCACAGAGCGCACATCTGTTAGTGAAGGTAATAGTTTATTATTGACAGAAAGCTGGAGTTAGATTTTACACACAAGAGAAACTTCTGCTTAGACTGAACTTCACATACCAGTTTTTCCTTGTTCTTTATTCAGTATTTTTTCTGCTCGCTTATCCAGATATCCAAGTACAAGAGCACAGACCAATGAGAACAAACATGTTATTCCACCTGGAAAAGAGGGGGGCAGGAGTAAAAACAGCAATAAATCACTGGAGGCAACAAGTTTCTATAGTTGCAGATAAATCGTGCAGTGCGCTTTAATTGCATAACAGTCAATTTATTAAGTTGCCTGCATTATGCTACTCACCTGCAGACCTTCTGTTCTATTCTGTGAAATATCTAGGACCGTGGTCTCCAAACTGTAGCCCTTTGCTTGGATTAGAATCCCGGTCAGTTTTTATTGCCGTCTGTGCAGGAGATTCACCCTCTATTTGTCCTGTTTACCATTATCGTTGAAAGTGAAAGTAAAATCCCAAATTTTGGGTTGTCCCCAGAAAAGTAAGGAGGGAAAATCTTCCATTAGGGACACTAGTTCTGGTGATCTGGGGGTCCCCAAGAGATTCCTTTAATTTGCAAGGATTTCCTCTCACTTCCTGTTTGGCTATAGCACAGGAAATGAAGGCAAATCTATGCAATGGGACACAGATGGCAAAGCATAATCTGACAGGGGTTGTAACCCTCCCTTACACTATCCAAAAATGTGAAAAAGAAATTGCTTATAGTTCTACTTTAAAAGCAGGTATTTCCCCCCCATTTCACTAAAAATCAGGCCGTCACGTAATCTTACATTCATAAAAAAAAAAAATTATTTTAATTCGAATTATTGCGTTTCCACTTAAGTGAGGCATAGGTGATGCAACCCTGGTCTCATAGGTGCATCCTGGGAAGTTCCTGTCACATGTTCCAGGTGGCAAAACCAGAGTTCTGGGCAGAGTTCCAGGAAAGACTCACTTACCCTTAGTAAAAATTGGGGAGCATAAAAAATAAAAATAAAAAAAGGGTATTTAAACCTTCCTACACCTTGTTTCTAGTTTTTTTTCTACCTGCATAAGATATCCACTGATCATATTCGTTCTGTCATTTGTTGCCTACAGTATAGTAAATCTTCGCATTCCAGTTCAAACATGAGGCAGGGCACTGCACAGGTCTGTTTAAAAACTGAAACTTCTAGTGAAGGAAAAAAAAAAATATATATATATATATATATATATATATATATATATATATATATATATATATATATATATATATATATATATATATATATATATATATATATATATATATATATATATATATATATATTCCTGGTTCTCTTGGTCCAATACTGGTGCAGCTGTAGTAATTAGATCTGACAAAGCCACAAAAAGGCAGAACATTCAGAGAGCCCCATGCTGGAAGAAATGTGCCCATCACATTAGCACTCCCATATTTGTGATACAACACAGACCAAATGGCCAAGCATGAATTGGATGCTGCATGACCTGAAACAAGAAGTTGCCTGTCCCCTTCAGCAAATGGAGACAAGCTGGGTGAATGAATACATGGACATAACGGAACTGATCAGTAGTGACAATACAAACTGCAGCAACATGTGGGCCCATCACTACACAGTAAGGCAAACAAATGACACAGGGTACATAGCTACACCAATACCTGGTTAAAACAAAACATTTAAAATTGTACACTGTCTTTAACCACTTTCATACAGGGCCTATTCTGGCACTTCTCTCCTACATAGAAATTTACTCAGAACCCCCAAACACTATATATGTTTTTTATTTTTAGCAGACACCCTAGGGAATAAAATGGTGGTCATTTCAACTTATCTTGCACGGTATTAGCGCAATCATTTTTCAAACGCCTTTTTTTGGGGAAGAAAACAAAAACAAAAACAGTAAAGTTAGCCCAATTTTTTTGTATAATGTGAAAGATGTTACGCCAAGTAAATAGATACCCAACGTCACGCTTCAAAATTGCACACGCTCATGGAATGGTGGCAAACTTCTGTAATTTCCATAGGCGATGCTTTGAAATTTTTTACAGGTTACCAGTTTAGAGTTAGAGGAGGTCTAGTGCTAGAATTATTGCACACGTGGCGATACCTCATGTGTGGTTTGAATGGCGTTTACATATGTGGGCGGGACTTGCACGTGCGTTCGCTTCCAAGCGCAATCTACCGGGGGCAGGGGGTGTTTTTATAAAGAAGTTTTTTATTTTACTTAATTTGTTTTTTTTTTAGATTTTTACATTTTTTTGATCACTTTTATTCCCATTACAAGGAATGTAAACATCCCTTGTAATGGGAATCTAGTGCGGTCCTCTTTATGGAGAGATGTGGGGTCAATAAGACTATAGATATAGTAGTTACTAGGTGGGGTGTCCTGTAGCAATGTCAACTAAAAGTAGGGCACCAAGAGAGACTAGAGGATTTCTACTGCAGCAAGCTGCACCCAAAGGCGATATCCTCATGACCTTATACATCTACTTGATAGAATCTGATAAATGTATGGATTGAAGACCAAGTTGCGGCCTTGCAGATTTCAGCCATGGAGGTTCAGTGATGCACTGCCCAGGAGGTACTAAACAGCCCTGGTGGAGTGCGCTTTAATATGAAAAAGGTGGAACTTTCCTTTTTAAGCCATAAGCTTGAACAATCACTTGACAAATCAATTTAGAAATAGTAGATTTTGATGCTGCCTGTCCTTAGGACCTTCAAGCAACACAAACAAAACATCAGTCACCTTCAAGTAGACCTTGACTGCTCACCACATCGAGAATGACTTCTTCCGAAAGAACAGGGTTCTGGGAAAAATTAAGGTAGAATAATATCCTGGTTCAAATGAAAACCTGACACTACCTTCAGTAGAAATTTAGGATGAGGATGTAATACAACCTTATCCTTGTGAATAATCAAATATGGCTCTGTACAAGAAAGAGCAGCCAACTCTGATACCATTCTTGCGGAAGATATGTCTACCAGAAAAAAAAATTGCCTCGTTAAAAAGGACCAAGGGAATATGTTGTGCCAGCTCAAAGGCTGTTTCTGTAATGCTGACAGGACTAAATTCAAGTCCCAAGGGCTCAGGGGTGACCTAACCGGAGGATTAAGCTGCGTGAAAACCGATTCCACAGGAAAACCAAGGCATCTGTTCCACATGCCAGCGGATCTTTTGTCCTCAACACAAAGTTGTCGATCTTTTTGTTGAACCTGTACGCAAACAGATCCATGTCCGGAATTCCCCATCTTTGACATATTGACAGAAAGATGTTTGGGTGAAGAGAACATTCTCCCGGGAGCAACTGCTGGAGACAAGCAGTCCGCCTGCCAATTCTCTATTCCTGGAATGAAGACTGCCGATGGCCAGAAAACAACATACTAGGGCTGCAACTAACGATTATTTTCATAATCGATTAGTTGGCCGATTGTTGTTTCGATTAATGAACTAAAAAAATAAAAAAAAAAAAAAAAAAGAAGTGGTGTATAATTGAGTTAATATGCAACGTTAAAAAAAAAAAAAAAAAAAATGCGATTTATTCTTAAATATCTCTGTGCAGTGGTAAATATAAATAAATAACCAACTATATGGTTAGAGAGCAAAATCTCTAATCCACTCAGAACAGACAGAAGAGAGATACTGTATATACTATTAGAGGAGATCTTCCCTCAAAATAAAAAGTAAATAAAAATTTTTTAAGAACATTTGTTTGATTTTCTAATTGTTAGTGGGTCAAATTGATGTTAATTTTCAAACCAGTGATGGGAAAATTTGGAAATAGAAAACTGCTTGGTGAAAGGAATTGTATGTGGTTTTCATTCAGAAATTACATTCATTTTTAAAACCGAATGTTAAAAACAAGTGAAAATTTCAAAACATTCTTTCATTCAGTGAATGTACAAAGATTTTACGTCTGAAAATTGATCAGTGTGGCCAGCATAAGGCTCGGTATGCAGTTTGCTTTTTTTGTTTGTTGAATCTGTTTCTGCAGTGCTTTTTGCTGTGGGTTTTGATTTTTGCGCACATGATTTTGCTGTGATTTGAGTTTTTGCATTTTTTTGGCCAATTAGTTGTTGGGCAAAAAAATAAAAAACACACAATTTGCTGCAAAACCCATTACATGCTTTTCTGAAACCTGTCCATTGAAGTACATTGAACCAAAAAAGCATTGTTTGGCTTTAAAAAATAAATAAATAAAAAGTCCCTGACCGTTTCCAAATACACAGCGGCTGAAAAGAAGCATAGATGTGAGCGTGTCCCATAGGAAACCATGTAAATGAACCATAGTGTGTTTCTGCAAAAAGAACCAAAAAACACATAGATGTGAACCAGGTCTAAGACGTTTAGTAACATAATGGGGTTAATAAAAAAATATAAATAAAAAGTAGCCCTTTATGCTACAACAAAAAGCAGATAATCAATACTGTAAGGGGTTCATTTTTTTAAACTGTAGAACTGTGAAAATGGTATTTACAGTAGCGATTTGCTATTTTTGGACTATAAAGGGCTAATTTTAGTTTTTTTTTAACCCCATTATGTTACTGGCCGATTAATCGATTATGAAAATAGTAAATCGATTAGTTGTCGATTAATCGATTAGTTGTTTCAGCCCTACAACAGGGATCCGGCTGCAAAGCTAGCCCCAGCAAGGATTGCTCCAGTGGCACATATTTACTCGTGACCAACACCTTAAACACTGACGACAAAAATTGAGGTACTCCCAGTAGTGGGAGGGGTTATATAGGGAGTGCACTTCCTGTGTTAGGGTGTGTCCGTGTCCATCACCGGAAGGTGACCTATAACCCACATAGTAACTACTATGATTAAAAAAACAATTAGGTTTTCAGAAAATAAGAACCTTTCCCTTTCTTAACTTTGTGCAGATCAGCCAGTAATATTCACAGCACATCATATTTAGCAATAGTTTAGTGTAATATGGACACACAAATGCTTATAATTAGGAATTACCTATCATGAGAGTTACACCGAGTGTTGTGTAACCTGCAGAGCCCATCGCGTCCTTTATCCGAGCATACACCAGCCCCATAACATTCATATTTACTGTGCTACCCTGAAACAGAACAACTATTGAAGTCACAGGGCATATGCGTATGCTCATAATGCATTATATATAGATGCTAAACAATCCATTTTGTATAGTAATGCTATTGAAAATCACTTACATTTTCATCTGCACATAAGAGGTATCACAGTTAAAAGTGCACATTTTTCAATAACACCACAAGGTCCAAAAGGTGATAAAGGCAGAGCCCCTTGCTTCCCCAGTCTTCATACAAAACAAATTAAAAAATGTAAACAGAAATAGCCACCCCTTGTGCAGATGATGTTTTACAGAAAAATAGGCATGAGGGGCTGTCTATTTAGGCCTAACACAGATAAACCCCTTCAAGCCCAATTCCCAGGGGAGCGCCATATAAACTGTATGAAGGATCATAAGCTACATACAGTATACAGAGCTGTATATAGGCAGTGGTATGGAGACTTCCTATCCTGTGCACAAACAAGGTCGAGCTGGGCATCATCCTTTTATGAAGGAATACAAGGCTTCCTCCGATTGCCTACGGTCGAGACAGAGCATTGCACACAAACTGAATGGGATAAGCACATATTTGCTTTATTAATGGTGTGCTATATGAAAACGCATGTTTGGACTAAGGCCTAGCGGGACAGAAAGTCAATGGGCTACAAAGCACACCAAGGTTTGCCAAACACATACATGTTTCTAGACAAAGGCAAACACTCATAACATTACTGATTCAAAGTCACACTGCTACCCACCACTCTAGCCATACTGAGCTGCAGTCCAAAAACCAAGTTCAGCTCCTTCCCTTTGAACCAGCTGACAGCATATGTATTTTGAGCAACTGCAAGCGATTCCCCACCAATCCTGAAAAACAGCAAAACAAAATAACTGTTCAGTTTTGCAAAAAAATAGAAAGCAGTATCAAAATGCACACAATATTTCATGAATGTAAAAATGCTATGGTTCCCTTTAAAATCTTTTGGCAACTGTGGATAAAATGGTGGTATAACCCGTCAAGATTTTTTTTTTCTTCCGTCTGTGTCTCATTGGGGAGATTTCCCTTCACCTCCTGTCCCAGTGTCACAACAGTAATCAAGAGGAAATCCCTTCAAAAGTTAGAGAATCCCTGGTTGTCACCAGAATTAGTGTTCCCATTGGAATATTTCCCCTCTAATATTGTTCTGGTGACAACCTAAAATTTGTGATATTCTCACTTTAAATTGGAGTTACGTCGGTGGGGAGAAAAAAAAAAAAAAAAAAACAGCAGCTACAAATACTGCAGCTGCTGACTTAATATATGGACACTTACCTGCCCAGGGAGCCTGCAATGTCCTCACCAGAAGCCATTCTGTCTCTCAGCTCCCAGGTGGCCTTGCGGCTTCACAGCCTGGTTCCCCTGCTGCTCATGCACAAGTCACGCTGCACGATCGCACTGGTCGCTGCTGTCTTCTGGGACCTGTGTGTCTCCCATAAGACAGCGGGGGGAGGAGGAGACGGACACCAGAGGGGGGAATCCAAAAAGCAAAAGTTCAATTTTTGGGTGGAACTCTGCTTTAGTGCTGTTCATGTTATGAAAACATGAAGCGTTAACATCGTGTTGCTTCAAAGTTGAAGCCTCATGTCGAATCAGGAGGCATTTGAAGCCTTTCAATGCCTCCCATTCAAGTCTATAACACTTGGAAAACGCTCTGGCAGGCAGTTGCGGGCAGTTTATTTCCTGTAATGGAACAGGCATTTGTGGAGCGGTTAAACACATGCCTTAATACAGAAACGCTTCAAAATTGCCAATTGGGCACTTAGGAAGCATTTTTACTCTTGTCAACGACCATAATAAAGCTCATTAATGCGAGTCTAGCGCCCATACTAACGCTATAGGAACATTCATTAAGTGTTAGAAATGTAGTCAAGTGTGAACAAGCCCTTAGCGCCCTTTTCGCAATAATGCATGTTTGCAGTGCTTTTACCTTGCAAAAAGCACAACAAAAATACAATTAAAATATTTCCCTTTAAATCCCATGGAACTATGCACCACCATGCGCTGCAGGTGTGGGTCGTTTTGAAAAAGTTCTGCATGCTGCATCTTTTTTGTGCTTTTCAAAAGCCAACCAAAACGCATCCCCAACTGAAATTAATAGAAAAAAACAAAAAAACCCACATTTAAAAAAAATAAAATAAATAAAAGCACCACAGTTGCATTTTTGATCCATGTTTCACATCTGCATGCTGGGAGTCAAGCAACAAGAAATCAACCATGGTTTCTGGTACTTTTATCCCTTACAGAATGGTGGTAGGAGCTTGGGGAAAAGCAATTTCTTATTCTGCTCTGACTTTTTAGCCCAGACACAACAAGCATTGCAGTATTTCCAGGATCCATTTATACACACTGCTTTCATGATTTTTTATTTTTTTTAAAGCATCATACTCAACTAGGTGGATGAAGCATCGGTTGCCTGACCCCTCTAACACTGTTCTCATTGGAGCGCTGGGCTGTGGAGGGGGGGATGGCAGCGGCTCACTGAAAGGCTGAGCCAGATGCCAGTCCAGGCATGTGGGCGAATCCCAACTTCATTGTCACGATCTTGCCCAAGCATGGGCAGGCTCTGCGACGTCAGCGGGCTTCAGCCCCGTCTGCTCAAAATGGGTTACAGGAGTGCAGAATAAACTGCACTCCTGTGATCCACAGGAGAAGCCCAGCCAAACAAGCTTTGGCTGTACTTTAAGCAGTTATTAGATTAGAACGTGTGAAAAATTGCCCCATACAAAATAGGTAAAGTGCAGTACATTTAAAAAAAAAAAAAAATGTTATGGTTTACACAGTACACGTTTGAGATTTCTTGCCTTCTGCTTTTTCTACCAACTCACCCAAATACCAGCCGACCAGCTTCCATTAACCAAAAAGCATTAAATAAGGCTCCTGCTGCAAATATAACCTAAAAAATAAAAAACGACAAATGGATAATGAAGCAAATTAGTGTTTGTCTTTTTCTTAAGTTTTTTAGTTTAGGGTATACATGTAAAAAAATATATATATAATTTTACTTGTTGATACAAACAGTTTCCTCTAGCTCTGGGACTTTAAGGGTGTCAAAAAACTGTGCCAAAATATGCTCTACTGTTAATACCAGAGCATATTTTGGCACCTTTAAAGTCCCAGGTTCCAGAACTAGATGAAATGGTTATATCTAAAATGGTTCTATATAAAAATAAGAGATTTTATATAAAAAAAAATAAAAAAATTAAATCATTGTTTCTGTGCATAGTCAATGTACAGTATAGTTTGTAATAAAACTTGTACAGCAAGCTATATTGCTCATTCTTTATGCACTGTGGGCTCTGTTCTATGCTGCTGCATTAGGATTGTGCTTTAGCAGTAGTTCAGGAAGGATGCCAACTAGCTGATATACACGAGGGATTCTACAACTGTATATGATATACCAATAGAGCAATATTGAGACGCAAGCATGCAATATATTTTAATCGAAAGTCACTTGTATAAATCACTAACCAAAAGTAGTTGGTAAAATATTTGGTTTGCTTTTAACAGATTCCTCTTTTCTAGGCCAGCTTCTCAACTACCAGAACAATGATATTCCTATCTGCTATTCTGCACTGTACTGGTACGTTCCTTTCTTACATTGCTTGAAAAACCACAACAAAGCTGGGGGTAATGTTACACATGCTTATTAAGCATTCAGGGAATGACAGTTGTACTGACAGTAAAAGTATGACGCTAAGAAATGCTTACCTGTCCAGCACATACAAATAGGCTAAATATAATTGTTCCCAATCTATCAAGAAAAAAAAATAAATAAATAAAAATTGGTTAATCAACTGTGCATTGTGAAGCCCAATAAGTAGAGCAGTCTAGTACATGCCCTAACAGCTAAATGCAAAAATATTAAAATACATTCTTATAACACATCCTTTAAAAGCAACTACACCTCCTATAATACAAGATAAACCAGCCACAGAGGTTAAAACACTCAGTAAAAGACATTTAGAGAGTCTGGTTTATTTTATGAGATACCTAGCAATGCATAAAGCAACTTTTCCAATATATCTGCCATCTGCTAATGGGTATAAAAATACACATACTTGCAACAGACTTCAGTGATTCCACTCTGTCTGAATACCAATTCTGATCAGGCACAGCTCAGAAACTTCCTAGTAAATTAAAGCTTGCCTGTCTCCATCTGCTTCCCTCACATCTTGTGAGGCAGCCTATGACAGTAATGGATCCAAAAATAAATACAATTGTGGTGGGAAAGGGGGGCAGGCAAGTAACCAAGCTTTGCTAGCCAGAAATGCCAGACAGATGTACAATAGCTGTGCAGGTATCCTTAGTGGCTTACAGTTTATACCCGTTGCACTGTACCAAAAAACAATCAGTATTCATGTGTTAGGACTCTAGTAAGTTTACATCTGACTAGTCATTTTGGGTTGCTGTGCTTTAAGTATGACCAATGCTCTTTTAGCAATACTTTTCCTGTGGGTCACAGGAGTACACTTAGTTCTGCACTTCAGTGACCCAGATTTAGCCGACAGCAGGCTAAAGTCCACCCACGGCTGACATCACTCAGTCAGTTTAGGCTCTGGAGGGATCCCGACTATAATGTCAGAATCCACCCAGTTGCCCATTTGGCAACTGGCTCAGCCTCCCGGCACGTTGCCCAGAGCCTGAGCCAACCACTCCGGTCCCCTCCTCAGCCGAGCACTAGAGGGGCAGAGTAAAGAGATGGTGAATGACAGTCATTACTCTCTGCTCACTGAGGACAAAACTGGGTAATCAGCGGTCTTTGAGCACTCAGTTCTCAATCTTAGAGGTAGCGAGGGACCAATGCTGCAGCCATCAAGGTACAGTTGATATAAAAAGGTCTACACACCCCTGTTAAAATGTCAGGTTTCTGTGATGCAAAATAAAAAATATATAATGTCGGTACTTTTTCCACCTTTTAAGTGACCTATAAAAACTGTAGAACTCAGTTGAACAACAAACAGAAATCTTATAGGTAGAGGGAAGAATTAAAAAAAATAAAAAATATGGTGATATAAGTGTGCACACCCTTAAACTAATACTTTGTTGAAACACTCTGTTTTTGGGTATGAGTCAGCATGGCACATCTTGACTTGGCAATATTTGCTCACTGTTCTTTGCAAAAATACTCCAAATCTGTCAGATTGTGAGGGCATCTCCTGTGCACAGCGCTCTTCAGATCATCCCAAAGATTTAATTGGATTCACGTCTGGGCCATTCCAAAACTTTTCTTCTGGTGAAGCCATTCCTTTGTTGGTTTGGATGTATGCTTTGGGTCGTTATGCTGAAAGATGAAGTTACTCTTCATGTTCAGCTTTCTAGCAGAAGCCTGTGCCAATCTTGATTGGTATTTGGAACCGTTCATAATTCCCTCTAACTTGACTAAGGCCGCTGTTCAAGCTCAAGAAAAACAGCCCCAAAGCATGATGTTGCTGCCACCACCATGCTTCACTGTGGTTATGGCCAAAAAGTTCAACTTTAGTTTCATCAGACCATAACACATTTTCCCACATGCTTTTAGGAGATTTCAGAGGTGTTTTTGCAAAATTTTACTGGGTTTGGATGGTTTTTATTCGTAAGAAAAAGGCCTGTCTAGCCACTCTTCCCCATAAGCCCAGACATATGAAGAATACGGGAGTCTGTTGTCACATGTACCACATAGCCAGTACTTGCCAGGTATTCCTGAAGCTCCTTTAATGTTGCTGTAGGCCTCTTGGCAGACTCCCTGACCAGTTTTCGTCTTGTCATCAATTTGTGAGGGTTGTCCTGTTCTTGGTAATGTCACTGTTGTGCCATATTTTCTCCACTTGATGACTATCTTCACTGTGTTCCATGGTATATCGAATGCCTTTGGAAATCCTATTGTACCCTTCTCTTGACTGATACATTTTAACAACGAGATCCCTCTGATGCTTTGGAAGCCCTCTGCGGACCACGGCTTTTGCTGTAGGATGCGACTAACACCAGGAAAGACCTACTAGAGCAGCTGAACTTTATTTGAGGTTAATCAGAGGAACTTTAAAAATGATGGCAGGTGTGTACTGACTTCTATTTAACATGAGTTTGCATGCCATCGCTTAAATTCGGAACACAACTACATCCCCAGTTATAAGAGGGCGTGCACACCTACACAACCACATTATTAGTTTGTGGAAAAAGTTCTGAAATTATTTATCTTGGTCTCGCTTTCTTCACAAAAACCTGACACGCAGGGTTGTGTAGACTTTTTAAATCCTACACTTTTTTAAAAATTCCAAAATACAGGCAGAAAAAATAAATTAAATAAAAACACACTACATAAACTCTGGAATAAGCAAATATAAGGGGCATATGCTGGCTCATCACTACTACACCAACATACACTGCCCTACCACACCACTTCGGCACTCTTGGCCACAGCACCAATGCACACTTCTACAACCCCCCCCCCCCCCCCCCACACACACACCCTTATGCTGCCACACACGTCTCACTCTTCACCACTGCAACAACATACTTCTACATTCATCTTATTCTAGGAACAGACACATTTGCGGTTTTAGATCATATGCAATATCCCCAACTTTGCCCAATCTGGAGTGGACACTCTTGCCAATACTGTATAAAAATACTTATGTTTTTTTAAATAAAGTTATTGTTACAGCTTTGAGGCTGTGCCTCTTCGGTGCTCCTGGAAACACTGACTGAATGAGGTACGGGGAGGTTATAACAGCAGTGCAATTTTCCATGGAACACTTCTAAATGATGCTGTAAAAATTACAATGCTGCCTACCGTAGGCCCAAAGACAGTGTGTCAACTGCCACAATGCAATACTAAGACTCATGGTAGAAAAGCAGGCTCTTTCATACAAGTTATACAGGCATACGTCCTGTTACTGCACTGCAAGTGCTAAGATTATTTTTAATTTCTGTAATAAGGAAAACACCTAACATAAAAAGGTATGCGAGAACTATGTATAGCCTTCATTTGTGACATTAGGCTCTAAACTTACTAAAATGACCAATAGTACAGCATTACTAGTTGGACTAGAATTGAACACCTCTATTGAGCATATTTCATAGGAACTAGAAAACTTAAAAGGAATCCCTGCTTAACAATGGTTATGGGAGTTAAATTTGATAAAACCTACCGGATTCCAAATACCCGATCAATCAAAAATCCTCCAAAGAAACAAAGAACAACGTTGGGCCAGGAGTAAAATGCATATAACTGCATGAAATCTGCTGTGTTCACCTTCATGTCCTGTAGAGAAAAAAATAAAAAAAAATAATCACAGCTTAATATAACGAGTTTAGCGTCACACTAAACAATATGTACACTACAAATCCTATAATCTATACACCATAATCCACCTGAGTTAGAAACACATTCGCGATTTTTTTTTTTAACCAGAATTTAGTGTCGCCTTAACCGGTTCCTGTAAATATATGTTGGCAGAATGGCATGGCTGGGCAAAGTAACGTACCCGTACGTTACTTTGAATTGGCCAGCATGCACGCACCTGTCGAGAGCTCTGTGACCGTGGTCGCAGGGATAACCGCGATCGTGTCATGGATCTCAAGAACGGGGAGATGCCGATGTAAACAGCATCTGCCCATTCTGCTTAGTGACAGGACACTGATCATCTGCTTCCTGTCATCGGGAGCAGCGATCAGTGTGGTGTCACACACAGCCACGGCCCCATACAGTTATAAACACGCCCCTAGTAACATTTAACCCCTCCACTGCCAGTGACATTTTTACCGTAATCAAATGCAATTTTATAGCATCGATCGCTGTATTAATGCCAATGGTCCCCAAAAGGTGTAAAAATTGTCCGATGTGTCAACCAAAATGTCGCAGTCACAAAAAAAAGAAAAAAAATGCCATAAAACTATCCCCTATTTTGTAGACACTATAACTCTTGCGCAAACCAATCAAACGCTTATTGCGTTTTTGTTTTATTTTTTTACCAAAAATATGTAGAATACGTATCGGCCTAAACTGAGGGTAAACTTAATATATTTTTGGGGGATCTTTATTATAGCAAAGAGTAAAATAAGAAAAAGTAGGTTGCCGTACTAACACAACCAATGTTAGTGCAGTGAACTCCACCCTGCTGTGCTACTGTGTTCTGACAGGGGAACTGGAGTTTGCTGCCCCCATGGAACACTGAATTTTTCCAGCCTGCTAGTTCAAGAGAAGCCGGCCGTGAGACCAAGGAGCTGCCAGCTGGTCTCTTCCCCCTCCAAATTCCTATTCTGGCTTATGGAACAGGAGGTGAAGGAAAACCTCCCCATTGGGAAACAGAAGGCCAAAAAAAACCTGCCCTAATCTAGGCAAAACTTTAATTGTGGATATAGTTCTACTTGTGGTATATAATATGACATTTAATAAATATTCCCTGCAAGTAGATCTTCCAGGTGCAAATGTTTTAAATTACAGTGATTAACCCACAGTGAATGTCACATTTGTCTTATACAAATGGTTTTTAATTGGCTGTCTTCACTGTCCAGACAAGTAATGCAGACACACAAACGGCAGAAGGAGGAGGAAAACCAGCAGCCCTTTGGAGGCAGGTATAATGAGAGAAGCAACTGTTAGGCTTCATGTACACTACAGCTCCTAAACCTGAGTTTAGGAGCTTTTGGCTTTTTTTGACAAAGCTCCTAAACCCAACTCCATAAACGCCTATATGTCCATGTACACATAGGCTTTTAGCAAAGTTTAGGAGCTGCCGCGGTTAGGCGAGGCTCAACCTCCTTTAACTGAACGTGGAAGAATCACGTTTAAACTAGGAACATTTTCACCACCTGCCGATGTAAAACTGCAAAATGGTGCTAGTTTTACATTTTCCCCTGGCAAATGTAGGTAGTAGCTTAGTTAACAGCAGAAACACTTACCAACTGGACCTGTGTTTGCAGTGCTGCTGGATTGTCATAACAGAAATAGCTACCTATAAAGAAAAGTAAAAGGTCATAAATTTGGAAAACATGCAAAATGAAAGAACAGAATAAGTTTATGCAACTCCGTAAACCCAAATCTCATAATGCAAATCGTGTTTCACATGTTGTCTTGTTCTTTAACATTTGGGTATGGCTGGCCTTACCCTATAAGAAGTTTTTCCAATTACCATATATTATATATTCACAAGTTTTCAGGCAAATTAATATCCTTATCCACTGCCAATGCCCCCACTGCGCCAATAAACAATCAGTGAAAAAATGTAATGTCAGTAAAAAATAAAAAAAAAATAAAAGCTGCTACTTGAAGAAAATACTTGCAAGAATAAATTATGCCTACAAACGTGTACTGTAAAATGTTTAAAGGATAATTTAAATTAGTGCTCATACAAAATGTATCAAATGTGCAACATAATAATGAATGTTCAATAGAACACCCCGTGATGTAGTGATATGTAAACTAAGGCCTCATGCACACGAGACGCAGGTGAAAACTCTGCTCAAAAAAAGCTGAAACGCGCGTTTTGCCGTGTTTATAAAGATAACATCATGTAGACCCTCCCCAAGCTCTCAAAGCATGTTTTTTTTTTTAACTATTTCTGCTATTTTGATCAGAGTGAGCAGAAGCAGCATAGAGAGCAGTTGTACACTTGCATTTGCCTCTTTCTGTGGTATATATTTTGAAATGGATCCCATATTGAATATATGTCAGGAAATGCTCCTGATGTTGCTCTTGATGAGACAGCAACATCGTCGCAAATTTTGTGAGAGGTCCAGAGTCAGAGCTCATCGATATTGGACCCATCCGTTGATGGGACAGCGAATGTCCGTTGGATATTTCACAAACATGTATGTGCAGCTGCGTACCTACCCCGACAAGTTTTTTAATTTGATCCCAGATGTCCATTGTCACATTTGATCTGCTCTTAGAAAAAGTACGACCTGGTCCGACATTCGTGGACACAAATATGAGAAACAGTGTGTCACCAGAGGAACGTCTGTTGGTAACGATCAGGTATGTGTATATTATTTATAAAATATATTTATCTATAGATGTACCGATGAATTTTTTTCTCTGTCCTTTATTTTTTTTTAAATAATGTCTATTCATAGCAAATTATCCAATTTTTTAAAATATCTAAAATTTTCTTGTGGCAATTTAACATGTTTTCATTATTTCTAATATAAAAAAAATATTAAAATAGTTATTTATTTTTTAATCTTAATATATGTTTTTATTAATTTTTTCTAGTTTCAAATTGTTTTATTTAAAAGCAAATCTATGTTAATTAGATTTTTTATAATAGTTTTAAATTTATTTGGCCAATTTTTTAATAAATTTTTAACATGTTAAAAATTGCCACAAGAAAATTTTAGATAATTTTAAGAAATTGGATAATTTTCTATAAATAGACATAGCCACACCCTCGACATGTTTCGTCACTCCGACTGCTTCCTGGGATTGGCAAAGTGGTGAGAGCTTTAGCGCACACTTTTGGATCCGCTGTGACCGCAGCGCACCACCCATTCATTGGTTTAGAGTTTGCTATGAGAATTTTATTCTATGCTGGCACTTTCTGTTTAACATGCAAGTGGAAACATTGAAGTGTGGTGTAAGCTTTAATAAATTTTAAACAGTATCACGTTATGTGGAGCATTTTAACTTATTTTTCACATACGGATATGCCTTGCCTGGAATGTTAGTGGGATAGACCCGAGTGGGGTTTATACTGCTTTTTTTTTTGCCAAACACGAGAGTGGGAGGCAACATCAGTCGGTGAGTGCGTTTCCATTAGGAGAGGGGTCACGAGCAAGCTGGTGTGGTGGAAGTCTGAAGGATTTTTATGAAGATTGATTTCTGTGTGTGGTTTTCATCATTTTGTTCAATGGACTTTTAGTTTATATATTACTACATCACGGGGTGTTCTATTGAACATTCACTATTATATTACACATTTGATACATTTTGTATGAGAGCTACTTAAAATTATCCTTTAAATATTTTACAGTACACATTTGTAGGCATAATTTATTCTCACAAATGAATATCCTTAAGCAGTAATTTCAGCTTCTCCCATTGTGTGGTGATTGCACACTACTAATAAATCCGGTGTGTAGCCATGCCCACATTTTCATTAAACATAAGCAAAATTATATTAAGATTGTAGGCTGTGATTTGTTATGAATTAATCTGATAAGCCTTTTGTTCTTTTCTACGTTCACCAGTGTTGTGGATCAGTAATTATATTTAAAAAAAAAGTCTGTCTGCAGCAATTGAAGCCAGCAGCACTAAGGATCTAATCTACATGCGGGTTTCTGATATGAGCTGGGAAGGGACCAAGATTATGAAAAGGTCAGTAAAACATCACATGAAGGGTGTAACCTCACAGAGAAAACCTCCCATGTTTCTAATGTGAGATTTGATATAAAAAGAAAGCTACCGCAATGATATATTTCTACCGAGTACTATATCAGTCTCTGTCCTGTGAACTTACATAGAAATCAGAACTTTACCAAAGTGCAGTTTAGCATTTGCAACTGTCCTTGTATTTAGGATTTAAATATTCTGCATTAGATAATCTGTCACTTGATGCCACTACTGAGCAGTTTGTGTTTTCTGGGCCACATACCAAGTTTCTTGACGGACATCAGAACTATGTCAATACAAAAAATTAAAAATACACAATCCTGTGGCTCCTAGAAGCCTTTTTCTACAACAGTGATGGGATGATATGAAGTAACTAGCTATAGATTACTTGCCAGACCACATATTTACTATAATGTATATGATAAGCAGCTGTTAGCAAAATAATTCAATTTCAGAATAAAACATTCAACTGACCTATTATTCTTCAGGCTCAATAATAAATAAAGCACAAGGCTAATCCTTTATTAACTGCATTAGAGACTCCAGCTGCCCTTTCCCTTGTAATCCACTGTTTACATACTTAATACCTAGGCATATCCCTCTGTGTTCATGGCAGTGGGGGGAGGTTTCTAGGAGAGGCCCAAGATGCATTCGTTCTTTCACAAAAACGTGGACATAGCAAGACTATGGCACAGAACCTACAGGAGATATTCAGGTTTAACTAAAACAAGTACTCTGAATAATGGTAATAAAAGGTCATGTTTGGTACAGTCACTTCTGATGAAATTTAGAAAGACTGGAGTAACTGTACATGACAACCAATCAGCTTCTAGCATTCTTTTTTCTTTTTTTAAAGCCTAAGGGTTAGTTTACATTAGCTTTGCCCTTACAACAGCAATTTGCTTTTGAGAGGGGACAAGAAAGAATTCTGTCGCTTCTGGGACAGATCAGTGCCATTCCGATTGGTCATATACTGTTGACCATCAAGAAATCACCTTGATCCGTCCCAGAAGCCCTAAGGAAGGAAAAGGAAGGAAGCGCGGGGCTCATAAATTAGTAACAGATAATTGCCCACAGAGGCAAGTGCAGCACAGTGATGGCGAACCTTGGCACTCCTGATGTTTTGAAACTACATTTCCCATGATGCTCCACTACACTGCAGAGTGCATGAGCATCATGGGAAATGTAGTTCCAAAACATCTGGGGTGCCAAGGTTCGCCATCACTGGTGTAGGGTGAAGCCTTACACTTTAAGTGGGGGGGTGGTATAATTTAAAAGGTGTCTCAATGACATGTATTTGCACAGCGATCTTTCAAATGCAATTTTTGGGGAAAAAAAATACACTTTAATGAATATAAAAAAAAAATAATAAAAAATTAAACAGTAAAGTTAGGCCAATTTTTTTTGGTATAATGTGAAAGATGTTACGTCGCATTAGAATCGTGATCTTTATTCTAAGCAAAAAAAAATGTTGATTCTCATTTTAGCCAGAATTGTGCAGCTCTACCAAAAACAAATCTTTACTGTGTAAAAGGGGTTTGGAAACTTTGTCAACTTTTTACTGATGTATGAGTCTCTGTAAGATTTCTCTTCACTTAGCAACAGAAGGGGAACTCTCTCTACTTCCATTGCATATGAAGGTATGGAGAATAAAAAGTGAGGGGAAAGCCCTCAAAGCGGCAACCAAAACATACGGCAAGGAAGATTTTGAACCGTCTGTCAGGATTTTATTGCTATGCTCTCTCTAGGAAGATTACAAGCACACAGCATTTAAAAACAGAAAACAAGTTCCCTTTAACAGGACAGACACCATTTACAACCTAATTGAGGTTCTAACCAGTCATGCTGGAGGCCATTTTTGAGGCCATTCCCCCATAGGAAAGATGGCCACCTACACACAAACACACACACACACACACACACACACACACACACACACACACACACACACACACACACACACACAGCCATGGAACCTGTTAAAAGTGATAGGAAGATGTATACTGGTGTAAAAATTGGTTCTACGGTGTCATAACTGATGATTTAACTTGCCTAGAATTGTCTTTGAACTATGTCTTCAACTACATTTTTGGATACCATTTGCAGGGCTCAAAATTTCAAGTACTGAGTTACTAGCCAGGCCTTAAGGGTTATTTGCGACCAGTTGCCCCATCCAACCCCAACCATGTCACACCCCTAATCCCATCCCTAAACACGTCTTTATAAATTATCTCATGATATGACACTTAAATGTTTAATGCAGATGTTACAAAAATAAAATTAACAACTTTATTAGCGCCCATTAATACAGCCTCACCTGTGCCAAAGAAGAGTCAAGCTGGTCGATCAGAGAGCAGGAATTGCCCCCTGTAACAGCTTAAAATTTGAACTTGCTGGGTACCCGGCACCACTCACCGTCACACAGTCCCATCTCCCCTATGAAATGAGCCAGGCGAGGAGGCAGGACTGTGCGACTGAGCGGCCACAGGAACCCAGCAATTCAAATGAAAGCTGTTACAGTGGGCAATCCCCACTCTCTGAAGATCGGCCAACTCAATTCTTCAACTCCTCTTCCCTGGCTGGGAGAATGCCACCCCCCAAGGCAGCCGAATGGAAAATTTGAGGGCTGCCATTTGTACCAATCTTTGTACCTGAGAGTTTTAGGCATCTATCACCTCAGTCAATTGCAGCACTGTATGCGGTGATGATAATCCTGCAATTTTATCAGCATTGCATCACAGAAGCTGCCTGGTTACTGCACCTGGCTCTAAGAGGTGACTGGGCAGGGAGCAATGCTAATTTGTTCCATTATTCTCATCATTACTGAGCTACCTGGTACGGTCTATCCAGCCTCAAAGCCACACCCTCAGTATGCCCGTCCCCCCACCCCACTGAATGCAGCTGCCTCATTTTTGGGGGGGGGGGGGCCCACGCGCGAGCAGTCCTACTTCTAGCCCTCTCATACGATAGAAAGAAAAAAAAAATCTTGTCTGGACTCGGAGTTTATGGTTTATAGTATTATCACACCTTGACATTTTAAATCGCGAGCAGATTTTCCACTATACTGCCTGTGATTTCAAAGCACCCAGGTGTGAATGAAATATTGCAGAAAGCACATTTGAGATGCAATTCATTTGAATGGCACCTAAAGTCAAGGTGCGGTTCTGCCACGATAAATTGCACTGCAATCATGGCAAACTGCATTGTGTGATGCTTGTCCCCCAAAAAAGTTCAGGAGCTACTTTTGGACGTGTTTCATGTGATGCGGTCTGCCACACTACTATTGTGGCAGAACCGCACCACAATTTTAAATGCCATTCTTTGTCATTCACATGTGGATGCTTTGAAATCACAGGGAGAATTGCAGAAAAGCTACCCGCAATTCAAAACACTGAGGTGTGAATGCAGCTTCAGGGCTCTTGCACAAAGCTGTACAGCAGCCGTCATTAAATGGCGGCCCGCGGTCCAAGTCCGGACCGAACAGAGCTTCTGCCCGGACCGCCAGCATACTACTAAATTGAAGCAATCACTGGTTTATTGTGCACACCGATGGGCATATTTTGTTAAGGGGCACCTTAACAAAACATGCCCATCAGTGTGCACATAAAAAATATACCCATGTGCTCCTTACAAAAAAAGCCCAGCATTGTGCATATTAATAATATACCTATCAGCATGCCCCTTAAAATAAAATTTGCCCATCAGAGAGCCTCCTAACATAATAGGCGGCCATCAGTGTGACCCTTATTTCATGTTAAGGGGCACGCTAATGGGCATATTTTATTTTAAGAGCAACACTGATGGGTACATTTTATATTAAAAGGGGCACTCTGATGGGCAAATTTTAAGTTAAAGCGGAGGTCCACCCTAAAATGGACCTTCCGCTCATCGGATTCCTCCCCCCCTCCGGCGCCACAATTGGCACCTTTCAAGGGGGAGGGGGGTGCAGTTACCTGGATAATCCAGGTAACTGCACCCACTTCCGGGCTAGCTCTCTGCGGAAAGGGGCGTACGTTACGCCCCTTTCCGCAAGCGCCCGCCCCCTTCAGCAAGTGCCCCGCTGCCTGCTGGGAAACACACAGCTCCCAGAGGCAGCGGGGACCGTCCTCATTGCGCAGAGCGGCTCACGCATGCGCAGTAGGGAACCGGGAAATGAAGCCGAAAGGCTCCACTTCCTGATTCCCATACCCAAGATGGCGGCGGCAGGACCCGACAGACGACCTAGCGATCGGCTTCGGGTGCCGACATCGCGGGCGCGCTGGACAGGTAAGTGTCACTATTTTAAAAGCCAGCAGCTGCAGTATTGGTAGCTGCTGGCTTTTAAAAAAAAAACGCGGAGTCCCGGTGGACTCCCGCTTTAAGGGGTGGCGCGTTTTGTTGTGTCCATCAGAGTGCCCCTTAATATATAAAATGTGCCCATCAGCATGACCCTTATTTTATGTTAAGGGGCACCCTGATGTGCACAGTTTATGTTAAGGGGCACGGTGATGGGGGCACTGTGATGGGGACACCCGATGTAAAGGGGCACTGTGATGGGGACACCCGATGTAAAGGGGCACTGTGATGGGGACACCCGATGTAAAGGGGCACTGTGATGGGGACACCCGATGTAAAGGGGCACTGTGATGGGGACACCCGATGTAAAGGGGCACTGTGATGGGGACACCCGATGTAAAGGGGCACTGTGATGGGGACACCAGATTTAACTTGACAATAAATATTGTTGAAATGCTAAGGAAATTGTACATTTCTCATGTTTTTGATAGATATACAGTTACTACAATATTTCTGAGTCATAGCACAGACTTGAGATTCGGACCTCGGCCCAAAGAAAATTTTGGCGATCGGACCTCCTTGAATTTTAATTCATTACCCCTGCTGTACAGAGTAAAGCTGACCACAGGTGGATGTAAATTTAGCTGCTTCAGCAGAGACTGACTTCCAATCCAGGTGTGGGGGGTGTGCAGAGGTCCACCTACCAATCGACTTCTGTAGCCTTAAGCGTAAAGCACAATAAAACATGAAAATCACAAAATCACCAAAAATAAAGTTTCTCTATTGACTTCCGCATTCTATTGCACTACTGTACAGAGCAGGGATGTAATTATGTCCCCCTCCCCCCACAGGATGTCCTCCTATACTCCATTACGTGTAGTCTAGTCCCATCTAGCAGGCAGTCTGCCTCTCCCCACACAACACTGCTCACCGAAACCCAGAAAACACATGAGGCCCAGAACCACCAGACGATGAGCGAACCGACTGGGGTCACATAAAGCCGACATCTTCCTCTGCTGTATGCTGGCGGAGCCCCCATCTGATTCCCCGGGAAGCAGCGATTCCTCCTCCTCGTACCCCGCCATGTTGTCTACTATCTAGTCACGTGACCGTGATCACATGCTGTGCTCTCATGTGACCAGAGGGGCGGGGTTGGTGGTAGGTCACGTTTTGCACTGTGCAGCTGCTTTGTACTGCTCTGCCAATACAAATAGCTACGGACGGAAGTACAGTGTCCGTTCCCTTATCCATCCCCGCTGTTCTCCTGTCATCTCGCTACCACCCACACTGTACTCATGTCTGTCCCCCTATACCTCCTACTGACCACCCCGTGTCCATTCTACTGTCCCACCGTCCAACCCCCATTTCCCCGGTCCATTCCCCCTATCCACCTCACTGTACCCCTATACATCCCTGTGTCCCCTTATCCATCCCACTGCCTCTCTGTCCATCCCCTATCCATCCCACTGCCCCCCCCCACTGTCCACCCCCTATCCATCCCACTGCCCCCTGTACATCCCACTGTCCCCCTAGCCACCCTCCTGTCCATCCCGCTGTCCCCCTATCCATCCCGCTGTCCACCCCCTATCTATCCCACTGTGCCCCCACTGGCCCCTGTACATCCCACTGTCCCCCTAGCCACCCTCCTGTCCACCCCGCTGTCCCCCTATCCATCCCACTGTCCCCCTATCTGTCCCTCTGTTCATCCCACAGTCACCCTGTCCACTCTGCTACTCTCCCAGTCCACCCCGGTGCACCGTCCACCATGCTGTCCACTACACTACTCTCCAGTCCACCCTGCTGACCCCCTGTGCATCCCACTGACCTCCCTGTTCATCCCACTGACTACTCTGTGGCCCCCCTGACCACTCTGCAGCGCTCCCAGTCGACCTTGCTGCCTCCCCCTGTGCATCCTGCTGCCTGCCTGTCCACCACACTGCCCCCCAGTCCCCATCCCACTGGTGTGGGGTTCTTTGTGGTGCTGTGGTTAGTGTGGTCCATTTTGGGTTGCCTAGGATATGATGGACTGATTTGGGGTGCTGTAGATACTAGAATGGGCCACTTTGGTGTGGTGTTCATAGTGTGGGTTTTATATGTAGCATGGGCTACTTTGAACCGTCAGTGGACGGTTGGTATGCAGTGGATAGTAAGGGGTGTTGTAATTAGTATTAGTGTATACTACAAAATAGAATGCTGTGTGCCAGTAAAGTGTTCAGGGTTGGCTCGAAGAAAAGGTGGCAACCCTACCCAGCAGTGATCAATGGATGGACTGAGCCCAGTAACACTTCCCCCGTGAGGTATCACAACACTCACCTGGAGCCCCTTCTTACACCGGAACCGGTTAGCGCAGATCCTCTCACCAATACCCACAGGTCACTTCAAATCTGCTCCTCCTGCCAATAGCCAGCCAGCCCACATGTATTGCCCATTCAGAGCGCTGAACAATCCGAAACTAGCAGACAGCTCCTGCTGACCAATCACACCTAAGCTAAAATAAACAAATACACAAAGGCTCCAGGAAGAAGATTGATGGTTGCGCGATGCAATCATGCTGCGGGAAAAGGTGGAAGGTGATATTGGACGGCTGAGGTGATGAGCAGGGCAGGCAACCAATGAGCGGCAAGGATGTGTGTTGGTGCTATGCTGCTGATTTTTTCTAATGTGCATGCGGTTTAGTAAAACAGTTGATGCCATGTCACAGAAATTGACGTGAGTTGGACATTCTGTCAATTTCAACAATTTGTCCAAACACAGACTGTGCAGCAACCCAATAGTTCTGTGGATATGGAATCGGTAATGAATAGAAGGATTTACTTTGTCCAAAAGAATAGACACCTCTCAATGACCTCTCAATCTAAGAGTGTTACAGAAGCGGGTAATATGTAAAACAGAAGGAAGAATGCTTCCAATGGTGTAGGGCAAAAAGAGATGGCCATTTATTTGCATAAAAAACACATACAAATAAAATAAGAAATAGTGATCACAATATATAAAAAAAAGGCAATATGGAGAGCGGAGAAACCAGGCCCTACGTGTTTCGTCCAAAAAGGACTTCTACTGGGGCATCTAACAGCACCCCCATATTGCACATATATAAATAGATACCTAAACATCTTTTGCACCAATCACCGACCACAATCAATTGGTGAGAGTAAGCTCTTTGATAGGGGACTGGTCGCTTGATGTACCATGCTCACAATCCTCAGCAAGACCTAATCAGACACTGGGAAACAAATCCTAAAATGAATTAAAAAGAGCCCTGGAAGTAAATGTACAAATACACCATGTGGGGAAGAATCAAAGAAAGTGCGTAGCTGGACAGTGGTGGCTGTGTGTGAGGAGTGAGAGAGGTGTGTGCTCTCACCGCGCTCCAACGTATGTGTAACAATGGCGGTGTATGCCCAATGCGTCCCCGGCTGAAGAGTGGCTACCATTAAACCTGTATGCTCCCTGGAACAAGCTCAGAGAGTATTTAGTGCTTGGAGGGGGCGATGGCTTGCGTCCCAGACGGAGGAGGCCTCGGGTACTCCACAGCTCCTGGCGGTGATTAGCGACAGAAGATGCCGCAAAGTTTTGTGAGATCTCGGCAGTGAGAGGCACGGGAGCAGAGACACAGGAGCAGAGTGAAGCGTTGAACGCTGCAGATACCGGCGACACAGTATCGGAGGGGGGAGCCCAGAGGGATATTCTGTCTGCTTATGAGGAGGCCATCGCCGCCGTGGAGAAGGTGAGGCAGCACCGCTCTGTATGCTGCTTGCTGAATATAAATACATAAATATATCTGCTACCCGTAAGCAAAGGACTGTTACTGGTTAAGTAAAAAAAAAAAGGGGGAAACAGGAGCTGTCTATCTCTCTGCCCTTTGTCAGACCTTGCGAGTGATTCCTGAGCCAGGAGAACTATTGTGGATTCCCTGAAACTCATTTTTTTTACCCCCCCCCCCCTAAGGTGGGTGAATTACTGGAGCAGCATTATATCAGCAAGGAGGAGAGGGGATGAGCATGACAGCCAGGAGAATGTCGGGATACAATCACTGAGATCAGCTAAAGATAAGGAGAAGGGGTCTCCGCTCACAGTAACAACTGGGGCATCAGTAGCAGCCAAACTGGAAAAGTATGCCCATACCCCTGATCATACACCAACTAAAGGGGAGCAGCTATCCCAAGCTAAATCGTTAATGGACAGAAAGAGTCAAGGGCAGTTAAATGTACCAGTAACCTCCTGTGGGAGCAAAGAATACAACTAATAAAAATACGGGAGCTGCTGGAAAGCCCAAAACAGCTCCTGTACAGGTATCCCTAGGAGAAGGAGAACTGACATTAAAGTTTGTGCTGCTGGCAGTTAATACATGTAAACAGCCGCTGGCGGTGTTATGTGACCAAATGAAAGGTATTAAAGAGGAACTGGCTATGACGCGACACAAACTCCAAAAGACGGCTGATAGAATAACAACAGCAGAAAGGAGAATTAGTCAAATTGAGGATGATATGTACCCATTCAATCAAGAGGTTAAAGTTTTAAAAGTACAAATGGGCAAATTTGCAGGAAAATTGGATGAAATGGAAAATAGACTCCGAAGGGACAATGTGAGGTAGGTAGGTCTCCCGGAAAAAAGTGAAGGATCCGATCCAATTTTAGTTTTAGAAAAATGGCTTAATGAAGTATTTGGAAGAGAGACTTTTTCACAACAGTTTTCAGTAAAAAGAGCGCACATAGTCCCGAAACTCCTGAATTACAAAGATAAAGTAGTACTGCTACGCAGGGCTAGAGAGATGGGGAGTATTTTTTATAATGGAGCTAAAATCTCATTGTACCCCGACTTTTCGCCCGACCTGCAGAAGCGCAGGGCAGAATTTATAGGAATCAAACGTAGACTTCAGAAATTGGACGTCACATATGCTTTGTTGTATCTAGCTCGGCTACGTGTGGCAGCACTGGGAGAAACTTTTTTTTTTGATTCCCCAGCAAGTGTGACAGCATGGCTGGAGGACAAAAAGGATCAGCTGATGATAAAATGAGGGGATAGTAGGATTTAAAAAAAATAATAAATAGGGGACACATTGGGGTTCACTTTAAGTGAATAATATGTATATTGGTTGGAGGGTGGTGGGAGACACATAGTACAATAGAGATTATATGAATGTGAGGAGAAAGGATAAAAACAAGATTTTGTTTGTGTATAAGAGGAGAGAGGGAGGGGGAAGGATAGGGGAGGGGGTAGGACTGAATATAAGAGAGGGAGTGAAGAGTGTGGGGAAGTATGAAGGCACAGGATGGTATGTATTGGTCACAAAAAAAGCCCCTAGGGTTAACCTAGAATGGTATAGGGAGGGTGGGGGGAGGGTCCAAGTAGTAGGGTGGTACATAAGATGCAGGAAAAGGGTGTAATTTACTTGGAAGTAGAGAGTAAATTAAAATTATTGATAAAACAAATACTTGGAGCACGAGCAGAAGAAAAATCCAAATTTTTCACTCCGATGGGAAAATTAGGACAGGTGGACATTGTGATATATAAGGGGATGATCAAATTTATGATGATTTTTGTTTACTGGGATTTTTTTTTTTTTTTCCATTTTTTTCTCCTTTTTTTATACACGGGGTATTAGTGCTTTATCTCCATGCTTTGCCAAATTTTTATGTAACTTAGAGTATAGAACATGGATATCTGATGCTGGGAGGCTGGGAGTTTTTTTCAAAAAGTAGTATAAGCTGGGGTTATCAGGGATTTCCCAGTGATCTTTTCTTTTCAGGCTGCTTTCCTCTCCTCTTATTTTTATTTTTTTTAACTGATCATGCAGTCTAGAGTTTTGAACAAGGCTCTTGGAACGTATACAGTTCTAAAATCCAGTATCGCGGTCATGATGCCAATGCTAATGCGGACGCAATGTCCCGACTGACAGGGAGGTCGATGGACTCTGCTCCACCGGTCAAGAGTTGTGGTTACACCAGCCTGTCCTCCTTGTCTTCTGGGGAGATAGCAGCCCATACAGCCAAGGATACCTTTCTAAAAACAATACTCTCCTGGGTACAGTCCGGTTGGCCTGCAACCGTCACACAGGATTATGAACCTTATTTCCTTAGGCGTATGGAATTAACTGTGGCTGGCAACTGTGTTTTACAGGGAGACCGAGTGATCATTCCACAGACCTTCCAGAGACACATTCTGGACTTGCTACATACTGGTCATCCCGGGGGCACACGTATGAAACAAAAGGCCCGAGGCTATGTGTGATGGCCAAACCTAAACTCAGATATCACAACATATGTGAATGCTTGTGCTGGATGTGCACAAACTGCAAGAGACCCTCCTCTAGGGTGTGTCCAGCCCTGGACTTGGCCCACGGTTCCTTGGTTTCGCCTACACTTGGACTTTGCGGGCCCGATCAGAGGATACACCTTGATCATAGTGGACGCCCATTCAAAGTGGCCTGAGGTAATTCCTGTTACTCAGCCAACAACTAAGGCAACGGTTTCCATACTGTTACATCTCGCTGCTACATTTGGATACCCCAGAGAAATCGTCACAGACAACAGTGCACAATTCACCAGTCAGGAGTTTCAGCGTTTCCTGACTGCCCACAACATCAAGCACAAGTTGACCGCACTTTACCACCCGGCTACAAATGGTCAAGCAGAGCGGCTTGTGCAGACTTTTAAACGCGATTTTAAAGCTACAGTGGCTGCAAGTAAACAACAGTCCCTGTCACCCCAGCATCTGGACTCCTTGCTTTCTGCGTACAGAAACACACCACATGCAACCACTGGGAAAACTCCAGCAGAACTCCTTCTGAGTCGGCAGCCATGGACTTTTTTGGACATGCTCCGCCCTCAAACAGTCCAGCAACATGTACTGCAGTCCCAAGACAAGATGGTCAAACACACTGAGCTTCCCTAATTCACAGCCCAACAAAAGGTATGGACCCGATCTTATGGGGCTTGCAACACCTGTTGGTTTCCTGCTGTCATTGCAGAGACTTTTGGACCCAAGATGTATAGGGTCTGCCTGGAAGATGGTTCAATTTGCAGACGGCATGCGGACCAACTGCATCCTCGTTTTCAACTGCATGAATCCCTGATGCCGGCTGAACCACCAGTGTTGCAAGGAACTGCTCCCAGTGGATCAGAATGCACGGGGACCGATGATTGGGGGGACTCTGAACTTTTGAACTCAGCTCCAACAAAGCCCTCCAGCCCTGGTCCGGAGGTCGGTTCACCCACTGAGCTGGGGGATCCCTTCTTGGCCCGGCTGGTGCCCATTCCGGCCAGCCCTGATTCTTCTGGTCCTGAGTCACTGCGTACCCGCCCTCAACGACACTGTCGCCCTCCTGACCGGTTTCAGCTTCAAGACCGGTTACAAAACTTTAGACGGGGCCGCCGAAAGTGATCCGATGACATTGCATCCCCGCAACTGTCCCTGGAAGCTTGGTCTCACATCTGGATGCTGGAAAAGTCCTCTGCATCTCCTGTGTTAGGAGGACTGTTATTGGACAGTTATTAGTTAATGTTTTGTTGTTTTGTTTTGTTTTTAGGGATGGATGGAAGGTGTTATACCTGAAGGGTTCCACATGTACTGTCACTTTAAGGCTGACTCCACCCAGGAGTGTTGACAAGGGTTAAGGGGCATAGTAGCCATCTTAGAGCACGTAAGGAGCATAATAAGATGTACTGTCCTGAGATGCATGTTGCAGTGTACAGTGTTACAGAAACAGAACAACACCATCAATAAGGGTTAGCTTCAGGTGTATACTGTGCAGGAGGCACAAGACACCCACTGTAACTGCTGCCAATGCCTGTGTTAGAGAAACTGAACAACACCAGAAATAAGGGGTAGCTTCAGGTGTATACTTTGCAGGAGGCACAATACAACCACTGTAACAGCCGCAGATGCCTGTGTTACAGAAACAGAACAACACCAGCAATAAGGGGTAGCTTCAGGTGTATACTGTGCAGGAGTACACCCACTGTAACTGCACTAGGTTAACAAGCAAAGATGACACTGTGCCTGCCTATCCTGCACGCCAACACACTACACAAGGCCGCCGTGCTGGTGGCCTTATATAGTATGGGGCGTGTACTGAGCTATAATTGGCCACAGGCAATTATGGCTCTCCTCACTGCAGGCGCTGTGATTGGCCAAGCATGCGGGGTCACAGTGCATGCTTGGCCAATCATCAGCCAGCAATGCACTGTGATGGTGCAGTGCATTGTGGGCCATGAGCGCCACACGAATATGGCAAAAACGGCCCACAAAGTTCTGGATTCGCCGAACAGCCGGTGTTCGAGTTAAACATACGTTCGACTCGAACACCGAGCTCATCCCTAATTGGCACAACGCTTTCCGTTGAGTTTTTTTTCTAGGTACAGCCAATTGCCTTGTTTTCCCAGATATGTTTGCAGTTGGTGATCCAGAAGCTCCAAAAAAATAAAATTGAAGTCTGATGGGAAGACCCTCTGGTTACTGAAGTGGCAGCCACCACCAGTGTGGGGACCTGTGTTGGTACAGCCGTGCCTGGTCCCTGGGAGGGTTCCTCAGGCTTTCCACTGAGTCTTCTTGTAGGAACAGCCATTCATCTAATTTTTGCAGATTCATTCACAGTTTGTGTTTCAGAAACTGCAGAAGGAAAAATAGCGGGCTGATGGGAAGATCCTCAGGTTACTGGATTGGCAGCCACTACCAGTGTAGGAACCTGTGTTGGTGCAGCTGTACCTGGTCCCAGGAAGGGTTCCTCAGACTTTTTTTTGAGTCTTCTTCTAGGAACAGCCAATTGTCTTGTTTGTCCAACTACATTTAAAGTTGGTGATTCAGAAGGTGCAGAAAGGGATATAGAAGACGCTCCAGTTACTGGAGTGGCAACCACCACCACCATAGGTACCTGTGTTGGTACAGCTGTACCTGGTCCCTGGGAGGGTTCCTTAGGCTTTCTACTGAGTTTTGTAGCACTCCTGTTGTTGAAGAAAGCTGGTGATATTGCTCTCTTGAAGACAGGTACTGTTGAGAATCTTTCAAGAGAGTGATGATGTAGTCGACTCCGGTGCTGATGGCTTTACTTGAAGATCTTCTCCCTCATGTTCACTAGCAAATCATTCTCTGATCCCTCCTCCCCATCTCAAAGTTTAACATTTCTTCCAACATTTTGGCCATCTTCACTCCCAAAAAGCCTCACCCCTCCCATTTAAGTGCAATCCATCACTGCTATAAAGATGGTAACCAATTGAAAAGTCAGCCCAGTTCACCATGAAGCCAAACCTCTCCTCCCTGTACCAGTTCTTCAGCCACTTGTTAAGCTCCCACTGCCTCTCTGGTGAGGCTCGAGGTACAGGCAGTATTTCTAAAAATACTGTTGCGGAGGTCCTTTTCTTAAATATAGTCCCTAAGTCCCTTAAAGAATTTTTTTGGGGCGCCCCATCTTCCTCTAATTTTGTTGTTAGTACCAATATGTATCATGACAGCTGGGTTCTCCCCAGCCCCATCCAGCAATCTGTCCATCTGATATGCAATGTCCCGAACACAAGCACCCGATAAACAAAATACTGTTCGATAATAACAGTCTTTGTGACAGATTTCCCTCTCTGTCCTTCTAATGATTGAGTCCCCTACCACCATCATCTTCCTATTCTTTCCTGTAACCTTTCCCGCATCTTCACTGGAGGAGATGTTCCCAAGGTTCCTCTGGCATTTTGGAAAAGTTTCATCTTGAACGTCACATTCTGGCAGAGTCACAATGTGAATGCCACATTCTGGTGAAGCATCAACCTGAATTTCTTCCAGCTTTTTGGTCATCTTCTCTCCCAATAGAGTGGCACCCTGCCCATTTAGGTGCAGTCTGTCCCTGCTATAGAGAAAGTATTTGACTGAAAAGTCAGTCCAGTTCTCCATTAACCCAAACCCCTCCTCCCTGCACCAGTTCCTCAGCCATTTGTTAAGTACCATAAGCTCCTGCTGCCTCTCTGGTGTGGTGTTTTCTTCAATATAACCCCTAAGTCCCTGAAATCATTTTGTAGGGCACTCCATCTTTCTCGAACATTCTCATTGGAACCAATATATACCATGACAGCTGGATCCACTCCAGCCCCATCCAACAATCTGTCCATGCAATCTGCAATGTTCCGAACCCAGGCACCTGGTAAACAACATACTGTTCGGCAATAATGGTCTTTGTGACAGATTGCCCTCTGTATCCTTCCAATAACTGAGTCCTCTACCACTAGTATCTGCATATACTTTCTTGTAACCTTGCCCCCATCTTCACTGGAGACGTTTCCCCAACATTTTTGGTTGAGCATCAATGTGAACGTCACATTCTGGTGGATTCTGTGTGAATGTCACATGCTGGTGGATTCTCTGTGTGAATGTCACATGCTGGTGGATTTTCCGTGTGAATGTCACATGCTGGTGGAATCTTAGTGTGAATGTCGCATGCTGATTGAGTCTCCATGTGAACGTCACATACTCGTGAAGTCTACATATGAACGTTACATGCTGGTGGAGTCTCCATGTGAACATCACATGCTGGTGAAGTCTCTATGTGAACATCATATACTGCTGGAATCTCCGTGTGAGCTTCTGCGTTCATGCTCGGCGGAACAGGAGCGCTTTAATTTAATTTTTTTACACTGAACACTTTACACAAAGAAAAAAAAATTAGGTCACTTTTATTACTATTACAAGGGATGTAAACATCCCTTGTAATAGAAAAAAAGCATGATTAAGAGATCTGGGGTCAAAAACACCTCAGATCTCATATTTACTCAAAAATGCAATAAAAAAATTCTCCATTAAGAGCATTGGGCAGGAGTGATGTTTGACATTGCTTCCCCCCTCCAATGCTATGGAGCCGAGTGGGGGCATCTTCCCCTCACTTGGCATCCAGGCTCATAGGAGAGCTGAAGTGATCATCTCTGCCTCTAACGATGACTCCAGTAAGCTCCAGATTTGACCAGAGCGTGGCGGGAGGGGGGGCCATAACAACGATATTCCTCTTCAAACTGCTGACGTATAAGGACGGCGGCAGTCCGCAAGGAGCCACGGCCTTGTTTGTGAGCTTTGTGAATTCAGCCTGTAGGCTTAGTATACAGATCGAATAGGGATACGGCTAAGTGAGGGTTATTGTGAATGAGATTTAACCCTTACAGTCCCATGGCTGAAAAATGTGTATTCCTATGATAACAATGTGAATGAAGCCTTATAAAGCCTTCCTGCAGATCAAATCTTTTATTTTATTTTATTTTATCATTATTACACACCAATTATTTTTCCATTATTAACCTTTTCACTACCATTTTTTTTTCTTTTAGTTTATAACTCTTTAACTACAAAGTCAAGTGGTTTTCCTTTCATTTATTAACCCTTTCTTTGCCAAACCAAGATTTTTTTTTTTCTCCTTTCATTTTTTTAACCCTTACACCACCAAACCAAATTCTCTTCTTTTTTTTCTTAACCCCCGTTTTTTAACCCTTTCATTGCCAAAACTGGTTTCTCTTTTAACACTTTCACTACCAAATCAAATTTTATTTTTTACATTTATAACCCTTTAACTAGCAAGTCAAGTGTATTTCCTTTCATTTATTAACCCTGTCTTTGCCAAACCAAGATTTTTTTTATCCTTGATTTTTTTAACCCTTTCACCACCAAATCAAATAATTTTCTTCTTTTTCTAACCCCCTGCCCCTTTTTTTAACCCTTTCACCACCAAAACCAGTTTTCCCCTTCTTAACTTTTTCACTGCCAAACCAATTGTTTTTTCCAATTTCTCACCCATATGTTAAAGTATAAATAAAGGAAAACCTGTTTATTGTTAGTGTTGGATGGAGTGGAGAGGGGTTAGAACCCCTGTCAGGTTTTTATTGCTGTCTGCACCTCCTTTAGGGAGATTCAGTCTCTCTATTTACCATTACCACAAAAAAGTCAAAGAAAAATCCAGAATTTGGGTTGTCACCAGAACAGGAATTAGAGGGAACTCTTCCAATGGGGAGTCTAGTTCTGGTGACACCCAGGGATTATGTCACTTTGGGGGATTTCTCTAACTTCTTTTTTGGCTATGGGAAAGCAAGTGAAGGGAAATCCCCCCAATGGGGACACAGATGGCAAAGAAAACCTGACAGGGGTTATAGCTAGAGATGGCACCTCATACCTTTAAACCCGAACACCTTTGAAATACGCAGGTTCTGAGGCTAATTAAATGCAGATAAGGCACCAAGTGAGTTTAATTACTACCTTAATCAGCCACAGAACCTGTGTAATTAATATGTGTTCGGGTTTAAAGGTGGCAACCCTAGTTAAAGCTCTCCCATACTCTACTAAATGAAAAAAAAAAATGTTTCTCTTTAGTTCTATTTTATCTTTTAGCTGGTGTGTGGGGGATGGTGGGGACTAAAAGGTGGTGCAGCATATTACACATGGGGCTATGCGCGGGGTGTAGTGTCTGCAGTCATAATCAACTGCCACTGCCAGAGGTGAGGAGGGATGCGCCCTCAGTCATTTGAACCCTTTTACTGTTGGACATTTCATAGTTTGTGAAATTATGAAGGTCCCAGTCACACCTCTGACATACACCTGGATGGCAACCAACAAGCATAGAGCAGCCCATTGATTTCAGTGCGCTAACCTATGCGCCACAAGCATGGCAAAATAGCTCATGGCCGTTCCAGTTTTGTTTTATTACTTTATTTGTCATAGCAGCATGCAGTGTTCCCCCATATTTCCATTTTTTATCGGTTACCACCATACAAAAACTTGTGCTGCCCTTTTTTTTTAGAAGCAAGCAGACGTATAAAGTGCGCATGTTTTCTTTGGATGTAAATGTTGGAGGAAAGTTCTTTATCTCCTTTACTCCTGAGTATGAATAGCTGTAACGTGGTGTGAATGTGAGCAGACAGGGAATGTCTGGCTCTGAGCAATGAATACTGGACCTTCTACAGATGAGTCCCTGGAAACCACAAAGCTTCCCAAATCTGCAGAAGACGGAGGGAAAATGGCTGAGATTGCTACTTGTTTGTCAGAGAGGGGGGGGGGGGGCACATTTTCTTAGAGGTGGCTTCCCACAATGTCTGGGTTATGGTGGGTCTCCGGTACACTTTTGTGCACACTGTGGCTATGGAGATAAAGGGTCTCGCTGTGTAATTGGTGTATCTGTTCTTTAGCTCCACAAAGAGCCGTAGAAGCCCAGAGGACCCCCACCACCAACAAACCTGTCCAGGGGATTGGCAGGAAACCTGCAGGTATCAGTAATGGAGAAGGAGTCCACAGAGCCAATTCAGCAGGTTGGTAGGATTCACCCGGAAAGTTTGGGTTTGGAACTTATTTGTCTAGGTTTCAGTCTGCCTGAAACCTGGACACATTATTCAGACAGGACTGTGGCTCCCCAAGTAACTGAGATAGTCACACAAAATTCTGTTGCCATTCGGGAGCTGCGGGCTGATGTCTGGGGGCAAGTTCGGCATCAATGGGGCACTGGGTGGGGTGATGATGTCAGCAAGAGCGGTTTAGCCACATTCACTTTTTGCTGCAGCGTGCTGCATTACCACTCTCCTTGGGACACCCAAAGTTGTCCCAGGTCTTTTATAATCCTATAGTGTATACTATTAAAAAAAATGTGCCCTGTGCCTCTAAAGTGTTCGGGTTTGGCTTGAAGAAAAGGTGGCAACCCTAGTACTCACCCACAGTATCTCACAAATGTGAGTACACCCCTCACATTTTTATAAATATTTTATTATATCTTTTCATGTGACAACACTGAAGAAATGACACTTTGCTACAATGTAAAGTAGTGAGTGTATAGCTTGTATAACAGTGTAAATTTTCTGTCCCCTCAAAATAACTCAACACATTATTGTCTAAACCGCTGGCAACAAAAGTGAGTACACCCCTAAGTGAAAATGTCCAAATTGGGCCCAATTAGCCATTTTCACTCCTCGGTGTCATGTGACTAGTTAGTGTTACAAGGTCTCATGTGTGAATGGGGAGCAGGTGTGTTAAATTTGGTGTTATTGTTCTCACTCTATCATACTGGTCACTGCAAGTTCAAAATGACACCTCATGGTCTGAAAAAAAACTTGTGCCATTCCTTCAGAGTGCTGTGCTTTGGCCGTGACATCCACACGCATGTCTGGGAGTGCTGTCATCGCGGGTCCACCATTGAAGCTGCTAGAGCCTGCAAACCCAGAAGGAAGACCGGTGAAGAGGGAAGCCCTGTCAGCAGTGACAGCGCACTGATGGAGGGCTTTGTTCCAAGGTACGTATTTAATAATGTGCTAGTATGCGATTCCTTGCAGGGGATGCCATAGATTACTACCGATTTAATAAATCCAGCATCATGGTTAAGGTAGATCAGGGTTTCCCTTTGTATTTACATGGATTCCTAGCTTTAATGAACATAATCCGCAGTGTGTACCACATTTTACGATTCTACAAGCAGAGAATTTGTGGGGTATTAACTTTATTGTAGTATCCATGGCATTTGTGCCTCTAAGATTTCTCAGCACAAGTAATGTAAACTTGGCGTATTACTTTCCTCCTATTAAGCCTCAGAAAGTTGAGATAGCTCCGTCACGCCTTCTGGATGGTGCCTTGGCACTACCTTTCCTGCTGAAAATGCACAGACCATGTTACTGCAGTCCTGCTGCCATCTTGTTAAAGCGGCTCTTATAGCCGAACAAGCAAAACCCAATCCAGTCAACTCTATTCTGTGAGTACCCCAGTGGGGATCACCACATTTAGCAATAGCAGATCAGACACAAGGGAGATGGGACAAAAAAGCCGAATAGCATGCATTCTGTAGTTGGCCGACAAGAAAAAATTAACAGACGCTCAGGGTGATAGCTGTTCCCTTGTCCCAGAGCAATATCCTGGTATGACCCTACTACCATTATCTGACTCTGACTCCCTCTCATGCCGGGTACACACGGTCGAACTGTTTGACGTACTTAGTCCGTCATACAATCCGACGGACAATCCGGCGTACTTTCCACTGAACGGACTTGACCACACACGGATACACAAACAGTCCGACGAAAGCTTGCGCGATGACGTACAGCACGTATGACGGGACTAGAAATAGGAAGTCCAAGACACAGCAAAGCCCTGTAAATCCTTTCTGGGCATGCGCCATTCTTAGTCCGTCGGACTAGCATACTGACGACCCTATTGTCCGCTGAAACCAAAGTACGACGGAAAGATTTTTGGAAAAACCGTAATTCTTAGTACTCCGGACTGCACGCTGAAAAAGTCAGCTGAAGCCCACACACGAGCGGATTGTCCGCTGAAATGTGTTTCAACGGACTAAGTACGTCAAACAGTTCGACCGTGTGTACGCGGCATCAGGCACACAACATGCAGTCGGTTTGACAAAAGCAGGATTTCTCTGCCACTATGTCTGAACCTCTTGGCACTTCTATAACTTTCAATTTTCAGAGGTCAGAAATACTACACATCTTTTATTCCCCCTGATACTATTCAGGATTAAGAAGCAGAACCTGTTTCCTTGAGAATATAATGCAGGAAATTATTGAGGCCATTGATTTTGTACCAGAGGCTGCAGAGGATTATTTCTTCCCTGCATGTTATGAGGTACAAACCGTGGTTTCACCCAAATGCTTGCTATTATTGTACACTAATTGACACAATGCCACTTACCTGGTGGAGATCGAGCTGGAGAGTGAGCTTCTTTTGCACCTCCTGTCCAATACCCCTGGTAGTGGTGACAGGAGATCTGAGAATGCAGAGTGGCACGAGGGCCGATGCAGCAGGCAGTGCCAGCTGTTGGTTGTAGGATACAGATAACCATGAATCGCCAGAGAGGGACCAGAGACCAGAACATGGTGACACTAAACCAGCAGACAGGAGCGAAGCCAGCACACAATCCAAAAGATCATCAACAGCTGGGCAGCAAGGAACAGGAGCATTAGGGAGAGTCAGGATATAAGCTTGGATCAGATCGCAGCAAGGTAAAGGAACATAAAGACAGAAGTGGATTTAGGGTACGAGCCAAGGTCACAACAGGTAGGCAGGAAGCCAAAGACAGGCCGTGGGAAAGATGGGTGATGCATGGAAATGCAGATTTAGCAAGTCAGGGCACAGGTAAAGCAGGAACTAGCTGAAACCCAGTTAGAATATTGTTCATGTCACTAGGGATGGCCGAACTGTTTGCTCGGCTGTCAGTTTGCGGCGAATTTTGCGTGTTTGCGATTCGCCCGGTCGGCGGACTATTGCTGCTGTTCGCCCGGCGGACATATGTCTTTACAGAGTGAAAGAACTTTGACCCATGATGACACATCCATCATGGGGTACAGGACAGCCAATTGAGACATTTCAGCACATGGACAATTGGACATACCCCCTACCTTTTAAATAGACCTGATCTGGTGGCCATTTTACATTCTGTCTTATGTCAGTGTAGGGAGAGGTTGCTGTGTGGAGCAGGGACAGACTGTAGTGACACAAATCGCTAGCTATTAGGTCCACTAAAGTCCTTTTAAGGACTGGTATAGGTGTAGTACAGTATATAGGGTTCAGTGCACTGCTGTGCTGGTGATTGCAGCAGCCTGTCTTTTGTCAGTGTAGGGACAGGACGCTGTGTGCAGCAGGGACAGTCAGTTTAATCACTAGCTAGCTATAACTATTAGGTCCTTTTAAGGACTGGTATAGGTGTACAATATATAGGGCGCTGGTGCATTGCTGTGCTGCAGATTACTGCTCATTTCTGCAGCTGTCTTTTATCAGCGTAGGGACTGAGGTACAGTCTGCAAATCACTAGCTACTAGGTCCACAAAGGTCCTTGTAAGGACTGGTATAGGTGTACAATATATAAGGTCGTGGTGCACTGCTGCTGACTGCTGCCCTATTCTGCTGCAATCTTTTATCAGTGTAGGGACTGAGGTACAGTCTGCAAATCACTAGCTACTAGGTCCACAAAGGTCCTTTTAAGGACTGGTATAGGTGTACAATATATAGGGTGCTGGTGCAGGGCTGTGCTGCAGATTACTGCTGGTTTCTGCAGTAGTCTTTTATCAGTGTAGGGACTGAGGTACAGTCTGCAAATCACTAGCTACTAGGTCCACAAAGGTCCTTGTAAGGACTGGTATAGGTGTACAATATATAAGGTCGTGGTGCACTGCTGCTGCCTGCTGCCCTATTCTGCTGCAATCTTTTATTAGTGTAGGGACTGAGGGACAGTCTGCAAAACACTAGCTACTAGGTCCACAAAGGTCCTTTTAAGACTGGTATAGGTGTACAATATATAGGGTGCTGGTGCAGGGCTGTGCTGCAGATTACTGCTGGTTTCTGCAGCAGTCTTTTATCAGTGTAGGGACTGAGGTACAGTCTGCAAATCACTAGCTACTAGGTCCACAAAGGTCCTTGTAAGGACTGGTATAGGTGTACAATATATAGGGTTGTGGTGCACTGCTGCTGACTGCTGCCCTATTCTGCAGCAGTCTTTTATCAGTGTAGGGACTGAGGGACTGTCTGCAAAACACTAGCTACTAGGTCCACAAAGGTCCTTTTAAGGACTGGTATAGGTGTACAATATATAGGGTGCTGGTGCAGGGCTGTGCTGCAGATTACTGCTGGTTTCTGCAGCAGTCTTTTATCAGTGTAGGGACTGAGGTACAGTCTGCAAATCACTAGCTACTAGGTCCACAAAGGTCCTTGTAAGGACTGGTATAGGTGTACAATATATAGGGTTGTGGTGCACTGCTGCTGACTGCTTCCCTATTCTGCAGCAGTCTTTTATCAGTGTAGGGACTGAGGGACTGTCTGCAAAACACTAGCTACTAGGTCCACAAAGGTCCTTTTAAGGACTGGTAAAGGGGTGTACAATATATAGGGTGCTGGTGCAGGGCTGCGCTGCAGATTACTGCTGGTTTCTGCAGCAGTCTTTTATCAATGTAGGGACTGAGGTACAGTCTGCAAATCACTAGCTACTAGGTCCACAAAGGTCCTTGTAAGGACTGGTATAGGTGTACAATATATAGGGTTGTGGTGCACTGCTGCTGACTGCTTCCCTATTCTGCAGCAGTCTTTTATCAGTGTAGGGACTGAGGGACCGTCTGCAAAACACTAGCTACTAGGTCCACAAAGGTCCTTTTAAGGACTGGTATAGGTGTACAATATATAGGGTGCTGGTGCAGGGCTGCGCTGCAGATTACTGCTGGTTTCTGCAGCAGTCTTTTATTAGTGTAGGGACTGAGGTACAGTCTGCAAATCAATAGCTACTAGGTCTACAAAGGTCCTTGTAAGGACTGGTATAGGTGTACAATATATAGGGTTGTGGTGCACTGCTGCTGACTGCTGCCCTATTCTGCAGCAGTATTTTATCAGTGTAGGGACTGAGGGACAGTCTGCAAATCACTAGCTAAATCACTAACTACTAGGTCCACAAAGGTCCTTTTAAGGACTGGTATAGGTGTACAATATATAGGGTGCTGGTGCAGGGCCGTGCTGCAGATTACTGCTGGTTTCTGAAGCAGTCTTTTATCAGTGTAGGGACTGAGGTACAGTTTGCAAATCACTAGCTACTAGGTCCACCAAGGTCCTTGTAAGGACTGGTATAGATGTACAATATATAGGGTTGTGGTGCACTGCTGCTGATTGCTGCCCTATTCTGCAGCAGTCTTTTATCAGTGAAAGGACTGAGGGACAGTCTGCAAATCACTAGCTACTAGGTCCACAGAGGTCCTTGTAAGAACTGGTATAGGTGTACAATATATAGGGTGCTGGTGCAGGGCTGTGCTGCAGATTACTGCTGGTTTCTGCAGCAGTCTTTTATCAATGTAGGGACTGAGGTACAGTCTGCAAATCACTAGCTACTAGGTCCACAAAGGTCCTTGTAAGGACTGGTATAGGTGTACTATTTGGTGTGCAGTATATAGGTGTGTAATACACGTATAAAATACTTACACATATAGAAAGCATAGTATAGTGCATTTCCACTGTGCAGCATTGTGACTGCTGAGCGGTTCTGCAGCGATACTACAAAGAGGGACAAACGCAATAAAAAAAAGTATTATAACTGGTGTGATAGACCAGTGGCTCCCAAAAACGACAGATTGAAGCGGGGTGTTATATACCTTCTTCCACATACATACTGCACTTCTCTAGAGACTTTTGTCACAGGGTCATTTAAAAAATGACAGGCAGAGGAAGAGGCTGGCCCTTCCGCAGGGGTGGTAGGGGTAGGGCAGGAGCAACAAGCTTGAGCCAAAGTGGCAAATTGCAGAAGGTGCGTGCGATTACGTCAAAGGACGCACCAGACTTGGTTGAGTGGCTCACTCAGCCTTAGCCCTTGTACACACGGTCGGAGAATCTGTCGGAATGAGTCTTATCGGACCGTGTCGTCAGATAATCCGACTGTGTGTGGTATGCATCGGACTGATTCCGTCTGAATCTCCATCCGACCCAATTTTCCAACATGTTGGAAATATTTCCCGACCAACTGGGCCGGACGGACCTAATCCGATCATGTGTAGAGCATTTGGATCGGACCAAGTGCCACGCATGCTCAGATCAAATTCCTGCATCAAAGCTATTGGCTACTAGCCTGAATGTAGTCCCATCCTAACGAAATTACGCCATCACGTTCTGAAAGATCGAATTTTTCGCCAACTTGGCCCGACCGCGTGTATGCAACAGTTTCGGACACAATCCGTCGGACTAAATCTGACAGATTTGGTTGCCAAAATCTCAGACCGTGTGTACGTGGGCTTACTCTTCTGCACCCGCCTCATCCTCTCGATCTGCACCCTCTTCTTTACTATCTGGTGTGTGCACCCCCAAAGACACTACCACCAACAAATACCTTTCCGCTTGAGTCACAGGAATTATTTTCCGATCGATATCAAGACATTTCTGATGCGCAGCCACTCTTGGCGTTGGATCAGGAAGAGGAGGTAGCAACAACCGCCACTCAGCAGTCTGACGACAGTAACCAGATCAGCCCAAGGAGGAGGTTGGTCCCCGCTGTTGCTGCCTACTCCGAGATCTCTAATTATAGCGGTGGGGAAGGTGATGTCAATGATGACATGTCTAGTGATGTCACGTGGGTGCCCACAAGAGAGGAAGAGGAGGGGAGTTCAGAGGGAGATATGGACCAGCAGATAGGGAGGAGAAGCAGGAAGAACTGACATTGCACAGGAGGGACAAAGCAGACCGCTAATGTATCAGGAGCGAGGCATCAACCATGTATGGTCACATCTGGCGCTCCCAGGACGCTGGCACATGGTTCCGCAGTGTGGGCTTTTTTTAACGTGTCCGTTGCTGACAATAGTATTGCCATCCTCAATCTTTGCAGTCAAAGCATAAGTCGCGGTAAGCCCAACACTCACGGACGACCGCCTTAAGAAGGCACATGAGCTGCCATCACCGAGCCCAGTGGGAGCAACAGAACCCACAAAGCCACACTCCAGGCTCTCACCGTCCAGCCTCGTCTTCAACTTCTCCTTCTCCTCTCTCCTCACAATTGTCCTCCACTCCACCTTCCATCACGCCATCCTCACGTTTTTCTGCAAAAAGGCAGGCTTCCATGGGCAAAATGTTTGAGCGTAAAAAAATGATGACGCCAGATAACCCTCTTGCCCAACAGTTGACAGCTGGCTTGTCAGAACTGATAGCCCACCAACTACTGCCATATAAACTGGTGGACTCGGAGGCCTTTCAAAAATTTGTGGCCATTTAAACACCACAATGGAAGGTCCCAGGAAGGAAGTATTTCTCACAGAAGGGCATCCCAGAGCTATATGGCCATATTTAGCGGCAAGTGAATGTATCACTGGCACACAGTGTCGGTGCCAAGATACATCTGACTACAGACATGTGGTCTAGCAAACACGGGCAGGGAAGGTATATCACTTTTACTGCATACTGGGTGAACCTTCTGATGGCCGTCAAGCATGTAACCCGTGGCACCCATGTAGATTTGGTTTTACCGCCACGGATTGCATGCAGGCCTGGCTCTTCTTCTCCTCCTCCCTCTCCTCCTCGGCTGACTCCTCCTTTTGCGCTGCTAGCGTCTCTTACACTGCGCCGCCCAAGCTCCCCCCAGAACCTATTCGACATGCCAGGTGAGACGTTGCCATGCTGTGCTGCGCCTGTTGTGCCTGCAAGCCAAGAGCCACACTGGCCCTACACTCCTTTCAGCTTTGCATTCACAGGCAGATCAGTGGCTAACACCACTCAATTTGACAGTTGGTAAAGTGGTGTTTGACAACGGTGCCAATCTGCTTAGCTCATTGAAACAGGGCAAAATAACGCACGTGCCATGCATGGCACACATCTTAAACTTGGTCGTGCAGCGATTCGTTGTCAAATACCCTGGGGTCCAGGACATCTTGCGGCAGGCAAGGAAAATCTCAGCCCATTTCAGAAGATCTTACACGGCCATGGCTCCCCTTGCTGACATTCAGCGGCAACACAATCTGCCGGTCAGACGTCTTATTTGCGATTGCCCGACGCGATGGAACTCAACCTTCTATATGCTTGATAGGCTGCTCCAGCAGAAACGTGCAGTTAACGTCTACCTGTACGAACTTTGCGGCAGAACAGGTTCTGGGGAGCCTGTTTTTTTTTCACCGTGCCAGTGGCTGCTCATGCGCGATGCATGCAGACTTCTGAGGCCATTTAATGAGATCACCAAACTGGTCAGTCGCAGCCATGGCGCCATCAGTGACATGGTACCTTATGCCTTCTTTATGGAGCGTGCATTGTGTCGTGTCATTGATCAAGCCATGCAGGAGCAGGAGCAGGAAGATGAGGAAGTCGTAATGCTGGATGAATTCCCAGGGGGGGCTACTCTATCTGAGACAAGTCAACAACAGGAGTCTGAAGAGGAGTCAGAGGAGGATGGTGCTGGGGCAGATGAGGAGGAGCAAGAAGAGCATGCTTTAAACCTTTCTGGGATCCCTGTTGTTGTGCGTGGATGGGGAGAGGAGAACGAGGAGGACGACAATATCCTGGATGATGAGCAGGAGCCAGGCCACCACACTGCTTCCAGTTTAGTGCAAATGGGGGCCTTCATGCTCCAGTGTTTTAACAGGGACCCCCGTATAAAAAGCATAAGGGTCAAGGACCAGTACTGGGTGGCAACGTACTTAGACCCCCGGTACAAACACAAAATGGCGGAAATGTTACCACCGTCACAGAGGGCTGTCAGAATGGAGGACTTCCAGACCTTGCTTGGAGAAATGCTGCATTCTGCTTTTGCGTGCGCTGGCAGAGGAGGAATTCCCACTCCCAGAGAAAGAGTTGTGGGTACCAATCCAACAGCGCCTGCAAGAAGAGGGTGGTTTGAAGATGTGTTGGTGACTTCTGATATGAGGTCATTCTTTCAGCCGACCCGTCGACAGGTCTCACCCGGATCCAGCATCAGGGAACGCCTAGACCGACAGGTGTCCCACTACATTGGGTTAACAGCCGATGTGGACGCTCTGAGGAGTGATGAATCTCTGGACTACTGGGTAGGCAGGCTTGACCTCTGGCCAGAGCTTGCCCAATTTGCAATGGAATTGTGGGCTTGCTCCTCGTCCAGTGTCCTGTCCGAAAGGACGTTCAGCGCAGCAGGGGGGATCGTGACTGATAAGCGCACTCGCCTAGCTCACGACAGTGTTGACTACCTCACATTTATAAAAATGAATGAGGCATGGATCTCGGAGGAATTCAACACATGTGACCAGTAGACCATGTATATCTCTATAAATGATTTATTTAATCAAGCACACAGACCTTTTTCTACCTTTGGCTCACTTCCTTGTACAAAAAAGCACACCGTACTATATGCCCGTACCCTCCTGTTTGAAGAGGTTGAGTGTTATCATATTTTTGGTGCCCAGCAGCGAGTTGCTGGTATCAGTGCTGCTGTCAGTGCTCTATATCTCGGTGCTGGTGTCAGTGCTCTCTCTCTATCTCGGTGCTGGTGTGGTGTCAGTGCTCTCAATCTCAGTGCTGGTGTGGTCTCAGTGCTCTCTATCTCGGTGCTGGTGTCAGTGCTCTATATCACGATGCTGGTGTCAGTGCACTCTATCACGGTGCTGGTGTCAGTGCTCTCTATCTCGGTGCTGGTGTCAGTGCTCTATATCACGGTGCTGGTGTCAGTGCTTTATATCACGGTGCTGGTGTCAGTGCACTATATCTCAGTGCTGGTGTCAGTGCTCTATATCACGGTGCTGGTGTCAGTGCTCTATATCACGGTGCTGGTGTCAGTGCACTCTGTCACGCTGCTGGTGTCAGTGCACTCTGTCACGGTGCTGGTGTCAGTGCTCTATATCTCGGTGCTGGTGTCAGTGCTCTATATCAGGGTGCTGGTGTCAGTGCACCCTATCACGGTGCTGGTGTCAGTGCTCTGTATCACGGTGCTGGTGCCAGTGCTCTGTATCAGGGTGCTGGTGCCAGTGCTCTATATCATGGTGCTGGTGTCAGTGCACTCTATCACGGTGCTGGTGTCAGTGCTCTATATCATGGTGCTGGTGTCAGTGCTCTGTATCACGGTTCTGGTGTCAGTGCTCTATATCATGGTGCTGGTGTCAGTGCTCTCTATCACGGTGCTGGTGTCAGTGCTCTATATCTCGATGCTGGTGTCAGTGCTCTATATCACGGTGCTGGTGTCAGTGAACTCTATCACGGTGCTGGTGTCAATGCTCTATATCACGGTGCTTGTGTCAGTGCTCTATATCATGGTGCTGGTGTCAGTGCTCTATATCTCGGTGCTGGTGTCAGTGCTCTATTTCACGGTGCTGGTGTCAGTGTTCTATATCACGGTGCTGGTGTCAGTGCTCAATATCACAGTGCTGGTGTCAGTGCTCTATATCACGGTGCTGGTGTCAGTGCACTCTATCACGGAGCTGGTGTCAGTGCTCTATATCTCGGTGCTGGTGTCAGTGCTCTATATCACGGTGCTGTGTCAGTGCACTCTATCACGGTGCTGGTGTCAGTGCTCTATATCACGGTGCTGGTGTCAGTGCACTCTATCACGGTGCTGGTGTCAGTGCTCTATATCTCGGTGCTTGTGTCAGTGCTCTATATCACAGTGCTGGTGTCAGTGCTCTATATCACTATGCTGGTGTCAGTGCTTTATATCACGGTGCTGGTGTCAGTGCTCTATATCACGGTGCTGGTGTCAGAGCACTCTATCACGGTGCTAGTGTCAGTGCTCTCTATCACGGTGCTGGTGATCATCTCCTGCACCCTCTTCATAGCCTACCCTGACTTTTCTTCTCCTCCATTGCCTTCATGCGCTCCTGAGTCCTGAATTGTCAAAATTTCACAGATAAAAAAAGAATGCTTGTAGTTGTCGATCCCAGATTCACTTCATACATGTGTTATGTCAGTGGCCATGTGGTGGGACTATGTGTGCACAGCTAGTAAGTATTTTGTGGCTGAAAATATGACCTTTAGGTTTTTAAGGTTCACCTGCTATTGAAGTCAATGGGGCCCACTGCAAACTTTGTGGTTGACGAACTTTTGGCTGCGTTCGCGAAACGTCCCATCGGAAGTTCGTCCAGCTCTACATGTCACAATCTATCTTAACCACTTGCCGCCCGCCCTATAGCAAATAGACGGCGGCAAAGTGGTTGCATAATCCTGACCGGACGTCATATGACATGATCAGGATTATGAGCCGCTGCGCGCCCCCGGGGGCGCGCATCGCGGCGATCGTTGTTGCGGGGTGTCAGTCTGACACCCGGCAACTACGATCTCGGTAAAGAGTCTCCGACCAAGACTCTTTACCACGTGATCAGTCGTGTCCAATCACGGCTGATCACAGTGTAAATAGGAAAAGCCGGTGATTGGCTTTTCCTCACTCGCGTCTGTCAGACGCGAGTAGAGGAGAGCCGATCGGCTGCTCCTCTGACAGGGGGGGTCTGTGCTGATCGATTATCAGCACAGCCCCCCCGAGGATGCCCACACTGGACCACCAGGGACGCCACCAGACCACCAGGGATGCCAAGGACAAGGTATGCCACCCTAGACCACCAGGGATTCTAGTCAGTGCCACAATGGATGCAATCAGTGCCCATAATGGATGCCAATCAGTGCCCACAATGGGCATCACTGATTGGCATGCATTATTGATTGGCACTGATTGGCATCCATTAGTGCAATATATTATAATACAATGCCGCCTATCAGTTCCCATCTGTGCCGCCTATCAGTGCCTACCCATGCCCACCTGTGCCGCCTACCCATGCCCACCTGTGCCGCCTAACCCATGCCCACCTGTGCCACTTATCCATGCCCATCCATGCCAATCCGTGCCAATTTGTGCCACCTCTCAGTGCCCATCCGTGTCGCCCATCAGTGCCACCCATCAGTGCCACCTATCAGTGCCACATATCGGTGTCCATCAATGTCACCTCATCAGTGCCACTTCATTGGTGCCACCTCATCGGTGCCCATCAGTGCCGCCTTATCATTGCCCATCAGTGTAACCCCATCAGTGCCCATCAGTGAAGGAGAAAACTTACTTATTTGCAAAGTTTTGAAACTGAAACAAAAAAAAAACATTTTTTTTTCAAAATTTTTGGTATTTTTTTATTTGTTTAGCAAAAAATAAAAACCGTAGAGGTGATCAAATACCACCAAAAGAAAGCTCTATTTGTGGGAAAAAAATGATAAAAATTTCATTTGGGTACAGTGTAGCATGACCGCGCAATTGACATTCAAAGTGCGACAGCGCTGAAAGCTCAAAATTGGTCTGGGCAGGAAGGTGTTTAAGTGCCCGGTATTGAAGTGGTTAAATAGGCCATTTAATGGTGCTAAAACTGCACCACTTATTACAAGCACATGTGTATGTTTTAATACTGCTGCTATGCCAGCAGATGTCTCGCTGCACTCCATCCTGACATCCACCATTGAGTTCTCAGGCACTCAGGTGGGACACATCTTGCTGAGGGTAGGGGGGTGGGCAAGTAAGGGGAGGTGACACATTCCCAGCAGTATGGAAGCAATCAGGCAGCTGTAAGGTAATTTCTACTTGAGGGACAGCAGGCAGGTGTAAAAGATTAAGATAAACCTTGCTGCTAGAGCACTGTCATTGCAGTGGTAGCAGCAATAGAGTTAAAGGGCAACTGCACCTTTTTTTAGCATCTAAATTTTAATGAACTTATTAAATTAGCAATCTCAATGCTATAACCTTTCTCTACATAAATTAAGATTATATCATGAATTTTATTGCTAAAATCAACCAAAATGGTGGTCTCTTACATCATCATGAACTGACTATCCAGGCAGGCTCTTGTGGAGAAACAAGTACACAGGAAGTACTATTCTGTGCTTTACCAAGTACAAAGGTTTCTTTAGGTTAACAAATACGTTAATGCTTTAACCACTAGGCGTCCGCTCTATAGCCGAAAGACGGCTGCAGAGCGGACGCCAATTGCCGGGAGGCCATCCCTGGACGTCCTCCTGTTTACTTCCGCAATGCGCGCTACCGCGAGCGCGCATCAGGGAAGTTCTGTGCTGGCCGTGTCCCCTGGACACAGCCAGTCACAGATCGCTGTAAACGGCCAATCACAGTGGCCGTTTACAACGCGATCGGCGTGCCCAATGAGAGATGATCTCATATGTAAACATATGAGATCATCTTTCATCGCCGGCTCTCCCTCCTCACACAGACAGCGTGTGAGGAGGGAGAGATTAGCGGCTGCAGCGGCCGTAAGTAATCTGTCCCCAGTGTGCCATCTGTCCCCAGTGTGCTAATAAATCTGTCCCCAGTGTGCCATCTGTTCCCAGTGTGCTAATAAATCTGTCCCCAGTGTGACATCTGTCCCCAATGTGCCACCTATCAGTGCCATCTGTCCCCAGTGTGCCACCTGTCAGTGACATCTGTCCCCAGTGTGCCACCCGTCAGTGCCATCTGTCCCCAGTGCCACTTGTCAGTGCCATCTGTCCCCAGTTCCATTTGCCCCAGTAACACCTGTCAGTGCCATTTGTTCCAATGCAACCTGTCATCAGTGCCACGTATTAGTGCCATCTGTCATCAGTGCCACATATTAGTGCCATCTGTCATCAGTGCCACGCATTAATGCCAACTGTCAGTGCCACGTATTAATGCCACGTGTCATCAGTGCCACATATTAGGGCCATCTTTCATCAGTGTCACGTGTCACCAGTGCCACGTATTAGTGGCATCTGTCATCGGTGTCACATGTCATCAGTGCCACGTATCAGTGCCATCTGTCATTAGTGCCACGTCAGTGTCACTGTCCTGGTGCTCCAGGGCCTTCAAAAGTGAAATAGTTAGTCAACAAGTTAGATGTGTAATTTATGCTCCTAGAACACGTGACGGCGCTCCCTGCATGTTGGGCCTCTCTAACTGGCCAGGCTGTGGAAAAGTCCCACACATGTGGTATCATAATACTTAGGAGGAGTAGCAAAATTTATTTTGGGGTGTCATCTGTGGTATACACATGCCATGTGAGAGAAATGACCTATTACAATGGCAATTTTGTGAAAAATAAAAAAATAAAAAATAAATCTTCATTTTGCAAAGAATTGTGGGAAAAAATTATAACACCAAAAAGCTCACCATGCCTCTTACTAAATACCTTGGAATGACTACTTTCAAAAAAGTGGTCATTTGGGGGTTATTTGTACTTTCCTGGCTTGTTAGGGTCGCAAGAAATGAGATCAGCCACCAGTACATCAGATGTGATCAATTTTGATATGATTTGCACCACAGCTTGTAGACTCTCTAACTTTCATAAAGACCAAAAATATCCACTAATTTGGGTTATTTTTTACCAAAGATATGTAGCAGTATAAATTGTGGTCAAAATTCATGAAAAAAAAAATAATTTCCAAAATTTTATCACAGAAACAAAGAAAAATGCATTTTTTTTCAAAATGTTCTGTCTTTTTTCATTTATAGCGCAAAAAATAAAAAACCCAGAGGTGATCAAATACCACCAAAAGAAAGCTCTATTTGTGGGAAAAAAAAGGACAAAAAATTAATTTGGGTACGGTGTTACATGACTGAATAATTGTCATTCAAAGTGTGAGAGCACCGAAAGCTGAAAATTGGTCTGGTCACGAGGGGTGTTTAAGTGCCCAGTTGTCAAGTGGTTAAACCTTTGCTTTTTTTTAAATTTTATAATTATAAACATACAGTACATGGGGCCACTATATTTGCTCATTATAGATACAGACTCTGCTTCCTAAGGGGCTTTCTGACAGTGTCTGATTTTGTGGCATATAATTATACTGCAAAATAACAGGTTCTTACTTTGTACAGTAGAACAAGATTCCTCCTATTAGAATATGCTGCTGTATATGCCTAAAACAATAAACATACCTAGTTGTGGGGATAATCTTGGTTTTTAATGTCTTTGAAAAAAGTCTAACTTTTACACTACAAGGTAGAATAAAATCCTATGTGTTTTATTAATATATTTTTGTGGCTACTGCGGGCCAATAAATAAAATGGCCATACAGCATTTCTTGATTTTTTTTGCAATTTAATTGTATACATTGCAAATTTTACTGTAGACAACTTTTGCAATAGAAATTAGGAGATGAACATACTCCCCAAGCTCCTCTATCTTTCCCAAACACTATCTACCCCAATTCCATACGTGGATCTGAGAAAACTGCAGGCAGACTTGGTATGCTACGTCTGGAATTATAAAAGACATAGAATACCCCACTCAGTCCTGACAGCGTCACGTTCCGATGGCGAACTGGCGTTCCCCGATCAAATAAAATATTATCAGGCCGCCCAACTACATGCCTTGACCTCCTAGTTTCCCCGAAGATCATATAATAGGTGGACAGAAATATAGAAGATATGGCTTGCACCTACCCACCCAAATAGCCTGCTCTGGAATGCAAATGTAGAGGTACACTCGGCCCAACTTTTAGGACCAATGCATCACCTTAGGATGCTCTGGTGCAGACTGTTCAGAGTACATGGTCTGAGCTCAGAGAGATCCCTACTAACCTCGTTTCTGTGCAATCCTAGGATGCCTGCAGGACTCACTCATCAGATGTCTTTACCTTGGCCGACACGGAATTTATTCCACTTCGGCCATCTAGTGAACCCTTGCACATGCAAAATGCTTTCATTTACAGAGCTCCAGAAAAAAATTGACCAACCCCGCCGGGAGTTTTATGGCTATCTGCAAATAAGGCATTATGCCCAATCCTTTGCCCTGGACCTCCACTTTTCAACGCCAACGTCATTTGAGAGTCTGGTGCTGGAGGGATCTGCACGCCGAGGCTTAATCTCAGACATATATAAACTGTCGAACTCCTACTCCTTCCCTGCCCGGGGTAAACATGCGTACATGCTTCGCTGGGAAAAGGTATTGGGCGAGGAGATCTCAGAGGAGACATGGCAGACGATCTGGTCTCAGGCAGCAAAGAGCTCGTTCTGCAGGCTTTACAAGGGGAACACCTATAAAATTCTGTATTTTGGGTACCTGACTCCAGACGTCCTCCACGCTATTTATCCCTTCAGCGCAGACAGGTGCTGGCGTTGTCAGGGGGCCAGGGGAACCCTGTACCACATTTTATGGGCATGCCCCAAGATAGTGCCCTTCTGAATGGAGGTACAATCGTTGCTGTCCCGCCTCCTGGGAATTCAAGTGCCCCAAAATCATTCCTCTTGGGAGTATCACCCCTGCCGATTCCTAAACATTCCAAAAAGCTGCTTAGACATATTCTAACGGCTGTGAGGTGCTTGATTGCCCTTGGTTTTTAATGTCTTTGAAAAAAGTCTAACTTTTGCACTACAAGGTAGAATAAAATCCTATGTGTTTTATTGATATACTTTTGTGGCTACTGCGGGCCAATAAATAAAATGGCCATACAGCATTTCTTGATTTTTTTTTAAATTTAATTGTATACATTGCAAATTTTACTGTAGACAACTTTTGCAATAGAAATTAGGAGATGAACATACTCCCCAAGCTCCTCTATCTTTCCCAAACACTATCTACCCCAATTCCATACGCGGATCTGAGAAAACTGCAGGCAGACTTGGTATGATACGTCTGGAATTATAAAAGACATAGAATACCGCACTCAGTCCTGACAGCGTCACGTTCCGATGGCGAACTGGCGTTCCCCGATCAAATTAAATATCATCAGGCCGCCCAACTACATGCCTTGACCTCCCGGTTTCCCCAAAGATCATATAATAGGTGGACAGAAATAGAGAAGATATGGCTTGCACCTACCCACCCAAATAGCCTGCTCTGGAACGCAAATGTAGAGGTACACTCGGCCCAACTTTTAGGACCAATGCATCACCTTAGGATGCTCCGGCGCAGACTGTTCAGAGTACATGGTCTGAGCTCAGAGAGATCCCTACTAACCTCATTTCTGTGCAATCCTAGGATGCCTGCAGGACTCACTCATCAGATGTCTTCGCCTTGGCCGACGCGGAATTTATTCCACTTCGGCCATCTAGTGAGCCCTTGCACACGCAAAATGCTCTCATTTACAGAGTTTCAGAAAAAAATTGACCAACCCCGCCGGGAGTTTTATGGCTATCTGCAAATAAGGCATTATGCCCAATCCTTTGCCCTGGACCTCCACTTCTCAACGCCAACGTCATTTGAGAGTCTGGTGCTGGAGGAATCTGCACGCCGAGGCTTAATCTCAGACATATATAAACTGTTGAACTCCTACTCCTTCCCTGCCTGGGGTAAACATGCGTACATGCTTCGCTGGGAAAAGGTATTGGGCGAGGAGATCTCAGAGGAGACGTGGCAGACGATCTGGTCTCAGGCAGCAAAGAGCTCATTCTGCACGCTTTACAAGGAGAACACATATAAAATTCTGTATTTTGGGTACCTGACTCCAGGCGTCCTCCACGCTATTTATCCCTTCAGCGCAGACAGGTGCTGGCGTTGTCAGGGGGCCAGGGGAACCCTGTACCACATTTTATGGGCATGCCCCAAGATAGTGCCCTTCTGGATGGAGGTACAATCGTTGCTGTCCCGCCTCCTGGGAGTTCAAGTGCCCCAAAATCATTCCTCTTGGGAGTATCACCCCTACCGATTCCTAAACATTCCAAAAAGCTGCTTAGACATCTAACGGCTGCAAGGTGCTTGATTGCCCTGAATTGGAAACGAAACGCCCCACCCTCTCAGATTTGTTCATCAGAATAAAGGATATAGAATTGATGGAAAAAATTACAGCTAGATTACAGGACAGGCTGGACCTACACAACCAAATCTGGGAGGCAAGAGGACCCGCCCTGAGCAGAAGGATGTTAAACATTCCCTTCCCTATCCCTCCCCCATCCCACCCTATCTCTCTTCTATCTACTGCTCTTTCTTTCATTTCCTCCTTCTGGAAGCCACTGTACTCTATAGCAGAGTCTACGTGTTGACCGACAGATATTATGTAGTGCATGCTACTAGTGATGGCCGAACGGTTCGCCCGGCGGTCGTTTCGCGGCGAATTTCCGACATTCGCGGTCCGCACGTTCGAACGCCTTTTTCCGTCGTTCGCCGCGGCGGACTTACGTGTTTAATGTATACAAGAACTTTAACCTTTGGTGACACGTTTATCATGTGATACAGGACAGCCAATTGAGACATGACAGCACATGGACACTTGTACATTCCCCCTAACCTATAAATACACCCGATCCGGTGGCCATTTTACATTCTTTCTTCTGTTAAGATAGGGACAGGTTCCTGTGTGGAGTAGGGAGAGATAAACCACTAGCTATTTGGTACACAAAAGTTCTTTTCAGGACTGGTATAGGTGTTAGGTGTTGATAGGTTTGCTGTGCTGCTGATTCTTGCAGCAGCCTGAGTGTCTTTTGTTAGTTTAGAGAAAGGGAAAGGACGGTGTATGCTACAGGGACAGCCAGATTAGTCTTTCATCATCATCATCATCATCATCATCATTAGCTGTTACTATCAAGGTCCACAAAAGAGCTGTTCCAGTAACCACTAATCGTTCTCTTTTTTTGCCAATTTGTATAGGGACAGGAAGGAAGCAGTGTTGTCAGGCAGTGAGGGTAATTTTAAAGACTTGCTGTTATTATTAGTTCCACAAAGGTTCTTTTCAGGACTGGTATCAGTGGTACAGTAATAGGCTTGTACATGTATAATATTCTTTCTTCCAAATATAGAAAGGATATTATACTTGACTGCTGCCCTTCTGCTGCAGTCTGCTAAACATTCACAACTCACTTGTTCCACAAAAGTTCTTATAAGGACTGGTAACTTGGTATAGGGTGCTACGGTACATAGGCTTGAGTGCGGTACAGTCTGCTGTTCTGTAAGGACCGCTATCGGTCCACAATAGATAGGGTTGACGTGCACCACTGCTGACCGCTGCCCTATACTGCAGCAGTCCTTCAGCGGTATAGGGACTGACGTACAGTCTGCTAATCACTAACACACAACCTGCTTGTTCCACAAAAGTTCTTATAAGGACTGGTAACTTAGTATAGGGTGCTACGGTACATAGGCTTGAGTGCGGTACAGTCTGCTGTTCTGTAAGGACCGCTATCGGTCCACAATAGATAGGGTTGACGTGCACCACTGCTGACCGCTGCCCTATACTGCAGCAGTCCTTCAGCGGTATAGGGACTGACGTACAGTCTGCTAAACACTAATACACAACCTGCTTGGTCCACAAAAGTTCTTATAAGGACTGGTAACTTGGTATAGGGTGCTACGGTACATAGGCTTGAGTGCGGTACAGTCTGCTGTTCTGTAAGGACCGCTATCGGTCCACAATAGATAGGGTTGACGTGCACCACTGCTGACCGCTGCCCTATACTGCAGCAGTCCTTCAGCGGTATAGGGACTGACGTACAGTCTGCTAAACACTAATACACAACCTGCTTGGTCCACAAAAGTTCTTATAAGGACTGGTAACTTGGTATAGGGTGCTACGGTACATAGGCTTGAGTGCGGTACAGTCTGCTGTTCTGTAAGGACCGCTATCGGTCCACAATAGATAGGGTTGACGTGCACCACTGCTGACCGCTGCCCTATACTGCAGCAGTCCTTCAGCGGTATAGGGACTGACGTACAGTCTGCTAATCACTAACACACAACCTGCTTGTTCCACAAAAGTTCTTATAAGGACTGGTAACTTGGTATAGGGTGCTACGGTACATAGGCTTGAGTGCGGTACAGTCTGCTGTTCTGTAAGGACCGCTATCGGTCCACAATAGATAGGGTTGACGTGCACCACTGCTGACCGCTGCCCTATACTGCAGCAGTCCTTCAGCGGTATAGGGACTGACGTACAGTCTGCTAAACACTAATACACAACCTGCTTGGTCCACAAAAGTTCTTATAAGGACTGGTAACTTGGTATAGGGTGCTACGGTACATAGGCTTGAGTGCGGTACAGTCTGCTGTTCTGTAAGGACCGCTATCGGTCCACAATAGATAGGGTTGACGTGCACCACTGCTGACCGCTGCCCTATACTGCAGCAGTCCTTCAGCGGTATAGGGACTGACGTACAGTCTGCTAAACACTAATACACAACCTGCTTGGTCCACAAAAGTTCTTATAAGGACTGGTAACTTGGTATAGGGTGCTACGGTACATAGGCTTGAGTGCGGTACAGTCTGCTGTTCTGTAAGGACCGCTATCGGTCCACAATAGATAGGGTTGACGTGCACCACTGCTGACCGCTCACCTATACTGCAGCAGTCCTTCAGCGGTATAGGGACTGACGTACAGTCTGCTAATCACTAACACACAACCTGCTTGTTCCACAAAAGTTCTTATAAGGACTGGTAACTTGGTATAGGGTGCTACGGTACATAGGCTTGAGTGCGGTACAGTCTGCTGTTCTGTAAGGACCGCTATCGGTCCACAATAGATAGGGTTGACGTGCACCACTGCTGACCGCTGCCCTATACTGCAGCAGTCCTTCAGCGGTATAGGGACTGACGTACAGTCTGCTAAACACTAATACACAACCTGCTTGGTCCACAAAAGTTCTTATAAGGACTGGTAACTTGGTATAGGGTGCTACGGTACATAGGCTTGAGTGCGGTACAGTCTGCTGTTCTGTAAGGACCGCTATCGGTCCACAATAGATAGGGTTGACGTGCACCACTGCTGACCGCTCACCTATACTGCAGCAGTCCTTCAGCGGTATAGGGACTGACGTACAGTCTGCTAATCACTAACACACAACCTGCTTGTTCCACAAAAGTTCTTATAAGGACTGGTAACTTGGTATAGGGTGCTACGGTACATAGGCTTGAGTGCGGTACAGTCTGCTGTTCTGTAAGGACCGCTATCGGTCCACAATAGATAGGGTTGACGTGCACCACTGCTGACCGCTGCCCTATACTGCAGCAGTCCTTCAGCGGTATAGGGACTGACGTACAGTCTGCTAATCACTAACACACAACCTGCTTGTTCCACAAAAGTTCTTATAAGGACTGGTAACTTGGTATAGGGTGCTACGGTACATAGGCTTGAGTGCGGTACAGTCTGCTGTTCTGTAAGGACCGCTATCGGTCCACAATAGATAGGGTTGACGTGCACCACTGCTGACCGCTGCCCTATACTGCAGCAGTCCTTCAGCGGTATAGGGACTGACGTACAGTCTGCTAAACACTAATACACAACCTGCTTGGTCCACAAAAGTTCTTATAAGGACTGGTAACTTGGTATAGGGTGCTACGGTACATAGGCTTGAGTGCGGTACAGTCTGCTGTTCTGTAAGGACCGCTATCGGTCCACAATAGATAGGGTTGACGTGCACCACTGCTGACCGCTCACCTATACTGCAGCAGTCCTTCAGCGGTATAGGGACTGACGTACAGTCTGCTAAACACTAATACACAACCTGCTTGGTCCACAAAAGTTCTTATAAGGACTGGTAACTTGGTATAGGGTGCTACGGTACATAGGCTTGAGTGCGGTACAGTCTGCTGTTCTGTAAGGACCGCTATCGGTCCACAATAGATAGGGTTGACGTGCACCACTGCTGACCGCTCACCTATACTGCAGCAGTCCTTCAGCGGTATAGGGACTGACGTACAGTCTGCTAATCACTAACACACAACCTGCTTGTTCCACAAAAGTTCTTATAAGGACTGGTAACTTGGTATAGGGTGCTACGGTACATAGGCTTGAGTGCGGTACAGTCTGCTGTTCTGTAAGGACCGCTATCGGTCCACAATAGATAGGGTTGACGTGCACCACTGCTGACCGCTGCCCTATACTGCAGCAGTCCTTCAGCGGTATAGGGACTGACGTACAGTCTGCTAAACACTAATACACAACCTGCTTGGTCCACAAAAGTTCTTATAAGGACTGGTAACTTGGTATAGGGTGCTACGGTACATAGGCTTGAGTGCGGTACAGTCTGCTGTTCTGTAAGGACCGCTATCGGTCCACAATAGATAGGGTTGACGTGCACCACTGCTGACCGCTCACCTATACTGCAGCAGTCCTTCAGCGGTATAGGGACTGACGTACAGTCTGCTAAACACTAATACACAACCTGCTTGGTCCACAAAAGTTCTTATAAGGACTGGTAACTTGGTATAGGGTGCTACGGTACATAGGCTTGAGTGCGGTACAGTCTGCTGTTCTGTAAGGACCGCTATCGGTCCACAATAGATAGGGTTGACGTGCACCACTGCTGACCGCTCACCTATACTGCAGCAGTCCTTCAGCGGTATAGGGACTGACGTACAGTCTGCTAAACACTAATACACAACCTGCTTGGTCCACAAAAGTTCTTATAAGGACTGGTAACTTGGTATAGGGTGCTACGGTACATAGGCTTGAGTGCGGTACAGTCTGCTGTTCTGTAAGGACCGCTATAGGTCCACAATAGATAGGGTTGACGTGCACCACTGCTGACCGCTCACCTATACTGCAGCAGTCCTTCAGCGGTATAGGGACTAAGAGTTTTGTCACAGGGTCATTTAAAAAATGACATGCAGAGGAAGAGGCAGGCCCTTCCGCAGGGGTGGTAGGGGTAGGGCAGGAGCAACAGGCTTGAGCCAAAGTGGGAAGTTGCAGAAGGTGCGTTCAATTACTTTAAAGGATGCACCAGACTTGGTTGAGTGGCTCGCTCAGCCTTACTCTTCTGCACCCTCCTCATCCTCTCGATCTGCACCCTCTTCTTCACTCTCTGCTATGTGCACCCCCAAAGACACTACCACCAACAACACGACCACCACCACCACCACCACATACCTTCCGCTTGAGTCACTGGAATTATTTTCCGATCCATATCAAGAGGACATTTCTGATGCGCAGCCACTCTTGGTATTGGATCAGGAAGAGGAGGTAGCAACAAGCGCTACTCAGCAGTCTGACGCCAGTACCCAGATCAGCCCAAGGAGGAGGTTGGTCCCCGGTGTTGCTGCCTACTCTACTTATAGCGGTGGGGAAGGTGACGTTGATGATGACGTGTCTAGTGATGTCACGTGGGTGCCCACAAGAGAGGAAGAGGAGGGGAGTTCAGAGGGAGATATGGACCAGCAGATAGGGAGGAGAAGCAGCAATGACTTACATTGCACAGCAGGGACAAAGCAGACTGCAAATGTATCAGGAGCGAGTCATCGACCATGTACGGTCACATCTGGCGCTCCCAGGACACCGGCACATGGCTCCGCAGTGTGGGCTTTTTTTAACGTGTCCGCTGCTGACAATAGCGTTGCCATCTGCAATCTTTGCAGTCAACGCGTTAGTCGCGGTAAGCCCAATACTCACCTAGGGACGACCGCCTTAAGAAGGCACATGAGCAGCCATCACCGAGCCCAGTGGGAGCAACGGAACACACAAAGCCACACTGCAGGCTCTCACCGTCCAGCCTCGTCTTCTACTTCTCCTTCTCCTCTCTCCTCACAATTGTCCTCCACTCCACCTTCCATCACGCCAAGCTCACATTTTTCTGCAAAAAGGCAGGCTTCCGTGGGCCTAATGTTTGAGCGTAAAAAAATGATGACGCCGGATAACCCTCTTGCCCAACGGTTGGCGGCTGGCTTGTCAGAACTCATAGCCCGCCAACTACTGCCATATAAACTGGTGGACTCGGAGGCCTTTCGCAAATTTGTGGCCATTGGAACACCACAATGGAAGGTCCCAGGAAGGAAGTATTTCTCAGAGAAGGGCATCCCAGAGCTATATGGCCATGTTCAGCGGCAAGTGAATGTATCTCTGGCACACAGTGTCGGTGCCAAGATACATCTGACCACAGACACGTGGTCTAGCAAACACGGGCAGGGAAGGTATATCAGTTTTACTGCCCACTGGGTGAACCTTCTGACGGCCGTCAAGCATGTAACCCGTGGCACCCGTGTAGATTTGGTTTTACCGCCACGGATTGCATGCAGGCCTGACTCTTCTTCTCCTCCTCCTACTCCATCCTCCTCCCTCTCCTCCTCAGCTGCCTCCTCCTTTTCCGCTGCTAGCGTCTCTTCCACTGCACCGCCCAAGCTCCCCAGAACCTATTCCACATGCCAGGTGAGACGTTGCCATGCCGTGCTGCGTCTGTTGTGCCTGGAAGCAAAGAGCCACACTGGCCCGGCACTCCTTTCAGCTTTGCGTTCACAGGCAGATGAGTGGCTAACACCGCTCAATTTGACAGTTGGTAAAGTGGTGTGTGACAACGGTGCCAATCTGCTTAGCGCATTGAAACAGGGCAAAATCACGCACGTGCCGTGCATGGCACACGTCTTAAACTTGGTCGTGCAGCGATTCCTTGTCAAATACCCTGGGGTCCAGGACATCTTGCGGCAGGCAAGGAAAATCTCGGCCCATTTCAGAAGATCTTACACGGCCATGGCTCGCCTTGCTGACATTCAGCGGCGACACCATCTGCCGGTCAGACGTCTTATTTGCGATTGCCCGACGCGATGGAACTCAACCTTCTATATGCTTGATAGGCTGCTCCAGCAGAAACGTGCAGTTAGCGTCTACCTGTATGAACTCTGCGAAAGAAACGGTTCTGGGGAGCTGGGTTTTTTTTCACCGCGCCAGTGGCTGCTCATGCGCGACACATGCAGACTTCTGCGGCCATTTGAGGAGATCACCAAACTGGTCAGTCGCAGCCATGGCGCCATCAGTGACATGGTACCTTATGCCTTCTTTCTGGAGCGTGCATTGCGTCGTGTCATTGATCAGGCTGTGGAGGAGCAGGAGCGGGAAGATGAGGAAGTCGCAATGCTGGATGAATTCCCAGGGGGGGCTACTCTATCTGAGACAAGTCAACAACAGGAGTCTGATGAGGAGTCAGAGGAGGATGGTGCCGGGGCGGATGAGCAGGAGCAAGAAGAGCATGCTTTAAACCTTTCTGGGATCCCTGTTGTGCGAGGATGGGGAGAGGAGAATGAAGAGGACGACATTATCCTGGATGATGAGCAGGAGCCAGGCCACCACACCGCTTCCACTTTAGTGCAAATGGGGGCCTTCATGCTCCAGTGTTTTAATAGGGACCCCCGTATAAAAAGCATGAGGGTCAAGGACCAGTACTGGGTGGCAACGTACTTAGACCCCCGGTACAAACACAAAATGGCGGAAATGTTACCGCCGTCGCAGAGGGCTGTCAGAATGCAGCACTTCCAGGCCTTGCTTCGAGAAATGCTGCATTCTGCTTTTGCGTGCGCTGGCAGAGGAGCAATTCCCACTCCCAGAGAAGGATTTGCGGGTACCAATCCAACAGCGCCTGCAAGAAGAGGCCGGTTTGAAGATGTGTTGGTGACTTCGGATATGAGGTCATTCTTTCAGCCGACCCATCGACAGGTGTCATCCGGATCCAGCATCAGGGAACGCCTAGACCGTCAGGTGTCCGACTACATTGGGTTAACGGCCGATGTGGACGCTCTGAGGAGTGATGAACCCCTAGACTACTGGGTGGGCAGGCTTGACCTCTGGCCAGAGCTTGCCCAATTTGCAATCGAACTGTTGGCTTGCCCCTCATCCAGTGTCCTGTCCGAAAGGACGTTCAGCGCAGCAGGGGGGATTGTGACCGATAAGCGTACTCGCCTAGCTCACCACAGTGTTAACTACCTCACATTTCTAAAAATGAATGAGGCATGGATCTCGGAGGAATTCAACACATGTGATCAGTAGACCATGTATATGTCTATAAACAATTTTTGGAATCAAGCACACAGACCTTCTTAATTCATTTGGCTCACTTCCCTGACCCAAAAAAGCACACCGTACTATATGCCCCTACCCTCCTCTTTGAAGAGGTTGAGCGGTGTCATATTTCTACTGGGGCTGCTTATTATGAGGGGTTCCCACCATCCCTGTGCTGTGCTGACTTCCTCCTGGGTGTTCTTATTATGAGGGGCTCCCACCATCCCTGTGCTGTGCTGACTTCCTCCTGGGGGTTCTTATTATGAGGGGATCACACCATCCCTGTGCTGTGCTGACTTCCTCCTGGGGCTGCTTACGGTGCTGCTGTCAGCGCTGTATGTCACGGTGCTGCTGTCAGCGCTGTATGTCACGGAGCTGCTGTCAGCGCTGTATGTCACGGAGCTGCTGTCAGCGCTGTATGTCACGGAGCTGCTGTCAGCGCTGTATGTCACGGAGCTGCTGTCAGCGCTGTATGTCACGGAGCTGCTGTCAGCGCTGTATGTCACGGAGCTGCTGTCAGCGCTGTATGTCACGGAGCTGCTGTCAGCGCTGTATGTCACGGAGCTGCTGTCAGCGCTGTATGTCACGGAGCTGCTGTCAGCGCTGTATGTCACGGAGCTGCTGTCAGCGCTGTATGTCACGGTGCTGCTGTCAGCGCTGTATGTCACGGAGCTGCTGTCAGCGCTGTATGTCACGGAGCTGCTGTCAGTGCTGTATGTCACGGAGCTGCTGTCAGCGCTGTATGTCACGGAGCTGCTGTCAGCGCTGTATGTCACGGAGCTGCTGTCAGCGCTGTATGTCACGGTGCTGCTGTCAGCGCTGTATGTCACGGAGCTGCTGTCAGCGCTGTATGTCACGGAGCTGCTGTCAGCGCTGTATGTCACGGAGCTGCTGTCAGCGCTGTATGTCACGGAGCTGCTGTCAGCGCTGTATGTCACGGAGCTGCTGTCAGCGCTGTATGTCACGGTGCTGATGTCAGTGCTCTGTATTACGGTGCTGCTGTCAGTGCTCTGTATCTCCTGCACCCTCTTGTTTGCCTACCCTGGTCCCTGACCTTCCCTCTCCTCCATTGCCTTCATTAGCTCCATAGTCCTGAATTGTCAGAACAATTTCCCAAATAAAAAAAAAATGCTTGTAGTTATCGATCCCAAATTCACCTCATACATGTATTATGCTATTGTCCAGGTGGTGGGACTACGTGCTACCCCCTAATAATTACCCCGTGGCCGCAAATTCGACCTAAAGGTTTGCGAAATTCGCCTCCCATTGAAGTCAATGGAGCCCGCGGCGAACGGTCGTTTTCGCGAACGTTTGTGTCCGTTCGCGTTTCGCGTTCGCGAAACGTCCCGTCGGAAGTTCGTCCATCACTACATGCTACGATTCATCAATGTTTGTATTACGGTTCAATATTATTTGATTACTGTTGGTTATATTGCAGTTGTACTGCAGTTTACATGTTACAACTCCAATGCTCTGTCAAACTGTCTGCATTGTCGATTAATAAAAAATAGTTAATTGAAAAAAAAAAGAAATTAGGAAATTAGGGGATTATTATTACTGCATATGTTAAATGTAGTACTCATTAAGCAAAGGTAGAGGGAGCTAACAGCATTTATAACACATGTAAACGCTTCCATGACCGACGGATCATTGTTATCTGTGGCCACCATCTTTTTCCGTAAAACTCAACTTTGCTTTGCCCTTTATGGAAAGTTAGATTTGGAAGAAAACCAATAACAGTATTTATCACAAAAACAGATATATCAAACTACTAAAAGGCAAAATGAGTCCACCGTGACATTGCCAAACTCTTTCTCTGACAGCTACCATCCACCTAAACAAAATTGTTTTTTACATTGTCTTGATGTTACTACCAGAGTGTTATGTTATGGTTGATTTCATTCACTTGTATGCCTCATTTACGCAAGCATTTAGAAACAGATGATAACAAATGCTTTGCAAAGAGCCAAAAAATAACTTCTTATAATTAGCCATGTGTTTTCACATTTATGGGCTCATTTACCTGGTTGTGAGCTGCTCAGTTCTCTTAAATTCAGTAAAGGAATTCTAGGAACTATCTTTGGAAAAAAGCATTTTTGTTGCATTCTAAATGCTTTTTTCTTATTTTTCATGTTTTTTTCACTGCATTAGGGTCCAGTGCATTGTTAATGAGTTTTATTGTGTTCTAGTACAGTCCAGTGCAGTTAAAATGCAGCATGTTCTACTTTTTTTTCTGGAACTGGAAAGCCCTGGAACTGACTGCTCTGGTGGGAACTATGCCATTGGAAACCATATAACCTTCTTTCCATGTGTTTTTGATGCAGAAAAAAAAACACACTGGACTGCATGTGGTGTGAACTGTCCCTTACTCAGTTAGCTGACAGTGGTTAGTGGTAATTAATGCTCTTTATTAATTCTTAAAATCACAGATTAAAATGAGTAGTGTCTATAATGAGATCAGTCTGTAAATCTCAGTAATGTTTTGGGCCCATCGTGACCAGAAACTGGAAACCTTGCTGAGATACAGTATATAGAGCGTTTTTATTATAAATCCTTCATACTATATATTAATCTGTGATCTAAAGGGGGTGGTAAAGGTTTGTCTAAAAAAAAAATGTTTTATACTTACCTGCTCTGAGCAATCATTTTGCACAGTGCAACAAAGATCCTCCTTTTCAGGGGTGCCCCACGGGTGCTCCAGGCTCCTCCTCTTCATAGGCTGCCCCCACATAAGCCGATTTCCCTGGGGGCACCCGCGCAGGCTCGCTCCATTGAGGAGAGAGACAGCGGACTGGTGCGGCTTCAAAAAAGATATGTATACTAGTTTCTTCTTTACAGGACTATATAGGTTAGTCTTAGATTGTGGATGCCTGTAGATTTTGCGATTTTAGTGTTGGGGTGTAATTTCCCCTACAAAGTTCCATTTTAAGGTGGCCACATATCAGTATCATATGTTCATTCATTCTATGTAACCACATCGATCAACATAAATAGATTATTTTGTCAAAGGCTTTCCACATATTTTTTTAAAGAAATATACTTTTAAACAGAGGGGGTCATTTACTAAAGCGCCAAAAAATTATCCTGCAGTCCCGGAAAATAGCGCCCGATTAAGGTCAATTAAGATGTAAACTCTCAGAAACTAGGCGCTAATGCAAATGGTAAGCAGTGCTATTGCCGGCAAATATGCCTGTCTGATCATATGCGGAAATAGTGGAAGTCTATGGGGCTTGATCCTGCAAAATCCAAAGTTCTCACTGAAGGCTTATCTGCAAGCTCTTTGTCATAAAAAGTGTATGGGGACCTGGGTCCTGCCTCAGGGGGCATGTATCAATTGTAAAAAAAATTTTGTAAAACAGACGATTTTTCAGGAGAAGTGATTTTAATAATACTTCAATTGAAACAATCAAAATGAAAAATCCCTTTAAATATTATGCTTGGGGGGTGTCTATAGTATGCATGTAGTAGCGAATCTTTCTCGTGTTTATTACTGTACCACAGCAAAATTACAATTCTAAAGAAAAAATGTCATTTAAAATTGCTTGCAGCTGTAATGATCTGCCGATTCCTGGCAATATAGAGTAAAAATCAAAGAAAAAAACGGTGTGAACTCCACTCCAAAATAAAATAAAAAAATGGTGTGGGGGTCCCCCCAAAAACCATACCAGATCCTTATCCAAGCACGCAACCTGGCAGGTCAGGAAAGGGTGGGAACGAGAAAGCGCCCTCCCCCCTCCTGAACCATACCAGGCCACATGCCCTCAACATGGTCCCCAACAAGGGCCTCATTCCCCAACCCTTGCGCGGTGGTTGTGGGGGTCTGCGCACAGAGATCTTATCGGAATCTAGAAGCCCCCTTTAACAAGGGGTCCCCCAGATCTCGTTCCCCCCCCATGTGAATGGGGTACATTGTACTCCTACCAATTCAGCAAAAAAATCTGTGAAATGTGACAAAAAACAATAGCTGTTTTTTGACATTTCCTTTATTAAAAATGTCTTCTTCTTTCCCCTGCTTCTTATTCCATCTTCTTCTAGTCTTCCTTCGGTTTTCTCCTTCTTCCTCCAGCTGTTTCTTTCCTCACTTCTTCCTCTGCTTCTTCCTCTGGTCTTCTCCATCTTCCTCCCGCTTCTTCTTCCCCGCTTCATCCTGCTCCTAGTTATATATGATATGTGCGCTATGGAAGTGGACAGATTGGCTGACCGCAGTGTCAGAGGAGATTCTTTGTTTTCATGTTGAGCAGGTCGGTGTTGGGATCGGTGGAGAGGAAAGACCAAAGGACGAAGTGGGGGGAAGAAGAAGCTGGAGGAAGATGGAGAAGACTGGAGGAAGAAGTGGGGGAAGAAAAAGCCAGAGGAAGATGGAGAAGACCAGAAGAATATGGAGGAAGAAGCGAGGGAAGAAGAAAGAGAAAACCAGAGGAAGATGGAGAACCAGAAGAAGACATGTTTAAAGGAATTGTCAAAAACCGGCTATTGTCTTTTGTCACACTTCACTGCTTTTTTTTTTGTGAATGGGTAGGGGTACAATGTAAGGAACCCCTACCCATTCACATGGGCAGCTGGGATCGGGGGGCCCCCTTTAACATGAATGGATGGATGAAGCAAAGGAGAGCCGGATAGCGAGCTAAGGTCAGAACGGGCAGCAGACAATGTAATCAGGAGGACTAGCCGAGTCGGTACACAAGAGATCAGTTCACAAGAGGTCAGGTTAAAGCAGGTTACACGAAGGGAGCTCAGAAACAATCGTTGCTTAATCAACCAGAAGCTGGTCTAGAAGGAATTTAAAGTGGTTTAAACCCTTACAAACCACTTTGACCTACAGGTAAGCCTAGATTAAGGCTTACCTGTAGGTCCAAGAAATATCTCCCAAACCTGGGAGATATTTATACGGTTTAGGAGATATTTACCCGAAGACGGGCACCGCTGTCTACGGCACATTCCTCGATGACGAAGATGCCGCGCAATGCCGCACGTCTCGGCTCCCGTGCGCATGCGTGGGAGTGACGTCATCGCGGCTTCGCCGAATGACAGCGGCGGAGCTGCGAGACCCCACTGAGAAGATGGATGCGCCAAACTACAGGGGACAGCGGTGACTTCGCTGGCTCCTGTGTCAGGTAAGTGACACATAATGGGCTACTATGCGATGCATAGTAGTCCATTATGCTTTGCCTTTGCAGGGAATGAAAGAGGAAGTAAACCCATCAGATTTTACTTCCTCTTTAAATATAGAAGCACAGGGGGGGCTGGACAGGAAGTAGCAGGAAGAAATGACATAATTAAGCAACAGGTGAGGCCGGCGACACCCATAGCTGCAGAGTGCAGCAGAGCTGAAAACAAGCTAGTGGAACAACAGGTGCCAATCGACCTACAGCAGTAAAGGTAAGACACAGATCAGTGTGATCATTTTCAGAAAAATCTTTGATAGAAAGTAAAGTGGATCCTGCGGTACTCAGATCAGCCAGCGAGACCAAGAGGAAGATCCCATTGGGGAATCTTGTTCCTTGGGGCCTGAATCTTGTCGCCCCACGGAAGAACTGCTGGATTGAAGGGTGAACCACCCATGATGTTCCGCAGAAGGCTAACAGAGCTGAGACTTTAACTCTGAGAGAGCTGATGTATAGAGACATATCTAGGCCGGATTGGAGGAAGCCAAGGATATCCCAGGCTCCTGGATCCCTGAACAATCTGCCCGTAGAGTATGAGGATTCAACGAACTTGGCCCATATCCTTTCATAGACTTCATTCGTGCTCACTTTTCTCAAGCTCATGAGGGTGGAAATCACTCTTGAAGTGAATCTGAAAGATTCCAGCCTTTCCCTCTCTAGAACCAAACCATCTGTCTTAGTGATGCCAGACATGGGAGCAGGACTGCCCCCTAAGAAAGAAGATCTGGCCTGGTATGAAGAGGCAATGGGTCCCTGAAGCTGAGCTGGGTCAGGAGGGGAAGCCATGGCTTGTTCAGACAGTAAGGTGCAATCACTACCACCTCAACTGCTTCAGCTTGGAGTCTCCTAAAGAACCTGAGGATTATCGGAAGCGGGGGAAAGGCGTATGCCCTGTTAAAGCTCCACTGATCCGTCTACTCTGAAGGCCTGGCTGCAACAGCCCCGAGCGTAATACTTCTTGATTTTGAAGTTGCAGGGGAATGCAAATAGGTTTACTTCGGGATTGACTCGCAAGGACAGGATCCATTCGAACATCTGCACATGAATAGACCACTGTGTGCGAGACAGGAAGTCTGCTTAGATGCTCTGGACTCTGGGGACAAAGATCTCTGAAATATTGGTTACGTTTTTCTGAGCCCAGGACACGATGGGCTTTACTTCTTGGAGCAGTGTGGTGCTCCGAGTGCCCCCTTGCCTCTTCACATAAGAGACCGCTATGGTGTTCTCCATTTTCAGTAAAACTGACTCCCCCTCAGGAGATGAGTGAAAAAAATTGAAGGGCACACCAGGCTGCTGTAGTTCTAGGACGTTTGAGCCTGGGTAGTGAAGACGTGCATCCCACTTGCCTTGAGCAAGTTCTGACCTGCAAAGGGCTCCCCAACCAGCACCAGTGGCATCGGCTGTGACTGTGACCCATGAGAAGGGGGCAATGGAGTGGTAGATTTCTGCACTGAAGCCACCAGAAAAGGCTGTTCCTCATCATTGAGGTTATGTGAATGGACTGATTACCGTCCCCTGAGCTCCATTGACGGAGAAACCCTGTCTGGAAAGGGCGTAACCTCCACACGGACCATTTGACCATGGGGGTCATAGAGACCATCTTTTCGATAATTTATAGGCTGTGAGACCTTTAGGCGTGAGGAGCTCAGAGCCCGTAAGATTGTCAGAGAAGGAGTTTTTCCACCCATGCTCGCCATGCTATTACACGCATGCACGGTGGATTGGCGTTCCGGCACGCACAATCGTGCGTGCAATGGCACACGTGTGCACGCAGTGGCTCGTGAGTGTGCACATTGGTACATGCATGTGAGCAATGGTGCACGATATGACATTGCTATTTCCCGTCAGCTTCCCGTTTGTACCTACTTCCAGTTATGCCATATCTGATTACCTGCTGTGACCCAAACTGTTCTTGACTACGCTTCTGTTCTCCCTGATCTGACCCTTGGCTTGCTCAATGGACTTTGCTCGATCTGCCTACACGTATATGACCCTCGGCCTGCCCAATGGACTTGCTTACCTGCTTATATGGATTTGACCCCTGGCTTGCTTCACGGACTTGCTTAATTGTTTACACGGATTTGACCCCTGGCCTGCTTCACGGACTTGCTTACTTGTTTACACGGATTTGAACCCTGGCCTGCTTCAAGGACTTGTTTGCTGTCTCTCGTGCCTGATCCCTTGCTGTGTTCCGGATTGTCCGCTAAACTTTGCACCGGACCCTCAGCCAGTTCCTGAACATCAGCTCACTTCCTGTACAGTTCTACAGACTTCATCAGGAACTACACCTGCTGGTGGGATGTGCCTCTGCATGCCAGCTGCTCCCTGTATCACCCCCAGGGGATGGGGTGCGCGTAGTCGCACTCGCAAGTACGAAGCTGCTCTCGGCATCTCGGCCTCGGTAAGTATTTCTTGTAACAGAGATTCTCCTTCAGATGATTGGGATTCTCTCCACTGGGAGAAAGATGGTGCTTTCCACCGTGTCGAACTGGGCCCCTAGGTATACCAGGTGCTGAACTAGTTCCAGATGGCTTTTCTCAAGTTTAGGAGCCAACCAAACTCAAGCAGTGTGGTGATAACCTGCTCTCTGTGGATCAATAGCTGCTTCTTGTCTTGGGACAGTAGCAGGAGGTTGTCGAGATAGTGGTACAAGCCTATCTATCCCTTTTGTTCTGATGAGGGCCACGATGGCCAGAAGAACTTTTGAAAAGACTCGGGGTGAGATTGTCAACCCAAAAAGGAGGCAAGTGAACTGTAGATGTTTTTGCCCGACTCTGAACCGGAGGTATTTGTGGAATTCTTCTGCCACAGGCACATGATAATCGGCATCTATTAAGTCGATTGAGATTAGACAATCGCCTGGCTGCACAGGTTGTTGGATGGTAGATAAACTCTCCATTTTGAATCTTTTGTGTTTTATAAACTTGTTTAGGTAAGTTAGGTCTATCACGGAGTGCCATGAACCGTTTTCCTTCTGCACAAAAAAGAGAGGGGAGTATACCCCCTGAAACTCTTCGCCTTTTGGGACAGGCACCGCAGCTCCTTGTACTATCAGTGAATCCACATAGGACAGTAACAACTGCTTTTTTTCTTCCGACCATAGAAGCAGGGTGGAGATAAATCTGGGGGGAGGAGTACATGTGAAGGACCATGTGTGGCCTATGGAGACTTTCTTGATGGTCCAGTAGTCCGAGACTGAGTTCCCCGAGACGTGCTGGAAGAGAAGCAGACACGCTCCCACCTGATCTGTCTCAGCTCTTGTCCACTAAATGCCTGGCTTTTAGCAGACCTTTGGAAGGATGTCTGACCTCTGCTCTGATTCCTTCTGAAATCTCGGCCATGCCTGTAAGAGTGTGCTTCCCTTGAACTCTCAGTACTGCGTCTTCTGCGCTGAGGCTTCTTTTGACCAAACAGACACCTATCCTGAGGCAGGAAACTCTATTTCCCACTTGTGGCTACCAAACAATGAGGGCCCCTCAAAGGGATCCTATGCCAGGCCTGCTTAGATGCTGGATCAGCAAGCCAAGGGTGCAACCATAGGGCCCGCTTAGCTGTGACTGAGGATAGCATAGTCCGGGCCAACAGGCGGATCAGATCAATAGAAGCTTCCCTCAGGAAGGCCACTGCCAGTTTCAATTCCTGGACTGCCAAGCCCCTGGCCAGATCTTCTGAAACACCCTTGAGCACGGAGTCTCCATTTTCTGTCCAGGCTTCCATAGCCTTGGACATAGCCATGAGGACCAAAGCGGGTTTGCAATCCATAGCCCATAAATTCTCTTGAAATCTTGGTTTATTCCCCTTTCAAGCCCGTCCTTGAAGGATACAGTGTCCTCTAAAGGAAGGGTGACATATTTGGCCAGTCGCATCAATGCTGAATCCACAAGAGGTGCATTTTCCAGATATTTCACTTCCTCTGCCTTGAAGGGGTAAAATCTGGAGGTTTTGCTTGACATAGAATGTCTATCTGATGCCACTCCTCATCAAAGATATCCTTCAGTTCTATTAGATTGTAAGCTCTTCTGAGCAGGGCCCTCTTAATCCTCTTGTATTTTATTGTATTATAACTGTATTGTCTCCCTTTTATATTGTAAAGCGATGCGTAAACTTTTGATGCTATATAAATCCTGTATAATAATAATAGTAATTTGGAAAGGAGCAGGAAGATGGGACGTTACTTCTTCAGGTATATAAAGAACTTTCTTTGCTTACCAGAGGAGTGGAAGGATCTTTCCAATTAAGGGCCTCTTTGACCACTTTTCTTAGTGGGGAATTAAGGGTAAAGCTGAAGCCACCGACAAAATCATCTCCCTCCAATCCGCTATCTGAAAAGTCGGGGGAGGCATTATAAGGCTGGAATGGGCCCAGATCCCTGGACTGGATTGTATCCCATTCCTTTAGGGATTACTGTAATAATTAATGCTTAACAAGAGACTCCATTTGTTGGTTTTCCATCTCTTTTTCCACCTGGGCACAACATGAATCACACAGTGACTTGCCCTCCGGGACTCATGACTCACATCCCCAGCAGGCTCTGCAATCAGAGCAGCTGTCACGGCAGAGGGTGCGATGACTGGAGGAGGAATAGGAACATCTCCTCTGTCTGGAAGAGGAATGGGAACATCTCCTCTGTCTGGAGTAGGAATGGGAACATCTCCTCTGTCTGGAGTAGGAATGGGAACATCTCCTCTGTCTGGAGTAGGAATGGGAACATCTCCTCTGCCGCTGGGTCCTAGACGGAGAGTCACATCTGGACCTGGATGAGGAAGGTTGGCGTTGCGGCCTGGCAAGATCCCTGTCGTTTTGGACAGTAAACTGATGGTCAGACCTGGAAGGGCTAAAAGAGAAGCAAATAAAACATGACTTTAGGGGATATGTCCATACCAATGTGGACTTGGCCCCCCCTTCTCACACCCCATTACTTAGAACATGAGGCTGGCCGCACGGAGGCGGTGACCTGTTCATGGCAACCTGGTGGACGAATAGGTGATAATCCTGCAGCTTTGTAGGAACACTCACTCGTCCTAGGAGAAAGGAATGCAAATGCAGTTTAGCTTCCCCTTTAAAAGCCATCTCAGACCGCCCCTCACCCTGCACCATAGCCTCAGGCTGGAGCTTACCGTCACCTGGAAGCCTGGTGTATGGAGGAGCTGTAGCAAGTTACCCACAGGAAACCCCAATATGACAGGCGCTGACAGGGATTTAAAATTCCCCGCCGTAATGACATCACCGCCTTGCCCGTCCGCACCTGCCCAATGGTGACCAGCTGTACAGCGCCTGCTCGACTGCGGGGTCCCCTGCCGTACTGCGCATGCACAAAACCAAGCTTTGGTTTCACCCAAGGATTGCGTATGTGTGGAATTACACCAGGATGCAACCTGGAAGAGGGAGCCATGTCCTGGAACGCACCTGCGTTCCAGGCGCCACAAAAGAAACAAAAATTGCAGGAAAGAGGGGACGTGAGGGGGAGACAGACGATCACATACAAAAGCTTTCTACCATGGAGGAAAGATAAATCTTAAGACCTGCCAGCCGATCCACCGCTTCCTCACCTGGGCATATGGAAAAGCCGTTCCCACCACTGGACATAGAGGTCTGGAGCCGCACATTCGCCTATGGCTGGGCCCTGGGCTATCTTCACACCGCTAGGACATATGCCCGGCAACAACCTCAATCGATTTGGACATCCGAAAAACGTAAGTGCATTGTTTGTAGGTCCACAGAGGAGAACAAAAAAGGAACATAGTCTCTAGTGGTGTGCTCAAATTTACGGGTGGGGTCCTATAGCATTGGAGAGGAGGTGGGATTAACCCACACGTCTGCCATGGAGTCTGTCAGGAAATGTATTTTAAAACTGCTCGCGGCTGTAATGTATTGTCTGATCCTGGCAATATAAATAAAAATCATTGAAAAAAAATGGGGTGAGTCCCTCTCCCCCAGTCCATTACCAGGCCATTTGGGTCTGGTATGAATATTAAGGGGAAGCCCGAATCAACATGAAAAAAAATTGCGTGGAGGGTCCCCCCAAAATCTATACCAGGCCCTTCAGGTCTGGTATGTATATTAAGGGGAACCTTGCGTCAAAATTTGAAAAAAAAGAGGCGTGGGGGGTCCCCCCAAAGCAAGCAACCTGGCAGGCCGCAGGAAAAGAGGGGGGATGAGAGAGCGCCCCCCCCTCCTGAACCATACCAGGCCACATGCCCTCAACATGGGGAGTATGCTTTGGGGTTCCCCCAAAACATTTTGTCCCCATGTTGATGGAGACAAGGGCCTCATCCCCACAACCCTTGCCTGGTTGTGGGGGTCTGTGGGCGGGGGGCTTATCGAAATCTGGAAGCTCCCTTTAACAAGGGGGCCCCCAGATCCCGGCTCCCCCCTATATGAAAGGGTATGAGGTACATTGTACCCCTACCAATTCAGCAAAAAAAGCAGTGAAATGTGACAAAAAACAATAGCTGGTTCTTGACAATTCCTTTATTGTAAAATAGCTCTGAGTGGTCTTCTACCCTGAGCTGTGTCTCTTGCCGTCATCTACTCCTGGTGCTGTCTCCTCTCCCGCCACTGCCGATTTTTCCCCCTGCTGTGTTCTTCCTCGCCGCCATGTTCTTCCTCGCCGCTGTCTTTCTCCGTTTGTGTTGTCCCCGCTGTCTAGCGTCTTTCACACAGCCATGGGGTGTGACCATCTGTTGACATCACACGGAAAGCCCGCCCCCTTTTTTCCAGAAAATAAAGGGGGCAGGCTCTGCATGTGATATCAAAGGATGGTCACGCAAGGTCAGCGGAGGAAGACGGCAGTCCTGGAGACTCATAAATGTCTCCCCTTTGCACGGCCACTGTGAATATTCACATTTCCTGTTCCTATGAAGTCACGACCAGCTGCTTCTTGTTTCCTGCCTCCTGGTTCCCAGCATTCTCTGGATTCCTGTAAGATCACACCAGTGCCCCAGGCTGCAAAAGGGAAGACATTTATGAGACTCCAGGACTGGCGATTTTCACCACATACTGAAATTTAACCTGTGAGTTACTACTTGTTTTTAGTAAATATATGATTTATACTGCACTCAGTCTGGTGCCCCTCTGTTGCCATTTCTACACAGAGCCCATCGCTTCACTCTAAGGGAGCTGCCTCCAGGTGCTAATCATACAAGATCTCAGATCATTTATGGACATTATGATTTAAACAAATGTTTTAATATTATGTGTGCTTATTCACACACACACATTTTATGTATACCTATATTCCAGTTGCTATATAATTTTATGTTATCACCATATCTAGTGGCGCTGTTCACCCCGTTTCAACTCTTCTGGAAAGACTGGCCACATGGTTGAGGATTGTGTCTATGGGAATGTTTGAGCATTCTTCCAGAAGTGCATTTGTGAGGTCAGGCACTGATGTTGGAAGAGAAGGCCTGGCTCGCACTCTCCCCTCTAATTCATCCCAATCTCCCCTCTAATTCATCCAAAAGATGTTATGTTGGATTGAGGTCAGGACTCTGTGGAGGCCAGTGAAGTTCCATCATCCTAAACTCGCTCATCCATGTCTTTATGGCTCTTGCTTTGTCAGGCTCCATGCACACTGGAGCCCATAAACTGCAGTTTATTGGAGTTTGGGCGTTTTTTTTAAAAGCCCATAAACTCCACTCTATGTTAGCCTATGTGTCCATGCACACATGGACGTTTTTCAGCTTTAATGAGCAGTGGAGTTTATGGGCTTTTTTCTGAACGCCAGAAATTCGCGTTCAAAGTGCCGTTTTTCACCACCAAAAAACGACAAACGCTGATAAACGCTCATAAACGCTTATAAACGCTCATAAATGCGCGTTAATTAGTGTTCAGCATTCTATTTTTTCAATGCATTGTGGGAGTTTGGAATGTACTGTGGGATTTTTGGAGTGTCCTCTGTGTATTTTTATTGATAACGCCCATAAACGCTAACGCTAATAAACGCTCATAAACGCTAGTACAAAACGCTGTTAAAAGCAAGTTTTTCAACCAGCGTTTTTTGCCAGCAATCTGGCGTCCAGAAAAAGCTTTTTTGAGCTTCAGTGTGCATGGAGCCTCAAAGGTACTGGTGCTACATACTGTATCTGACATTTTAGTTTATTTGAGATATTTATCATAACCTAAAGGGCCTCTTGCCTGAAAAAAAAAAATAACACTCAACACCATATGGAATAATGCAGATTGATGTTGATGATAGATTGCTGGATTCTTCACCAACGAATATTCCAATGATAAAGCAAAGGCCAGTTTATGAAAGTTTTCACAGGGAGCAAAGATATGTGTTTCTGATTGTTACAGTGCTTTTTATGAAAATAAAGGCTTCCCAAATCTTTCTGCAGCTGGGACAATTCATAGAAAAAGAACAGAAGTGTCAATTGCACATACATTTCTTCTAATGATCAACCAAGCCACAGGCTACAAAGATGGATGGAGGTCGTTCAGTCTACGGGCTGCCCTAGCCAGCATATTCACAACCACGTGTTCCATAATCACTGCATTATATGACTGTCCTTGAATGCTATAGAAAGGTCACTACTTACTTGTCCCCTGCCACCATATGCATACTTATTATACTGTATATGCTGTAAAGTATTTTAATAATGCACTGAACATTAGGACGTATTCTTGCTTGGGTTAGTTCCATTGGTGTTAGACTTGGCATCTCCATTGTTTGGGCTATATTATCAAAACTGTAGATATATTTTTGCATTGAGTAAAACCTGACAATCGGTTCATTTATGTGAATATAATGTTTTAATCTGTTCTAATTGTGTGTCCTAGATAGGCAAAATCAAATTTTAACCACCATTATCTTCCATTCTATTAAACACATATATGTACAGGTTGTATTGATGGTATTGGCAGCAGCTTTTGCACTGGCAGTAACCCATCTTTGCCTAATGGTGCTTTAACCAGCTCCAGCAGGATGTATTCCAGAAACTTTCTGTGTGCTATATCATTTCCCTTTTATTTGTGATAGATAATGTTAATCATTTTTGTACTTAAGGATAGATAATATTAATTATTTTGTACCCAGATATCTGATAGGTGAGATCATTTTGGTATGTTCAGCATTAGAATAAATGCTACAAATCACCCTAGATTTCTCATTGGGCTTGTGATTTCTGTTCTACTTGCATGGTCTGAATATCTACATGGAAAACACGGATAACATTAATAAGAGAGGTATTGTTGGGTAACTTATCAAACACTCCATATGTTTCCTGTATAAATAGAGGTTATCAGTTCATCACAAGCCTCAACATTTAAAAAACATGAGAAGACCCCCCCCCCCCCCCCCAAATCAATGTTTTCCAGCCTTTATTTTTGTCGCTCTAATCTTTCTTTGTTAAATGCATAGGGTCACATTTTCACCAGTATGTTACTAAGGAGTGCATATCTGAGTCTTTGTTTTGTAACAGAGACACCATAAACCTTTACCAAAGTAAGTGCAATCTTAGGCCTCTTGCATACAGTTGTAAAGTACAGCTTATGAGAAAACAATGTACATACTGTATGTCTGTTGTTGTTGCGCCCTGAAACCTTAGCTGTAGCATATTTTTCACATAGGAATACATTACAGCAACCACCAGCATGGAAATTAGCATATTTAAAAAAATATATATATTTGTATTATTTGAAAAATACACCCATATAAGAGTACATGTTGGAGGTTACATGCACACTGCATTTACTGTAATGGTTTCCTATAGGCAAAAGTGTGCTGCAACTGTGGCTTCCAGGTGCCACAACAACAGACAGGTAGAAACAGACATATTTTACACTGTACTTTATGAGGCCCTAAAGGAGTTGTAAAGGGATTTTTTTTTTATCTTAATGCATTCTATGCATTAAGATAAAAAACATTTTGTGTGTAGCAGGCCCCCCAGCACCCCCTAATACTTACCCTGAGCCCCTTCTCAATCCAGTGATGTCCACGATTCCCTCAGCCATCCGGGACTCTCCTCCTGATAGGCTGGGGCACAGCCGCGGTGTCATTGGCTCCTGTGACTGTCAATTAAAGTCAGTTAGCCAATCAGGGGAAAGAGGGGGCGAGGCAGAGTCGGGGCTCCATGTCTGAATGTATAGACTGAGCTCTGACTTGACTCGGCTGCCCCCATAGCAAGCTGCTGGTCTATGGGGGCATTCGTCAGGAGGGAGGAGCTAGGAGCAGCGAAGAAGGACCCAAGAAGAGGAGGATCCGGGCCACTCTGTGCAAATCCACTGAAACAAGGCAAGTAAGTATTGTTTGTTATTATTTATTTATTTATTTATTTATTTATTTATTTTAAAGCAAGACTTTACAATCACTTTAAGATACATATCCTTGAAAAAGTATTCACATCCCTTGAAATTTTCCACATTTTGCCATGTTACAAAAACATAAATGTATTTTATTGAGATTTTATGTGATAGACCAATAAAAAATGGCACATAATTGTGAAGTGGAAGAAAAATTATAAATGCTTTTCAAATTTTATTACAAATAAATATATGAAAAGTGTGGCGTGCATTTGTATTCAGCCCTCTTTATTCTTATATCGCTTAACTAAAATCTACAGGAACCAATTGCCTTTAGAAGTCAACTAATTAGTAGAGTCCACCTGTGTGTAATTTAATCTCAGTATAAATACAGCTGTTCTGTGAAGCCCTCAGAGGTTTGTTAGAGAACCTTAGTGAACAAACGGCATCAGGAAGAGCAAGGAACACACCAGACAGGTCAGGGATAAAGTTGTGGAGAAGTTTAAAGCAGGGTTAGGTTATAAGAAAAAAGTATCTCAAGCTTTGAACATCTCACAGAGCATTGTTCAATCCATCATCCGAAAATGGAGTACAGCACAACTCCAAACCTACCAAGACATGGCCTTCCACCTAAACTGACAGGCCGGGAAAGGATTTTTTATTTTTTTTTATTTACCCCATACATACCGTTTAACCAGTCTTCTGGCTTTTTTTTACATGCCATCCTAGGACAGTGGTAGCCTTTAAAACTGCTGTGAGCTGTTACATGTTATGACGTGAGTGTGGCTATCTGCAGTTTTGTGCCCTGAGACCTGGCTGACCTGATGATGTTGGGGGTATCCATGACTGTGTCCTATGAACTTCGTCTCACAGCAAATATGTTGAATGATGCTAGCTGTCATTTAGCCTGGAGAAGGACCGGTACCAGTGTCAGGACAATAAGTATGCAGGGGGACACCACTGAAAACAAGATGGTTTTTGCACTGAGAACTTGTACGGTATTTTTTTTTTTTTTTGTGAAACTCAGCAAATTATAAAAAAAAATGAAAAAAATGTGAACAAATTTTAAAATTCTCCCTCTTTTCTTTTAATCAAGTGCAACCAGCGTTATCCATTAAAAGTAAAACAAATTACCTTAAGACTATAACAACTTATGCTATAAAAACAATAGAATATAGTGTAAAGTAAAGCTGTTCACATTCACATACACATCCAAAAAAACTTTAGTATGAATGAGAAGAAAATACACCTAAAAACAATATTGACATAAAAAACCCATGTTAAAAAAGTAATGTAAGATTATCACTTTTATATTTAGACCCCAAAAACTTTCATAATATCTTTAAATATATTATATTCTCTGTCACAAAACTAAGTACTTGGCCGTGATAACATTAGCTTTTTCCCTAACTCATGTTCAAAACCCTAATTTTTGGACAGTGATGTAGTGAGCAGTTCTAGTTTTGCTGCCCTTGAACCCATATATAAGTTACTGTAGTGGTTGTGGTGGAACTAGATGAAGTTTCTTTGGAGTTCATTAAAATTTGGTAATAAATAGGTGTATTATATGTGATGAGGTTTCCATGTATGGTCAGGCTGATCTCAAAAAGAGATGTTCTCAAATGGATGTCCCATTTTAGTGTACATTTCAGTACTTAAAAAAAAATTACCTCTTGTACTTTGGTACTCATGCACCTCAATATACAGACCACGAACCATGTATAACACAGCTGTTAGTGCTTCGTGGGCAGTGCATCACCAAGCCTCCATGGCTCAAATCTGCAAGGCTGCAACTTGGTCTTTAGTCCATACGTTCACCAGATTCTATCTAGCGGATGTAAGAAGGCATGAGCATATCGCCTTTGGCCGCAGTGTGCGGCAGGCAGCAGTATAGGTCCTCAGGTCTGATTGCACCCTATTTTTTTTGTCACATGAGTTGTGAATGACAGTTTCCATCAGAGCCTTCTCACACACATGTTGTTTCATGAGAATTGCATCTAAAGAAAGAGAACTTAAAAGATAAGTATGTGATTTAGAATTTTTTTTAGAACCATGCTAGGTGGATGCTGCATCTGTCCCCTACCGGCTCTAAGACTGAGAACTGAGTGATCAAACACCGTCGACCGCTCAGTTCTAAGGGCTCCCTGAGCAGAGAGCTGGTGACTGTCATTCACTGCTGTCTGCACTGCCCCCCCCCCCCTTGCTCACTGGAGTGCTGGGCTGTGGAGGGGACAGGAGCAGCCAGCTCTGGCTCTCAGTGGCTTGCTGAGAGGCTGAACCTGATGACCGTCTAGGCATGTGGGCAGATCCCGACCATATGGGCACAATCTTTTCCAAGCCAGGACCGGCTCTGTGACATCAGCCGACAGTGGACATCCTGCTGTCTGCTGAAAATGGGTCACAGGAGTGCAGAATGATCTGAACTCCTGTGATCCACAGGATAAGTACGTCCAAATGAGCTTTAAAGTGATACTAAGTACACACTGTTTAATTTACATATTCTTTAATCATACATCACAGGACACAGAGCCATAGTAATTACTATGTGGGTTATAGTCCACCTTCAGATGCTGGGCACTGGCACACCCTAAACAGGAAGCTGCTTCCCTATATAACCCCTCCCACTACTGGGAATATCTCAGTTTTTTTTACAGTGTCTAAGGTGTTGGCCACGAATGAAGATATGCCGTGCTGAGCTCCACTGGAACAATCTTTGCTGGGGCTAGCTATGCAGCTGGATCCATTCAAAGTGCCTTTTAGGCCAAATTAAATTGTACCCGGGCCTTGTGTCCGAAGAAACAAGGTTTTGCCTGTAAACACTTTTCTTTTTAGAGAGCTGGACCCAGGGATCCAGTACTTTTGGTATTAAGGTGCTATTACAGGTCCAGGATTGTGGGTTTCCACGAGGGTCCCCAACTTCTAAAGGTTTTTTTAACGGAACCCACCGTGAAGGGTGAAGATTGGGTCTGTTGGTTTTTACCACAGAAAACCCTGCGGCGGGAAACGTAAGTGGAGTTTTCGAAGAAATTTTTTAATTTTCTTATGAAATGTCTCCTTTAGTTAGTAAATGTTGTCATGCCTAAGTGTCACCACTAGGGGCTGTATGAAGCACATACCTTCTCATGCTTCCTCAAGAGATCACGCTGTGCCCGGAGCAGCAGGCTTCTTTTTCTCTCCTCTCTCTTCCTCCTCACCAGACACCCCCCACCTGTGCTGTAGTCTCCCCATCTTCATGAGGAAGAGCGTCAGGAGAGAAACGGAAAAAAAAAACGATCAGCAAGCCACTCTACTTGGTGGCTTCCAGGCTCCCTCCTTGCCAATTTTTCCCCTCACATGACGATCCTGTAGGATCAGAGGCCCGCACTCGCGCGGGAAAGTTATTTTTTAAAAAAAAGAGGAGGGGGCCAAAGGCGACGGAGGGGGTGGAGCTTAGTGCGGCATTGGCATTCTCCAACATCCAGTGCAGGAATGTGTTTTTTTAAAGCACCATTGTTACTGCTCTAGGGTGATGGAGGGACACAAAAGCGTAGAGGGGCATGAGGTTTGGTGAAGCAAGCATTCCTTTTGACACCTTTACTATTGCATCAGGCTGAGCATTAATAGCAGCGGCAGGGCTGGACTATTGCTCAAGCAATGAATACAATTTCTTCTGGTAGTACCTCTGCTTTGTGCATCGAACTATGGTCAGAAGGGGGGGGGGGGTTGAAAAACCCTCAAAAAAGAGCTAAAAGGATCTCCCTCAAGTTCTGGAAAGCCTACTCTACAAATGGCATCCTCCCCTGAGAGGGGGTGGCTGGAGTGAGATCAGGGCCATGAAATGTTTGAAACTGTTTTCAACACTGCGGCCCCTGTTCATTTTAATAAAGATCTCTTTTACCTCAGCCATGGTAGGTTTAATAAAAAAAAAAAAAGGTTAGCGACTTTAATTGCATCCCAGTATGGTCAAGATGCGGCAGGTTCTCTTCCATTTTCCCACGGCAGGAGAAGACGAATTCCCTTAGGGGACTGTGGTGAGGCTGATGGCTTTCACAATCTGTAAGATTGATGGTACAATTTCTTGCTGAATGATCCGCTCCACATTTATGTTCCCTGGTGTTTGGGTTCACTAAAGCCTCCTAGGGTATACCAGCAATTGACGCTACTATACTCTTTGTGAATAAGTTTGACTTGTCTGGCAGGCAATACTCAAATACTTAGAGATCGAACGGATAAAAGGTTGGAATTCCTATAAAAAAAAAAATAATAATAATAATAATTTAACAGGTGTTCAAGGTTATCCTGTTTGCAATAGTTGCTATGACAGATTCTATCCTTTAGGCCTTGCACCCTTTGCTAAGCGTCATGCAAGAAGCTCCTGGCTAGTCTTTCTTTTTGCAGTGAAACAGCTATCTGGGGATATTTTGGGTAATATATCCAAATAATTTAGAGTGAAAAAGTACCCCTTTTGGCATTTATGTGAAGGAATAAATGTATTTTCGTTTCAAAGCTCATTTTTCTGTGCCAGGGACAAAAGAGGTCTTGGAGGAGGAAGCCTACAAGATACTGAAGACTCTTTATGAGGAGGTGTACCCGCTTGCTCAATAGGGAGAATTCTTCTGCAGATCTCAGGGATCTGGCAGAAGGCGTGCCAAGGCGAATGGGGGACTTCCTCAATAGCTCCAAGGTACAAACTGAAGTTTTCAAGAGTTTCCGTCTCCTCGTTTTCTCAGATCAAACATTTCAGAGGATCCAGAGAAAAATAAGTCTTTCTCTCAAGCATTGGACCATCTTTTGGCAAAAAGTGTTCATGGTGGCCCCCATGTAAGAGCAGAGGTTGAGGGTAGGTTAAATCCAAATGGACATTCTGAATCTAAAAATCTAAATGAAATCCCTGAATATAGCCACTCTTTTTTTTTTGCATGAAGTCAATCCAATCAGTTATCTCGATCCTACAAGGAAGAGAACTTCTGGCGTCAATTGACATCAAAGATGCATATCTCCATATGCCTATTTCCTCGCTCACTAGTAATATCTACTTTTCAAAGTGGAAAATATTCATTTTCCGTGTGTAGCTCTGCTTCCGATCTAGTTACTGCACCTCAAGTACTTAGGTTCATGCTCCTCTTCTAGCCAGGTTGAGGACCCAAGGTATAATGATTATGGTTTACCTAGTCGATCTGTTCTTGATAGACCAGTCGGTAGCTCGCTTAGACCAAAGTATGGTCAGCACATTTGACTACCTGGAATATCTAGGTCGGATTCTCAACCTAGGAGAAATCTTCTTTAAAACATGAAGAAGGTCTAAAATACTTGGGTCTGATCATAAATACACCCAGAAAAAGGTATTCGTACCCCAGGCAAAGATCAGTGCCATAAAGGAATTGATTTAGGCGGTCGAAGCAAGATGCATTTCTCCTATTCAACTTTGCATGAGGTTGTTGGGAAAGATGGTGGCTTCATTCGAGGCCATTCCTTATCCTCAGTTTCATCAAGACTGCTGCAAAACAGTATCCTATCGGCTTGAAACAAAAGGGTTCAAGCTTTACATTCCCAATGTTTCTGACTCAAAAGCCTACAGCCACATCACCCTGATAGCACCTGATCTCATCTGATCTTGGAGACTAAGCCAGGTTGGGCCTGGTTAGTACCTGGATGAAAGACCACCTGCAAATACCAGGTGCTGTAGGCTGGGTGCGCCGGAGCCTCAGTTTATGGTTGATATCCAAAATTCTGCTAAGGGGAAAATCCTTCCTTCAGTTAACTGGGAAATAGCAACAACATATGCCAACCTTTTTTGTTTAGGTTGAGGAACAGTCCTGAAAGAGGCAATTGATCAAGAGAAGTGGCCCAGATCAGAAATGGCCTTGCCCATTAACATTTTAGAAACTCAGGCAGAGCACTTGGTCCTGAGGACCTGAATGTTCAGTTTACCGAATTGTCCTGCCAGGATTCAATCCATCAATACCACAGCAATGGTCTAAAGTAATCACCAAGGGGGGCACAAGAAGTTCTGCGGCCCAGAGAAAGATGAATCATATCCTATCTTGGGCAGAAAACAACATACTTTGCGTATTGGCGGTCTTCATTCAAGGAATAGAAAATTGGTAGTTGGACTACTTGAGTCGCCAGCAGTTGTTCCCAGGAAAATGGTTCCTTCACCCCGATATCTTCCTGTCAATATGTCAAAGATGGGGGATCCCAAACATAGATCTGTTTGCGTCCAGGATTCAACAAAGAAATCGACAACTTTGTGTCAATAACAAAGGATCTGCTAGCATGTGGAACAGATGCCTTGCTATTCCCATGGAATCGGTTCTCACTGATTTATGCATTCCCTCCTATTCTGCCTGTGTCCACAACTTCTTCGCAGGATCAAGCAGGAAGGGAAGTCGTTGATTCTTGTGACCCCAGCAGGGCCCAGGAAATCTTGGTATGCAGAGATTGTAAAGATGGCAGTAGGGGACCCATGGACCCTACCATCACGGCCAGACCTGTTCTCGCAAGGGCCTGAGTTCCATCCTACTTTACAAATGCTAAATTTCACAGTTTGGCTATTGAGACCCACACTCTGAAGAAGCATGGGATGTCAGATTCAGTAGTTTTCTACCTTGGTTAATGCAAGGGAGCCGGCCTCCATAATTATATTATGAAGTCTGGGAAACATATGTCTCCTGGTGTGAAACCAGGAGCTTCACCCCAGGAAATAGGCCAAAGGTAGAGTCCTTGACTTTCTGCAGATGAGGTGAGAAATAAAGCTGGCCTTGAGTGCTTTCTAAGGACAGGTCTCAGCCCTACCGGTATTATTTCAATGACCACTTGCTTCGCATTCTTTGGTTCGTAACTTATTGAGGGGGTAACACAGCTTAATCTCCGTTTAGGTAACCCCTGAACTCTTGGGACTTGAATTTAGTTTTGTCGGCATTACAAAACTTTTTTTGCCCAATACGACATATTCCCATGGTCTTTTTTTGACAAGGAAACTATTTTTTTCTGGTAACCATATCTGCTGCAAGAAGGGTATCAGAATTGGCTGCTCTTTCTGGTAAAGAGCCATATTTTTATTATTCACAAGGATAAGGTAGTATTGTGTCCTCATCCTAACTTTTTACCAAAGGTATTATCGGGTTTTTATCTAAACCAGGATATTGTTCTACCCTCATTTCTTCAGAACCCTGTTCTTTGGAAGAAAAATCACTACAGTCTCTTGATGTGGTGAGAGCAGTCAAAGTCTACTTAAGGCTATTGCTCATATTCAGAGAACAGATGTTTTGTTTGTGTTGCCTGAAGGTCCTAAAAGAGGACAGGCAGCATCAAAATCTACTATTCTAAATAGGTTCAACAAGTAACCATTCAAGCTTATGGTTTAAAGAGGTAGATTCCACCCTCTCAAATCAAATCGCAATGCTCTAGCGCTGTTAGTGCTTTGTGGGCAGTGCATCACCATATCCCAGTTGAAGTCTTGACGACGTAACGCGTAGGAACCCGGAAGTGACGTTCATACTGTTGTTTGTCACTGTGCATTTCCCAACTTCTTTTGTGAGTAGTTTTTATATTCTTAATAAATTCTTAATAAATTCTTAATAAAAACCCTTCAGGTCTGGTATGGATATTAAGGGGAACCCCGCATCAAATGTAAAAAAAAATTGACGTGGGGGTCCCCCTAAAAATCTATACCAGACCCTTTATCCGAGCACGCAACCTGGCAGGCCGCAGGAAAAGAGGGGGGGACAAGAGAGCGGCCCCCCCTCCCTCCTGAACCATACCAGGCCACATGCGCTCAACATTGGGAGGATGCTTTGGGGGTCTGTGACCCCTCAAAGCACCTTGTCCCCATGTTGATGAGGACAAGGGCCTCATCCCCACAACCGTGGCCGGTGGTTGTGGAGGTCTGCGGACAGGGGGCTTATCAGAATCTGGAAGCCCCCTTTAACAAGGGGACCCCCAGATCCCAGCCCCCCCCCTGTTTGAAATGGTAAGGGGGTACAAAAGTACCCCTACCATTTCACAAAGAAAGTGTAAAAAATAGTTAAATAAGACAAACACACTTTTGAAAAATATCTTTATTAAAAATAAAAAAAATAAAAAGAAGAATTCCAGCGGTGCTAATCCACTCTTGCTATCCAGCGACGGACGGTCATCTCTCCAGCGATGGCTCATCTCATCCAGCGCAGCGAATACATCCTTCTTCTGTCTCCGTGGAGGAGACACTGCAAGGATTCCGGCGGCCTGACGTTTCTTATATACGGAGGGCGGGCCACCCGTCACCTGACCCCGCCCCCCTCTGATGCAAGGGGAAACCCGGGGTTCCCTGTGACGTATGGGTGACCCCGCACCCCTCTGATGTAACACAGGCAGGTTTCCGTTACATCAGAGGGGGCGGGGTCACCCATACGTCACGGGGAACCCCGGGTTTCCCCTTGCGTCAGAGGGGGGCGGGGTCAGGTGACGGGTGGCCCCGCCCTCCGTATGTAAGAAACGTCAGGCCGGCGGAATCCTTGCAGTGTCTCCTCTGCGGAGACAGAAGAAGGATGTATTCGCTGCGCTGGATGAGATGAGCCATCGCTGGAGAGATGACCGTCCGTCGCTGGATAGCAAGAGTGGATTACCACCACTGGAATCTTTTTTTTATTTTTTTTATTTTTAATAAAGATATTTTTCAAAAGTGTGTTTGTCTTATTTAACTATTTTTTACACTTTCTTTGTGAAATGGTAGGGGTACTTTTGTACCCCCTTACCATTTCAAACAGGGGGGGGCGGGATATGGGGGTCCCCTTGTTAAAGGGGGCTTCCAGATTCTGATAAGCCCCCCGCCCGCAGACCTTCACAACCACCGGCCAGGGTTGTGGGGATGAGGCCCTTGTCCTCATCAACATGGGGACAAGGTGCTTTGAGGGGTCACAGACCCCCAAAGCATCCTCCCAATGTTGAGGGCATGTGGCCTGGTACGGTTCAGGAGGGAGGGGGGGGGCGCTCTCTCGTGCCCCCCTCTTTTCCTGCGGTCTGCCAGGTTGCGTGCACGGATAAAGGGTCTGGTAGTGATTTTTAGGGGGACCCCCACGTAAATTTTTTTAAAAATTTGACACGGGGTTCCCCTTAATATCCATACCAGACCTGAAGGGTCTGGTTATGGATATTTAGGGGGAACCCCACATCAAATTTTTTCTTAAATTTGAGGCAGGGTTCCCCTTAATATCCATACCAGACCTGAAGGGCCTGGTAATTGAATTTGGGGGACCCCCACACTTTTTATTTATTTATTTTTTTATCAATGACTTTCAATGAGTGTTCTCTGTATTACGGAGCCGACAATTCATAATAGCTGCGAGTGATTTTAAAGGACTTTTTTTCCTGCATAAATGACACTTTGTGCAGGGACAGTTCTAAGCACCAGAAACATGAGCCCCTTCACAGGCATACTATAGACACCCCCCCCCCCCTACGAAATTTAAAGGAATATTACACTTTTATTGTTTCAACGAAAAACGAAATAAATAAAAACAAATTTCGGGAGTAACTAAATAAATTAAGTTTTCGGACGAAAACGAAATTCCGAAATGAAATATTTTACTCTGCACATGTCTACTGGGAGAGAACAAAAATTGTTTCTCCCACCAACCCATGTAGAGATTCACCATGGACGGTGAGAATCTAGCACCCATCGACGCACAACAGCGATGGACATAATACACATTGAATAAAAAATAATTGTGCTTTAATAAGAGCTCAACGCTTAACAAAATAAACTCCTGTAGCTCCTGAGAATAGGAGCTATAGCGTTGAAGATGATATTGGATGGTCTGCAATCTAGTGGTGGGGGGGGATCAAATGAATAAAGTGCACTCACATCCAGTGTAGCCCACACATAGGTAGATGTCCATTTGACAGATGTAGGTGCCGGTCTACCCATTCTCCCAAATGCTCCAATAAGGAACCAAGTCCGGCTACGATTGGTCGTCCCTGTAAAGGACAATCTATTTTGTGAATTTTGGGGAGGTGATGGAAGACCGACACCACAGGTTTATCCATATGAAGATACTCAGCAGTTTTTTTATGACAAAACTCTCATACTAATGCCCAACTGTAAATGTTTTAAAAGAGTTGATTGAAAAGGTATAGTGGGATTGTTGGACAGGGGACGATATGTATCACTGTCACTAAGCTGTCTGATAGCTTCAGATCTATATTGTTCCCTAGTAAGTTCCCTAGTTTCTGTTTCTACATTACTCAAAACTGGAACTAAAAAGGGGTTTTAAACATATTATGTCCCATCACCATAAAGGGACCACTAGTAACTAGGTTATTTTTTGAGTAGGGCATTAGTAGTAGTAATAATAGTAATAGCAATAACAGTAACATCAATATTACTAATAATAATATTACTAGCAATAATGGTAATATGCCCACCATGTATATTTGCTGGGAGGGTGTTAGGTGGATTGTAATGGGGTGTACGAATTGATAAAGACTGTAGAAAGTAGAGGGGGATGAGAGCATAAAGCAACAGAAAAGATTTTTATTGCAGAAGAGACTATGGGATTCTATGGGATTTCTGAAATAAATGCTTCTTACCTTCCTACTCACAAGATGTTTTAGAATGTTCACCTCAATGCTTGGATGAATGAACTTTCACGTACATTTGTGGATGTTTTGTCATCCAGGCCTGGCCAATCAGGATGGCCAAATACCCTGATCCAGGATGAAGGGAGTGGGAAGATGTCAATGCTGTCAAGGGAGCTCACAGATGTTGCATCGCTGTAAAAGAAGTGAGTTTTTTTTTTTTTTGATTGTGTGCCTTTTTTCCTGAGGTCTTCATATCAGATGACATCATGAGCCCTTCTCTTTTTCTTCCTCTACTGGTGGGCAGTACTGAGTGTTGTACAGAACCGATATTAAGTAATTATGTAGGTTTCTCTGCAGCATTCTTCATAGCTCCAGCCCCCGCACCAAAAAATGTAAAGTCAGCAGCTACAAATACTGTTTTATTAATACTGTTATTAGGACACTTACCTTCCCAGGGATCCCACGATGTCAGCGCCCCAGTTGATTTTTTAATCAGCTCTCCGTTGCTGCTGATGCCATTCCTTGTGGCTTCACAGCTGGTTCCCTACTGCACACGCGTGAATGGCCCGGAATTGGAGGAAGGAGGCCAAACTTCTGAGGGTCTCGCCGTGGAAAAGTCTCCAGCAAGTGGGGTCAGTTACCTGTCAAAAACAAGTACCTTCTCCTCCCTCCCCTGAAAGGTGCCAATGTGAGAGCAGAGGTGGGGGGGGGAGCAAACAAGCAGAGCATCCTCTTTTGGGTGGAGCTCTGCTTTAACCCAGAACAGTGAAATCCCCCCCCCCCCCCCCCGAGTCATGTCCATGATGCCTTGGGCTGTGCATCATTCTACCAGTAAGACATCTGGTGCTGAATTGGAAATTGGAGAGTCTGTGGTGAGTGACTAAACAAAGGTACTTTCCTCTAGGTGTCTGCTTTTTGTCTTTTTTGCCTTTAGTGCTTTTTGTCTTTAGTGCCACTTGAAAACCTTTATCCAAGCAACATCTCCTGTTTAAAACTGTAGTAAAATGGCAGTGCATACTTACATATTATGACAGACATACCTTTTAAGTGGAACCCTCCAGCGCTGAGCTGTCATTGTTCCCGGTGCTTTCATCTTTATCTGGTCTTCCTTCCAGGTCTGCGATGACGTCATTTCTGTGTACAGACTTCTCCACCATGGCGCTGCACCCTCTGTGATCACACTCAGCATTCCGTGAATGCAGAGATTACTGTGCATGTGCCAGTGATGTCATCAACTGGAGTCAATGTCAATATATACTAAATGCCGCAAGTTCAAGCCGTTTCAGAAGCATCTACAGACAAGACTTTTTATAAGCTTACCTGTAGGAGTAAGATAAACGTAAAATTTTTCTACTGCTTTAAAGTCAACCTATAGCAAAAATGTATTTTTTTTTTTACAGTATAGCAAAAATGTAATTTAAAGATTTGAAAAGAGTGGGCACTAAGTCAGAATCGCATCTACATGTGTATTGCTTTCTGTGATTCACCCACAGTTTCTGTGATATACAGTGCCTTGAAAAAGTATTCATACCCCTTGACATTTTCCAAATTTTTTCATGTTACAACCAGAAAAGTAAATGTATTTTATTGGGATTTTATGTGATAGACCAACACAAAGTGGCCACATAATTGTGAAGTGGAAGGAAAATGATAAATGGTTTACAACATTTTTTTACAAATAAACATGTGAAAAGTGTAGCATGCATTTGTATTCAGCCTCCCTGAGTCAATACTTTCTAGAACCAACTTTCTCTGCAAATACAGCTGGAAGTCTTTTTGGATATACCTCTACCAGCTTTGCACATCTAGAGAGTGAAAGTTTTGCCCATTCGTCTTTGCAAAATAGTTCAAGATCTGTCAGATTGAATGAAGAGTGTCAGTGAACAGCAATTTTCAAGTCTTGCCAAAGATTCTCAATTGGTTTTAGGTCTGGACTTTGACTGGGCCATTCTAACACATGAATATGCTCTGATCCAAACCATTCCATTGTAGCTCTGGCTGTATGTTTAGGGTCATTGTCCTAATGGAAGATGAACCTCTGCCCCAGTCTCAAGTCTTTTGACTCTAATGCTGCATACACACACGATCGGACTATCCGGGGACTTAGTCCGCCGGACAATTTGACCGTGTGTGGGCTCCAGCGGACTTTTTCTTCCCAAAAGTCTTTGAAAGAAGACTTGACTCAAAATTGTCCGCCGGATTCAGCTTTCCGGCGGACAATCCGCTCATCTGTGTGCTAGTCCGCCGGACTTTCCAAATGAACGGACTTGCCCACACACGGACTAAAGCCTGTTCATTTTGAACGAGGCTTGAGGTGCAACGGGACTAGAGAAGGAAGTCAATGTAGCCTCCTCCATTAGCGAGATTGACACCTTAGCCTCGACACCTGGTATGAGTTTTAAGGGGAAGCCCCCTACGCTGAAAAAATGGTCCATACCAGACCCTTATCCGAGCACGCAGCCCTGCCGGTCAGGAAAGGGGGTGGGGACGAGTGAGCGGCCCCCCTCCTTAACCGCACCAGGCCACATGCCCTCAATATGGGGGGTAGGTGCTTTGGGGAAGGGGGCGCCCTATGGGCCTCCACCCCTAACCTTGTCCCCATGTTGATGAGAACAAGGGCCCGCAGACCCTGACAATCAACGGCCAGGGTTGTCGGGGTCTGCGGGCAGGGGGGCTTATCGGAATCTGGAAGCCCCCTTTAATAAGGGGGCCCCTAGATCCCGGCCCCCCACCCTATGTGAATGAGTATGGGGTACATATGTGAAAGAGTATGGGCCTACCCATTTACCTGGAGAGTAAAAGTGTCAATAAAAAACACACAGCACAAGTTTTTAAAGAAGTTTATTAGGCAGCTCTGGGGGTCTTCTCGGGCTCCTTTTGCCAGTGGAGGAGACTGGCTTTTTCCTTCGTCGTAGTCCGGGGGTCTTTTTCTTCTTCATGCCTGGGGCACGGTGACTTATATAGGCAGGAGGGGCGGGGTCCCCGGGTGATGTCACATGGTGACCCCCCACCCCTTATGATGTCACAGTCCTGGGGGTTGCTGGGACTATGACATCATAAGGGGCAGGGTCACCATGTGACATCACCCAGTCACCCCACCCCTTATGCCTATATAAGTTGATGGGCAACGTGTCCCCAGCATTACAGCGGGAAAGAGCATTGCGTCAACATCGGAAGAAGAGAAGAAGGAAGAAGAAGACAGCAGCTACGGCAACGACGAACGAGATGACCAACACTAGTAAAAGAGCTGGAAGAAGAGCGGAGGAGCCCGGCAGAAGAACCGGAAAGCAAGGAGATGTTGGAAGAGGACCCCCAGATGGCGACGACGACGAAGGAGAAAGCCGGGCGAGAAAGCCGACGAGAAGACCCCTGAAGTCGGAAGAAGACCTCCAGAGCTGCCTAATAAACTACTTTAAAAACCTGTGTTGTGTGTTTTTTTTATTGACACTTTTTCCCTCCAGGTGAATGGCTAGGGGTACAAGGTACCCCATACTCATTCACATAGGGTGTGGGGCTGGAATCTGGGGGTCCCCTTATTAAAGGGGTCTTCCGGATTCTGATAAGCCCCCACGCCCGCAGACCCGACAACCAACGGCCAGGGTTGTCAGGAAGAGCCCTTGTCCTCATCAACATGGGGACAAGGTGCTTTGGGGTGGGGGGCCCACCTAGATAGAGCCTGGCACCGGGCGGGAGGGAGGACGGTGGGTTTGTGTGGAGGGGACCTACCTGACATACAGTGACCTACCTGACACACACTGACCTATCTGACATACACTGGGATGGCAATCGGTGGGGTTGTGTGGAGGGGGGTGTTAGGGTGTTACATACCTGACATACACTGACCTGTCTGACATACACTGACCTACCTGACACACACTGACCTACCTGGCTGACATACACTGATTTACATGACATACACTGACCTACATGACACGCTCTGACCTACATAACACGCACTGACCTACCTGACATGCACTGACCTACCTGGCTGACATACACGGACCTACCTGACACACGTACACTGACCTACCTGAAATACACTGACCTGCCTGACATACAGTGACCCACATTGACCTAACTGACCTGGTACCTTTAGGCTGGGTTCACACCGCTGCGGGGGGAGAACCGGATGTGATTCGCACAGCAAATCACATCCGATCTCCGTAGCACTGCGAGTTCAGCCATACAGATAGTATGGCTGAACTCGCAGCTGTCCCGCAGCAAACTCGCACAGGACCCTTTTTTGGGTCCGCAACGGAATCGGATCGCATGGGGGTTCACACCATGCGATCCGATTCCTGTGCGAGTCGGCAGATCGCACTGCGATATGCCGACGGATCTGGGGGTGTCATTAACATAACATTGACACCCCCAGCCGTCCGCATAGGGCAGTGTGAACTGCCGGCGGGAGGTGAGCGATGCGGGAAAACGCCGCGGATTCGCGGCGTTCCCGCATCGCAATAGTGTGAACCTAGCCTAAATCTTCTCTTTTTTTCTGCTGGCTGCTTATCACAGCGTGACTCTGGAAGGAGAAAGGGCTCCATACAAGGAGAAATCGAGCACCGCCGCCCTTCTCCTGATGCTTTCCTCAGGCCAGGCGGAATATCTCTTCCCAGTAACAGTCAGTGCAGTGGGTGGCGCCACAATGGCTGGATCACACAGAAGGTAAAATTCGGCTGCCACCGCTGCTATCCGTCCTTTTTCTTCCTTTCTCTACAGTGACTGGTGGACCTGCTTAGACACTCAGGGCTATTGGCCCCACATTCACGGCTCCAGCCTCAATAGCCACCCTTTAACGACACCTATGATGACAACTATATAAATGTAGTATTATCCGCAAAGGATCCAGTTGGTAGTTTGGATCCTTTTTTCTTTGCCTCAACTCTATGAATGACCTCAGCCCCTCTGACACATCAGATTAAGTGGATAGCAGTTGCTGTATCGCAGAGAGCATAAGGATATGTACTCAACACACAGTGATAACTATACGAGCACCAGTGTGGTTAAAAATGAGTGAGTAAAGAATATGTTATATTATATCAAATTTAAGGGGGTAGCAATATGCACATATAAAAGCAGGTAGAATGTGCATCTAGCATAATCCTCTATACAGAAGAGCTATCACATGGTAGTAGTTTAAAGTAATAATGACAGCAGTTAGATAGATCTATACCAGGTGAACTTCAAATCAGTATTAAGCAATGGCACAAACCCCATCATCAGTAATCTTTCCTGTTACCAGTATACTACACTGCTAAAGTGCACTCTAGGCCCTTGTACACACGATCGGAGATTCCGACAACCAAATCCGTCGGATTTTGTCCGTCGGATTTTGTCCAACGGATTTTGTCCAACGGATTTTGTCCGAAACTGTTGTATACACACGGTCGGACGGAGTTGTCGGAAAATCCGATCGTGCAGAACGTGATGACGTTATTTCGTTACGACGGGACTACGTTAAGGCTAGTAGCCAATAGCTTTGATGTATGAATTTGATCTGAGCATGTGTGGCACTTTGTCCAATCGGAATTCTCTACACATGATCAGAGTATGTCCGATCGGAGCATTTTGTCAGAAAATATTTCCGGCAAGTTGGAAAATTTGGTCCGACGGATATTTTCGACGGAAACAGTCCGATGCAGACCACACACAGTCGGAATATCCGACAAAACGCTCCGGTCTGACACATTCCGTCGGAATCTCCGATCGTGTGTACAAGGGAAAAGAGTGACTAGATTATAAACTGGATCTACTGCAGCAGTACCCCTTTTGCTTTAGACAATGACTGAAGTTCTTGTAGAATAATGCAAATGCGCAGCATACGCTGACGATTTATTATCCTTCATATCGCAACCACATATCACCATGCCTAATTTATGTAACGTATTTTCCCAATATAGTTATATATCAAATTTTTTAATTAATTACCAGAAATCCGAAGCACTGAATCTGACACTTCCGGAAACCACACTAAACAACACAAAAGACAACTGCAAATTCAAATGGGAAACAACATCCCTCACATACTTGGGAGTACAATTAACCCAAAAACTAGATTCAATGTATAAAGCTAACTTTCAACCACTTTTACAAAATATTAACAAAGACCTTGAGAAATAGACACTGAAATATTTCTCATGGTTCGGTAGGGCGACCATAATTAAAATGTCAATTCTACCCAGAATACTATACTTTTTCCAAACAATACCCATACTACTACCCTCAAGTTTCTTTAATTCACTACATACTCTGTTAAGAAAATTCCTTTGGGCCTCCAAAAAACCCAGAATCAGTCTAAACCTACTTACTATGAATAAACAAAATGGAGGCATGGGTTTTCCTAATTTTAAAAATTATTATTTAGCCACACAACTAACTAGAATCATTGATTGGACTTGCCACAAAGAGAATAAAGATTGAGTGGGACTGGAAAACAACATAGGACCTATCCCAACATCACACACCCCATGGATACCTTGGAAACTGTGCCCAAAACAATTAAAACAACACCCCCTCATAGGGGCAACACTAAAAAACCTACAAACAATCACTCAAAGAGTGACAAAGACACCCACTCACTTCCTCACTAGGGCCACTAACCCCACTGACATCAAATCCAGATTTTCCTTTGGGAATGGATGGCTCTATACAATCTCTTTGCAACAAAAGCACACCTCTTCTGGTCACACACTGTTTAAAGAATAACAAAATTAAGTCTCAATCAGATTTACAAAAAGAGTTAGGACAAACGCCCCTACACAACAGGGAATACCAACAAATACACAACTTTATCACAAACACTCAGAGACAAAAGCATTTTACTAGACCCTTAACACCCTTCGAAACTATATGTTTCATGGCTACCACGACCACTAAGAACATTTCATTAACATATACCTGGTTGCAGTCCTATGATTTACAGGAACTGAACAGATACAAAATCTTCTGGGAATCAACCCTAAACAGATCCTTTACAAGAGATCAATGGCTACAAGCCTGCGTATTCGCTCACAAATGTGCAATCAGTGTGAGATTGAAACATCTTTTAAAATCTTAACAAATTTGTACATAACTTCAAACAAATTACACAAATGGTTTTCGACAGTTCCTGGACATTGTTGGCGCTGCAACCAGGAAGAAGGTCCTCTCTACCATATCTGGCGGGAATGTGACTTGATTAACCCCTTTTGGATCCAAGTAATCAAGATTATAAAACACATTACAAAAACAAAATTCCATTTAGACGCTGCTTGCTGTCCTATAAATATTACCAATTGCACCTTGAGAAAATACAAAAACTCCTTCACCAGATTCTTAATCACAGCAGCAAAAACAGTGGTACTGAGGCACTAGAGAGACACCGCCGCACCCACAATCAAAGAGTGGCTGGAAGAGATACATCTCCTCAAAGGCATGGAGGAGATCAGGGCAACAACACAAGGGAATACAGAAAAATTCAATACATTATGGCAGCTGTGGATCATCTTTAAATACTCTGACTCTTATGCCACTTTCACACAGAGATAGACCTTTAAAGTATAGAGAATCGTGAACAATAAATATTCTTCTCCCATTTTTATTTATTCTTCTCTTCTTCTCTTTTCTATCATTTCTGTTCTATACTTTTAAGGGCACTTCTCAGAGGCCCACAATTTCATTCTTCTTTTCAAACTAAATAATAGATTTTTCTACACAAACAGAGTATTTCTAAATAGACCATCGATGACCATCGATGTAATATACTCTACCACTGAACTCAATTATACTTTGTTATATTTTAATATGATACTCCTGTACAAATGTTAGTATTATTGTACAATTGTTATATCTAAGATCCAATAAAAGCTTATTGTTTTAAAAAAAAAAAGTTCTTGTAGAATAGCTTATGTAAAGAGACAGTAATATGCACTGGATCTTCAGCCAGCTAAGGCTGGGGCCCAATCTTTATGATGGTGCACATGAATAAAGTCCCTGTGGCATCTTAAGGCAGTGGTATAGGCTGCTGGTTAGGTGTTAGGTGATCCTCTCACTAATCCAGCAATACAGCCACAAATGTCCTGCTGTGCAGGTGTCCTCCGTTTTGTCCCAGTGCAACTCTTATCCTCAGTTAACCAGACTACAATGCTCCAATGTCTGTGCAGCACGAGACTGTATCTCACAAATGATGCAGTCAATCTCTGCACACTCCGATCCAGTCTCCCTCTGTGTCTTCAATCCTTAGTGCATAGGTTGTCGATCAATGTGAGGTGGGCACACACCCAGACAGGAAGATGTGCAAACTCCGGTTTGTGGCAAAAAGAGAGTGCCAGTTCATTCCCAGCTCAGGAAAAACAGCCTCTGTCTTCTCCCTTGGCACTATCTCATCTTGGAAATTGTAGTGTAATGGTCAATAGAAATCAGTGGAATGGCTTTCCTCCTGAACTTCAACTCCCAAATTCAAATGTAGCCAGCATAGAAGCCTATAGAGTTCCTTTAGCTTGCTTGTTCCCCCTGGTGGCAGGAGGCAGGCAGTGTGCTTAAAGGGGTTATAAACCCTCACATATACCCAGTGAAGTCAATTGCCTCAAGTAATAGTCAGAGATTAAACAAATCCTACTACATACGTTTTACTTGTTTAACTGCAGTCTTCTCTTCTCTATAACCCTTCAAAGTGATACATTTCCTATGCAACTGTGAATAGTACAGAGATGGAAGTAGAAAACTGCAGTTAACAGCTCTGAGACATTGTGTGAGAGCTGATTGGAGGAATGGGGCACCCCCTCTACATAGACAGAGGAATGAAGGAACATGCAGAGCTGTATTCTGAATAGACAAGCTGTGTGCTTATCTCACTCCCCAACAACATTTTTTAGCTAATTTTATCTTATGTGTCAAGAAACTTCTCATGCTGATAACAGAGGAACGAAGCACCAGAGAGAAACTGCATTTAGAGAGACAAGTAGACACTACAGATGCTTAGCTCAAATTTCATGACTGGGGTTTACAACCACTTTAAACCCAGCATGTCAATTCAATTCTCGATTCAAGAAGAGTGGCAGACAGTGTCACAACGGACTCCTTATAGCCAGGCATCTGGCTACATACAATTTAAATTGTACTCCTGTTCCAGCGCCAACAGTCATTAACTAGAAAAGGAAGAAAGGGTGAATCTCCCAATGGGGACACAACAATACAAATCTGATAGAGATTCTATCTCTTCCTAGCTCTATCCAAACTGAATAATATTTTTGGCTGTAATTCCAGTTTAGATTATGTTTAGTGTCTTCAGAGAGAATTAATGAAAAATTTTAACATCTTCTTTGTCTTTTGCTATGGAAAAGTCATGAGTTATTTGTCCTTCTTTTTTTCCTGAGAAGAGAAAATAACCGATGAAATCTAATAGATTACTAAGACAATTTCAAACAGCTACAGATTTAAACAAAGTAATTCTTCAGCATTTTAAATCTGATAATGAATCATTTAAACAAGTGAGAAAAACACTCTCATTGTTGGTTATGGCGCGTGCCTATTTAAAATATATTTCCAGATTTTATTATTTTCCTCATGTGCCAAAAGTAGCTGAATGGAAAGTGTGTTTGTTGTCATAGCAAACAGCTTTTTTTTTTCTTTGCAAAAAATAAATGACAGCTGTAATCTGACTAGTTGCTATGGACAGCACAGGCTCCTTTGAGAAATTTTGATAAATGATGTCAATTGTCTATAGAACTGACTTACTCACCCCATAAAAGACTGGTGGTGGTCCCTTCCACGGCTGTGCATAATAGGGATTTCTGATGAAATGAGGCCTCCACAAAGAATGGCCAGATCAACGGAATAGACCATAGTCAGGCATTATGTTGGAACATCTCCCGCCCACCTATCATCTTTTTATTATCATGCTTCATGCCAACATAATGATGTTAAGACCTCAGCCAAGTCATTAATGTTCACATTCCTGCAGCAGCTGGCAGAACTGTCAAAACACTCCTCCTCAGTAGAATGGGCTTTTGTACAGAATTGATTTCATCACTAAAGCTAGCTAAACAAAATGCAGGGCCTTAGAAGAATATGGAATGTGGGGCTAACATTCCTATAGATTTCAATACATTACAGAACTGAAGGCCTGACCTTGCTGTATGTAAAGCACACAATGGGGTCTTCAACTTCTGCTTCATCGACTCTCTTTAATAAAGGATCTCAGATAGGTAACAAGGCATAACATGTAACAAACAAACTAGGGAGTCAGGTGACTGAACTGACATTTAAAAGAAAGAGCAGTGATAAAGTTCAATGTGCAGTAAACTGTATAGAGCATTACCGATTCTTCTCCTGCACCTGTTTACCCTTTATGGACCAGGGAAATGTTATATTTCTGGTAAGGACATATTGATTCAGGGATAACTTTGTTATTTTGTTATTTGCCACTTGTCTACCAGGCCAATTCTGACTTTTATCACATACATCTAAAAATCTGCATTTTTTCCTGAAAAATTACTTAGAACTTCCAAACATATTTTCTGAAACCAAAGGCTCTGGAGAATAAAATAGATAGTGTTACAATTTTATGTCACATGATATTTGCACATGTCACATGAAACCTGACATTTATAAAAAAAAAAACGATGATGTTATGCAAAGTAAATTGATACCTAAAATGGCAAGCTTTAAATTTGTGCACACTTGTGGAATGGTGACTGTGGAATGGCGACAAACTACGGTGCAGTGAATTATCCATAGGCGGTGCTTTAAAAGCCATTACAGCAGGGGTGTCCAACCTTTTGAGCTTCTTGGGCCACATTGAAAGAATAGGGATTGTCTTAGGCCGCACAAAAAAAAAATACACTAACCATAAAGATAACTGATTAGCAGATCACACGTTAACGATCACTAATGTAGATATTGCACAATCTGAGTTGTTTTTTGCTATTTTTTTATTAGAAGATTAAAAGAGGGCAACATAAAACGAGTGAGATATTTGACATTGTTTTTGGCCCCTGATGATGCACTTTGAGTGACGAAACGTTGGGCAGAGCCTGGCTTAACGTGGGACCTGGACAGACTGCACTACAGCGAACATCACTGAAGCGCTGGACGCTTCAGTTGTTTTGCCTATTTTAATCAGCTTAAATGTGAGTGGAATTGTTTTTTCCTAATAAATTGGACATCGTTTTTTAAGATATGTGCGCAATGAGCATTGTTATTTTTCTATATCCACATGACTGCTGAACTGCATGGGAATCTTAATACCTGTTCATGATTGGAGAGATTTCTGGTTCCAGTGTACAGCTTGTGAGGAGTAGTGGAGCAAAGTGGCTTTTCTATTTGTGCATTATCGTTGCACTGATGGTAAGGGTCTGTCGTGTTGGGTGATGGTGATGGGACCCCTACTATCCTTATCTCTGCTGAATGAAGTGGAGGGAGATCTGTTGTGGATTCACTGAACTTTCAGTACCTGTTTTGGACTTACACATGAATGTGTTACTTTAAATGTGTTTATATTTTTTGCTTTGTGCGCCGCATTTTCTTTGTTTATTTTTGCCGCATTTTCTTTGTTTATTTTTATTAAACTAGCACATCAATATCTGATTCAATGGCTGTAGTAGCATTTCTCAGTGAATTCTCAAGGTGCTCATCAGATCTTTTGGTTCTAATTTTGCCCTTTGTGTGTTTCATCCTTGAGAATAGTTATGCCGCGTACAAACGACCGGACTTTTTGAGGGACTAGGTCCGACGGTCTTTCCGACGGACTTTTGGCGGAGTTCCGACTGACTTTCTGAATGAACGGACTTGGCCACACACAATCACACAAAAGTCCGACGGATTCGAACGTGATGACGACCAGACTAGAATAAGGAAGTTCATAGCCAGTAGCCAATAGCTGCCCTACGGTCGGTTTTTGTCCGTCGGACTAGCATACACACGAACGATTTCTCGGTACGGCGGAGTTCCGGTGGAAACATTTAAAACATGTTCTATTTCTAAAGTCCGCCGGTTTTTTGGCAAGCAAAGGTCCGATGGAGCCCACACACGATCGAATTGTCCGACGGACTTGTTCCATCGGACCTTTGCAGTCAAAAAGTCTGGTCGTGTGTACGCGGCATTACTCACAAATATAGCTGCTGCAGATGACGTGGATAAGGCATGATTGTGAAGAGTGGGATATTTTTTTTTTTTTTTGGAAGATAAAAGTGCAGTAAAGAGACACTGTCAAATATTTCTTCTGCTGCATATGTTCACTAAGTGTAAACACATTTTTCAATAAATTTCCCAAAATATAAATCCAAATTTCATAGCTGTCTTGGGTCACAGGTTGGACAGCCTTGCTTTACAGGTTGCCAGTTTAGAGTTAAACAGGAGATCTGGTGCTAGAATTATTGCTGTCGTTGTGATGTTCCTGCGGAGACGCCGGATGGAAGTATGTGTCTACATGCTCTACTCATTATACTCAAGTTTACATCACCACCATTAATAGAGGGCCGCTAACTCTCCTCTCCCTTTAATGCAAGATACAGGTCCCTGTCCACTCTTGACCTCAGTGCTCTCCAGTGTCTATCATCCTGTGGGGTCCACTGGGAAGGCCCTTTCTAACGATAAAAAAAAAAAAGTTGATCACCTATGCAGCTATGAGATTGGTACTACGATGAGTTATTGGAGCGGGAATATCTGAGACACAGTCCTTTCTTGTGTTTCATTTTGATTTTAATAACTAACATGGAATGTTCATCTGCGACACCATTGAAATATGAATATATGATCAAATCCCTTAAACACCCCTGAAGAAGGAGATGTTTATGCTCTGAAACGCAAAAGAGGATTATATCCAATCATTCTCTATTGGTGCAATCTTAGTTTTAGTTTTGTACGTTCTATATTCAATGTTTTTTACTAATGCCTGTCTAATAAAATACAACTTTTTTTTACTGTATATTATGTCATGGAATTAGTGCCCTAAAAGTCCACTTAAGGGGAATTTAGTTTGCTCACAGGTGTGGTGTGATCACTGTTACATATGCATGTTGGATCTACAAGCTTGTTCACATTTGTGCATGAGCACAGGGGGGTTGGTACACTTTACATTTTTTTTAGATGTATTTATTTATTTTTATACAGTTTCTTTCTTTTTCTTTATTAAACTTTATTTCTATCACAAGGGATAAACAACATATTTTGTGATAGCTGGGACAGTGACAGGTCTATTAGGCTTGGTCCACACTAGTGCGACTCTAAAGTTGCATGATTTCCAGTGCAACTTTCATGCAACTTAAATGCGACTTATTACCCTCTTTAGCACTCAAATCATATCAAAGTAGTGTAGAGACCTTTTTTTAAAGGCACTGTGACTTTTTTTTTTTTTTTAACAAATCAGGAGTACTTTATTTGAAAACAAAGACAGTCCAGAATGAATAGTCCCATAAATATACAGTGCCATACATAACTGACAATTAACCACTTCAATACAGGGCATTTTCACCCCCTTCCTGCCCAGGCCAATTTTCAGTTTTCAACGCTGTAACATTTTGAATGACATTTGCGCGGTCATGCAACACTGTACCCAAATTTTTCCCCACAAATAGAGCTTTCTTTTGGTGGTATTTTATCACCTCTGTGGTTTTTATTTTTTGCGCTATAAACAAAAAAAGAGCCACAAGTTTGAAAAAAAACACAATCTTTTTTACTTTTTGTTATAATAAATAGCCCAATTTTTGCTCAGTTTAGGTCTTTATGCACCTATAAAAATAGGGGATAGATTTATGGCATTTTTATTATTATTATTTTTTTTTATTAGTAATCGTGGCGAGCTGCGATTTGTATCCTGACTGTGACATTGCGGCAGACAGATCGAACACTTTTGACACTATTTTGGGACCATTCACATTTATACAGCAATCAGTGCTAAAATGCACAGATTACTGTATAAATGTCACTGGCAGGGGAGGCATTAACACTAGCAGGCGATCAAGGGGTTAAATGTGTCACCTAGTGTGTGTCCTAACTGTAGGGGGAGGGGTCTGACTAGGGGAGGAGACCGATTGGTGTTCCTATATACAAGGAACACACAATCTGTCTCTCCTCTCCCGACAGGACATGGATCTGTGTGTTTACACACACAGATCCACGGTCCTGCTCTGTAACGAGTGATCGCGAGTGCCTGGCAGACATCGCAGCCGCCGGGCATGTGCATCGGCTCCTCGACGCAGTGGCTGCCCCCTATAAAAAAACTGGAAACCGAGGACATCATATGAAGCCCACTCAGGATAGGAGATCCCATCTGCGGACATCATATGACAATGGGCAGGTAGGAAAGTGGTTAAGAACAGGTTAATTTGATTGTAAAGTTTTTTTTTTGTTAAAAATAACAAACATATTATACTCACCTGTTCTGTGAAATGGTTTTCAACAGCCCAGATCCTCCACTTCTCGGGTCCCTCTTCTGTGCTCCTAGCCCCTCCCTCCTGTTGAGTGCCCCCACAGCAAGTAGCTTGCTATGGGGGCACCTGAGCCAAGCCACAGCTACCTGTGTCCATTCAGACATGGAGCTGTGGCCCAGCCCCACCCCCTTTCTCTACTCATTGGCTGACTTATTTTGATTGACAGCAGCTGGAGCCAATTACGGCGCACTGCTGTCTCACCCGATGAGGAGAGGAGTCCCGGGCAGCCGCGACAATCCTACAACATCGCTGGATAGAGATGGGGCTCAGGTAAGTATTAGGGGGGCTGATGGGGGCTGCTGCACATAGAAGGCTTTTTCTCTTAATGCATAGAATGCATTAAGATAAAAAAAAAGTTACAATCACTTTAAACGGTTCCTAACCGGCTCACGCAGATATACTGCAGCAGAATGTCTCTCCTGGGTGAAACCCCGCATAGGTACGTCCTTCCCTTTTCTCGGCAGCATGGCTTGCGATCTCTGCCAGCCAAGTGGGATCGTGTGCACGAGCGGCAGCACCGGGGATTTGTGTGTGTAAACACACAAATCCCTTTGCTGTCAGAGGAGAGGGAACATGTTGTTTCGTATCCCCGTACAGTTAGAACACACTGAGGAGACACACATTTAACCCCTTGATCACCCGCTAGTGTTAACCCCTTCCCTGCCAGTGACATTTACACAGTAATCAGTGCATTTTTATAGCACTGATCGCTGTATAATTGTCAATGGTCCTAAAAATGTGTCAAAAGTGTCCGATCTGTCCGTCGTAATGTTGCAATACCGCTAAAAATTGCAGATCGCCCCCATTACTAGCGACAAAAAAAGGCATAAATATTTCCCATAGTTTGTAGACGCTATAACTTTTGCGCAAACCAATCAATATACGCTTATTGCAATTTTTTTTACCAAAAGTATGTAGAAGAATACATATTGGCCTAAACTGATGAAGAAATTTGTTTTTTAACCACCTACCCACAGGGCACTTACACCCCCTCCCTGCCCTGGCCATTTTTGTATGCAATCGGGCAGGACCTTGCACTACATGGTTTTGGTAAATCTAAAGGAAAAAATCAGCAGAAAATATGATAGTGTGTATGGGGCTATACACTTACATAAAGAACAAAGTCTCAGCACAAACACATGAGACCTAGAATGCAACCTGTTGTACTATCCATCCTTCAACAAAAATTACCATCTAGGCAAGGAAATAAGCAAAAGGAAAAATATTAGGGGTATCAAAAAAGTAAGGGCGAGAATGGGAAGGAATGAGGAAGAGGGGAGGGAAAGGAGAAACTAATAAGTGGGAGAGGGGGGACTAGCTATGTGAATCTTAATTCAAGGTCCAAGGAAACCAAACATTATCATATTTCTAGGGACAGCCTCAATTGATGTAAGTTTATACATAGGCAGGGCTGAATCCACCAATACTGCACCATTGAAATAAACGGGTTTGGACTTGCTATACATATGACTTTATGTGTTGCAAGTCAAGTGACAAGTTGCACTAGTGTAAACCAAGCCTTAGACTCCTGATCTCTCCTGTGCCCTCCAAAGCACCCGACCAAATTGAGATTGGTTTGATCAGATGCTTCACTAGCCAGTAATGGCTAGTAAACAAACAGCTGAAACCCAAAGTGACAAAATCCTCATTGCTTCTGGTTTCTAACATCATAGAAGGGCCCTCCCACTCTTGCATTGGTCATGGGCTTCCCGATGGAACAGGAGAACTCGGGAAAGGTGGCATCGTGATGGCGTGCGGCTCCCTTCCCTGTAAAAGTAATTGTTCCCGACGAGGACGTATATATATATATGTATGCTGGTTGGGAAGCAGTGAAAACAATGTAATATATGTATTGTTTTGTTTTGTTTTTTTTAAACAAAGGATTTCTTTTAGTAATATTTTGTTGATTTTTTATTTTTGAATTCTCTACTATTTAAAAATAAAAAAATGTAATAGAATCAAAAAACAAATGTGTTTTTTTCAATTATCCGTAAAGCAATTAAAAATATTAAACAAAACAAAAACAGTTTAATTTTTACTTGTAAGCAAATATGAAAATAAAACAAAAAAAATCAAAAAAATATAGCTAAGGAGAGGAAGGAGTTAATTGGGGCTCATTATGGTTAATTAATGGTTAATAAGAGGTTAAATAGGTACACATTTTATTTAAAAAATATATATATTTTTTTAAATAAATCTTCTGCTGGGTGACACCTGCCCCAATGTCTAATAGGATACAGCTTAAGAGGAGCCTAAGAGGAAGGACATGTCCTGGCTCACTGGGGCCTGAAGGTTGGACTTTGCTAGGGAATTGGGGGTGGGGGGGACTCCTCTAGTTGCTCACCTGTGGCGCCCCAGTCCTGAGATCCCTCCAGCTGTGTACTCAGACTTATCTTGCACTTCACTGTTGAGTGTTATTGATGCAGATGCTAAGAGCAACTAGCTGTTTATGTACTGTATTGTTCACTGTGGTTGTCTCTGGTATCTTTGGCTTAAGAGCCTTAGGCCTCATTCACTTGTCCTATAAGGTCTGAACAGCCTTTTCCTGCCGCAAGAATCAGCAAAACCTTGTGGCTAAAATCACAGGTGGTTGTGGACAGCTGTGACCAGGAAACCTGGCAATGACAGGTACAGGAGCTGTCCATGGCTGTCCTCTGCTTTCCCCTTGAATCTGCACATCCAGCAGTTACCTGCAGCTAGGAAGTGGGCCAGATGACCAGACCTGCAAACATCCTGCATCCGGGGCTGACCATCTATGCCTTGACGCAGGTAACTGAACCAAACTCAGAGTTCTAGCCCACTCACTACCACAATAGGGAGTGGGGCTCTATGGTCACCTACAGCATATACAAAAGAGGATAGCAGACAGAAGAAGTCTACCAAGAAAGAACCAAAAATGTGTGCCTCTGGGGCATTACAAGACCACTCTCAAAAACAAACCACTAATAATTAGAAAAATATGAAATGCTTTATTAAATCACAAAAATATCAAAACAAATATACGATATCTCACAAAAATGAGTACACCCCTCACATTTTTTTAGATATTTTATTATATCTTTTCATGTGACAACACTGAAGAAATTACACTTTGCTACAATGTAAAGTAGTGAGTGTATGACTTGTATAACAGTTTAAATTTGCTGTCCCCTCAAAATAACTCAACACGCAGCCATTAATGTCTAAACTACTGGCAACAAAAGTGAGAACACCCCTAAGTGAACATTTCCAAATCGGGCCCAATTAGCAATTTTCCCTCCCCAGTGTCATGCAACTTGTTAGTGTTACAAGGTCTCAGGTGTGAATGGGGAGCAGGTGTGTTAAATTTGGTGTCATTGCTCTCACTCTCTCATACTCGTTCCTGGAAGTTCAACATGACACCTCATGGCAAAGAACTCTCTGGGGATCTGAAAGAAAGAATTGGTTGGTAGCCTGTCAGTGCTCAGACCATACACCGCACACTGCATCAAATTGGTCTGCATGGCTGTCATCCCAGAAGGAAGCCTCTTCTAAACATTATGCACAGGAAAGCCTGCAAATAGTTTGCTGAAGACAAGCAGACTAAGGCCGCGTACACACGCGCGGACTGTTGGCCCCACCTTGTCCGCTGAACAGTGTTTGGGCGGACAGTCCGCTCGTGTGTGGGCTTTCAGCGGACAGTTTCAGCGGACAGTTGGACGGACAAGGTTTTACGGAAATTCCGAAAAACTGTCCGCTGAAACCTTGTTTCAACGAACAGTCCGCCCGTGTGTAGGCTTGTTCGTCAAACTAAGTTCCGCGCATGCTCAGAAAGGATTTTCAAGCCGAAAGTTATAATGCAGTGTATAGGACGTCGTATTTTGCGTCCCGTCGTACGTGCCGTTCACGTCATCGCGCACGGTTTCAGCAAACTGTTCGTTCGTCGTGTGTGGCCATGTCCGTCCATGCTAAGTTTGAGCGGACTGTTCGCTCAAACTGTTGGACGGACAAAGTTGGGCCAACAGTCCGCGCGTGTGTACGCGGCCTTAGGACTCATCAATAGTTTGCTGAAGACAAGCAGACAGGCATGGACTGGCCATTGGGACTACAGGGAGTTTCCCGGTGGGCCGATGGCTCAGTGGGCCACTCAGGTGCAGTCCTGGAGCCGCTCCTCTCTGACAGTGAGTGATCACGATTTCACTACTGTCAGGAGGAGCTGCTTCCGTCATATGCTGGAGAGAGCATTAGGCTTTCTGCTCCCTCCAGCCTGCAGGGGGAGATAGACGGCCGGCAGACTTTCCTTCCTCTCTCCCCTTATCACTTGTTATCACATGACTGGAGCTGCTGATGGGACACTTTGATGTAAGGGGGCTGCTGATGGGACACTCTGATGTAAGTGGGCCGGTCTGGATGAAGTCCAGGGCCAAATTTCTGTCCCAGTCCAGCCCTGCAAGCAGACTAAGGACTTGGACTACTGGAACCTTTTCCTGTGGTTTGATGACTGTGGTTGGATTACTGGAACCTGCGTTCTTACATCACTGAAACAAGAACACAGAAGAGCAGAAGGAGCCTGGAGAAGGAACCCAATAATGGAAAACCACTCAAATTACAAATCACTCACCACAAGATACCACAAAGCCATCTTCATAGCAAAAAAATAAAATTTTTCCAAAACCATCTCAAAAGCCATAAACCACCCACGAGCACTCTTCAAACTAGTCGCCCAGACTATGAACCCCACTTGTTTAGAGCCTCCAGCAAATGAAACACAAGAATTCTGCAATGAGTTATCTGATTTTTTCATTGACAAAATCACAACCATTCAGGAAATAATTCAGCAGAACATAGCAAGTAACCCCACTTGGCCAGAGTAAGAAGAGAAAAAACACACAAAGATTCTACAACCACCTAGATTTACTCTGGTCTCAATCACCAATGACACCACCAAAACCATCATCAGAAACCTCAGAGACTTCTGAAAGAATGTACCGACATCTTGGCACCCATCATAACATACCTCATAAACCAGTCATTTAAAGAAGGAATCGTCCTGACCTCCCTCTAGCAAGGCACAATCAAACCCCTCTAAAGAAGCCTAACCTCCCAAGGACCCAAATGACTGCAGACCTGACACAAGCCTCAACACCATCTCCAAAATTATCGAGAAACCAGTAGTACAACAGCTACAACTCCATCTGGACATCTATAAACTCTTGGTCCCATTACAATCTGGTTTCTGCCCTGGCCACGGGATAGAAACAGCACTCCTTAAAATCTGGGATGACACCCTCAAAGCAGCAGATGAAGGAGACAAAAATCCTGCCATGATGTCCACACCACTCACCATCCTCGGACAACCCATCACCCCCAGCACTAAAGCCAAAAGCCTTGGAGTCATCTTTGACTCAAACCTGATGATGGATGCACAAATAGGATCAGTAGTCAGTGGATCCCACTACCTTCTTCGCCTATTGCGTAGACTCATCGCCTTCATCCCAGAAGGAGATACAGCAGCAGTAGTTGCTAATCAACTCGACTACGCAAATTGCCTCTACGGAGGACTTCCAAAATACCAAATTGCATGTCTACAAATCGTTCAGAACACAGCAGCAAGACTGGTAACGGGGAAAAAGCCCTGGGAATCAATCACTCCATCCCTGAGGACCCTCCACTGGCTAGCAGTAAAGGACCGGTTTACATTTAAGACCTTCTGCCTCACAAATGTACACAAGGAAAAGCCCCACACTACACCCCAGGTCACCCTCTCCAGTCAACTAACCAGAACCTCCTCCACAACCCCAAGACCCATTATAAATTAAAAGGCGAGTGAAGATTCACAGTCCAAGGACCACGGCTTTGGAACACTCTACCCACAGACATCCGCTCGGAAGAAAACCATCTGGCTTTCAGGAACAAGCTCAAGACCCATCTCTTCTAAAGACCCAGATGGAAACTGGCGGAAAAAGCGCCTTGAGGCAATTTAGTTCACTTATGTAGCGCTATACAAGTTATTCATTCATTCATTCATTCGTTCGATGAGATCAATATAAACTTATTTGGTTCAGATTGTGTCAAGCGTATGTGGTGGCAACCAGGTGAGGAGTACAAAGACAAGTGTCCAGCTATGAGTAAGCACTAGCCTTAGTGCAAAACATGTCAGCTGTTAGCATCTTTCGCTGTGATGTCATTCGCTGTGTCCTAAATATTATTTGAATAAAGCATCGTTTTAGCATTGGAGTGCAGCCATCCAGGGTTCTGTCATTATCCACATTATATGTATGCTGTGGCTCTCACCCGGATCCCTTCACCTGGAGCAATTATCTCTGAGTTCCCAGGACCTGCCTTTGAGCGGTGGTGTATATCTCTCTTGTGATTCTCTGGACTTTTACAAAGACAAGTGTGTCTTGCCTATAGTCAAGCATGGTGGTGGGAGTGTCATGGTCTGGGGCTGCATGAGTGCTGTCGGCACTGGGGAGCTACAGTTCATTGAGGGAACCATGAAGGCCAACATCTACAGTACTGTGACATTCTAAAGCAGAGCATGATCCCTTCCCCACGGAGAATGGGCCGCAGGGCAGTATTCCAACATGATAATGACCCCAAATACACCTCCAATACGACCACTGCCTTGCTAAAGAAGCCGAGGGTAAAAGTGATGGACTGACCAAGCATGTCTCCAGACCTAAACCCTATTAAGCATCTATGGGGCATCCTAAAATGGAAGGTGGAGGAGCACAATGTCTCTAACATCCACAAGCTCTGTGATGTCTTTATGGGGGAGTGCAAGAGGACTCCAGTGGCAACCTGTGAAGCTCAGGTGAACTCCATGCCCAAGAGGGTTAAGGCAGTGCTGTAAAATAATGGTGGCCACACAAAATATTGACACTTTGAGTCCAAGTTGGACATTTTCTCTTATGCCCTGTACACACGGTCAGATTTTCCAACCTAAAATGTGCGATTGGATCTTGTTGTAGGAAAATCCGATTGTGTGTGGGCTCCATCTGACTTTTTCTGTCGGAATTTCCAACACACAGTTTGAGAGCAGGATCTAAAATTTTCCAACAACAAAATCCGATCGTTTAAATTCCAATCGTGTGTAGACAATTCCGACGGACAAAGTGCCACGCATGCTCAGAATAAATTACGTGACAAAGGCTATTGGCTACTGCCCTCTTTATAGTCCCGTCATACGTGTTGTACGCCACCTCGTTCTGAACAATCGGATTTTCCGACAACTTTGTGCGACTGTGTGAATGCAAGACAAGTTTGAACCAACATCCGTCTGAAAAAATCCGATGGATTTTGTTGTCGGAATGTCCGACCGTGTGTATGGGGCATTAGGGGTGTACTCACTTTTGTTGCCAGCGATTTAGACATTAATGGCTGTGTGTTGAGTTATTTTGGACAGCAAATTGTTACATTGTTATACAAGCTGTACACTCACTACTTTACATTGTAGCAAAGTGTCATTCCTTCAGTGTTGTCACATGAAAAGATATAATAAAATATTTACAAAAATGCAAGGGGTGTACTCACTTTTATGAGATACTGTAAAAACAAACCATTTTCCACTACCATAAAAAGACTACGTTGCCTTAGCACCAAAAAGTACATTTACACGTCATACGCACATCCATGCAGTCCAAAGTTATATGAATATGGCAGAATATAGAGCATTAGCATGCAAGACTGTATGTGTTATCCACCTGGAAAGGTCCCAAAAGTGAGACACAGGATTCGGGCAGCTCCAATATACTGAAAGAGCTAGAGATGTGTGACCACATCCCTACTAGGACCCTGGGGGACTCCTGAAACGAAAGGCTCACCTAAAAGAGGAAATTGGGAAATCTGGGTAAAAAGACATAAAGTTTCAATATAAGTGAATTGGATAGATATGTCTCCCAAGTACAAGGTGAGGCTACAGGTAATGCAGCAACATAGTCTGAAGGACACACAATCTAACAGCTAATAGGAATCCCATGATGGGAGGGAGAGAAGGCAGAGTGTCTACTCTAATGCATTAAGTAACTCTCAAAACCTCCTTGGCCTTTCATAAAGCAATGAAGTGCAGTTTGAATCCAGTGTGAGCAGTATATGATGACACCGATGAGCCCGCAGCTATGTATCAGCAATAAAACTCAGGCTACTCCATCCAAAAGTTGTTTTTAATGTTTTGGCTATAAATACATTTTAAAAATATTATGTGGGTATGAGAGCTGTGGCATATTTCTGCCATTTGTACAGAAAGCCGGTTCGGGACCTATTTAACCTTGTCCTTTCAAAGAATAAGTTCCTTTTTGGTACATCTTACAGGTGGAGCATGTAACATGCCCCATACAGCCTACTTGACAAGACCCCCTTGCCAAAAGTGTCTGATCACGTAGATTTATCAGTCCCTTTCTCTGCAACCCCAGCTGCACAGATGAATGAATAGGAAGCACTCTGAGGCTTCCTGCTCATTCACAAACCAAAGCATAGTAAATACAGTTTACTATGCTTCAGTGATGAATGGACACATGAGTGATTGGTACCAATCACTCACTATGTTCATTCAGGAAAGGAAGGAGCCAGAAAATTACATTTTTATTGGCCTTCCCCGGCTCTCAATTCTGAAACATCCATCTGTGTGCCTGCAGCAGCTGTTGGCGGGAGAGGAGAGGAGGGAAGCCAGCAGCGCTGTGAGAGAACAGGGACTCGTGTACTAGACCCAATCCCCCTGTAGTGCAACCGGATGGAGAAAGAGGAGGAGAAGCTGGCAGCGCCACATGGGGGGGGGGGGGAGGATCAGTGTCTGCAATAAGACAGTACAGCTGGCCCTCCTACTCAGCAGGTGCCGCCCCCCCCCCCTTTTAAAGTGATGAGACCTGGGCCCAGTACCAAAGTGCTAACTGTACTGCCTTTTTCAGCAGCCCTGGTCGTGTTGTTAATTCACAGATTCCTATGAATGAATAAGCAACAAGTACTGTTTTCCACCTAGTAGTTTCAATAGGTTGCAGGGGTGCTGATGAGTGCTCTTGTAGTCCACTGACATGTACTCCCGCTTACAAACAGAAAGCCGGTACAGAGACATCTGCTGAAAGGTGGAGGACATATCTGTAGGAGCCTACATTGCACCTGTGATCTACTGTATGTATTTCATCTGTGTATTTAACTGTTTGCCAGTTGTTCAGGTTTTAACAAGTAGTTTGACTGAAATGACAGTGCTGTTGGCACACATGTGATGTGAAGAGAATAGAAAAATGTATTCTGATCAGTTGTTTAGCTTTACTGTAACTCACCCTTTGCGCTTTTTTTCACCATTACCAGCTTGATAGAATTTCTCCTTGTGACATGAGTGCTGGGCCAACAATAATATAGTCGAAAGAATGTGCCTCACTTAACTGTAGGCCAAAGAATAAAACGCTTCAGATTTTTTCATAATCAATCCACACTGTACTGGCAGTCTACCATATACCCTTTTGTACTTACATTAGTTTCATTTTAAAACAACTTGTTTGAGCACAGTTCTGAAGTGTAGGTTAAGATCATTGTAAGACTCAAACCCATTGTGATGTTATGGGCGGTGTACCATAAAAACCTGGAGCACATAATCAAGCTGCAGAACTGATTGCCTTTCACTGTGCTATTTATCTGATGTTGCAATAAATTAATTACTAATGCTTTCATCATGATTACGACAATGGATGTTTAAAAAGGCCAAGTGCCCAGTTAGAGTCTTTGAAAGCTAATGAGCTGAAGGTGGGGGGAAACGTGCCTCTTTATGCATGGCTGGCTGCAGTCCATGGTTACAGAATATAAGTCAATGTTCAATGCTAATAGATACGTGCTTATGTGTCCCCCACAGAGTTCCTCTCCCGCGTGCTCCCTGCTCTTCCTGGATATGGCATGACATTTTTTTTTTAATGAGTGCATCATCTAAAACCTTAACATCTTGTAATATAAATTTTTAGTACAAGCGTATATTTTTTCTGACGGTCATTTCCTTCCTACCAGCCTTGACTTGTAAATAAAATACAAAGACATTTCTTAGCATTAGCTTAGCATTGGTATGTAAATTAAAGTAATATTCTATTGATGTTGGTGGCTTATATACATGGCGACAACTAAATAATATGGTATATGAATAAAAGTGTTTTATTATATCTGTATGATTGGTAAACATATATATATATATATATATATATACATACATATCACACACACACACACATATATATATATATATATATATATATATATATATATATATATATACATACATACATACCTGCTGATTCTGCCAGAAATCCATTGGGATTTTGATTTCCTCTGCCTGTGCTGAACCGAAATATCAAGCAGTATTCTTAGTTCTGTCCAGTTCTACTCTGCGGAATACAGAAAAACTGTCTGGTTGAATGTTATTTTTTTTAACATGTAAATATATTAAATACGATTAAATATGGGCAGCATAAACTAAAGTGTACTATTTAAAATTGCACTACATTTGAGTAATGGGGTACATATTATAGCAACCAGCTACGTGGCTTCTTAATAGATTTGTTTATTTTCTAAGATAATCTTTAGCATATGAATATCCTTTGAGTAGCAGCCTCTGTCACAGGCAGAATGGACATCTGGCTCCAAAGATTGGCTATAGATAGAAACATCTGCCTATCCATACACCAGCACCTGCCAAGGTTCTAGCCCACAGCTGCACATGCACAGTTCTTCAGATCCTTCTGTCATCACTTATAGAAAGAGATTCTACCTTTGTCTGAGTGTTAAGAGCCAAGCCGTGGAACAACATACTAAAGTAATACTGTCCAAAAGCTCCAGAAACAATACTGAGCTTTTGTTGAAGCGTACTAAAGCATAAATGTAAGGAAGTTGCAACATATATTGTGAGATAAAAACACAACAAAATAGTAAGAAAACGTAAAAATGTTGCGCTCAAAAAAACTCAAAAAGCAAGAAAAATCGAAATCTAAATAATTGAAATAAATTGAAATAAATATCAAAATGTGCAATTATGAAATCCTCAAAAAAGGTTTTACACTATCAGAGCCCCTTCTTTCTTTATTTGGTTTACCGCTGGAACATCCGGATGACCAGAGACCAGATTAGGAGGAATTGTGTGTGGGACGCACAGTATCTGATATGTTTTCCCTGGATAGTCATCAGTGGTGAATTTCCAAAGGCTCATGTGACTTTCCATAACTAGAGGGTCCATGCTTTAGGAAATGAGTACATCTTAACCTCTGTGTCGATGGCTTTTACAAGGTGGAGGATTCCTTTTTGAACCTACATTCACAGTCGCTCCTATGATAGGTTTCTTTCGTTTTTTTTCCACTTTCATCTGGCTTTTTTTAATGTCAGCCATTGTGCTTTTGACTTTGGAGATTTCATAATTGCACATTTTAATATTTATTTCAATTTTTCTTCAATTCAGATTTTTCCCGCCTCTTTGAGTTTTTAGAGCGCAACATATTTACTCTTTCTCACTCATCAAGTAATACTGTACCAAAGCCACAAGGGAAGTTCTGGCTAAGCTGCTTTTCATAGAATTTGCAGTATGAATGGAGTAAAACTCTGGGAAAATATGACTATCCGGGAAGAATTGGGTCAGAACCCAAAAGCCAGTACTTACCGTTTTGGGAGGGCAGCAACATACACAGGGCCATATTTATACTTTTTACTCGTCTGTTCTGACTATATACCACACTTGTACTTGACAATATTTTACCCAAAGAACCTATGAGTGTAAGATTTGATAGTTTTACAGTTGATTGATAATTATAAAATCACTCCCATACAGATTCACTGAGCACATGGACACAGACAAACAAACAGCTATTTCTTCAGAATAACAAAAAGGTAGGATTCTGCAGCAAAGTTTGTTTAAATCCTTGCAATGTACACGGATCACCCAGAGGGGAATCTTTTTTTCTCAATAAAAGTGGAGCTACTCTAAAACGAAACTACACTGTATCTGAGCAACGCCAGCCAAAAACATTATTTAATTCATTTTTAATATTGAAAGAAAACTCACCCATCCATCCATGTCTTCGTGATTTATTTTGCTGAGAACTCACTTTGAAAAATACCCCCAAGCATTTCTGGCCATGGCCATCATGAGTAAGGGCAGAAGATTCATGTAGCATTTACTTCCTCTATCTGCCCTTAGCTCAGGCATGCACGCAGGAGGGTGTGCTTAGCTGAGAAAACCCTCCTCCCCTCTTAAAGACTCATGGGATATATGACATAATTTGCCTTGGACGGGAAACTATGAAATAACTGAAGAAATGTTAAAAAAAATGATTCTACTTGTAAAATAAAAAATACTAATGCTAGCAGCATCAGGATTAAAAATAATCAATGCTTATTGAGAGAGTGGATTTATTCTTTAAATTATTCAGTGTTAGAAACCATACTTTGCAGAGGTTCCTTAATGCAACAAAATTTCTGTTTTTAACCCAAAACATTAAAAGGTTTAATTAGCCTGTTGTGCTTGATCAGTGGGAGGTGTATGGGGGGGAATTTTTGCACTTTCTACTCACCATTCTGGCACAACAGCACCTCACCTGTCTCCCCTATTGCTATTAGCCTCTCAATTATAATGGTTTATACCCATACCTGGAGCCATTGCTTTAGGATGTAAACCCTTGTCCTGGTCATTGGCACCCAAACCAATACCCATTGTCTGCTCCTACAACCTCTGCCATAGCAGCAATCCCACAAACTGTTCCCTTCCCTATTAATTGCTCTCACTGTTGCCCTTGCCCTTTGGTACATCAATGTTTGCTTTGCTGTTTTATTCAACCGCGTAACCTAGGAGTGTGACTTATCTTCGGTGAATGTGGACCTCAAATACCTTGTACACATAACTGTAAGGAAGAAGAAGTTTGCTGAAGTAGTAGTGCCTCTATATTCAACTCAGATACAGCATCACACAGAGATCCATAGCTCCGCTCAAGACTGGCCTCTCCTGCATATGGACAATCTGGGTGCCAGCCATCACAGTCCATCTCCTCTCTTCATTAAAAATAGGAAAACATCAGCTGCACTCCAACTAGCTCTTCTTGCAGTATTTTTTAATAATCAATGCATAGGTTGCATACAGTAATGTCTCCAACCCAAATACAGTCTTCCTTGACACTTTTCACCACTCCTAGCTTGCTCACAAGGATGAGGGAGCAAGCCAGGATTGGTGAAATGCATCAAGGAGGAGAATTGATTATTAAAAAATACTGCAAGAATAGCTAATTGGAGTGTTGCTGATTTCATTCCTATTTTCAGATACAGCTTTCTATGAAATGTCACATATTGTCAAGGTCAACAAATTACAGCCTTACTACCTATGGTAAACTGTCAAATACATTTGCTTCTGTGTTTAATATGGGTTGGTTATAAAGTTGGCCATTTGTTCTTGGCACCTCCATACTGGACGACATAAACAGGAGGAGGATATTGTATACATATATACACCATACATTGGATTAAAACTTTTCCTTTCAGCCTCATTTGATCAGTGTGAAACAAAAAGTTTAAAAGAAAGTTTTAAAATTCCAGTGGGAATTAGATTTCCTCAGTTTTACTTTCTAATTTAAGTTAATTGCTCAAACTTTTCAACCAATACTTATCATTGCGCAGAAAAGGATTTCAACCTGAACAGTGATTTTTGATACACTACATTGACCACAGCAGTTCTATTTGAAATCATAGGTATCAGTTTAGAAACAGGAAACAAGATTTCCTGTGCAGTCATCAAATATTCATGAGAGCGTGCCCTTTCCATCGACTAGAAGATTCCTGTCACGCTTTTCTTTTCTGTTCATTGAGGATTTATGAGACATGCAACTGCCCTCATATTCTGTACTAGTTTTCCATTCCCTATCTACAGCTATTAATATGTTATTCCCCTTATACTGATATTGTTTTTTCCCATAGTTAGTTATGAATAGTTGACCTATGAACTGGAGTATTTTTATAAGGACTAGCTGAACAGATGCATATAGTGATGGTAAACACAAACCTCTTCTTTTTTTCCATTTAATGATACATATTGTAGTAGGGTGGTATATAACAACCTTCACAAACGCACCTGTATCCTTCAGCATAAGACTAAAGACCCTCATAGCTATGTTAGAACTTCTCAGTTTATTATCCTCTACTATCAGTCCAGGGTGAATAGAATCAGAACTAAAAATATTGGTTCTTACGACTGGCCTCATGACCTTACTGTCAAGTGGTGGGGAGAGACCGATTACTACATTGTGTCTGAATACATTAAAGCCTTAAAGGTAAACCTATCATGACAAAGACATGGAGGCAGTCATTATTGACCTCTTATTCTGAAAATAACTGTCATGCAGCCCCTCAGACCTCACTAATTTAGGCACAAATCTGGAAGACTTCTGACTTGCATGCTTGTTCTTGCTGACTCAGAAAAGGGTAAAGCCAGTGGGTCTTTAAAACATTATCATAATCAGATCAGCAATGGTAACTCCATTATGTCTCTCATGACAGTGAAACTTAGACAAGACTTTAGGATGCTCTGGCAGCAGATCGGGGAGCAACTGGAAGTTCTTGCACATGCAAATGACCTGTTTATATTTTTTAGACAGCCGGTGGAGCTTTAGACTCTTTTCTATGCGTTTACTAGGCTAATCACAGCTGCTTTGCTTAAAAAAGAAGACACCCCTATAGAAAGAGAAAAGGTATGTTATTAGATTGTAAGCTCTTCTGAGCAGGGCCCTCTTAATCCTCTTGTATTTTATTGTATTGTAACTGTATTGTCTCCTTTTATATTGTAAAGCGCTGCGTAAATTGCTGGCGCTATATAAATCCTGAATAATAATAATAATTTGATTAGAACTTTGCCCACCATAGAGAAAAGCAGGAAGCATTTGAGTGCATACTGTGACTATCCAAAAAGTTGAGCAAGCTTCATTTTGTATATATGCATAGATGGCAATGGGCCTAACAGGCATTGCAGGAAATATAAAGGGGTATCTGGTGTCTTTGCCATCATCAGAACTTTGGAGAACAGGCAGAAGTCGTTTAAATTCACATGCATTTAGAAGGGATTATTTTGTGGTTTGTTAAAAATAATTGATCAATCTTTAAATTCTAGTGTACTATAACCACTAGTGCCGGGACAAGGTCACCTAGAGACCAGAGCAAACATAACAAATTGTGCCCCCCAAAAAAATTAGGTACTAATCTGCATGATGACCCCCTAAGCATAAATTATCCCCCCTCCCAGGACAAATCTCTGCCCCCTCCAGCCCCCAAATCCCCCCAGCACAAATGCCCCCCTCCCCCCCAAAAAACACAAATTCTCCACCCCTAAAATTTTCCCTCTGTGTACTCCAAATCCCCCTCCTAGCACAAATATTCCCCTACCCCCTTCTTAATACAACCCCCTTCCAAATTGACCCTCCTAGTACAAATACACTTCTCCCACCCCCCTCCCAACACAAATCACCCCTGAATTACCACTCCTAGCACACACCGCTAAATTTCCCCTCCTAGAACAATTCTTGTTCCCTGCTGCCCCCTGAATTCCTCCTCCCAACACAAATCCCCCCCCCCCAATACCTTACATAATACCACAGTGCCCAGGGCAGCCGTGCCTCCTGCCCACCCCTTGTCCTGGCCCTGATAACCTCTGACTGTAGTCAATCATGTAATAAAAATGTTCCCTAATTATTAAAAATATGTATTGTTTTGTATGTGTTATCTATCTTCTTTTTGTTTGGGACTAAAAAATGTAAATTAAAAAATTGTTTCATGTTTTTGTTGGGTAGATTTGAAATCTAGTGCATTGCCACTTTCAGCCAGCAGTGCTCTGTGTTCCATTTCATGTGTTTTTCAAGAAAATCTTATAGTAAAGATTTTTCACCAAGCATTTGTACTTGTTCGTGCATCCTATGAAAACAATGTCTTAATGGGTTTCTATCATGAAAATAAATTGTGCTTTCAGAACCATGGCTTGGTCATGTATTTTTGCACACATCTTTTCTGTGAACAAGCTGTTCCTGGACACCACTAGAAAGTTGTTTGGTGATAGGAGATCTGATCTGCATTGAACTCAATGACGATCTCTTTACGATAAGCAGATTTTTCAGTGCACAGCAGGCTGCGGGCATTGGAAACAGTTAATCTCCTAATGGATAAGTGCATGTTTACTCCTAAATAAATGAATATCCTCCCTTCCGAACCTCTTTATCTTTTTTGATCAAAAAATGCTTACCTTCCAACACAAAGGTCACTGTATGCTGATCAGTAATGCCGCGTACACACAATCGGAATTCTCGTCGAAAGAAGCTCTGATGGTTTTCCCGACGGAATTCCACTCAAGCTGTCTTGCCTACACATGGTCACACCAAATTCCGATCGTTTAGAACGCGGTGACATACAACACGTACGACGGGACTAGAAAAAGGAAGTTCAATAGCTTCTGTCTTGTAGTTGAATCTGAGCATGCGTGATTTTTGGAGTGTCCGAATTTCATACACAAGATTGGAATTTCTGAAAGTTTTTCCATCAGGAAAATTGAGAACATGCTATCAATTTTTGGCTGGCGGAAATTCCGACAGCTAAATTCCGATGGAGCATACACGTGGTCGCATTTTCTGATGAAAAGCTCTCATCGGTCTTTTTCTGGCCGGAATTCCAATTGTGTGTACGCTGCATTAGTCAGTAATCAGGTTTCCATCGAAAATAAGCCACCATATAGGCTGTATTTGATTTCTACCTCTCTTGTGAACTCACAAGTTGATGGGAATCCATGACAGCTTATGGGTCTATAGGACGCATATGTGAAGTTTATGAAAACCTGATAGCTTCTTAATAGGCAGCATACAGCGGCACCTGCATATTAAAGTGAGTGTTTTTACTTAACCACTTTCAGACCGGACCATTTTGCTGGTCAAAGACCAGACCACTTTTTGCGATTCGGCACTGCGTCGCTTTAACTGACAATTGCGCGGTCGTGCGACGTGGCTCCTAAACAAAATTTACATCCTTTTTTTCCCACAAATAGAGCTTTCTTTTGGTGGTATTTGATCACCCCTGCAGTTTTTATTTTTTGCGCTATAAACAAAAATAGAGCGACAATTTTGAAAAAAACGCATTATTTTTTACTTTTTGTTATAATAAATATCCCCTAAAAATATATAAAAAAACATTTTTTTCCCCTCAGTTTAGGCCGATACGTATTCTTCTACATATTTTTGGTAAAACAAATTGCAATAAGCGATTATTGATTGGTTTGCGCAAAAGTTATAGCGTTTACAAAATAGGGATAGTTTTATAGCATTTTTATTAATAATTTTTTATTATTTTTTTTTTACTAGTAATGGCGGCGATCAGCGATTTTTATTGTGACTGTGACATTGTGGGGGACCCATCGGACATTTTTGACACATTTTTGGGACCATTGTCATTTATACAGTAATCACTGCTATATAAATGCAGTGATTCCTGTGTAAATGACACTGGCAGTGAAAGGGTTAACCAGTGGGTGGCAGTGTAGGGGTTAAGTGTTCCTAGGGGTGTGTTACTAACTGTGGGGGGGTTGGGCTTTCATTTAGTGAACACTGATCTCTGCTCCAATCACATGGAGCAGAGATCAGCGTCACTAGTTGCTAGGCAGAATGGAGAAATGCTGTTTACACGACATTTCCTCCATTCAGCCGTCCCGTGAGACGATCGCGGGGATGCCCGCGGCGATTGAGTCCGCGGGTCCCGCGACCGGACTCACGGGGGTCCCGACCAGCGCGGGAGCGCGCCACCGGCGGCGCGCTCCCGATGGCAGGGCGGCATTGAATATTGGACGTACATGTACGCCAATATGCCTGCCTGTGCCATTCTGTCGACGTACATCGTCGTGCGCTGGTCGGGAAGTGGTTAAAGAGTAACTCCACTTTTGTTGAGAAAAAAACATTCCCCTCTGGGTGAACTATGTACAGAGCTAGTTATTATTACAACCTTTGTTGCAGATTCATACCAGTGGAGGAACTACTGCCATAGTGACCCACGCAGACGCTATGGGGCCCGCAGCCAAGTGGGGCTCGCACAGGGCCGATCCCAGGTGGGTGCGCAGGGTGCAGTGCACATGGGTGCAAAAGAGGTGGGGGCGCTGAAGCTCCAGAGTGCTCCCCTCCCTCCTCCTCCTTTTCTTCTTGTTCAGAGGTGGCTCTCTTCGCCCGTCACCGCCGCCGCTGCTGTATTTCCTGCTGAAGCCTGCCCCCCCTCCCTCCTCCTGTCAGAGAAGGAGAGCAGCCAGAGATCGGAGCGGCTGTCTCTGTCTGGACAGAGAGCAGCCGCACAGTGGGGGGGGGGGGGGGGGTCGGTCTGTGCCTGACGCATATTCTCCTCCTCCTCCTCTCTGCGTCTAGCTCCTGCCTGCTGTGATCTGTTCTCCACCCTGGCGGCGTGGCTGCACATTGTCCTCTCCTCTCCAGCTGCCGCCGGGTGTTTTTATATACCCTAATGGGGGGTTTGTCCTGGAGGGGGGGTCTGTAATAATGGAGGGGGTTTGTCCTGGTGAGGGGGGTCTGTAATAATGGAGGGGGGTTTGCCTTGGGGGGATGTAATAATGGAGGGGGGGTTTGCCTGGCGGGCGGTCAGTAATAATGGAGGGGGGTTTGTCCTGATGGGGGGTCTGTAATAATGGAGGGGGGTTTGTCCTGGTGGGGCGGTCTGTAATAATGGAGGTTTTTTTTTCCTGGAGGTGGGTCTGTAATAATACAGAGGGGTTTCTCCTGGTGGGGGGTCTGTAATAATGGAGGGGGGTTTGTCCTGAGAGGATCTGTAATAATGGAGGGGGGTTTGTCCCCTCCCTCTACTCCCTGCTGTACTAGTGAGCGGCGCTTGCCAGCAGAGCCGCCCACTATGTTCCTTGCCCCGCCTTCATATCAGCCAGGGAAGAAATAGAATAGAAAAAGGAGCAGAGAAGAGGATTGTGAGACATGTAGTCCCGAGGACTGGCAGCCCCACTGTAACATGGAAACTGCAGCTCACACAACATGCTCAGCTGAATGGAAGAGAGAGAGAGACAAGAGCTTGGGGAAGCTTTCAGGGAAGTACACCCAGGACTCCAGAGGGAAAGGACAGTGCTGAGAGAATACCATCAGAGAGAGAACCCTGTTGCCCCGCGCCACCAGAGGGAAAGCCACACAGCCTAGCACCATCCCTGGCCGAGAAAGGAATGGAGTCATTGCCAGAATACAGATCTGGGTGCTACCCAGTGGAGTCGCTACGGGCAATTCAGAGTGAGCTGACTCCTGATCAGAGGAACCATTGCTGTATCGCTGAGTCAGGTGAGAGGGCCGATTGGCCATTATCTACTAACATCCATAGGAACTACAGTCTCTGACCATCTCCTGTACTATGTCTGCAGTCTCTGACCATCTCTTGTATCATGTCTGCAGTCTATGACCGTCTCTTGTATCATGTCTGCAGTCTCTGACCGTCTCTTGTATCATGTCTACAGTCTCTGACCATCTATTGTATCATGTCTGCAGTCTCTGGCCATCTCCTTTATTATGTCTACAGTCTCTGACCATCTCTTGTATCATGTATGCAGTCTCTGACCATCTCCTGTACTATGTCTGCAGTCTCTGACCAACTCCTGTAGTGTGTCTGCAGTCTCTGACCGTCTCTTGTATCATGTCTACAGTCTCTGACCATCTATTGTATCATGTCTGCAGTCTCTGACCATCTCCTTTACTATGTCTGCAGTCTCTGACCATATCCTGTACTATGATTGCAGTCTCTGACCATCTCCTGTATTATGTCTGCAGTCTCTGACTATCTCCTGTATTATGTCTCCAGTCTCTGACCATCTCCTGTTCCATGTCTGCAGTCTCTGACCATCTCTTGTATCATGTCTGCAGTCTCTGACCATCTCTTGTATCATGTCTGCAGTCTCTGACCATCTCCTGTACTATGATTGCAGTCTCTGACCGTCTCCTGTATTGTGTCTGCAGTCTCTGACCATCTCTTGTATCATGTCTGCAGTCTCTTGCCATCTTCTGTACTATGTCTGCAGTCTCTGATCATCTCATTTACTATGTCTGCAGTCTCTGATCATCTCCTGTACTATGTCTGCTGTCTCTGATCATTTCCTGTACTATGTCTGCAGTCTCTGATCATCTCCTGTATTATGTCTGCAGTCTCTGATCATCTCCTGTATTATGTCTGCAGTCTCTGATCATCTCCTGTACTATGTCTGCAGTCTCTGATCATCTCCTGTATTATGTCTGCAGTCTCTGACCATCTCCTGTATTATGTCTGCAGTCTCTGATCATCTCCTGTATTATGTCTGCAGTCTCTGACCATCTCCTGTATTATGTCTGCAGTCTCTGATCATCTCCTGTATTATGTCTGCAGTCTCTGATAATCTCTTGTATCACGTCTGCAGTCTTTGACTGTCTCCTGTACTATGTCTGGGGGCTCTTTCTAACAGACTCTCTAACAGAAGCCCTCTCTGTGTGCATCAGAGAGACTCCCCTCTAGGTCTCATTAGTGTACACTCCTCCTGTATTTTCTTTATTGTTAAAAGATCATGGGAGGATCCCAGGGTAACGAAGACTTCTTAGGGGAGCATCTCTGTGTTTGAGTTGTTGCCATAGAAACATTTGTGAAGGGGAGGGGCTGGTAAGATGACCAAGCCCATGTGGAGGCACCAGAAATATTTCTGCACTCAAGCATCTGTGACCCTAGGATCGGCCGTGGGCTCGCAGTAGGGTGCCCACATGTCCCAAATTTCCCGGGATTCAGATTTGTATCCTGTGCCCCAGGCACCTTAATTCCGGGACAATACTGTGTCCCAGAATGAAATAAATACTGCCAAACTGGTTGGTAGGGCCACCCCGCCTCGCGTCTAGCAACCAGTGACGTCATTGGCAGAGTCAGTCAGAGGCTAAGCGTCTCGAGAGCTGCCTTACCCAGAGCTGCCCTGCGAAACGATTAGAGTCCAGTCACGCCTCTCCTTCTCTGCCTCCGGCAGCACCAGCAGCAGCCAGAGCCCAGTCCAGAGTGAACGTCTGTATCTCCTCCTCTAGCAGCAATCTGCGGTGCAGATCCACGGCAGCCTGTGCCTAGTGCCAGCCATTCCCTTCTTGCAGTGCATTGCCCACAGCCAGACTTCTCTCCTCCCACCCGCGAGGTCCGCGACCCGAGCCGCCCGACTGAGTGCCCTCACCCAACTTCCAGGTTTGTAATGTATTAGTAGGTGTGTGCTCACTATTCTATGAGAAGAACATGCATGCTGAGCTCAGTGGAATCCCTGCTGCTGGCCTATTTGTGTACTACATTTACAATTATTCCACTAGGTGTATGTTACATGTAACACTGTACAACAGTTAATATAATAATACCATATGTAAAGTTCATTTTTTGTGTGGGGAGGGCTGTGTGCAGGGGGGCCCCATACAACATTTTGCTATGGGGCCCTGTGATTTCTAGTTATGCCCCTGGTTCATACCTTTTGTTATTCTGAAGAAATCCATGTATGTTCCTCTCTGCCTCTGTGAATGGGTCTAATGGGAGTGGCTTAATGATTATCAATCAGCTGTGCACCTGCAGGGCTCTAATGAGGAAGCTGCTGGGCTTGCATCCCTTTAGACGTGTTCCTACTGGGGGTGTCTCACCAAAAGTGACATTTTGTTTGCAGGGGATGCCTGAAATCTGACTTGTATCTTAGGCAGACTTCTGGGAAAATTGGTGAGCCAATCACACAAGCAGGAAATTATGTTTCTGGGGCGTGGTCAGTACACACTCTGTGTACGGAACAACTCCAGGTAGCCATATGCAATGCATTCTCAGGAAATTGCAGTGGCTGCAGATTGAAAAGGAAAGGTATTTTTTAATAACATTCAATTACAATATGACTTGTGTTGCAATTGTATATGCTATATTATTTATTTGTTATTTTTTTCCCCCCACGAAAGTGGAATTACTCTTTAAATAAATGGAGGGCCATGAAGAAAGGTTTTTTTATTTCTTTAAAGTACACATGCACTTATGCCTTTTTGCAAAGGTAGCAAATCATACCGGCTTCTTTTTTTTATGAGGCTGTGGGAACAAGTATATAACTGTAATTACAAATGTGCCCTAGTATTTTGTCCATACTGAGCAAAGAAATTGGCTGACTTTACTGCAGGGATTATTAGGATGATTTACATGCCTTCCAATTGCCCTCCCATCACCCTGATCCTCATTACCTACCACTATCAGGAACATACAATTTTTTTGTTTCACCATACTGCATTGTTTCAGCATCCGAACACCAGGTCCAAACAATGTTAATTGGCAAATGTGAAAAGTTTTGCATTTGAGCATTTCATAGTTACAATCTTCAATCTGCAGAGGGTGCTCTAGATTCTTTTTCACAGAATAATAAAGTACTGGATAAGGGATTTTAAGGGTACATATTTCAAATATACACTACAACGTATTATTATAAAAATACAAAAAAATATTTTTATTTATGCACAACACACAAATAAAAAGATGGATACAGACATATATTCAGAGTCATAGGTATATACACAAAATTCCTATTAGCGACACCGTCAATGCTGTAATCTCACACTTAAAATACTGTGTCCAAAAACTTATACTTGTTTCGCCAAAAACTGCTTCATCGGGAAAAATGGACGAAGTTGTTCAAAAATAATTTTTAGATAAATTCTGAAATAGATTCTCAACCTTAGGTGTATATATAAAAAAAAAAAATTAATAACGAACACATAAACATAAACAGCATTAGATCAGTCCAAGATGGCCACATGAAACCCCATCGGGAACATCCATATCTGACTTTATTATTTGTTAAATGAAATGGGATGTTGGTACCTTTATGTATACAGATTTTTGGGAAATTGATCTCTAGCCACACCTTAACTATTCTTTTTCACAGGTTTACCAAGTTGGTATAAATAGCTTTGCTTAAAAAAGAAAGCTCACTTAAAGGGGTTGTAAAGGTAAAAGTTTTTTCACCTTAATGCATTCTATGCATTAAGGGGAAAAACATCCGACAGTGCCACCCCCCCCATCCCCCTCGTTTTACTTACCTGACCCCTCGAAAGTCCCGCGCTCGCCCCCGACGTCCTCTTCGCCGCTCACCCTGGCCGTTGATTGGCTAGAGTGGATGTATCGATTGTCAATCACATCCAATGACGCGCCGCGCCGGGGGGCGGGGCCGAGTGATACAGTGAACGGCTACGGCCGCAAGCTGTATCACGGGAGCGCGCCCGCAAGCACTCCACATCATGCGAGGGAGCTTGCATGAAGTTGTGGAGTCCTTACGGGAGGGAGCCAAGACAGCCACTGAGGGACCCCAGAAGACCAGGTTTGGGGCCACTCTGTGAAAAACGAGCTGCACAGTGGAGGTAAGTATAGCATGTTTGTTATTTAAAAAAAAAAAAATTCCTTTAGTGACCTAAATTGTGAACTAAAATTCACACCCTGGTTGTATAAAAGTCGATCTACCAATCGACTTCTGTACAACCAGCCTGTTGGGTTTTATGATCAGTGCTGCTGGCTATGACTGGTAGCAAAGATTCTGATGGAATGGAAGGCTCCTCGCTGTCAAAACACAATGGCCAATGGCACAGCGGGAGGATTACCTGATCCACATCGAATGTGTGGATGGGGAAATTCTGATCATTTTTTTTCATTCGACCTGCTGGTTAAACAAAAACAAATTAGGAATGTATGGCAGGGGTCTCAAAGTACCAGCCCGCTAGCCATTTGCCGTTTACGGAATGGTTAAAAATGGCCCGCAGGCAAGGCCGATACAGGTCTTTTTACACTGCACCCAGGCACCGCAGATGCAGAGGAGCTGAAGAGCTTTACCTCTCCATCTGCTCTGTCCTCTCTGCTGCATGTTGCTGCAGCCCAGAGAGAGAACAGAGCGGAGGAGGGAGCAGAGGAAGGGTCCGCTCATCGATCTGCCCTTCGCCCCGCCCACCTAGGCACTGACTTCAGGGCAGAAGATTGTGTTCTCTGGGTTCCCTGTCACTAGGCCTGTGGGGATGCCAGGAGGAGAGGACTTGGGAGGCAGATGATCCTGATTGCCAGGAGAGGTGAATGAGCCATCACACTGAGGCAAAGTCCTTAGTGGGGTGACTGGGGTAGAAATGTGTGCAGTGTGGGGGTATTTTATGAAGTGTGGGGGTAATTGTGCAGTGTGGCGGTAATTATGGAGTGTGGGGGGTATTTATGAAGTGTGGGGATATTTGTGCAGTGTGGGGGGATTTGTGCAGTGTGGGGGTAATAGTGCAGTGTGGGGGTAATTATGGAGTGTGGGGGGTATTTTATGAAGTGTGGGGCTATTTGTGCAGTGTGGGGGGATTTGTGCAGTGTGGGGGCTATTTGTGCAGTGTGGGGGTAATTATGGAGTGTGGGGGGTAATGGTGCAGTGTGGGGGGTAATGCTGGGGGTTAATAATGCGCTTTTCTGACACCAGTGCTGGGGGTTAATAATGCGTTTGCTGACACCAATGCTGGGGGTTAATAATGCGTTTGCTGACACCAGCGCTGGGTTAATAATGTGTTTGCTGACACCAGTGCTGGATTAATAATGCATTTGCTGACACCAGTGCTGGATTAATAATGCATTTGCTGACACCAGTGCTGGGGGTTAATAATGCGTTTGACACCAGTGCTGGGGGTTAATAATGCGTTTGACACCAGTGCTGGATTAATAATGCATTTGACACCAGTGCTGGGTTAATAATGCGTTTGCTGACACCAGTGCTGGGGGTTAATAATGCGATTGACACCAGTGCTGGGTTAATAATGCGTTTGCTGACACCAGTGCTGGGGGTTAATAATGCATCTCCTGACACCAGTGCTGGGTTAATAATGCGTTTGCTGACACCAGTGCTGGAGGTTAATAATACATCTCATGACACCAGTGCTGGGTTAATAATGCATCTCCTGACACCAGTGCTGGGATAATAATGCATCTCCTGACACCAGTGCTGGGGGTTAATAATGCATCTCCTGACACCAGTGCTGGGGGTTAATAATGCATCTCCTGACACCAGTGCTGGGGGTTAATAATGTGTTTTGCTGACACCAGTGCTGGGGGTTAATAATGCGTCTGCTGACACCAGTGCTGGGGGTTAAAAATGCATTTGCTGACACCAATGCTGGGGTTAATAATGTGTTTGCTGACACAAGTGCTGGGGGTTAACCACTTAAAGACCAGCCTCGTTTTGAGATTTTGGTGTTTACATATTTAAAACTGTTTTTTTTTGCTAGAAAATTACTTAGAACCCCAAACATTATATATTGTTTTTTTCTAACACCCTAGAGAATAAAATGGCGGTCATTGCAATACTTTTTTTCACATCATATTTGCACAGCGGTCTTACAAGCGCATCTTTTTTGGAAAAAATTCACTTTTTTGAATAAAAAAATAAGACAACAGTAAAATTAGCCCATTTTTTTTATATTGTGAAAGATAATGTTACGCCAAGTAAATTGATACCCAACATGTTAAACTTCAAAATTGCGTCCGCTCGTGGAATGGCGTCAAACTTTTACCCTCAAAAATCTCCATAGGCGACGTCTAAAGCCCCGTACACACGAGCGGACTTTTCAACATCCAAAGTCCGACGGACTGATTCCGTCAGACTATTCGATCGTGTGTGGGCTGCAACGGACTTTTGACTCGCCAAAGTCCGAAGGACTTTAGAATATGGAACATGCTTCAAATTTTTCCGAAGGAACTCCGCCGGACCCGGTCCCTTCGAAAAATTCGCTCGTGTGTATGCTATTCCGACGGACTAAAACCGACGCTAGGGCAGCTATTGGCTACTGGCTATGAACTTCCTTATTCGAATCCAGTCGTACGCCATCACGTTCGAATCCGTCGGAGTTTAGTGTGATTGTGTGTGGCCAAGTCTGCTCAGCCGAAAAGTCCGTCAGAACTCCGTCGGAACTCCGGCAGAACTCCGACGGAACTCCTTCGGAAGTCTGTCGGACATAAGTCCTCTCGTGTGTACGGGGCTTTAAAAATTCTGCAGGTTGCATGTTTTGCGTTACAGAGGAGGTCTAGGGCTAGAATTATTGCTCTCGCTCTAACGATGGTGGCAATACCTCACATGTGTAGTTTGACAACAGTTTTCATTCTGCGCACAAGCTTAAAAAAAAAAAAATCTTATTTATTTTACTTGATTTTATTTGTTTTAACATTGTTTTATTTTTTTTTATTTTTTTATTTGGGTCACTTTTATTCCTATTACAAGGAATGTAAGCATCCCTTGTAATAGAAAAAAGCATGACAGGTCCTCTTAAATATGATATCTGGGGTCAAAAAGCCTTCAGCTCTAATATTTGGACTTAAATGCAATAAAAAAAATTGTTTCCACCTTGCTATGGTATGGAGATGGGTGGGCCATCTTGCCCTCATTCGTATCCATACCATGCAGGAAAAAGGTCCCGGTCGCCTCCGTCGGTACCGACGGCTCCGGTAAGCGGCGGAGGGCGTGGGAGAGCGGCGGGAGGGGGGTGGCATCTCTCCCGTTGCCGATAACAGTGATCTCTCTGTGAATCCACCGCAGAGACCACCATTATCGTAAACATGTTGGTGCTTCACTCTTCTCCAGGAGTCTGTGAGGCTGCGAGAGACAGCCAGGAGTGTGCATGTCTCCACAGTAAGCCCAGTGAGAGTGCAGAGAGAAAGCAGAGAGTTACTGAGTGGTGAGTATCAGGGTGCCAGGTTGTCACATTAATTGAACACATTCTAAAGGAGTTGCTTCCACTCTGTGAAGGGGTCATATGTTGTGCCAATGAGCAGTCTCAGAACCTCCTCAGGCACATTAACCCTTATCAGCTTCTTCCCAAGAAGAGATGAATGAACATGTGATTCCTACTTTGTTCAGGCAGACTGTGATTAGGATGATGGTGACCAAGTTGTCACAATTAAGCATATGGTCAAGGAATTGCTGAATTCATCATCTGCAAGGGCCATCTATTCTGGCAATGTCCAGTCTTCTATTCAGGGCCTTCTCAAGCCAATCAATCCTCTTCAGTCTCTTCTGAACAAGAAGATGAGGACCACCTTTGTCCAGATTGGCAAGGTTGGTGAAATGCCTGTAAACAGAAGTGAAGCTTTGGAAGTATTTTAAGTACCTCCAGGGGACTGCTTCACAATTCCCCTATTTTGGATGGATCCAGTGCTTGTTCTACAAGATTGGAGTATGTTGCCACAGCAGGATGTCAAAGTTATGCCCTTTTGAACTGAAAGATGTCCAGGGGTTTGGATCACACCTCTGGTCAATGTGTGTCCCTTGTGGGATTGGCCAGATACATGACCTTACCACCAGAAGATGTGGTGGCCTTCAAGGACAAACGCAATCACTGCCTTTTTCTTGATCGTAGAAGGTCAAGCCTAAATTTAATAGTGGTCGGTTTGGCTTCCTGCCTCAAGATGAATGTCTGTTGAGTTAAAGAAGACCGAAAAGCTAAAGAGTCAGTTTCCACACTCACTCTTACTCCAGAGAGGTTAGCTTCTGCATTTCTGTCTGGGAGTCCAGGAAAAACTGGGAAGCCAATGCATAAGCCAAGAAGTCAGTAGAGTTCATTTTCAGGATGCTTTCTGGTATTTTGGGATTGTACCACCCATACATGCCTTATGTGGCTCCATTGTGGACACAGGTATGGCTTTGGTGATTGATACGTGGTCCCTTAAGGCAAGCATTTTGGTCCCTATTTGTAGATCTTTCATCCTTCAAGTCTCAGATTGAGCCATAGAAATTGCCTCGCTCCAGCAGCTCAGGTAGGCTCAGTTTAACTCTCGATGCCGTTCAAGTCAGATTTCTCAACCAGTGGCTTAAACTTGCGTTTTAAGATAGAAATCATTGTCAATGTCATTCCCTTTTGATGACCTAGTTGCTGGTGGTGCAGTCAGACACCAGCAAAGTAGAAGGGGAACCCTACTTCAAGAGAAATGGGCTCAGGGCAAATGGTGTTTTTCAAGGGTCCAAGATGGTGTCCAACGTCCAGGAGTTGAGAGCAGCATTTCAGGCTCTTAGTCTTCAGTCACCTCATCTAGGGTAAACCTGTCCTGGTAAGGTTGGACAGTGCAACAACTGTGGCCTACATCTGGAAACCAAGGCTCAGTCTCTCCCTTCTGAAGGAGGTTTCTCTTATTCTAGAATCTCCCCAAGTCAATCTTCTGCAGCTATCTGTAGCCTATGTGCCCGGTGAGAAGAATCTTCAGGCAAACTATTGGTCCAGGACACGTCTGGATGACAATGAATGGTCCAGACTACTGCAAGTCTTTCAAGAACTAATAGAGCTTGGTATTTTTCTTCCAGAGGTAGACCCACTCACATCCCTAGTCAACATCAAGTGGCTGAAGTTCTATTCCAGGGCCCTGAATCTGCAAACAGTCAGTGTGGAGGTGCTGACCGCATAATGGATCCCCAAGGCAGCTTATGCCTTTCTGCCGGTCCCTCTGATTCCCAGATTCCAGCTGAGGCTGAGGCGGGGGAAGGTGACAGTTCTGGTGATAATTCCAGATTGGCCTAAGGGGCATTGGTACCCTCTGCTCATCCTTATGAGTGTCAAGGATTGACTCCCTCTGCCTGTAAGATCAAATCTTCTCCAAAGTCCCATTCATCCAGCATCCGACAGGTTCAGGCTGTTGGCCTGGGTCTGGAGAGGCAGAGGCTAATGGACTTTGAATGCTCTGTGAAGACTGTGAATACTCTTACGATAACAAGAAAGGACAGCGCTAACCGTGCCTATAGTAGAATATGGCATAAATTCCCAGCATTATTGCTGATCAAGATTTTACGCTGGACTCTGCAGAAGTCTGTTCTGAAATATCTACAGGCATGGCTTGATTTAGGTCTATGCGTAAGTGTGCTATAGGCACACATTTCATCTATCTCTGCCTTCATCGGCATACAGTGGGCATCCAACACTTAATTATACTGTTTTTCAAGATGCAATTTGGTTGAAACCCTCGATTGGGATCTTCCACTGCTGTTGGACATTATTTCATCAGATGCCTTCAATCACCCTGTGGTACCTCTCAATGAAAACTGTTTTACTGGTGGCAATAACATCAGCCAGAAGAGAGTCAGCATTGGTGGCCTTGAGGTTTAAAGAACCCATACTCGCTTGCTTTCCAAACAGGGTGGTACTCCTGCCAATGCTCGCATTTGGTCCCTGAACTGACCCTTATGCCCCATACACACGATCAGACTTTCCGACGACAAAACCAGGGATTTTTGTTGGAAGGTTGTTGGCTCCAACTTGCCTTGCATACACAAGGTCACACAAATGTTGGCCAACAATTACGAACGTGGGAATGTGATGATATACAAGACATACGACGAGCCAAGAAAAAGGAAGTTCAATAGCCAGTGCGGTTCCTTCTGCTTGATTCCGAGCATGCATGAACTTTTGTGCGCCGGACTTGTGTGCACACGATCAAAAATTCCGACAACAAAGTTTTATTGGTGGAAAATGTAAGAACCTGCTAGCCAGGGGCAGACTGACCATTGGGCCACTCGGGCACTGCCCAAGGGCCCCGAGCCACTAGGGGGCCCATCAGGATTGCCAGCCTCAGTAAAACCAGGGACAGTATGTAAAACCAGTTTTTTTTTTACATCTGTCTCTGAAATGTCCCTTACCAACATCCTTTTGGTCTAAAAATCCCAAGATTATAGCTGCCCCACCTCTCCAGTACCTTTTCAGCCAATAGAAACATGTCTGTGTATACTGTGTTTACATTTATGTGATTGTATACTGTGTGTATGTATACTGTGTGGCCCCATAAACTCGGATTGCCTGGGGGCCCCATAATCTCCTATTGCCCGGGGGCCCCATGAGTTGTCAGTCCACCCCTGCTGCTAGCCAACATTTGTTGGCAAAAAAGTCAGACAACAAATGTTTGGAGCATACACATGGTCAGACTTTCAGCCAACAAGCTCACATCCAACATTTGTTGTCTGAAAATCCGATCATGTGTATGGGGCATTAGAGTCCATATCGCATGAGGTTGTCCTCCTATGTTCCTTTTGGGGAGTACTCAAAAAATTAGCCTATCGGATGTGGGCCAAGCTTTAAAATGTTTAATCAAGGCTACTTCTGCCATCAGGAAGTTGGAGCATCTGTTTGTCATTCCAGGTGGAACATATAATGATTTTACGGCTGCCAGCAAGATTATTGCCTCTTGGTTGGTAAAGCTTATCTCCTTGGCCTACAAGTTGAAAGGGTTGGCTGTGCCAGAAGAATCACGGCACTCTTCACTAGAAGGGCCTCGAACTTGAGGTTGGCAGCAGGCCGAGTGTCTGAAACTATCTGCAAGGTAGCTATGTGGGCACCAAAATATTCATATTCATGGCTTAAGGACAGTTGAGTTTGACAGAGGCATCCTGCCTTCTGTTTTTTAGTCAGAATTGAGGAGTGTGTAGCATTATCCCTCCCCTGTTTTGGCTAGTTAGTTCCCAGCTGTGCTGACATGGAGCCATCAGGGAAAACAGAAAATTGAATTCAAATACTTACCGTAATTTTCCTTTCCTGATGAGCTCCATGGCAGCACAGGTCCCACACAGCTTGGCAGGACTAGTTATAGAACGCTAAGGCTGTAGGTGGGCTCAAATTTATATGAGTTAAGTTATGGAGGCATGGGGGCGGAGCCTATACCCAGCTGTGCTACCATGATGCTCATCAGGAAAGGAACATTTCTGTAAGCATTTGAATAAAATTTTCCATTATCTGGCTGTTTAAAATGCAACTGAAATGCCTGATCAAGAGATAGGTAAAACAGCCATTTAAGTTTAAAATAAACTTGTCCTGAGAGATCACTGATTGCTCCAGATAAAGTGAGCTACCTGGCTGATATGTTGACTTTTTGGCTTAAGTATTTACCTAGCACAAGAATACAGATAACTAAATCACAGAAACATCTGTGTTTACATACTTGTTCTGAAGTGATTCAAACAATTAAAGCCAGAAGGTCAGCTGGACAACCACAAAAAGCAGAACAGGTAATCAATAGCGGCCTCTATGCCATTATATCAGCAATGACATCGAGATAAAGTTATAATACCTCTATATCAATGCAGATTTCCTTTGAGATTAAGGTAGGGTTCATACCTATGTGAATTGTATGCCGGTTTCCCTGTATCCAATTCTCATGACAGGAGATTGTGACCGGCCCTCTATGGAGCTCACATATCTCCGTTGCGGCTGTGCAGCAGAGTGCACAGGAGTGCTGTGCATCTTTGGATCTGTTTCAGGGCTGAATTCAGGCAGAAATGCGGCCCTGATTCGTCCCTGAAACGGAGCACAGGGACGCACCGGAACCCCTGCTGCGAGCCGCATCCGCCAAAGGTGTGAACCCAGCCTCAACATAAAAACATATTTTTTTAATTCACTTACTGTTGACTGATTTCTTACCTCTACTGGAAGTCTGTTTCAAGCATCCACTATATTTAAAAATAACACATTCAATGGCTAGTTTTTCCATTTTCTTCTAATAGTTTGAGGTTACACCCCCATGTTATTAATCTCATATAGAAAATTCTGCCCTTCTGAAAATTATTCACACCCTTAATGTATTTAACCAGTTGACACCTGGAAAATTTACCCCCTTCATGACCAGGCCACTTTTTGCGATACGGCACTGTGTTACTTTAAGCCCACATTCACACCGAGGGCGGGTTTGAAATCGTGCGAGTTCAGCTGAACGATTTCAAACCGGCATTTCAGCCTGACTTGAGGGGAGATTTGACAGACATTTGTGTGGGTTCCTGCACAGATGTCTATTGAATTTGCCCCCAAAGTCTCCAAAAGTAGTGCAGGAACTACTTTTGGGAATAGGCACCGCACCAATTCGGATGGTGCCATTGCCGGTGTTCTATCGAATAGTGGCCTCCTTCGAAAAATGCCCGCTCATGCACAGTACGGAACCGCACTCCAGCTGATTTCCCAATCTGTTGGTGTGACATCACCATAGTGCTTCCGCACATCGTAGGAGGCATTTGTCGATGGGAGAATATTTGATGGACAGAATTGAAAGCTATGCAAACAGCGGAGGGAGACCGTATTTGTCAGATTGTGCCTCGCTGTTGCAAGGTCGGCTTTTGTCTGTGTTGCAAGGTGGGTTTGGTGTGTTGAACGGCGGGTTTTGCCTGTGTCCAAGGGCGGTTACAACACAGACAAAACCCGCCCTTCTACTCAGCCACAAACCGCCCTACAACAGCGAGGCACAATCTGACAACTATGGTCTCCCTCCGGTGTTTGTATAGCTTTCAATTCTGGCCGTAAAATACTCTTCCGTCCAAAAATTTCTCCTACGATGTGATGACGTCACGCCAGCTGATCTGGAAATCAGCTAGAGTGCGGTTCCGTACTGCACATGTGCGGGCATTTTTCGACGGAGAGTACTATTCGATAGAACACCAGCAACAGGCTTTGATTTGCCATGTGATTTGACACATCAAATCGGCTCAATGTGAACGTGTAGCGCTGTACACGTCAAATCGCATGTCATATTGGCCTAATGTAAATGTGCAAAGCTGTACCCAAATAAAAATTATGTATTTTTTTTCCCACAAATAGAGCTTTCTTTTGGTGGCATTTTGTCACCACTGAGTTTTTGTTTTTTTTGCGCCATAAACAAAAAAAGATCAACAATTTTGGGGAAAAATTTTTTTTTTTTTTATTTCTGCTATAAAACATATCCAATCAAAAATTGAAAAAAGCTAATTTCTTCAAAAATTTAGGCCAATATCTATTCTACTTCATGTTTTGGTTAAAAAAATCATGTTTTGGTAAAAGAAAATCACTCGGGTAGCACTACTCCAGACACCAAAGTGAGCAAAAAAGTGCAGTTAGGGCATGCATTTGGTGCTCTTCTGAAAAGGGAGAACCCTGCCCTGACCCCCCGATGGAGGTAAGGCATACTAAGGTCCTAGCCAGTGGAACCCTCCCTTTGCGATTAGCTGAAGTCAACCACTCCCCACCACTATCTCGAGAAGAGACCCCCAGCCCCAAGGCAGGGGAGGAAGGAACCTTATAGCTACACATGCTCCCCCTAGACTTCAGGGTAGACCTGAAGACCCACACCCTTCAGCCTGAGTGGAAAGAAAAATAAACACATATATAAGTGCAGGGTGACACACAGGTGCAGATAAAATAAATAAATATGCAAAATAAAAAAAGTGCATTGGTTAGGCCTAGCCCACGAGGGGTAGTGCAGAAAAAAAGCTTAGGTGTTGTGGCATAGTGCAATTTCACACAGTGGGAGCCCAAACCCATAGTGCTAATCTGGCACCCCTGGGATGCAACACACAGGGGGTGCTGAACAAAGCAGGCCCTCTGCCTTCCCAGTCCCTGACCAGACAAGGTAACACAGTCATATCAGGAAGCGCTGGGCCCCTCAGAATCCTCCACTAGGGAATTACTCCCAGCCCCCACTGCCCAAGGATGTCTGGTTTCTGTTCCCATGGGGAGATCCCTCATGGCCCCCATCATACCAGCAAGGATCCTATATAGCCAGCAAAGAAGGAAAGAATGATGACAAAACAGATATTACATTTGATCTTAGCCAAAAGTCTGAGATGCAATTTAGAGATTACAGTCCCTTATGCTGCGTACACATGATCGAATTGTCCAGCGGAATTGGTCCGGCAAACAATCCGCCGGACTTTATAACGAACGGACACACACGGACACTCCGAAAGTCCGGCGATTTCTAATGCGATGACGTACAGCAATTACGACGGGACTAGAAAAAGGAAGTTTAATAGCCAGTAGCCAATAGATTCCTTCTCATACTTGCTTCAGAGCATGCGTCATTCTTAGTCCACCGGACTAGCACACTGACGAAGGGATTGTCCGCTGAAAGCCAAGTCCGGCGGACAAATTTTGAGTCAAAACTACTTTCTAAGTCCGCCGGACTTTACGATGAAAAAGTCAGCTGGAGCTCACACACGATCAAATTGTCTGGCGTACTGTGGTCCGGCGGACTGAGTCTGCCGGACAATTCGATCGTGTGTACGTGGCATTAGCCGCATAACACTGATTGTTAGTGAGAGACCCCCACCCCCCCTTCACTGATGGTCAGTGGAAAAATGGCCATTACAATGGGGGCTGGTGTAGTGCCCCATACATTGTTGGATAGTAGGGTGCTTCGTACATTGGTGGTCATAATGTAGAGTATAAGATGTCCTATCATTTGAGCCCAGTCTTGCCACAAAGAGTTAATCCAGCTCTGAGCAATCCTCTTTTATTGTTCAGTGAGGTGTATCTTGACAAACAGAGAAAAACTTTGTCAAATCCTCCCCCTTGCTGTCAGTGACAGGTGATTTACATATCTCATGCACTAGCCTAAGAGACATGCATTCTTTTTTAATTCCCTCCCACTCCTTTCTTCTGCTGCTCTGCCAGGATTGGATGTTCCCCGCCACAGCATAATTGGGCATGCTGAAGTCATGTGGTTACTTTCCTGTCTTTTCACTGGATGTTAGAGATCATAGCACAAGTTGAGTGTAAGAAATACACAGGAAAAAATGCATATTGACAAGGGGAGTGTAGAGGTGGGCGGAGAGTCTACTGACATCACGACTCCACCCACCGAGCTCCAGACAACAGACCCACCCACAGAATTTGCAGTTTTTCGGTTCTCATAACAGACAGAGGGGAGACATTTGACAGGTAGGGATACATGCAGGAGGCATGCACCGTATTTGCCGGTGTATAAGGCGACCCGGCATATAAGACGACCCCCTAATCTTACAGGACTAAAACGCTTTTAAAACTGTACTTACCGTATAAGACGACCCGGCTTTCGAGGCTTCCGAGGCTTCATATTTCTTCCTTCTTCCTGCATTTGCTGGAGTCAATCACGGCGAGCGATGTATTCTATTAATGAATACAAAGCCTGCTTGGATTGGCAGATGCTGTAACATCATCAGCCCGCGCCGCTCTGACTCTCCAAGCCAATCAGAGCAGGCTACAGAGTAGCCTGCTCGGATTGGCAGAGGTCGTTACTCCAATCCGAGCAGGCTTTGTATTCATTTGAATACATCGCTCACCAGGATTGGCTCAGCGGTATATACTGTATGTAGCCAAAGCTACATACAGTATTACCGAACACCCAGCCGGCATCCGAGGGGCTGACCCGGCGTATAAGACGACCCCTGCTTTTTGGCCAATTTTTTTACATGCAAAAGGTCGTCTTATACGCCGGAAAATACGGTATATGCTTCTAGATAACACCTATGGCAGTAGTTTAGAAAGGATGACATTGGGTTTACATCCACTTTAAGAAACAGATCAGAAGCTTCACTAGTGTCATGCCACTTGCCCTGCTAGGTGGTGTTGCCTGAACTATGCTGGCAGGATATAAATTTTCCACTGCTTACTGCTCATAAAACTGCTTGCAGCTTTTGGATGCACTCTTGGATTCCAAAGAACCCTGGTTGGGAAAGGCTGCTTTTGTGGAATCTCAAAATTGTATATAATGGTATATTTCCCCCTATAGAGAGAGAAAAAGAACTTCATCTTACAGCCAAGCCCACCTTAGCTGCCAGAGCAGCACTAGAGTCTCCCTAATGCCACATACTCATGACCAAACTTTCCGGCAGAAAAGGTCCGACAGAATCATTCCGTCGGATATTACGATCATGTGTGGGCTTCATCTGACTTTTTTTCTTCAAAAATTCTGATGGACCTAGAAATAGAACATATTTCAAATCTCTCCGACGGAATCAATTTCTATCGGGAAAACCATTCATCTGTATGCTGGTCCGATGCACCAAATACGACGCAAGGGCAGCTATTGGCTACTGGCTATTGAACTTCCTTTTCTAGTCCCGTTGTACGTTATCACGTTCAAAACAAATGGGCTCTGGTCCGTTTGTGTGTGGGCGTCCGTTCGTTCAGAAGTCCATCATAACTCCGTCGAAAGTCCGTTGGAACGCCATCGGGAAGACCGTCAGACCTTTTCTGCCGGAAAGTCCGGTCATGTGTACCTGGCATCAAAGATACAATGGGAATCTGAAGCTACCCTACGTTATCCAAAACTAAATAAACAGTTACACTGAAGCGGAATTCCAGCTTTATTTAAATGATGGCTTAATATTAGTAGATAACATTATTGCTCTGCATTTAGGAAATGCAGACCAATAGTGTTAAGTGAGGTAGCATATTTACCAACTTTTTAATCACATATATTTTAAGTATCACTATATGCTGAAAACATTTTCAACATAAATTTTATATACTGTGCAATATTAACTACTTGGCACCTGAGCTATAGCTGAAAGATGGCTGCAGTGCGGGCCTTAATTGCAGGGAGGGTGTCCCTGGTCGTCCTCCCGAGCAAGCGCAGTCTGCGCAACCCTGCAGGTCTCGCACAACGCACTCTGTAATCACTGAGTCTATGAGACTCGGCTGATCACATATCAGAGTAAGGGGTCGACCCTGGTCACTTACCACGTGATCAGCTGTCAGCCAATGGTGGCTGATCACGTGATCTAAACAGAAGCTTGGTAATCGTTTTTTATTTTTCCCCTCACGCTGACAGCATTAGGAGAAAAAAAGTCGTTCAGCGGCTTCTATCAGAGGGACATCGGTCCCTCACTCAGAAAGCCATGGCTGTGCCCACCAATGTCATCTGCCAGTACCCACAGTGCCACCCTTCAATGCCCACCATTGCTGCCAATCAATGCCCATCGCTGTCTAATAATCAGTGTCATAGATCCGTGCTGCCTATCAGTGTCACCTGCCAGTGCCCATCAGTGCCACCTATCAGTGCCACTTATCAGTGCCACCTATCTGTGTCCTTCAGTGCTACCTATCAGTGCCACCTCATCAGTGCTTATAAGTGCCACATATCAGTGCCCATTAGTGCCGCCTTATCAGTGCATATCACTGCACATCAGTGCCCTTATATGCCGCCTATCAGGGCCCATCAGTTCAGCCTATCAATGCCCATCAGTGCAGCCTCATTAGCGCACATCGGTGAAGGAGAAAAATTACCTGTTTTCAAAATTTTAGAACAAACTATTAAACGTTTTTTTTTTTTCAAAATATTAGTCCCTTTTTGTTTTATTTTAGCAAAAAACCCAGCAGCGATTTAATACCACCAAAAGAAAGCTCTATCTGTGTGAAAAAAATGATAAAAAATGTAATTTGGGTAAACTGTACCATGACCGCGTAATTGTCATTCAAAGAGTGACAGCACTGAAAGCTGAAAATTGGTCTGTGCAGGAAGGGGGTTTAAGTGCCCAGTAAGCAAGTGGTTAAAAGCTAAAAATATTCTTTCTTAGGTTGATATAGTGATGAAAGTGTTAGCAACTCTGTTTTCTACTTGCTGTCTGTGTCACTGTTTGGAAGATTCACCCCACTTTATTAGTTCTTGTAACCATTGTCTCTATAATTGAACATTAGAGAAAATCCCAAAAATTGAGTTGTCACCAGAACAGGATTGGAGGGAAAATCTTCCTATGGGGTCACATACTATAGTGACCACTGTCTAATGCCGTGTACACACAACTTTCCGGCAGACTAGGTCCAACGGTCTTCCCGACTGACTTTTCAGCGGAGTTCCCACGGACTTTCCGAATGAACAGACTTGGCCACACACAATCACACCAAAGTCAAACGGATTTGACCGCAATGACGTTCGTCCGGACTAGAATGAGGAAGTTCATAGCCAGTAGCCAATAGCTGACCTAGTGTCGGTTTTCATCCGTCGGACTAGCATACAGACGAACAGATTTTTCAACTGGCCTCGAGGCCGTCAGAAAGATTTGAAAAATGTTCTAAATCTAAAGTCCATCTGATTTTTCGACAGCAAAGTTCCGGTGAAGCCCACACACGGTCGAATTGTCCGACGGATTTGTTCCGTCGGACCATTGCTGTCGAAAAGTCCGCCCGTGTGTACACAGCATAAGAGGGTTTCTTTTACTTTGGATTTCCTTTCAATTCCTGTTGTTTCTACAATCCTGTGGACACACAGCCAGCCATTTCAAATTGACAAGGGTTTTAACTCTTAGCTATTCTATTAAAAATATAAAATGTTTGGGATATTTATACTTTATTAAAGCAATTTCAAACACTCAAATTGCCATAAAATGTGTAACAAAAAGTTTTTCAGTGCTAGAATACCTGCTGTCCTGCCCCTGCAAGGTAAAGAATTGATGTAAGGATGGAAATAGGCAGTTATAACCATATTGATGTGTCCTTGACTTTAGTGAAATTGCATGCACATAGTCCCATGGGTATGCATCAAATTAAATTTTAATAAATATGATTAAGTTATTCTTGTTATACTACTTAGGGATGGCAACCTGTATGATTTTACAACCCTAAAGCACCATACACACTAATGCCGCATACACACGATCGGTAATTCTCGTCAAAAAAAGCTCTGGTGGTTTTCCCGACGGAATTCCGCTCAAGCTGTCTTGCCTACACATGGTCACACCAAATTCCGATCGTTTAGAACGCAGTGACATACAACACGTACGACAGGACTAGAAAAAGGAAGTTCAATAGCCAGTAGCCAATAGCTTCCGTCTCGTAGTTGAATCTGAACATGCGTGACGGAATTGCATACACACGATCGGAATTTCCGATAGAAGGTTTTTCTGTCGGGAAAATTGAGAACATGCTATCAATTCTTGGCTGGCGGCTAAATTCCGATGGAGCATACACACGGTCGCATTTTCCAATGAAAAACTCTTATCGGTCTTTTTCTGGCCAGAATTCTGATCGTGTGTACGCAGCATTATAGATTTTCTGCCGATATTAGTCTTTAGATTTACCAAAACCGTGTAGTGCAAGGGCCTGACTGATTGCATACAAATTGAAACTCCTAAGGTTTGATTACATATTATATGGTTTTGGTAAATCTGAAGGAAAAAATCAGCAGAAAATCTGATAGTGTGTATGGGGGCTTAAAGCCTCGTACACACGATTGGATTTTCGGCAGACAAAGCGCCAGACTTTTGTCCAAAGAGCAAGTCAAATCGTCTGTCAAAAGCAATGTACTAACGATCCGAAAATCCACAGACAGCTCGTCTTCAGACTTTTCCCTTTGGATTTTCATACCGTGTGTACGAGGCCTTAGGTTGGGTTCACACCATCGACACATCCGTTGCACAGCATGGGTCCGGTGCGTGCTGGTTCAATGTTTTAAGTCCGATTATAACCCGAAGTTTGGGCTGAATTCAGACCTGAAATGGACTAAAAAAGGCACACGTTTTTCATGCAAAACGCATCGGACCTGCTGCGGAGATATGTGAACCGGCTCCATAGAGAGCCAGTCACATTCTTCTGCTATACCAATTGGATGCGGAAAGACTCACATCCAAATCACGTAAGTGTTAACCCAGCCTTAAGGTTTGACCTCATATTATATGGTTTTGGTAAATCTGAAGACAAAAATCTGCAGAAAATCTAATAGTGTGTATAGGGTCTAAAGCCTAATACACAGAGTACGATTGTTGGCTAACCGAGTGTCTGATTTTTGTCAAAATGGCATGTGCCAGGATCTTGTCTTGCATACTAATGGTACACAATTGTGCCACAAACACGAACGTAGTGACATACTATGAGGAATTTCAGCTCTTGAGCGCCACCCTTTGGGCCCCTTCTGCTAATTTCGTGTTTGGTGAGCATTGATTCCGAGCATATGTGTTTGTACTTTCGACTTTTGTGTGACAGATTTGTGACTGACCATATGAAAATCTGACGTCAAACTGTTGTCTGCTGAAAATTTACTAGCCTGTCATCCAACATTTATTGGCCAAAAATTGTCAAAAGAAGTGTACTAACGGTAAGATTTTAGGAGACAACAGTCTGTCAACAGACAATTCCCTGCCAACAATTGTACCGTGTGTACAAGGCTTTAGGCTAGATCCACACCTATGCATTTTTAGTGCTTTTTGCATTTTGCAGATTTGCACTACAGAACGTGTTCCATAGGAAACCATGTTAAATGGACTGTAGTGCAAATCTGCAAAATTCAAAAAGCACTAAAACTGCATAGGTGTGAATCCAGCCTAAGATAATAAGCATCACTAGTCTTAGTAAACTCTTGCTATAGATACATATTACATGAATACATTGTTGGGAATTCGGAGATAAGGAAGGAACTCTTCAAAAGTTCCTGGAAGCAAGTATAATTTTGCATAGATATGGAGAAAGGCTCCATACATTAAATCCTGGCACTTCATCCCCTTGGTATGCAGAGACTCATTCCTCTGCAATGAACGGTTCTACTATCATTACTCTACAATGGAGGGACCAGCTCTTTAAATTGTTGATGTGGTCATCACCAACCTCTCTGATAACCTCTCTATGACTAAGCCACTTAGTATCGGTATTGCACTTCTCAGAGGCTGTAATGGTGAGATCACTGCTTCTGATTATCCACGCCTGAACACCTGCTATAATCATCCATCTTCAATGTATTCATACTGATACACGCTGCATTAACATCTTTTGTTTTCTATCAAGAAATAAACATGCATGTAGTCCAGCACTGAGGAGCTACCCATGCACACATAATCTGTGTGAGCTCACAAAGGACCCAAACGTGTTGATAACATTTGGATGAGTTCATACGAAACAGTGATTGAGTACGTTGAATTTAAATATTTTATTTTTGTAAATAGGCACGCACAATGTAAAGTTAGCAACACTTACAATCTCTTTCAGTCATTTTTCTTTAAAGCAGAACTTCATCAGGGACCCAAAGGGTAAGGGACAGGTGAGTGTCCTTTACAGTATTTTTTAATACAGGTCGAAGATCCTCTTTAACATTTTGATCACAAGATTCTTAAAGGAGTTGTAATGGCTGAAAGTTTTTTTTTATGTTAATGTATTCTCTACATTAGAGTACAAAACCTTCTGCATGTATCCTCAATAACCCAACACACCCCCCAACCCCCAATTTCTTACCCTTGCCCGAACTTGACTCATCACTGTGCTTGAGAGCAGAGGCTATCTCCGCTCCCTCAATCCTCATAGACTCAGCCATTGGCTCCCACTGCTGTCAATCACAGACAATGAGGAATGAGCAGGGGGCTGGGCTGAGCTGCGCTGTGTGTATTTATGGACACACGGAGCCAGCTTGGAAGCGAACATGGAACAGTGCCATCACAGCAAGCAGTTTGCTATGGTGGGCACTTGGTGGAGGGGGAGGAGCCAGGAGCGTTGGTGAGAGACCTGAGAAGAGGAGAATCGGGGCTGCTCTGTGCAAAACCATTGCACAGAGTGGGTAAGTATAATATATATAATATGTTTGATATTTTTAAAAATACAATTTATACAAAATGTATCAGAGTTTCTTTGTGTGTTTGTTGGGTATATATAGGAGAGGTGATCAACTAGAAAGATGTGCCAGTGGAGGGTATCATCACTATAGTAAATATGTTGCAACAAAAGGTAAGTAGTAGGTTTTTAAATATCTCTCTAGTGATCACACAAGTACACTTATACACTTATGTAAAAAAAAATATGTACAAAATCTTTATTTTAACAGTAAAATATTTAAAAACTCGTATCAGATTGTCATGGCTTGCATACTGATACCAGCAAAACATTAACCACTACAAACATGAATGGCTGTTTGTCGAGATAAGGAACTAGGGTCAACGCGTTTCATGGAAATTACTGCTTCTTAAGGACCTCTTAAATGTACATGATCACAAAAGTGGATTCTAAGAACAAAATATAAATATGAGTATAATTTTCAGAATTGCTCTACTCTGAGGATGATCTTTCTCCCATGGCTTGGGGAGATTATACCTCACATGATATTCCACCAGTACATCTCTGTGTACTGTGTGGTCTAGTTACAAGATTCATGAAAAGTATATAAATTGAAATCTTCCAGAAAAATGTATCGCATTTAGATATATTGCTTGCTTTCTTTCTCCCCCTCCCCCCCCTCTCAGTCTCTGCTTGGGGATAGGTATTTTGTTTCTTTTCCTGACCCAATGATTATTATAAATACATGTACCGTATTACATGCACCTTACTTTTAAGAGGGAAGTGTCAGGAAAAAAAATTCAATTTTAAATAAAGAACTTTGAAGCAAAATAAGGGTCACAGCCCATCAATGCAACCTGATCAGTGTCCAACTGCAGCCTCTCCACTGCCCATTAATGCAGCCTGCTTAGTCCCCATCTGCAACCTTGCCATTGCCCATCTGCAGGCTCGCCATTGCCTATTAATGCAGCCTGCTCAGTGCCCATCTGCAGCCTCACCATAGCCAATTAATGCAGCCTGCTCATTGGCCATCTGTAGCCTCACCATTGCCCATTTGCAGCCTCCCCAGTGCCAATTAATTCAGCCTGCTCATTGCCCATTTGCAGCCTCTCCAGTGCCAATTAATGCAGCCTGCTCATTGCTGATCTGCAGCCTCTCCATTGCCCATCTGCAGCCTTGCCATTGCCAATTAATGCAGCCTGCAGTGCCATCTGTATCCTCGCCAGCGGCAATTAATGCAGCCTGCAATGTGCCGAGCAACAGCCTTGCCAGTGCCGGGTTACACAGAGCCGCAATCTCCTGTGTACCCGGCGCTCAGTCACACACAGTCCCGCTTCCTGGCCCAGCTCATATGATAGACACAACAGTAGTCCACTGCCAGGCCAGGATGCAGGACTGTGTGTGACTGAGCACCGGGTACACAGGAGATTGTGGCTGTGTGTAATCCAGTGGCGCCCACCCCCTCCTTCCCCTAAGAGATAGCAGGAACCAGTGTATAACATGCACACACAATTTCCCCAGGTCTTCAAGGGAAAAAAGTGCATGTTATACGCCGATAAATGTGGTAATTATTTTTTGATGTTCTGCAAATTTTATATATATATATATATATATATATATATATATATATATATATATATATATATATATTGTTCTTATACTACACTTTTGTGATGTACAATAAAAAGGTCCTGAAGAAGCGGTCATTTCTGCGAAACACGTTGACCCTAGTTCCTCATCTCGATAAACAATTATAAATGTTTGTAGTGGATAATGTTTTGCTGGTATCAGTATGCAAGCCATGACAATTTGACATGGGTTTTTAAATATTTTATTGTTAAAATAAAGATTTTGTACATATTTTTTCTTACATATACAACATTTTGCAGACTGTACAATCAGATTGTAATGTATGCTTCTAAGTCCTATGATGTATATCTACCTGTTATGGTAAACTTGAATAAAATGTTACAGTGGTAATAATATAGTAATAAATCCCATAATTAGACCAAGCTGAAATGTTATTTTCCAATGTTTAAAGGAGCATTCCTGGAATAAAAGAAAGGGAGAAAGTTCTAAGTCTACTAAGAGAGATACTATTTCATGTGGGATGTTGGGGTAATGGTAGTAATTCCCTCTTTCTGGCTTCTTTTTTACAGCTTTAATACAGCTACCGTATATAGCTTTTGTCTCTCTGTGCTCACCAAGACATAAGATGGCAATTTAACCAGTTCCCGACCAGCGCACGCCAATGTACATCGGCAGAATGGCACGGGCAGGCATATTGGCGTACAGGTACGTCCAATCTTTAATGCCGCCCTGCCATCGTGAGTCCGGTCGCGGGTTCCACGGACTCGATTGCCGCAGGCATACCCGCGATCGTCTTACAGGGCGGCTGAACGGAGAGATGCCATTGTAAACAGCATCTCACCATTCTGCCTAGCAACAAGTGACGCTAATCTCTGCTCCATGTGATTGGAGCAGAGATCAGTGTTCACTAAATGAAAGCCCAGCCCCCAACAGTTAGTAACACACCCCTAGGAACACTTAACCCCTTCACTGCCAGTGTCATTTACACAGAAATCAATGTATTTGTATAGCAGTGATTGCTGTATAAATGACAATGGTCCCAAAAATGTGTCAAAAATGTCCGATGCGTCCGCCATAATGTCGCAGTCACAATAAAAATCGCTGATCGCCGCCATTACTAGTAAAAAAAATAATTATTAATAAAAATGCCATAAAACTATCCCCTATTTTGTACACGCTATAACTTTTGCGCAAACCAATCAATAATCGCTTATTGCAATTTTTTTACCAAAAATATGTAGAAAAATACGTATCGGCTTAAATGGAGGGAACAATTTTTTTTATATATATATTTTTTGGGGATATTATATTATATATATTATAACAAAAAGTAAAAAATAATGCGTTTTTATCAAAATTGTCGCTCTATTTTTGTTTATAGCGCAAAAAAGAAAAACCGCAGGGGTGATCAAACACCACCAAAAGAAAGCTCTATTTGTGGGAAAAAAGGGACGTCAATTTTGTTTGGGAGCCACGACGCACGACCGCGCAATTGTCAGTTAAAGCGACGCAGTGCCGAATCGCAAAAATGGTCTGGTCCTTGGCCAGCAAAATGGTCCGGGGCAGAAGTGGTTAAGTCTCACCACAATATTCTTAAAATAGTTTATTTTAATTACCTTAGTGACATTTAGTAAGAAATAAGACTCACACCCAAGCAGGAATAAATGTCTTTTATAGGTTTACACAACTCAAAGCATTTAGAAATAACAAGGTAAAAATAGCCTAAATACATTACTACATGCAATAAGATACAATAACAAGATCAGCTGCATTCACTTTCAATCCAAAAGATTTCCCACACAGTACAGTTTTTCTGCCACTAGATGTCCTCAGTCCGATGGCCGGCATCATTCGCAGGGATATGCAATTAGTGGACCTCCAGCTGTTGCAGAACTACAAGTCCCATCATGCAGGGCCATCTTTAATATTGATTGGACCCTGGGCAAAAATGTTCTTAGGGCCCCCTCCCCCATGCAATTTCGCTCTCCACTTTCTCTGAGACATACAATAAATAGCAGCAAGACTTAAAATAAGTTTACTGTATCAGACCAGGCAGCGATTGCGATTGGTTGCCAGAGGTTACAGCATATTATTACGGCTTACTGACTGGTTGCTAGAGGTTACAGCACTCCTTAAGGCTCACTGATTAGTTGCTAGAGGTTACAGCACATTTCTGCTTGTTGATTGGCTGCTAGAGATTACTGTACAGTAATACTGCTCACTGGTTGCAATAGGTTACAGCACATCATCTCCTCACTGCAGGGGGGCATGATATACCTATGAATGCTGCCTTTATTTACATATCAATGCCGTTGGCCCCAGCTATTTCCATATGCATGTGACTGCTATTTACATATGAATGCCAGTATTTACATGTAAACACAGGGTCTGCAGGTGAGTCATCTGTACACAACAATAGGGCAGAGCTGGGCAGCATTAGTAGCAGCACAGGACTAAAACTTCAAGGGAATGTAAACTGGGATAGTTGGCAAATATGAGGCAGCTGCTTTGGGCCCCACAACAATGACAGGGCCCTGGGCAGCTGCCCCTTTTGCCCTGCCTTAAAGACGGCCCTGCCATCATGCCTCTGCCTCTGGGTGTAATGCTTATGGCTGTCAGAGCCTTGCTATGCCTCATGGGACTTGTAGTTCTGCAACAGCTGGAGGTCCGCTAATTGCATAAAGTAACCCAGATTTTCCTGACCTAGCCTGTGATTGAACAGTAAAAGGAGAAGCAGTACAGCGCTGAGCTCCACTCTTTGTCACTTTTCCTTTTCCTTTTCTTTTAGCATGCTTCCTGTCAGCACATTAATTGATTGGAATCTTGTGCTGCTTGGCCCCCATGCTGTACAGGGACTGCAAAAGGCTGTTACCAGGTCAAATTTAGGTACTTAAACTGCTTGCAATAAAAAATGCATTAAATGTTTTATTTGTCAGGATGCTTCTGCGATAATGTGGACCCTTCAGCTACACAGAACAGGAAATCCCACAGGAAGCAGTAAGTATACTGGAAAGAACCTGGGAACTGGAACAGAGGAACATGTCCCTCTCTGGAATGGTGTCTCATCAAGGGTAACAGAGAGAACCTAGGGGAGCTCAAACTGAAGAAAATGTCTCTCACTAGAACTGCGTATTACCAAGGGTGGGCGAGGAAGCCCACTGGAGAAAGAAGGACCTAGGATCTGTAAGGAGGAACACAGTCCTCACTGAAATGCCATCTTGCCAAGGATGTAAGAGGAAGCAAACTGAAACAAAGAGGACCTGGGAGCCATTGAAACTGCATCTCACCAAGGGAGCATAAAGAAGCCCGGTGGAGCTGGAATGGAGGAACACAGCACTTGCACATGTCCATGTGAGAGCAGGTAATGCAGGATCTCCCAAGGTGCAAAGTCTAGGGGCAAGTCTGTATGCACCAGGGACCCTCTTATGGGGGTTTGGACTGGTTAACTGTGCTAACCTGAAGTTGTGACTCCCTAGGTTCACCCTGCTCTAAGCACCAAAGACCACAGAGAACTGACTCGCATCAGGAAAACAGCAGGATGCCTCGGACTGGACCAGTCAACAGGACTGCAGATGACACTGCAGCAGACAGGCAAAGCAGGATCCATATGATTATATAGTATTAATATAATACAGAATTTATATAATAGTTTGCACAGCACTTTACAACATGAGCGATTTCAGGGATCATTTAAAAGCAAGCTGAGTAGGAAATAATCTGACAGATTGGGGTTGGGAATTCCATAGGATTGGAGAGGCTCTGGAAAAGTTCTGGAGGCTAGCATGGGAGGAGGTGACAAGGGAGCTAGAGAGGAGGAGGTCTTGGAAGGAATGAAGAGAACAAGTAGGTATTTTTAGAATAGGATAGTGATATAGCTTGGGGCAGAGTTGTGGATGGCTTTCTAAGTTGTTGTTAGTATTTTGAATGTAATTCATTGGGTGAGTGGAAGCCAGTGGAGGGATTGATAGAGAGGAGTAGCAGACACTGAGGGGTTGGTAAGGTGGATGGGTCTGGTAGCAGCGTTCATAATGGATTGAAGAGGAAATAGTCTATGTAAAGGTAATCCCGTGAGGAGGACTGAGTTGCAATAGTTGAGGTGAGATATGACTAGAGAGTGGATTAGGAGCTTTGTGGTGTTATTGGTTAGGAAGGGGTGTATCTTGAAGATGTTGCAGAGGTTAAGGCAGCAAGATTTGGACAATGAAGACGTGGGGCCTAAAGAATAGTTTAGAGTCCAGGATTACATCTAGAACCTTGGCATGAGGGGACGAGCTGAAAGTAATGCTATCGATCGTGACAGAAATGAGGAGAAGAGGCACGTTGGGGAGGAAAAAATATGAGCTTAGTTTTGGATAGATTGAGTTTGAGGAAATGGTGACATGCAGGCTGATATGTCTGTTAGTAAACTAGTGATACTTGAGGAGACTGAACGAGTGAGCTGAGAGGTAGAGAGATAAATTTGGGTGTCGTGGACATAGAGATGGTATTGGAAGCCATGGGAGATTATCAGCTGACCCAGCAGGAGGTGTAGATCGAGAATAGAAGAGATCCAAGAACGGAACCTTGGGGGATCCCGACGGAGAAAGGGAGAGGAAGAAGTAGAATTGTAAGTAAGATGTGGAGTCACGGAGACCAAAGGAGTGGAGTTTTTTGAGGAGAAGGTCAACCATATCAAAGGCAGCAGAGAGCTCCAGGAGTAGGAGTACAGAATAGTGTGCAAAGAACCAACAATAGGGGACCTTTTCACTTTAAGAAATGTTTACAGTTTCTACAGTATAAAATGACAATTTTATTATTATTAATTTCTACTTTAATAAACATCAATATGATGTATTTGTGTTCAGTATACAAGCCAGTTTATCTTCGCCTTACCTGCTAATTCTAATTAAAGCAGTATTAAACCCAAAAGTAAACATTTATTTGTATTTTTTAGGCTTTCTTTTTTCTATTTTCATCTGACGATACACCCAGGAAGTCTGTTGTTTTTCAAGAGAAAAAGATTTACAAATGTATCAGTTTAAAGTGTTGTGACAAAACCTATTACCACTGACGGTTGCTTACAAAGATCAGCTTTTAAAAGAAAAGTGGGGGAGGGGTCCCCCTTTTATACTTACAGTGGTGTGAAAAAGTGTTTGCCCCCTTCCTCATTTCCTGTTCCTTTGCATGTTTGTCAGACTTAAGTGTTTCGGAATATCAAACCAATTTAAACAATAGTCAAGGACAACACAAGTAAACACAAAATGCAATTTGTAAATGAAGGTGTTTATTATTAAAGGTGAAAAAAAATCCAAACCATCATGGCCCTGTGTGAAAAAGTGATTGCCCCCTAAGCCTAATAACTGGTTGGGCCACCCTTAGCAGCAACAACTGCAAACAAGCGTTTGCGATAACGTGCAATGAGGCTTTTACAGCGTCCTGGAGGAATTTTGGCCCACTCATCTTTGCAGAATTGTCCTAATTCAGTTACATTAGATTTTCGAGCATGAACGGCCTTTTTAAGGTCATACCACAACATCTCAATAGGATTCAGGTCAGGACTTTGGCTAGGCCACTCCAAAGTCTTCATTTTGTTTTTCTTCAGCCATTTGGTGGTGGACTTGCTGGTGTGTTTAGGATCATTGTCCTGCTGCAGAACCCAAGTTAGTTTCAGCTTGAGTACACGAACAGATGGTCAGACATTCTCCTTCAGGATCTCTTGGTAGACAGCAGAATTCATAGTTCCTTTTATCACGGCAAGTCTTCCAGGTCCTGAAGCAGCAAAACAGCCCCAGACCATCACACTACCACCACCATATTTTACTGTTGGTATAATGTTCTTTTTATGAAATGCAGTGTTCCTTCTACGCCAGATATACTTGGACACACACCTTCCAAAGAGTTCCACTTTTGTCTCATCGGTCCACAGAATGTTTTCCCAAAAGTCTTGGGGATCATCAAGATGTGTTGTGGAGAAATTGAGACGAGCTTTGATGTTCTTTTTGCTCAGCAGTGGTTTTCTCCTTGGAACTCTGCCATGCAGGCCATTTTTGCCCAGTCTTTTCCTGATGGTGGAGGCATGAACGCTGACCTTAACTGAGGCAAGTGAGGCCTGCAGTTCCTTGGACGTTGTTGTGGGGTCTTTTGTGACCTCTTGGATGAGTCGTCGCTGCGCTCTTGGGGTAATTTTGGGCGGCCGGCCACTCCTGGGAAGGTTCACCACTGTTCCATGTCTTCGCCATTTGTGGATAATGGCTCTCACTGTGGTTCGCTGGATTCCCAAAGCTTTGGAAATGGCTTTATAACCCTTTCCAGACTGATAGATCTCAATTACTTTCTTTCTCAATTGTTCCTGAATTTTTTTGGGTCTCGGCATGATGTGTAGCTTTTAAGGATCTTCTGGTGGACCTTACTGTGTCAAGCAGCTCCTATTTAAGTGATGCCTTGATTGTGAACAGGTGTGGCAATAATCAGGCCTGGGTGTGGCTAGAGAAATTGAACTCAGGTGTGGACAACCACAGTTATAGTATGTTTTAACAAGGGGGGCAATCATTTTTTCACACAGGGCCATGATGGTTTGGATTTTTTTTCACCTTTAATAATAAACACCTTCATTTACAAATTGCATTTTGTGTTTACTTGTGTTGTCCTTGACTATTGTTTAAATTGGTTTGATGTTCCGAAACACTTAAGTGTGACAAACATGCAAAGGAACAGGAAATGAGGAAGGGGGCAAACACTTTTTCACACCACTGTACCTAGGTGGATGCAACATAGGACCGATGCTGCATCTGTCCCCCGGCATCTCTACACTGAGAACCGAGCCATCGAACACTGCCGATGGCTCAGTTCTCACAGATCCCCGAGAGGAGAGCTGCTGCCTGTCAAGCAGGAGCTCTCCTCTCTGCTCCTCCATGCTCAATGGGGCGCTGAGCTGTGGAGGCGTGGGGAATTACCGTCACAGTCTCTCAGGCGCTCGCTGAGTGGCTGAGACGGGCATCAGTCCAGGGACCTGGCGGACCCCGACTTCATTGTCGGGATGACGTGGTGCCTGAACTGATTCCAGTAATGTCAGCAGAGAGCGGACTTCAGACCGCTCTCTGCTGAAAACGGGTCACAGGAGTGCAATTAGTTTTGCAGAGGAGAAGCCCAGCCAAACGAGCTCAGGCTGGACTTCTCTTTTTAATTATTCATATAAAGCCTTTATCTCAAAAGGAAAAAAAGCTTGTGAAGTTACTTGCATGGCTGCAGTGTGAGCTGGAGTTTTACCTCAATGTGTTAGTGTATTTAAATCTGCTAGTACATCTAAGGCTGGCCATACATTATACAATTTTCTTATTTATTTTCCTTTAGCATTACCTACCAGCTATGTAGTACAGTGCAAGGGTCTGCCTGATTGCATACAAAATGAAAGTGTTTAGATTTGACCTCATATTATATGGTTTTGATTCATCTAAAGGAAAATTGTAATAATAAAATCTGCAAAATGCAAAAAGCACTAAAACTGCAAAGGTGTGAATCCAAACTAATATGGGAGGTGTGACACTGTGCAGATCACCACGTTAAAACATAAGGAAAAAAGCCCAAAAAAAGGGAAATAGATTAGCCACAACATCTAATGATTGATAAGCTACAATAAAATTGCATATTTTGTTTTGGCTTTAATACCACTTTAAAGTTTTACATTTGCTCAAACTATGCTGGGAACCAGAGATGATATAATGAATTGAGATCCCTGAAAAGCTGAATTTTCTACAGTCATGCATACGTTTTTTTTTTTTTTTTTTCTGAGCATAGCTTTATAAGATTTTTTTTTTCTTCTTCTTCTTTAGTTGTATTTACATCATTTTAGTGCAGCATTGGTACAGAACAATACTGTCCATACATTCTTCATGATGCATGGCAGGGGAATGCATTGCAGATAAAGTCATCAAAAGGTCATCCATGTGAACCCTAGTCTACTCTAGTTTTTGGATGAGTGTAAACTTTGACATTTCCATTTGTAAATTGTGAGTCATAGCCAGCATTCCTCCATACAATGGACAGGAGAAGGTGAATGCGACAGGCACCTGCCTCACCTGTGCAGTCATTGTGATCAGATCACTCAGGTGTAGGGATGGAGGAGGGATGGTGGGGGGAAGGTGTAGGGATGGGGGATTAGTCAGCACACACAATGACAGGGGATACCAGCAGGAAGGAATGAAGAGATCTGGGAGGTAGAAGTCATTGTGATCAGAGCACACAGGTGTAGGGATGGTGGAGAGAAGGTGTAGGGATGGTGGATTAGTCAGCACACACAATGACAGGGGATACCAGCAGGAAGGAATGAAGAGATCTGGGAGGTAGAAGTCATTGTGATCAGAGCACACAGGTGTAGGGATGGTGGAGAGAAGGTGTAGGGATGGTGGATTAGTCAGCACACACAATGACAGGGGATACCAGCAGGAAGGAATGAAGAGATCTGGGAGGTAGAAGTCATTGTGATCAGAGCACACAGGTGTAGGGATGGTGGAGAGAAGGTGTAGGGATGGTGGATTAGTCAGCACACACAATGACAGGGGATACCAGCAGGAAGAAATGAGAGCCCGTTCACACAGGGGCAACTCAGGATCCAACTTCAGGTCGCCCCAAGTCGCGCTGTTGAGAATAGCAATGTTAGTTAATGGAACCATCTTAATGTACACTACAGCAGTACAGCACTATTCCGACTTCAAAAAAGGTTCCTGTACTACTTCAATCCGACTTCTAGGCGACTGGTACCCATTGATTCCAATGGAAGTCGCCTCCAAGTCGGATCTCCATCTATATTGAAGCGACAATGTCGCCTCTTTCACAGAATAATCAGCTCTCAAGGGGGAACTCCACGCCAAATTTTAAATAGAAAACCGGCATGGGTTCCCCCTCCAGGAGCATACCAGGCCCTTAGGTCTGGTATGGATTTTAAGGGAAACCGCCCTACGCTGAAAAAACGGTGTGGGTTTCCCCCTAAAATCCATACCAGACCCTTATTTGAGCACGCAGCCCAGCCGGTCAGGAAAGGGGGTGGGGACGAGCAAGCGCCCCCCCTCCTGAACCATACCAGGCCACATGCCCTCAACATGGGGGGTGGGTGCTTTGGGGAAGGGGGGCGCCCTGCGGCCAACCACCCCAAAGCACCTTGTCCCCGTGTTGATGAGGACAAGGGCCTCTTCCTGACAATCCTGGCTGTTGGTTGTCGGGGTCTGCGGGTGGGGGGCTTATCGGAATCCGGGAGCCCCCTTTAATAATTAGAGCACATAGGTGTAAGGATGATAGAGGGATAAGGGAGGGATGTTGTGGGGATAGTATAGGGATGGGGGATTGGTCAGCACCAGGGACTGAACTCAATGGACAGCTTGGAGTCTTGGACCAATGGTAAAGCAGAAAAATTGCAGCTCAAAAGCTCCAGACCTGTTGAAGACACCCACCCTATACAATCTTGCAGGTGCTGGCTCTGCTCAAATAAGGAAGGAAGGAAAGATCCTGGACGGCTGCACACCGCTGAAGGCATATTTACTGAAAGATTAAAATCCAAAAACAGTCATATCTTAAGCATAGAAAACAGGTGAGAAGAGCTAACACGTTTCACATCACAATAGATGCTTAGTCATAGCTATGACTAAGGGGGGGTGGAGGCTCCCGTCCCTGTGCTACGGCGAAGTGGACCAGGGGTGGTGGAGGCTATGCAAAACCTGCTGGTGTAAAGGTGACCTGGAGCGGTTTGTAGCTGAAAGGGAAGCCTTCTGATGGGGATGGAGAACCACTGGGTCTGCACTGAAGGGTCGGGTCCCTGGCCTTCTGGCCTGGATTGATGTGGTCCTTGCTCTGGTCAGTTTTTAGGCAGAGCTTCCAAAACTTCAGGCCTTCCTGGCTGGGGTGGGGGCTATGCTAGTTCGGGCTGTTGGTCAGGGTTGCAACGTAAAGCCAGTGGTGAATGTGTCCCTGAAGTGGCAGTTCAGGGGTGCTGTACAATCACTGTGATGGAAATCACTTTGATTTATGGCACCAAGGTCACTTTACCACAACACACGTTTTTTGCACCTGTCTCTAGGGCCGAGCTTTTTGGCAATGACCAGGGGAAAATTTTATTCCTGACCGGAGGGCTGGCCATTGTATTACACAATGGTCACTTTTCACTTTCCTTTACTTCCTTCTCCCCACTCTTTTTTTTTTATTTATCCCCTGTGTTGTTACTTTTATGTATTTTTTTTGTTTGGTGTATATACATTTTGTCACTGTGTGATTAGTAGAGTGTAGGTCGTCGGGCCTGCCCTGAACGTCTTGTGAGGGAGTGGACATAAGCCTTCTTGCTTGGTTCGTCCTCTCTCAGGGGGTCTCCCTTCGGGGGAGCCCCACCGAGTACTTGGGTGGGTCTGTTTCAGCAGACCTTCCAGAGAAAGGGGTCTGTCTGGTTTCGGCCAGATGGACCAACTGGGTACCTCAGTCCCCGTCTGAAGCCAATGCCCTGGGCTATCAGGGTAAGGTCCTTCCTAGTGGAGGACAGTGTTGCACGTTTTGTGTCACTCGTTATGTGTTTGCACTTTTTTTGGCACCGGGTAGAGTTTTTGGGTGTAAATAAATAAATAATAATTGTAATGTAATGTAAAAAAAAAAAAAAAAAATGTTTTATTATTTATCTGTTTACTGTGAAATTACTGGTTTGAATTTATAACTTCAAACTTCTGTAATTTGCCAGTTAAACCACCTGCTTGAGTACAGATTTTGTAAATATAGTGAATTAAAGAAAAAAAATATATATATATAATAATTATCTGTATATTACTTACTTATGGTAATTAACCCTTTGCCACTCAGGACACTTTTCTCCTACATGTAAAAAGCATAATTTTTTTGATAGAAAATTACTCAGAACCCACAAACATTATATAAATATATATAAAAAAAATATATATAATATATATATGATATTTTAGCAGACATCTGGGGAATAAAATGGTGCTCATTGCAACTTTGTATGTCACACGGTATTTGCGCAGCAATATTTCAAACGCTCTGTTTTGTTTTTTTTGTGGAAAGAAACTGTTTCATGAATAAAAAAAACCCACTAAAGTTAGCCATATTTGTTTGTATAATGTGAAAGATGATGTTATGCGGAGTGAATAAATACCTAACATGTCACGCTTTAAAATTGCGCACACTTGTGGAATGGTGCCAAACTTCAGTACTTAAAAATCTCACAAGGAGACACTGTAAATATTTTTACAGGTTACATGTTTAGAGTTACAGAGGAGGTCGGTGCTAGAATTATTGCTGTAACGTTCGCGGTGTATGTAACCTGTGTGTATCTGGCTCTGATACAAGCCAGTGCCTCACCAGCCACTCACCGCACATGCCTGGTCAGCACACACAATGACAGGGGATACCAGAAGGAAGGAATGGAGAGATCTAGGAGGTAGAAGTTCTTGTGATCAGAGCACACAGGTGTAGGGATGGGGGAGAGAAGGTGTAGGGATGGGGGATTAGTCAGCACACACAATGACAGGGGATACCAGCAGGAAGGAATTGAGAGATCTGGGAGGTAGAAGTCATTGGAGTATAAGCTGATTTCTGGGAAGTGGAGGATGTAAGAGATAAGCCTGGTGGGAGGAGGTGATGGAAGGGGCAGGACACCCTCTGGGAGGAGGCACACACACTATTTGTAGCTGGGATCTGCAGCTCTGATCACAGACATCTTCACCAGCACACCATGATGATGATGCCGGGGATCTGCTGCCTGCTGGCTCTGCTGCCCTTCACCATACAAGCTGCCCCCTCCAGGGATCAGACCCCCACCGACATCCCCACTAACTACAGAGAAGCCCAACATGCAGCCCGACTCGCCCTTCACTACTTCAACTACCAATCCGGCTCTCCCCATCAGCTGCTTGATGTGACAGATGTCAAAAAAGCCACCCTTATGGTAAGTGACAACAGTAACCTGCAGCAACCAATCAGATTTAATCTGCATCTTGTAGTTACTTCACTTTCTGCACAGTTCTCTGTTACTTTCTTCACTTGCTTTCAAAATGTTTCAATCAGATTTCCTAATCATTTTCCTCTCCATGTTCATACACTATTATTATTATTATTATTATTATTATTATTATTATTATACAGGATTTATATAGTGCCAACAGTTTGCACAGCGCTTTAAAACATGAGGGCAGACAGTACAGTTACAATCCAGTTCCATACAGGAGGAATTAGGGGGCCCTGCTCATTATGCCGCGTACACACAATCGTAAATTCAGCCAGCAAAAGACCGTTGAGAGCTTTTGGTCGGAAAATGCGATTGTGTGTATGCTCCATCGGACCTTTGCTGGCCGAACAAGCAAAAGATTGAGAGCATGTTCTCAATTTTTCGGTCGGAAAAAGTTCCTATGCAAAAAATGCATTCGTGTGTATGCAATTCCGACACGCAAAAACTCACACATGCTCAGATTCAACTACGAGACGGAAGCTATTGGCTACTCGCTATTGAACTTCCTTTTTCTAGTCTTGTCATATGTGTTGTACTTCACCATGTTCTTGACCGTCGGAATTTGGTATGACCATGTGTATGGAAGACAACTTGAGCGAAATCCTGTCGGAATTCCGTCAGGAAAACCATCAGAGCTTTTTCCGACCAAAATTCTGATCGCGTGTATGCGCCATTAGAGCTTACAATCTAGGAACAGTATAAATCATTCTGCTTCGTATATTATGTATACACATGTTGAGGGGGAACGTTGGTTGGTAATAATCAGTATAATGGTGGCCATACACACTTTTGATTATTTGTTTTTTTCCACCCGATCAATGTGCAATTTGATAAAATCAATCAAAATCACAATTGCTTCCCTTCTGATCAATTTAGGCTCAACTTCATTCCAACTGGATCAAACTGATTCAATTGGCCAGGGCAAAAATGTATCAATTAGTTTGCATTGATCAGCAGCACCCTGATACTACATTCATGAATACAGTCATATTTTGATCGATCAGATTATGAGATTACATGGTAAAAACAAAGAAGTCCTCAGTTTCGCTCATAAATTATGCTCATACCTTCACCAAGTGTGATATATCAGCCAAATTGGATTGTTGACTATAGATTGGTTATTGCTGTAAAAAAAATCATCATATATTGAAGCATGTATGGCCACCATGAGGTTAACCATACACTCACTATACTGTTTGTACATTCTCCTTTACCACTACTATCGATTGTATAGTAATAATGCATGGATGTTGTAAACTAATCTACTAGATTGCTTAAAGTGGACCTTCAGTCATTTTTTCCTCTTTCCATCTATTAAATCTTCTGCCCTTGTTGTTCTTTTAACTTTGGATAGTTTTTTTTTCTCCCAGTAAATACCTTATACAGCCCACTTCCTTTCTTGTCTGGTCATTAGCCTAGGCTTATGACATCATGTACAATTCTCTCTCACTCTCCTAAGAGTTTGCCAGGGAGGGGGGATGAGTCATAAGAGGGCCAATGAAAGCTGCAGAGTTGGAGTTGTGTCTGTGTAAAGCCAGGCAGTAAACAGGCAGCAGCTTCAGCTGCCCACAGTTAAAATGGTTGCAGCCAGACTCAGTGGAGGGAGATTGCTGCAGCATATTTGGCAAGTACAGAATCAAAGTATATATAAAATAATATACAAAGTGGTTTGAGAGAAGCTTCAGAATGGCAAATATGTTTTTATTACAAATGATGTGAGCAGACTGCAGTTAGTCTTTAAGCTGGTCTTTGTAATTGTATTACATTGTTTTGGTAAAGCTCCCCATAGATGGATTGAAATTTGGCCATTTCACCAAGGAAAGCATGAATTTTGAATGGCTGTTCTCGGTCAACAGAAGTCAAACTAACAATCAACTTCTGTCTGTTGGAAAACTTTTGCAGCCAGCTGATCGCTGTACTCTGACAGTGGGAAGGAATTCTTCATCCGCCTCAAATGTGTGAATAGGAGAATCCATTTGTTTTTTTGTTTTCAATTGGCCCCCTGGCCATACACTATGCAATCTGATTGTACATTCCTTTTTAAAGTAGCCATACACTGTGCAATCTGATTGTACCATCTCTGTGCAAACTCCTTAACATTTACCAAACGTTTATAAAATAAGGACAAATCTAAACAATCCATTGGACTTCAATATATATATTCAGGCAGGCTCTTACGCTACATAGTTGATGGTAGATCTAAACGATCTAGTACAATCACATTGTATAGTGTATGGTCGGCTTGAAATTTACCAACTATGTAATGTAAGGGCTTGTGATAAACGTGTTCAGTTGGTATTAAATCACTCAAACCCTTGTTGCACTACATAGCTGATGGTAGATCTAAAGCAGGGGTAATAAATTAAAATTCAAGGAGGTCCGGTCGCCAAAATTTTCTTTGGGCCGAGGTCCGAATCTCAAGTCTGTGCTATGACTCAGAAAGATTGTAGTCACTGTATATCTATCAAAAACATGAGAAATGTACAATTTCCTTAGCATTTCAACAATATTTATTGTCAAGTTTCAGTTACAATAATAAACATGTGGACAGTTGGAACTAGGATAGCTTTACAATAAAATATGCCCATCAGCGTGCCCCCATAACAGTGCGCCTTTACATGAGTTGTCCCCATAACAGTGCGCCTTTACATGAGTTGTCCCCATCACAGTGCCCTTTTACATGAGGTGTCCCCATCACAATGCCCCTTTACATGAGGTGTCCCCATCACAATGCCCCTTTACATGAGGTGTCCCCATCACAGTGCCCCTTTACATGAGGTGTCCCCATCACAGTGCCCCTTTACATGAGGTGTCCCCATCACAGTGCCCCTTTACATGAGGTGTCCCCATCACAGTGCCCCTTTACATGAGGTGTCCCCATCACAGTGCCCCTTTACATGAGGTGTCCCCATCACAGTGCCCCTTTACATGAGGTGTCCCCATCACAGTGCCCCTTTACATGAGGTGTCCCCATCACAGTGCCCCTTTACATGAGGTGTCCCCATCACAGTGCCCCTTTACATGAGGTGTCCCCATCACAGTGCCCCTTTACATCAGGTGCCCCATCACAGTGCCCCTTTACATCAGGTGCCCCATCACAGTCCCCCTTTACATCAGGTGTCCCCATCACAGTCCCCCTTTACATCAGGTGTCCCCATCACAGTCCCCCTTTACATCAGGTGTCCCCATCACAGTGCCCCTTTACATCAGGTGCCCCATCACAGTGCATCTTTAAATCGAGTGCCCCATCACAGTGCCCCTTTACATCAGGCATTCCTGTCAGAGTGTCCCCTTACATCAGATGTTCCCATCAGAGTCCCCCTTAACATAAACTGTGCACATCAGGGTGCCCCTTAACATAAAATAAGGGTCATGCTGATGGGCACATTTTATATTAAGGGGCACTCTGATGGACACAAAACGCGCCCCTTAACTTAAAATTTGCCCATCAGAGTGCCCCTTTTAATATAAAATGTACCCATCAGTGTTGCTCTTAAAATAAAATATGCCCATTAGCGTGCCCCTTAACATGAAATAAGGGTCACACTGATTATGTTAGAAGGCTCTCTGATGGACAAATTTTATTTTAAGGGGCATGCTGATAGGTATATTATTAATATGCACAATGCTGGGCTTTTTTTGTAAGGAGCACATGGGTATATTTTTTATGTGCACACTGATGGGCATGTTTTGTTAAGGTGCCCCTTAACAAAATATGCCCATCGGTGTGCACAATAAAAATATACCTATCAGCGCGCCCCTTAACATAAAATAAGGGTCACGCTGATGGGCACCTTTCATGTTAAGGGGTACTCCGATGGACAAATTTTATTTTGCGGGGCACGCTGATGGGTATATTTTTAATGTGCACATCGATGGGCATATTTTGTAGGGCACATTTTGTTGTGCCCATCAGCGTGCCCCTTAACAAAATATGCCCATTGATGTGCACATTAAAAATAAACCCATCAGCGTGCCCTGCAAAATAAAATTTGTCCATCGGAGTACCCCTTAACAAAGGTGCCCATCAGCGTGACCCTTATTTTATGTTAAGGGGCACGCTGATAGGTATATTTTTATTGTGCACACCGATGGGCATATTTTGTTAAGGGGTGCCTTAACAAAACATGCCCATCAGTGTGCACATAAAAAATATACCCATGTGCTCCTTACCAAAAAAGCCCAGCATTGTGCATATTAATAATATACCTATCAGTGTGCCCCTTAAAATATGCCCAACAGTGTGCACAATAAAAATGAATGAATAATCCATAATGTGCCCACATACCTTTTTACTGCAGGAGCGAGGGCACAACTGAAACGGCCTGACAAGGATGCCTCTCGGATGGACCCTGGAATAGGGAACCGCGGGCAGCAGGGGGGCGGGGCGCGCATGTGACGTCACACCCTTACTGCCCGTGAGCGTGTCTCTCTTCAGCTTCGAGGGACGCGGCCAGGAGCAGGGGGCGGGCGCATGCGCGCAGCGTCACTTGGTACTGGGGAAACCCGCGGTCCCAGCAAACTAGTGATTGCTTCAGCTTAGTAGTATGCTGGCGGCACGGCGGTCCGGGTAGAAGCTCCGTTCGGTCCGGACTCGGACCGCGGGCCGCCATTTATTGACGGCTGATCTAAAGGATGTTTACAAACAGATAGTAGTGTATTGTCATCCTTCGGGTGCTTCTTGTAGAGAATTAAACATATCAGAATTCACACATAACTATCTATATATAGTATCTCACAAAAGTGAGTACACCCCTCACATTGTTGTAAATATTTTATTATATCTTTTCATGTGACAACACTGAAGAAATGACACTTTGCTACAATGTAAAGTGGTGCGTGTATAGCATGTATAACAGTGTAAATTTGCTGTCCCCTCCAAATAACTCAACACACAGCCATTAATGCCTAAACTGCTGGCAACAAAAGTGAGTACACCCCTAAGGGAAAATGTCTAAATTGGGCCACCATTATTTTCCAGCACTGCCTTAACCCTCTTAGGCATGGAGTTGACCAGAGCTTCACAGGTTGCCACTGGAGTCCTCTTCCAATCCTCCACTGAGACATCACAGAGCTGGTGGATGTTAGAGACCTTGTGCTCCTCCACCTTCCATTTGAGGATGCCCCACATATGCTTAATAGGGTTTAGGTCTTGAGACATGCTTAGCTGGTCCATCACCTTTACCCTCAGCTTCTTTAGCAAGGCAGTGGTTGTCTTGTCTCTGTATGGTCTTGGCCACCATGCTGCAGCTCAGTTTCAGGGTCTTGGCGATCTTCTTATAGCCTAGGCCATCTTTATGTAGAGCAACAATTATTTTTTTCAGATCCTCAGAGAGTTATTTGCAATGAGGTGCCATGTTGAACTTCTAGTGACCAGTATGAGAGAGTGAGAGCGATAACAGTAAATTTAACACACCTGCTAATGAGTCACATGACATCGGGGAGGGAAAATGGCTAATTGGGCCCAATTTGGACATTTTCACTTAGGGGTGTACTCACCTTTGTTGCCGGCGGTTTAGACATTAATGGCTGTGTGTTGAGTTATTTTGAGGGGACAGCAAATGTACACTGTTATACAAGCTGTACACTTACTACTTTACATTGTAGCAAAGTGTCATTTCTTCAGTGTTTACAAAGCAAAAAAATATATAATTTTTTTTTCCACACACAATTTTTGGTTGTTTATAAACATTATGAATTGTTTTCAAAACACTTGGTGGTACCTGTAATACAGCTATTCCCAACCAGGGTTACTTAGAAACCTAGGGTTCCTCCAGATGTTACTAGGGTTTTCATGAGCTGTGGTGGATTGACCTCCCCTCTGATGGTGCCTGCATAAATCTAGGGCACTTGGTAGAGCCAGCAGCATGACAATTATCTCTTTACCTTTTTGTAAGGTAAATCACACCAATGTAAGGGATGTGTTTACCAATGACCACTGAAATGAAGAACATTCTTCTGACTGACCACCAATGTAAGGGGCGTTCCTCCCACTGACCACCAATGTAAGGGGCGTTCCTCCCACTGACCACCAATGTAAGGGGCGTTCCTCCCACTGACCACCAATGTAAGGGGCGTTCCTCCCACTGACCACCAATGTAAGGGGCGTTCCTCCCACTGACCACCAATGTAAGGGGCGTTCCTCCCACTGACCACCAATGTAAGGGGCGTTCCTCCCACTGACCACCAATGTAAGGGGCGTTCCTCCCACTGACCACCAATGTAAAGGGACATTCTTTCCATTGACAACCAATGTATAGTAAGGGGCGTTCATCCCACTGACCATCATTGTAAAGGGACATTCTTCCCATTGACAACTAATGTATAGTAAGGGGCATTCTTCCCACTCACCATCAATGTAATAGACATAAAGTTATTTCCGGGGTTCCTCTGGGATATAAGGATTGAGAAAGCCTGCTGTAATAACTGCTCATGGGGTCATTTAAATTGGACAACCTACACCAGGGTATACTTGCTAAGCAATAGTTGTTATAACTTTTTACTTCTCAGTAAAGACATAAGTAAAGGGTTAGTTGGTGGTGTCATCCTCCTGCACATGACTGGTCGCTCTGGATGTGCATTATACATTAGTATTTCCTATGTGCCTGGGTTGTACATGCATCCTGAAAGGGAACAATGACCCTATTAGCATAAAATAAAAAGCTGTGAATTAATGAAAATCTAGCTGGTTGCTATAGTGCTTATGGCATACTTGAGCGGTTGCCATAACAGGCAACCAATTGTGTTTTTGGTTGCGCTGGCATTAATTGGGTGGCATGGTTCCATTTAATGAAATTGCGTGCTATTTTGCATTTGTTTACAAGAGAAGAGCATTTGCTATACAAATACCGTACTACAATCAGTCCAATTGACTTGTGAATCCTTCCAGTGCCTAAAGTTTAGGAGTTGACATACTAAAGCTGAAAACATTTTATATACCTTTTTATGCGCTCTTTATTGGGAGGAAAAAAAAAGAATACATCATTCAGTTTAACATTTTGAGTAGAAAAAATGTAGTTCGAGGAAAGATGACAGTCTGATCTTTTGTACAACAGCAATTTTTTTATATCTAATTTGCAACAAAAGTAATAAAATGAAGGATATTGCCTTTCAGCACTCCCTAGCAAAACTGTAATATTTTGTCCCATTACACAGCTGAGATTTTTTTTTTTTAAAGGAGACCTCTACAAGGGAAATATGTAGGCCATTACAGTGACCTTACCATCTGCAATATTAAAGTGGTTGAAAACCTCAGACATGAAATATAGACAAAGCATATCCTTCTATCGCGTGTATTTGTCGTAATCCAGAGCACTAAATGTCGTTTCTGTCCTCTGCCTTGTTCCTCTGCCGTAAGCATGAATCACATCTGACACCAAGAGAAAAATGGTGACAGGGGAGGGAGCTCCAGCTGATTGACAGCCTCATCTCTGTTTCTGTGTGCAGTGTGGAGGGGTGTGTGTCCCTTCCATCCAATCCGCTCTCAGAGCTCTGCTCACTGATGTAACTTCAGCTCTCCACCTCCTGCCTATCAGAGCTGATAGATCCTGTGTAAGTGCTGAACTTTGAATGAATGTAGAATAGACAGATGTAGATAAACAGCTACAATTGATGTAGGAGGATTTGTTTCATCTCTGTGTTTCACCTGAGGTTAGTCATTCATGGGGTATATGTGAGGGTTTTACAACCACTTTAACTCCCTGACTGTCATGCTTGTCCAATGAATTCAGTAGTTTCTGGGTCTCTGTCTCAGAACAAGTATGCAGATTGGGAGTTTTAGAATTGCATATACTGAAGCCAGGGACAGCCAGGCAAATAGCATTCTTAGGAAGTCTGGCTCAATATTTCTCTTATTACACAATCCCTATTATAGTCAATTTTAAAGCTACACATGCTCAAACATTTGCTGTGATCATTGAGTATTTAATTTAATAGGGTTGTGAATTTTAATAACGTGCCTGAAATATCAAAAAAACATAATGATGGACCACTGTGTGTGGGAATCAACATTGATTTTTTTTTTTACGCAAGAGTTATGCATGTGTCTCATCACATGTGATGCTCATGGGGCCCTAAAACCTCAGTTTTATTATAACATAGATTAAAAAAAAAAAGTTGGTGAAATTGCATTAAGGTAATAAAACTCCTACAAGTGTATGCTGGGACTTATAAAGTTGAGAGTGAACTGTGGAATGTTTCCTAAACGGCTAACTACCTCTAACGAATCTTGATTCATTTTACAGGTCCAAACTCTGACTTTGTATATAGTCTCTGCCTCAAAAAACATTCTAAAGTCAGATCCTAGCACACCGCAACAAATCATAAAAAAAAAAAAAGCACTACATAAATAAAAACCCACAAAACTCAACATGTTTCACCCAGTGTCATGAAATATTAAAATGTGCCCAAACATATGTAATAACGGGGGCTGCCATTTTGGCCTTTATTTATAATTGCACTTAAGTTGGCATAATTATGTCATCACGCACTTTAAATTTGTGCGCCTGTGTCATGTCGTGTCGTGCATGCGTACACACTGGCGTAATGACGTCATCATACTGCAAATGTACACTGTGTTAATATTTCTGATTTCAGTAGTGAAGTAACAAGTTGTGCATATTCAACTTGGAATTCCCCTTTAAAAATATTAAATTAAAGACCATAGACTGACACATTTTGGCTACTTAGGGGATCTGAAAATATGATTACTTAGAATTTATTGTTAAAATAAAAGTACCTCCATTATGGCTAAAAACCGAAGGAATAAATTGAGCTTTTGCTTGTTGCAAAAAGTTTTTTCATTTTCTATAGATGACACATAAACATAATTTGCTCTAGTTTTTTTTTTTTTTTTTTTTTTTTATATCAACGACCGGTCCAACATGCAGTTTCAGCACTGATAAAATATTCTGTAAAAGTTTTTTAATAAAAGAACACTGGCTTCCCTCTATGTAAATGATCTGCCATCCATTGTGTGACTTGTTTGTACAGCTCTCTGGCAGTGAACACATGAAATTAGTTAGATGAAGTTACATATTGAACATCTTAAGTAACACATTCACAAACAGAATGTAAAGGTTATTTATTAAAATGTTTAGTCCCTACAGTACAGAAAATTCTTGTGTGCCCCCCCCCCCCCCCATATTTTTAACACACTGTAAGGAGGCACCAGGCATGTCAGACTCCATTTTGTTCTAATCTAAAGGTCACTGTACCAATAACTTTGTTGCTCTGTTTTAGCAAGGACTGGCATGTGTTTCTGCATTGTTATCCCAGTCCCACCAGTCATAGCAAAGTTTTATGTTTGCCAGTGCTCTTCTCTCTCCTGTTCCAGATACCAGAATTGCACTTCACTTTGCGTACAAGGTCATCATTATCGCAATGTACGAGGCACATTGCAGCCTATCTTTGGGGCCTTGAGTATACTGACACAATATTTTTTTGTTTGAACAAATTAAACCATATAACCTAATTTAGTTGTGTATTAATTTAAAAAGAATTAGCTGTATTTTAACATATATCTAGCATAGATATCGGAATTTGTTTTTGCTATAGGCTTTCTGCCATGCTCTGCACAGCAGCACTCCAAATGGGAAGGGGAATTGGCACTGCTAGCCAATCAAGCTCTGCTGCCTACACATGTGATATAGGGAAGTAGAATAATCAGTGTCTTGCAGATTTATTTTTTATTTTTATTTTTGCTAGTCCAATTATGAGGCTGAGGGATCACACCACTGTATTATTGAACTCTAAAAAAAGACAGTGCTGTAGCATAAAGAAGTCATAAATGTGGTTTGGCAGATAAAGATATCCCCCCCCCCCTTTTTTTTTTCACTTCTGTATTTGGCTATGTGATTGTTCAGCTTTAATATTCATCATGTCTTAAGACAGACATAGCAATAAACAGATTCCAAAGCTCTTTTCTCCCATCCAAAATGTCCTGCATTGTCTATGATTCTTACCATTCTGAGGGGAATACAGTGGACAGACTCTGACAGGTGGAAAGGAATGCCAGGGGATGACAGTCTTCAAGTGAACAAACACCAGTATTGACACATTTCGGTGCCTGAGCCCTTTCATCAAATGGAGACGGTGCCATTTTTTGGAAGGCATGGAGGAGGGGGCCCTCTAACTGTTTGAAGGCTTGCATAGCTTGCTTTCATATGCATTCAACTTGTATTTTGAGATCAGTTTGAGAATTATCCACATTCCTTCAGAGGTGCTTTTGAGATAGTTCAAGCTGTATTCACATTCCTGGTGACTTGTGTAGCACCCTCTACCAATAAGTAGGCGCTAGTAATAGGATTTTTGTTAAATAGAATGCCAGCACAGGCAAATTTAAGCAGGCCTGTGCTGCAAGCTAGGCCTGTCTGTTTTTATCTGGGGTCTGGGAGTGGTTAGAGTGGCAGTGGGTGTGACCACCTGTGCTCTTTTTCTAAAAATGCCTCCCCTGCTTCCAGGGAGAATGTTCTGGAAGAGGGGCAGGGCCTAGAACTGGAGTGTCTGGAAGCTTATGTGGGAGCCCTGACCAATCCCCAACTGGTATTGGCAAGAGATGGGCCTCCTATATAAGCTGAGGTAATATGCCACAGGGCGAGTTGTCGGCCAGGTGATGTGGAGAATGGAATACTAGACAGCAGCAGGAGTGCACCCCCATCTGGGTGGGGGGTGTGCTGATCGCAGGAGGAGGCCTGGGGAGAACTGTGAGGGAACTTTGCCTCTACATGGTCATTGGCAATGTTCTTATCATTACACGATCAATGATGAGTAATTCCTGGCGCAGAGGGGCAGGTGATGCTGTCGGAACGTATGGTCCAGTCAAGTTCTCCATCAAGGTCTCGGGGCAGAGACAGGTCGGTGAGTGTACCACAGTGGAGGGCTGGATGTGCCAGGGAGTCTGTGAGGGAACTTCACTTCTACATGGTCAGTAGTGAAGTCTTTTTCATTACACAATCAATGAAGGGGGGGGGGCACTGGATGACCTTGTCCCAGCACAGCACTTTATTTGGGCCTAGTGACCCTCCACAGAGGGTTTACCATGTGCTTGTTTGCACCCAGAGGAGAACCCCCATAGTGGTGACTCACAAGTTGTTTGTGTCGGATCTCTCCATGCTGAATGATCTCACTGGACTGCAGCAAAGTCTTTGTGACATATGTTAGTGTAGCCAAGTCACAGGGTTCTTGAGGCCTAATAATGGGTTAGGGACAGTTGACATCCTTCTGTTTTAGAGTGGGTTACAAGGCATGGTGGGTGTAATGAAAGTAGATTGATGGGAGCCAGACACTTGTTGAATGCAAGGAGATTTAATGTCTCTTAAACAGAAACGTGGGAGAGAGGGTTGGGGCCAGGACACCCTTAAGAAGATGCAATGTTAATTGACAGACTCAGAGATGTCTATAGGTAGACAGCCATGCAGGGAAAAACATCTAGCCAGACACCACACCTGCGTGAGTAGAAACGCTGTATCCTATGGCAACAGTTTCTAACAAATCTTGCAATGAACACTTTCACTTCTTCTACAATCTTCTATTGTAGAACTTCACTTCCACTGAGCCCTCAGTCTTTCACTAGACTTACTGATCCACTGCCACTGGATCCCCTGAGTTCTTCGAATTTAGCACTCAGTATCTTCCTCAAACATCGCCTCTGCTGTCCCGCTGGGTCCCTGACTTGGCCCACTTCTTCACTGTCCACGACCGGCGAGAAGTCTGCTCTAGTACTGGCCTTGGCTTACTCACAGTCATCTCTGGTGGCGAGGTGAATGGACCCTTAGTGGTGACAGCTTTCATTCTACCTCCGACCATGACTGGTTCCCTGGCCGGCAGAACCGTTGCTTCTGGTTGATGTAAGCCGCAGTCCCAACCCTACGCTGCTCTCTGGCATAGACAGCCTAGCAGCCAGATATCCCCGGGATAGGCCCAAGGCTTATGGCCTAGAGCCCGTGGCATTACAACACACCTCCACTCAGACAGCACAGAACAGCACAGGTGGCACAGATCCCAGATCACCTGACTCCACCCAAATAAATAGTCTCTCCCAGCAGCAGCCAAGGGACCCAAGAAAATCACTGCCCATTTTCTGAGACACCACATTCATTCCTAATCTGTCCTTGCAATAGCCTTGTCTTGTTTTATCTAATGCCACCAGATACCTGGCTATCTAGTGACAAAAGAGAGAAGTGCAGCAATTCCAGAATTGGGGTGAAGTCAATTGCCATCCTATCAATTAGCCAAGGCAACTGTCACTTGGCAAATACATTTGATAGCAACCCTGCCTAAACATCAGGGTGCTACATCAGATTGTCATTTCTAAATATTATATAAAACAGTGTTAGTTTGTCCTTCATTCTCAGAATAGAGGAAGCATCTGTCATTGCTTAATGTTTATGTGCCCTGCAGTTGCATTGTAGTGTTAATACTGGCACTAGTGCAGTACCATCTGTTACTGGTTATAATTGTCCGCCAACAAGTTAAATGTCAAAGGCTTCCACGTGAGTTGCAGTTTTTGCTGTACTCCTGTTCAAAAGGTAACCTACAGTAAAAATCTCTGCGGCCAAATTGTTATAGACTTTACAATTAAAAGAGGTACTGATAATTTGTAGCAGTGGCTGAACCTATAGCTTAACTACCTGATAGATTTTATATAGTACACCCCTCTTTTTGTAAATATTGTATTATATTTTTTCATGTGACAACAATGAAGAAATGACAGTTTGCTACAAAGTAGTAGTGAGTGTACAGCTTAACAGTGTAAATGTGCTGTCCCCTCAAAATAACTCAACACACAGCCATTAATGTCTAAACCGCTGGCAGCAAAAGTCAGTACACCCTAAGTGAAAATGTCCAAATTGGGTCCAATTAGCCATTTTCTCTCCCCCCAGTGTCATCTGACTCATTAGTGTTACAAGGTCCCAGGTGTGAATGGGGAGCAGGTATGTTAAATTTGGTGTTATTGCTCTTTCTCATACTGGTCACTGGAAGTTCAACATGGCACCTCATGGCAAAGAACTAACTGAGGTTCTGAAAAAAAAAACTATTGTTTTCTCTACATAAAGATGGCCTAGGCTATAAGAACATTGCCAAGACCCAGAAACTGAGCAGCAGCATGGTGGCCAAGACAGGGGCGGATCCAGAGTCTAGTCTCGGGAGGGGCACTGCCAGAAAATAAGGCTGCTTTCACACTGGGGTGGGCGGGCGACGGCGGTAAAGGCCGCTAACGGGACGGTTTTATCTAATTTATTTCTACTGAGACACACAGCCGCTATATCCCAATATGACATGTTGGTGCGGGTACTTGAATAAACCCTGCATGCATTCTGGGATCCGCACGCATGACATACTGGGATATAGCGGCTGTGTGTCTCAGTATAAATAAATGGGATGCATGTAACACTTTATGCATCCCCAAGCCAGTAAAAGACAGCCCTGCATGTCAGACACATGTCTGCCCTGTGTGAATGAAGCATAAAGATACAGATTTCTGTCATTCTATATCATCATTATTATCATGATAATCACACAATACAGGTGCTGTGGCTCAACGCACCTGTGCTGTGTGATTATCATGATAATAATGATGATGATTGGTAATTGTAATATGACACATGGAGGGGGGTTAATGTACTCACTGATGTATTACTGACCAGTGGCAATTAATTAACCCCTTTGTGCTGCATTAGTGGAGGTGTTTATAAACCCCTTCATGCTGTAGCATAAAAGGGGTTAATTAACATTGATGGTGCCACTGTCATTAATGCAGCACAAAGGGGTTAATTGTCACTGATCACAAATACATGAGTGAGTACATTAACCCCCTCCATGTGCCATATTACAATTACCAGTGTAAATTATTTCACCCCCCCCCCCCACCCCCAAAGCATTCACCACTTCACCTGTAAGACAAGGTGTTAACTAATTAACATAGCAATGCCTGCCGTAGCTAATTAACATAACAATGCCGCTCGTAGCTCATTAACACAACACTGCCTTAGCTAAGTAAGTGATCACTCACTTGCAGTGCACTGAGCTGGCTACAGTCCATCTTGTCTTCAATCCTGCGCGCCTCTGAATCGTGACGTCACACCAGCCGGGACTAGGAAGCTCCTGTCGGGTAGAGATCACTCCGCCTGACAGGAAAGTGAAGTGACACTCGTGCCGCTCTGCTGCAACTCTGCCAGCATGTAGCAGCAGCCCGTGTCACATCAATTACAGACCCCCATAGTGACCCACTGGCCCCCTCTAAATAAACTGATGGAAGCCAGGGGAAGCAGCAATAAAGTCCCAGCTGCATTTAGATGCCTCATGCAAATCTGGTGAGGTGGCGGAGGGAGAAAGCCTTGGAGTAAGTTCTATTTTCTCGGAGGGGGCAATTGTCCCGTTGCCCCCCCCCCTGGATCCGCCCCTGGGCCAAGACCATACAGCGGTTTAACAGGACAGGTTCCACTCAGAACAGGCCATGGTCGACCAAAGAAGTTGCGTGCAGGTGCTCAGCATCATATACAGAGGTTGTCTTTGGTAAATAGACGTATGAGTGCTGCAGAGATTGAAGGGGTGGGGGATCAGCCTGCCATTGCTCAGACCATACGCCACACACTGCATCAAATTGGTCTGCATGGCCGTCGACCCAAAAGGAAGTCTCTTTTAAAGATGATACACAAGAAAGCCCACAAACTATTTGTTGAAGACAAGCAGACTAAGGACATGGATTACTGAAACCATGTCCTGTGGTCTGATGAGACCAACATAAACTTATTTGGTTCAGATGGTGTCAAGCATGTGTGGTGGCAACCAGGTGAAGATGACAAAGACAAGTGTGTCCTGCCTACAGTCAAGTATGGTGGCAGGAGTTTCATGGTCTGGGGCTGCATGAGTGCTGCCGCCACTGGGGAGCTACAGTTCATTGAGGGAACCATTAATGGCAACATGTACTGTGACATACTGAAGCAGAGCATGATCTCCCTTCGGAGACTGGGCCACAGGACAGTATTCCAACATGACAACCCCAAACAAACCTTCAAGACAATCACTGCCTTGCTAAAGAAGCTGAGGGTAAAGGTGGTAGACTGGCCAAGCATGTCTCCAGACCTAAACCCTATTGAGCATCTGTGGGGCATCCTCAAACGGAAAGTGGAGGAGTCCAAGGTCTCTAACATTCACCAGCTCTGTAATGTTATCCTGGAGGAGTGGAAGAGGACTCCAGTGGCAACCTGTAAAGCTCTGGTGAACTCCATGCTCAAGTGGGTTAAGGCAGTTCTGGAAAATAATAGTGGCCACACAAAAAAATATTGACACTTTGGGCCTAATTTGGACATTTTCACTTAGACCTCTTTCACACTTGGCCGCTTTGCAGGCACTACAGCGCTAAAAATAGCACCTGCAAAGTGCCCTGAAACAGCCGCTGCTGTCTCTCCATTATGAAAGCCCCGAAGTCTTTCACACTGGAGCGGTGCGCTGGCAGGATGCTCAAAGATGTCTTGCTAGCAGCATCTTTGAAATTTGAAATCAATGGGGCAGCGCAGCTATACCGCCGACATAGTGCTGCTGTAGGTGCACTTTGCGGTAGTTTTTGACCCTTTCTCAGCCACTAGCAGGGGTTAAAACTGCCCAGCTAGTGGCCGAATAGCGCCGCTAAAACAACGGTAAATCGGTGCTAAAAATAGTGCTGCTTTACCACTGACCCCGTCCCAGTGTGAAAGGGGCCCTAGGGGTGTACTCACTTTTGTTGCCAGCGATTTAGACATTAATGGCTGTGTGTTGAGTTATTTTGAGGGGACATCAAATTTACACTGTTATACAAGCTGTACACTCACTACTTTACATTGTAGCAAAGTGTCATTTCTTCAGTGTTGTCACATGAAAAGATAGAATAAAATATTTACAAAAATGTGAGGGTTGTACTCTGTGTGGGTTGTGTGTGTGTGTGTTTTTTATATTTTTATATATATATATATATATATATATATATATATATATATATATATATATATATATATATATATATAATTTATTTTTTTATAATTAGTACAGTTCTGATACCTACACATGAAATATTAAAATGTATATAACTGTGCTACTGTTAGCTGCCTGTTGCAGCTAAGGAATGAATATGACAAGCATATTTTATGTATTTTACTGTAAATTCAGATGTTTTCATACATCTATGCATGCTCTACAGTATTTATATATGTAAATTAATTTTAGGTTGCTTTTACTAAAAAGGGAATTTGCTTTAAAAAACTGGAAGCAGTAGGGAGCGTCTGAAAATTATGACAAGCTATATTCCAGTGCCAAGGTGCTGATGCTGATATCATTCAGCACTTGAAGGAATGTTCTTCATCACAGGGGAATCCAGTAAAGCAGAGGAGTGTACATAAGCAAGTGCTTTAGATTAGACAATAGTATACCCAAAGTCAAAACTGTTTTCATTTTGGATTGAATAGGGGAGGGTTAAAACCATTGTCGTTATTTTTTTGTTTTTTTCTGGGTTTCATTAAGGAGATTTTCCTTCACTTCCTGTCATATAGACACAAGAGGAAGTGTAGGGGGGGAAATCCCCTCTTAGACAGTTGTCACAGAAACAAGTGTTACCTCTATTCCTATTTTGGTAGCGACAGTTTGGAATTGGTTGGCTTTTGCTTCCCAAACCTAGATGAGTTTAGTGATAACTAACATGACACTGAACACCAGTGTTTTCCAGTCATATTCTGTTCTTGTTTATCCCTTGTTCATCAGCAAAACAGATACTGATAATTCCACACATGCTTTTATGCATACAAATGCTTGAGAAAAAACAGAAATACAAATGAAAGAAATACAATGAATGGGCCCCTTTGTTAAAAAGAAGCTGTATAAAAAAATCTACAAAACCCTTTGAACTCATAAAAGTACTTTGTTTTCATAACTTGGAGATAAAATGGGCCTTCATGTTTGGCAAGCAATGTGGAAAGATTTAGAGATCGGGTTTCAGTAGAAACTACATTTCTTTTTATGGGGGACTAAAATGACAGCATAGTCATTTCAACCATATACTACTGTTGGTATAAAGCAAATTTACCATGAGACTAATATATATAGGTTGTTATTGCAGGCTTGAATCTGAAAATGCTACCTGTGGAGTTGTAATACTGGGCCTTGTGCCAGCATGCAGCTCAGGAGTTCTCATTTACAGCTGAAGTTTAGCTCCAAAACTTTTTGGGCCACACAGTTTTAGTGACCTAACTTACCTGTAATGAAGTACAGTATGTCCTATGTCATGCAGGCAGCTACATATTACCGTGTGCATAGACTCAGCATTATTTATTACCAACTTTTTTTATTAATGTGTGGTGTGGTTTTTTTTAATTGTTTGTTTTACATTCAGTTAGGTTGAAAAACAAACCAAAAAAGTCAATGGCTATAGCTTGCAAAGTACGCACTAAATTTAATTCCATAATGAAACCTGCCTGGTCTCTGTCTTTGAAAACACACACACACACACACACACACACACACACACACACACACACACACACACACACACACACACACACACACACACACACACACACATTATATTGCCAAAAGTATTGGGACGTCTGCCTTTATATATATATATATATATATATACACACACACACACACAAACAAACATGAACTTTCATGGCACTCCAGTCTTAGTCTGTAGGGTTCAATATTGAGTTGGCCCACCCTTTGCAGATATAACCGCTTCAACTCTTCTGGGAAGGCTCTCCACAATCTTTAGGAGTGCGTCTATTGGACTATTTTTCCAGAAGTGCATTTGTGATATCAGGCACTGATGCAGAGGAGAAGGCCTGGCTCACAGTCTCTGCTCTGATTCATCCCATAGGTGTTCTATCATTCATCCATGTCTATATGGACCTTGTTTGTGCAGGCACAGTTGTGTTGGAACAGGAAGGGGCCATCCCCAAGTTGTTCCCACGCAGTTGGGGGCATGAAATTGTCCAAAATGTCTTGATATGCTGACGCCTTTAGAGTTTCCTTCACTGGAACTAGGGGGCCAAGCCCAACCCCTGAAAAAACAACCCCACACCATAATCACCCCTCCACCAAATGATTTGGACTAGTGCACAAAACCAGGTCCATAAAGACCTAGACGAGCAAGTTTGGGGTGGAGGAACTAGACAGTCCTGATCTCAACCCGATAGAACACATTTGGGATGAATGAGTGGAGACTGCAAGCCAGGCCTTTTTGTCCACAATCAGAGCCTGACCTCACAAATACGCTTCTGGAAGAATTGTCAAATGTTCCTATAAACACACTCCTAAACCTTGTTGACAGCCTTCCCAAAAGAGCTGAAGCTGTTATATCTGCAAAGGGTGGGCCAACTCAATACATAACCACTTTATTTTACATTGCAGTCCAGTTAGGCTGCTAACATACTCTCCAGCTACTGTACTTACACAGTATGTGTGATTATTGTCTCTGAAATATGGCACTCTGTTTTTTATTTCAGCATAAAAACTGCCTAGTCTCTGAAATGTTGGGTTGTGTTTTTGATTTTTTTTTTGTGGACTTCTCTGATATTTTACTTAACTTTAAGACCATACAGTGTGGTAGTGGGTAAACAAAAAAAATACCAGCTGTACTATAAAACTGTTTTGCTCCTGGACAGTTGGCACAAAGTTGAGGGCTTTAGCTTTGATTTTTTTTTAACAGTAAATATTCCTATAGCTTTTCAATCTGTTGGGGCTTTTATTTCTAATGGTCAATTCAGATTTATTACTGCTGGATATACTAGAATTAGCTCTTGCAGCCACAACTACCTACAAATTCCCCTGTTCAAGTTGAAATGATTCAGATTGGGGTTCTACTTCTGTATTTAAACCAAGCTAAATAGAAATATTAAATGATTTGCCCATAAAAAATATGTGATGTCAGAATACAGTATATGACTCTGTCTGTGAGAATCATACTGTTCCATACTATTTACAACTTGAACGCATCTTCCAAGCATGTAATATAATTTAATGGTATTTTGCCATGTTGTTGTCCTCAAAGTTGCTTAAAAAGAGAGAACCTTTCCCCTCTGTATGGTATTTGTTTGCATTTGTACTTCTAAAGCCCCATACACACAATCAGATTTTTTTGCAGATTTTTTCCTTCCGATTTACCAAAACCATATAATATGAGGTCAAACCTTAAGAGTTTCAATTTGTATGCAATCAGGCAGGCCCTTGCACTACATGGTTTTGGTAAATCTGAAGACAAAAACCAGCAGAAAATCTGATGGTGTGTATGGGGATTTAGCCCTGCAGATGGCTAGAATTGAACAAGATTCCCCCTCCCCTTCCCTTGGACTTCAGTTGGGTCAGTGCAAAGTTAGCAAACTGCAAGCAAGATTTGCATACTTGTTCCCTAGCTAAACACAGGCATATTCACTCATTCCTACTCTTGGTTCACGGTGGGGAAAATAATTACTTTCCCCACTGTAATGCCCTGTACACACAGTCGAACTTTCCGATGGAAAATGTGCGATCGGATCGTGTTGTCGGAAAATCCGATCGTGTGTAGGCTCCATCTGACTTTTTCCGTCGGAATTTCCGACACACAAAGTTTCAGAGCTGGATCTAAAATTTTCCAACAACAAAATTTGGTTGTTTAAATTCCGATTGTGTGTAGACAATTTCTCAGAATAAATTAGGAAAAGCTACTGGCCTCTTTATAGTCCCATCGTACGTGCTGTACATCACCTCGTTCTGAACGATCGGATTTTCCAACAACTTCGTGTGTGTATGCAAGACAAGTTTGGGCCAAAATCCATTGGAAAAAATCAGACGGATTTTGTAGTTGGAATGTCTGACCGTGTGTACAGGGCATACGTTTTTTTGTAGACTTTACAATGACATTCAGCATTACACATTGCAAGAGATTTCCTTTGACTTTCTCCCTAAGCTCTCCTATGGCTGAATAGGCATACTTCCCCTACTTTTATATAGAGTTAAAAATGCCAATGATGATATCCACTCGAATGAAACATGTCAGGCTGGCTATGAGACACAAGCACGCCGAATGCCGCGGCTGTCTTGTTTTATGATGATCATTCTCTTTGACTGTACATGTAAGTTGCTACAATAAATCCTTTCACAAGTGAGACGGGCTTCACTATATGCTGTTTTATTTCCATTTTGGTGATGATATCCCCTTTATTGGATGAGACTCCCACTGACTGCTAGAAGTTTACTGCTTTGTTACTGCCTGGGACAAGTGAATGAATGCAAGCTTTGCAGTGTATTTTAACCATCTACGTACTGGTGATTGACAAGTTCAGATGTGATCCCTTGGGAAGTTATTAATCAATGCCTATCACTTGCTGATATCTGGTAAGCAGATTTTATTCTCACATGGTGTGGTGTGTTTCCCTATACACACTGAAAACTGGTGAAGGGATTTTCATCTTTTCCCATTTAAATACTTCAAAGACTGTTGCTTTTTTATTAGCGCCACATATGGACTTTTTATATTTGCTTATCAACAAATAGTGGTGGCTGTTTTCCTTTTCCAAATTTAGTACATTTTTTAAGTAGCGCAGATACCTACCTGTTTTTTATTGTTTTACCAAGAGTTAAAAACTGCATGGCAAAATATAAGCTATTTATACAAAAAAAAAAAAAAAAAAAACTTCTAAAGAGATGTTCGTGAGTCCCATTGCGTTTCCTGGTGTCCCCTCCAACAATCTACAGCTAAATCAAGTTTAATAACTTAACTTGGTACCCTGCAAATATTGTTCCAAGATGTTCCTTGTGGACATTTCTTCTCCCAGGATACTTGTTATACTCCCTCCGTAGAAACTGGGATACTGTACCAAACTCAACAAATGTTGACTAAATTAGAAACTTCATTGTGCTGCTTTTTAGCAAAGAACTCCATTCTAACAAAAGAGGTTATTTGTTTAAAACAAGGAGCCCCTGAAATCACTAGGTAAAATAGCCTAAAGTGGATCTCTAGCCAAAGAGTCTTTCTATTAAAAAGTTTAGAGTATAACTAAAGGCAGACAAATATCAAAATGTGCCTTGTGAGCTGCTATGATTACAAAACCAAAAGACAACAAAAATCACATAAAAGCAGCTTCCACCTTATCACACTCTCATACAGTGCCCTGAAAAAGTACTCATACCCCTTGAAATTTTCCACATTTTGTCACCAAAAACATACATGTATTTTAATGGGATTTTAGGTGATAGAGCAACACAAAGTAGCACATAATTGTGAAGTGGAAGGTAAATGATAAATGTTGTTCAACATTTTTTACAAATATCTGAAAAGTGTGGTCTGCATTTGCATTCAGTCAATACTTTGTAGAACCACCTTTTGCTGAAATTACAGCTGCAGGTCTTTTTGGGTATGTCTCTACCAGCTTTGCACATCTAGAGAGTAAAATCTTTGCCTATTCTTTGCAATATCGTCCAAGCTCTGTCAGATTGGATTGAGACCGTCTGAACAGCAATTTTCAAGTCTTGCCACAGATTCTCAATTGGATTTAGGTCTGGACCTTGACTGGGCCATTCTAACACCTGAATATTATTTTATCTAAACCATTCCATTGTAGCTCTGGCTGTATGCTTAGGGTCCTTGTCCTGCTGGAAGGTGAACCTCTGCCCCAGTCTCAAGTCTTTTGCAGACTTTAAAATGTTTTTTTTCAACGATTGCCCTGTATTTGGCTTAATCCATCTTTCCATCATCTCTGACCAGCTTCCCTGTCCCTGCTGAAGAAAAGCATCTCCACAACATGATGCTGCCACCACCATGTTTCACAGTGGGGATGGTGTTTTCAGGGTGATGTGCAGTGTTAGTTTTCCGCCACACATTGAACTTTTTGGTCTAAAAGCAAAATGCTATTTTGGTCTCATCTGACCAGGGCACCTTGTTTGCTGTGTCTCCCACATGGCTTCTCACAAACTGAAAACAGGACTTCTTATGGCTTTCTTTCAACAATGACTTTCTTCTTGCCATTCTTCCATAAAGGCCAGATTTGTAGAGTGCATGATTAATAGTTGTAATGTGGTCAGAATCTCCCACCTGAGCTGTGGATCTATGTAGCTCCTCCAGAATTACCATGGGCCTCTTAGCTGCTTCTCTGATTAATGCTCTACTTTCCCAGCCTGTCGGTTTAGGTGTACGGCCATGTCTTGCTAGGTTTGCAGTTGTGCAATACTCAATCCATCCTCTTAAAATGGAAAGAACAGTGCTCCGTAAGATGTTCAAAGCTTGGGATATTATTATTAATTTTTGTTTTTTTTATAACCTAACCCTGCTTTAAAATTCTCAACAACTTTATCACTGACCTGTCTGGTGTGTTCCTTGGCCTTTCATGAAGCTGTTTGTTTACTAAGGTTCTCTAACAAACCTCCGAGGGCTTCACAGAACCGCTGTATTTATAATGAGATTAAATTGCACACAGGGGGACTCTATTTACTAATTGGGTGACTTCTGAAAACAATTGGTTCCACTAGATTTTAGTATCAGAATAAAGAGGGCTTAATACAAATGCATGCTACACTTTTCAGATATTTATTTGCAAAAAAAATTCAAAAACCATTTATCATTTTCCTTCCACTTCACTTCACAATTGTGTGCCACTTTATGTTGCTCTATCATATAAAATACATTTACGTTCTTGGTTGTAACATGACAAAATGTGAAACAATTTAAGTGGTATGAATACCTTTTCAAGGCACTGTATGTAAGTGTTTATAAAACAGTGTAGTGCTTTTTACATACACTTATATACTTTCTTAATACCACACTATAATCAGTGCTTGAAGAAAATTCAAACAAACCACAAAACTATATATGCAAAATTTATAATAAAGTCTCTCCAAAATATGATTGTGTTGTGCTTCTCTTTCACCAGTCATGCTCCTTTTACTGTGTAACCACCAGTGGATTTTATGACCTTACATACTATGCAAGATCATACAAAGCTTGTGTCCCAAAAAATAAAAACAAATGCCTTCAATTATACTTTAAATCTTGAGAAATTTACAATGTTTATACATCCTCAGCCATCTCCAGTTTTACGTACACTTAGTATGATCTAATACCACACCATGATTAGTGGTTAAATAGATCTAAACAAACCACAAAACTATATATGCAAAATTTATAATAAAAAGGTCTCTCCTACAAGGCTTGTGGACATACATTGTCTCCATGGCCTCGTTGGTGACTCTCCCTGGTGGTAATGCCTCTTCCTATGCACTGGTTGTCGCCACAGTACCGAAATTATCAGGTGGTGATATTGGTTTACATTTTTTTTTTTGATGGAGTGGACAGGGATTAAGCTTTAATTGCTGCCTGTGTCCGTTATTCACCATCTCTATTTATCCGGGTTACTGTTCTCACTGAGAGTAAATGTATAAGAAAATCCCAAATTTTGTATTGTCACCAGAACAGTAAAAGAAGGTAAAATCATCCAATGGGTGCACTAGTTGTGGTGACCCCAGGGATTCTCTCAAGGATATCCAGAGAACATGTGCAATAGGCAGAGCAGTGAAGTTTGGACAATTTGCATATAGATAAATACTATGTAAGATTTAGCATGACAATGACCATTATCCATGATGTTATCCATGTCAAGAAATTGCCTGGAAACAGGAGCTCTGCTGATACAACACAAAGGGTCGCCTATAGGCGTGAAAAACAAACAAACTGTTTTGAAATGTGTGTGTGGTTGTTTTTTTTTTAATGATTATAAGAATAAGACCACAAGTAAGAAGAATTAAAAAGAGAGAAGGGGGGGGGGGTTGGATGGGGGAAATTGGAAGTCCAGTAAAACTTTGGAGTCCAATAAAACCATGTCTTTTGAAAGCGTTCTTGTTTTTGCATAGACAGGGTGAAGTCTTCTATAGCATGTATTTCGTTAACTGGGTTTATCTATTGTGGTTCTTCCAGTGTTTTCAATCGGAAGGAATACAATAGATGGCAGTGTTTAGGAGGTGGATTACTAGAGATTTTGAGTATTTTGAGATGGAGGAAGCACACTGCAGGATTTGCCAGAGATAAGCCTTTGAGGTCCAAGATACGAGATGTTGACTCGCTCACTTTCAGGGGAATTTCTTTTACTTCCTGTTCAGCTATGGGACAGGAAGTGAAGAGAAAAATGTTAACAATGGGGCATAGGTAGCAAAAAACAAACAAAAAACTGACAGGCATTATAACCTTCCCTTACTCTATCCAAAATTACTTTATTTGTACTTTTTAAATGTACACACATCCGATCGGACCGTGTTGTCGGATAATCCGACCGTGTGTGGGCTCCATCAGGCTGTTTCCATCGGAATGTCCGACCAACAAAGTTTTAGAGCTGGGCTATAAAATTTTCCGATAACATGATCCAATAGGACTTTGTTGGATCGTTTGTAGAGAATTCCGATCGGACAAAGTGCCACGCATGCGCAGATCAAATTCCTAGACCAAAGCTATTGGCTACTAGTCTGAACGTAGTCCCGTCGAAATAACGTCATCATGTTCTGAACGAATTTTCGGATTTACGGATTTTCCCACAACTTTGTCCGACCATGTGTATGCAACACCAGTTTCGGACAAAAAAGGATTTGGTTGTCGGAATGTCCGACTGTGTGTACAAGGGCTAACAGATTTTTAATGGCAGAATTAAGGCAATAAGAACTTCTCCACATGTACAGATTTTAGACTTGACCAGAAATGGGTTCACCAGTACCGGTAACCTTGACACGCATTACAAGCACATAATTATACTCTTAACATACCTACCAGTATCTTCCCTACCCCACTGCTTAATGCTGTCATCCAAGCTATGTGGAAAGGGAGGATTAGCATACAGGCAGAACTTACAACATGAAAGGAGATTTTTAAAGTAAGCTTATAATGAAGTGTCAAAATATAACTATTGATGGCATTGTCTCTTCTGAGAGTGTAAGCAAGATTATATAAACTATCATAAGAAAAAATATCAACAAAAATGCAGCTGTCCCAAGGGAACACTTTATTCTAAGGTGTAAACTTGGGGTATTTTGTGTCATTGTATGGAAATAACAGCCAGGTTGAAGCTTGAGTGTAAAGCCTTGTACACACAGTACAAAAATCAGAAGGGGATTGTCGTTTGACAGACTGTGTTGTCCAACGTTCTTACTGTTAGTACGCTCCTTTCAACAATTGTTTTCCAATTTTTCGGCCAACAAATGTTGGATGACAGACTAGTACATTTTTGTCAAATGACAGCTTCACGTCAGATTTTCGGATGGTCAGTACACAAATCTGTCACACAAAAGTCGACAGTACAAATACACATGCTCGAAATCAGTGCTCACGAAATTAGCAGAAGGGGCCTAAAGGGTGGCGCTCAAGAACTGAAATTCCTTGTAATATGTTACTACCTTCGTGTTTGTGGAATGACAATTTGTGTAACGTTAGTATGCAAGACAAGTTCCTGGCACTTGCCCTTTTGACAAAAATCAGACGCTTGGTTGTCCAACAATCATACCCTGGGTATGAGGCTTTAGAGTATGTTGGTAGGGAGGTAAATAAATTCAAGGAAGAATTATGGCCCATACACGCGATATGAAAATCGTACGAGAAATACCACTTTTGACGTGATCGTATGATAATCGGATCGTTAGAACAGAGCTTTTGAGAGTCGATCACAGTTCCTCGGATATATTCAATCGGACATGTGCGAAAATTTTCCTTGTACGATACTAGATCGTACTATTTTCGTTTTAGTCAGTACAGTTGTCATTCGAAAATACAATATAAACACATGACATCACTTCTGATTTTCTTTTTTTTTTTTTTTTTATCTGTCGTATGAGAAGCTATTAAATTTCTACATGTGACTAGTAAGAAAATCGTGCATGGGGCATAAGAGGAGGTAGGGAATAAGTAAAAGGCGGCGGGGGGGTCAAGTTGGGAGGGGAAAACCAAGAAAATTATCTTAAGGGGGTAAAAGGGGAAGCCATAAGAGAAAAATATGGTGCTGGACACCACCTCCGGATATCTGAACATCCGTAGATGATCATTGCTAATGTACGTTTTTATATGATAAGTCTTGTATGAGGTGAAAACTGGAGAGTGTCGCAAATGAAGCGATGTGAACCAAGAAGTCATTAAAAAAGCTGCCATGAGAGCACTCCTTGTAGGTAGTAGATGGAATACATCTCTTATACCCATTCTGAAAGTGGATGGGATACCTGGTTTGCACCAGTGTACAACCATTTTAAAAGTAAATATTGCTTTATGTAGATTTTTTTTTTTTTTTTTTATATACATTTTAAATCTATAAAGTGTTTATTTCTAGTTTGGTTACAGAGTGAAAGTGACAGATTATTGCTACATTATTATTTTGTTAGAACAATGTAATAATGTGTCACAAGGAGGACATAAAGCTTTCCAGTAAAGTCACCTGAAAGCCTCCCCAGGCTGAACTAGCTGTGCCTAGCTGATAAATGTAATATTTGCAGTCTGCTTGAAGAAGGGAAGAGGGAATTCATTTGTATGAACACAAAGAACACAGTCTGGTCCTTGGTGACTGCAATAGGAATGTTACTATGGGTTTACATCTCCGGGGCTCTGTGCTGGGACTGAGCTATTCCTTTGCAAACTTGTTGTCATGGCACTGCCTTTGCTGCACAATCTATACACATCCAGGTGGCAATTGTTGTTGTGTGTTGAGTTGTGTGTGTTTTTTTTTTTTTATTCTTACAATATGTAGGGCTTCCTATACATTCATAATTTTGCTTGTGGCATTATCAAGAAACACTGGAGCCTCTGCTACTCAAGATAAGGTCCTCGCTACTTGCCAACCAAAGCGCTATGTGTCTAAAGTGGATCCCCTGCACCCAAATGTGCACAATGCATTTCCTCCTTGTGACCAATAAAAAATTATCTTCATGGAACAGACAGTAGTAACCTGTAATCCAATTGGTTGCCATAAGTTCTTGCACTTGCTGATCATTATTTTCACTCCTCACCCAGAAATGCAATTTGCTTTCCTTTCTTGTTCAAGAACTAACAAACTAAGTGCAAACAGACAGGGCTCACTTTGCAAAGATAATCCAATCACATGAAAGGGGGGGGAAAAAATAGAATTTTTGCTTGCGCATGATTGGATGATGGAAGTCAGCAGAGCTTTTATTTTATTCACTAAGTTCTGGGTCAAATTTACTTGCAAAATGATGCTTCCTTGGCAAAGTGAATAGCCTATTTGCCTTTAGTAAATCAATGCCCATGTGTTTGTATTGCTGCAAATGATAACATTTTAATAATCACTTGAGACTAAAGCTGATTTATTTGTTATTTTATATATATATTCTTGTTTCATATCGGGTCCCACTGATTCTGACATATAAATAGCTTGGACATTTTCATGTGAATGGCTCAATCTAGCAATGGTTTTATTTTCTCCACACATGCCAAGAACTCAAGTACAAGCTTGTGGTCGCATGTCACATGCTACATTCCATACCTTTTATATCATTTATGCAACCAAACTCGCATTCATAACATCAGTGGCAGTTAGTGTTTTCTTTGAATTTGAAGATATTATAAACTTTCCTTAATAAATCTATAATATTTTGTATGTAAGTATATTTATTTTCTGATTAAAAATGACTTGAGTAATACTGAAATAATGAGATGTTTACCATAGACAAGGACCCTGCACCCAAGGCCTTTAAAATATACACAATCAATTTGATTTGTAGCTCTGTTGTATTTATTAGAAGTTGCATCTCTATTTCCTTTCCACTGAGAACTGTAACATTTTAGATTTTTCACTATTTCCTGTCCTGGACAAATAAGGTAAATCTTCGCCATGTTAACACAGCAATTAAAACCTGACAGATTTTAACCCTTGCCAGCTTTACCCAAATGAACAATAAAATATCGAATTTAGATATACTTTAATTCAGATTTAAGTCTATACTGCATAATGCTTATACCAAAGACTGCCTTCTCACACATCACCTGCCTTTTGAGACTCCTTTATCCAAAGTAATTGCATCTATCTTTGAAAACAAAACAGTTTCTAGGCGTTCACATTAAAGTGTTCTGCCATTGAAGGAAGTGGCATGACCGATTACAGTAATAGCAGAAAATGGGTTAGGAGGAAACCATGAAACACTGCACTATATATATATATTCATTACCTCTTATACCAGCTGCCCAATATTTTCCAATGTTTAGGCTGTGTGTACACCAGTCCTTACATCTGTTTCCTCTAATTTTTATTTATTTTTTCTTTCGTTTTAATCATGTCTGCTTCCAATCCACCTCTTTACTTCCTGTTTTTCCCTCTTTTTGGCTTCTCCATTAGTTATCCATTGCCTACTCATTCTGTTCTCTAAACAATATTCACTCTTGATCCTAAAGTGGAGTTGTTGGTAAAATAAATACATTATACAGATTTTCAATAACAGAAACCCCAGCAATACTTCTAAATCCCCCTGTAACAAAGTAGGGACCTGTTGATCTTGCCAGTAGATCTGCTGTTTTACCAAGTCCTTTAACTGGCCAGACTGTCCAGCAAAGGAGGCAGTTACTGAGATGGGAACAAACTATGTAATACTGCCGGAAGTGCTTACAGCAGTCAGATTTGTATCCAACTTCCAATGCTGTTGTGGGCTGGGATAGAGAAGTGGATAGCTGTTGGAGTGAGAATTTCACCATTTCTGACTTCAACTTGCTTTGATAGGCCAAGCTGTCCAGCAAAAATGGCAGTTGCAGGGTTGAGAGTTTTTATTGCTGTCTGTGCCCCCGGTAAGGAGGTGCCCCCTCTATATTTGTCCTGTTTACCATTATCATTGAAAGGGTTGAGACAAACCATTCAACACTAACAAGGGTGCTTACAATGGTCAACTATTATTTATGTAAAACCGTTATCCCCAATGAAAATAAATGTTTCTGTAACTGCTTAAAAAGTGTTAGCTGAAGTTAGGTTTTAATTTGTTAATCACTTATGTAAAGTCCATCTAAATCTAACTAGTCCATCTGACACTCCAGACAGTGCTGCATTGCAAGGGTATCTCTGTTGCTCCTCCATTCATAGTGCAGACACACTAAGGCAAGACGTGTATTATTGGCTTGAAATGAAGGGGGAAAAATAGAGCCACCACATCTAAGGATTAGTAAGATGCAATCTATTACGTTTTTATTTTTGGGTTTAGCTCTGCTTTAATGATCAGTGAAGGAAGCAAGCTATAAGGAATGCACCTTGAAGTATAACGAAAGGCAAAACCTTTTTTAGTTTTAGATAGAATGCAGAGTGATTAGCATGCTTGTCAGTTTTTATTGCTGTCTGTGCCCCCGGTAAGGAGGTGCCCCCTCTCTATTTGTCCTGTTTACCATTATCATTGCAAGTGAACATAAAAGAAAATCCCAAATTTTGGGTTGTCCCCAGAAAAGTAGTAGAGGGGAAATCTTTCAATAGGGACACTAATTCTGGTGACCTGGGGGTCCCCAAGGAATTCTTAATTTTCAGGGATCTCCTCACTTCCTGTTTGACTATAGGACACCAACGCAAATAAAATAAAAATATCTGACAGGGGTTAAACCTTTTCTTTGTGGTATCCAAAATAAAAAAACATGTTGCCTATAGTTTCACTTTAAAAAAATAAATAAAACAAAAACAAGCCTATATTTCTCAGCCTTTTGGCTAAGTGTAGTAAAAACACAAGCCTAACGCTGCTTTGTCTGGTATAACTGATATATTTAATAATAAAAACAGGTGGAAATGCCCTGAAGGGTCATATTGTGGAATCTATGGAATGATTGTTTCAAATGGGCTATAAATGCTGAGCAGTTCAGACAAGAATCAACCTTCCATATCATTCGTATCTATTAGCGTCTTTTTCTTTTAACAAAGGCATCAGGGTTTAGTCAATAAAATGGAAAGGTTATGTAATAATAGCCCTGGAGCTGCATGTTGAGGGAATGCATTATTCATCTTTATATCCAGTCTCTCGGACCCTATAAACAGCACATGTAAAATAATTTGTTCAGTGAAGTCATGTTATGCAATTCTTCCCAGATTAGAACATCTTGTTATTCCCTTTTTACAAGGATATTTTTATAGCTGCATTTTTCTTTTACGTTCTTACAAATACTGATAATTTTGTTGCTTTCTTTCAGAAGTATTGGTCTAATCCGCTAAAGAACTCTTCCACTTGGGAGAACATTAATACATCTATTATGATTTATTAATGTTCTCCCAAGTCAGATTGCAAACAAATTTCACAGCTGCTTTTCTAGCTACCTATGTCTAGTTTGTTGTAAGATTATTGGCACTTAATGGGAGCCGTGGTGTGTCTGTGTCTCCGTTATTTATTATGGCTATGATATGCCAGGAGGAGTAGGAGTGGCCAAAGAGTAATTCTTTACATATGTATATATTGTGTATATAAATATATTCACTGATCAGCTATATCCTGTATGACCACTGACAGAATAAGTGAACAAAATTGATTATCTTAAAAAAAAAAGGCATCTGAAGGTAGGTGGGATATATCTGGAAGCAAGTAAACATGTTGCCCCTGAGGTTGATGTATTAAAAAGACATCGCAGTTTGTTGCTTATGTGACTACGTAGCCAGTCCAATCAGGGTGCCCATGCTGACCCGTGTCTACAGCCAAAAGTACCTACTCATGTGCCCCTTGTATAAGAACTGGACCACAGAGCAATGGAGGAAGGTGGCCTGATCTGATGAGTCACATTTTCTTTTTGATCATTTGGATAGCTGGGTGCATGTATGATGCTTACCTGGGGGAGAAATCCCACCAGGATGGTGTATGGGAATGCAAACCAGTAGTGGCAGTGTGATGTTTTGGACAATGTTCTGCTGGGAAACCTTGGGTCGTGCCATCATGTGGCTGTTACTTTGACACGTACCACCTACATAAACATTGTTGCTGACCAAGTACACTCCTTCATTGAAATTGTATTCCTTGATGACAGTGGCCTCTTTTAGCAGGATAATGTGCCATGCCACACTGCAAAAATAGTTTGGGAGACACTAAAAAAAATTTGAGATGTTGACTTGGCCTTCAAATTCTCCAGATCTCCATCCAATCGAGCATCTTTAGGGTGCAATTTATGGAGGCCCCACCTTGCAACTTACACGTTTCTGCTACTGGGGGCTTGGTGGCAGATAACGCAGCATACCTTTCAGAGGTCTAGTGGAGCCCATGCTTGGACAGGTCAGGGCTGTTTTGGTGGCAAAACAGGAACCTACTTAATATTAGGTGGGTGGTCATAATGTTATGGCTGATTGGAGTATATTGTGAGGCACTGGCTGGTAGGATTGCGGACCATGTAATGTATATGTGTCACTATGTTTTTTTACCTTCCCACGGTGAGGGCCTCTACAGGCAATGACTGATATGGGGGGGAATTATTTTGTCCTGAGTCCTGAAGTCTGGAGGCATCCTTTCCTAGGTCCCTATTTTACCTGGTAGCCAGACTTCATTATTATTTTCAGCTATCCTCAGGCCTTTATACTTTATATGTGAGCTGACTAATACTCAGGGCTCTCTTTCTCTCCTGGGTACCCCTGTCTCATGCAGGCTTTATTGCAGTCACTACAATTTTAGTTGTCACTACCATTAGGAACTTCATAAAGTCTGTTTGGCCCACAGCAAGAGATATGTTTTTGAGGTTTAGATCACGGTTACCTTATTGGTGTATATATATTAAATATAAAAAAATCGTGTGCTCAAATCCAACAGCTATCAAATTTATATACATAAATTGTATATTTAATGTATCAAATGGTTAAATGAATAAACCAAAAAGTATAATGGTAAATCATATAAACCTTACGTCTGTCTCTCTTCTATGTGAACATTTGAGTTGTGCACACCACCCTGTGGTAAACCTGCTTAGTCCATTCTGTTTAAAGATCTTTCAGATATGAAAAGTGTGCTGCCAAGCACATAGCCTAAACAGGAAGTGAGCGGAAATCCCCCCACCCCCCCACTATTCCTGTTCTTGGGGCAACCCAAAGTTTTGGATTTTCTTTTACTTTTCACCTTCAACAAATATGGTAAACGGGTCAAATGGAGTGAATGACAGGGGCACAGACCAAAATAAAAATGGACAAGTGTTCTAATCTCTCTCCATTCTATCCAAAACTAACAAAAAAAGTTTTGCTTTTTAATTATACTTTGAAGCCCAATTGATTACTTTTAATGTATAAACCTTTTTGAATACTTACTGTAGCACTTGACAGATTAAAAACAAAGTGTAAAAAAAAAGGGCATATTTGTTACTGTATCTGCAGCTTGACAGCATTACAATAACAAATGAAAGGATTCTGTTTGGTTCCTTTTTTGATGAAACTTCCACAGTTTAAATCCTCTTTATTCCAGAGACTGAAAGATCAGTCAGAAGTATTGCAGCAGATATCGCTCAAATCGTCCCCTCCATTCCTCCCAGGATCTCCTGCTTTCTAGCTCCCTTGTTACCTCCTCTCATGCTCGCCTTCAATACTTCTCCAGAGCCTCGCCCATCCTCTGGAACTCCCTGCCCCAGTCTGTCCAATCAGACCCTACCCTGTCCACCTTTTAGGAGATCCCTGAAAACTCATTTATTCAGGGAAGCCTATCCCACACCCACCTAACTGTCCCCGAGCCACCCCCATCAAATCATTCTCTGCAGCTATTACCCTTTGTACTACCACCCCCTCCCTTTAGAATGTAAGCTCTACAAGCTGGGCCCGCCTGTACCTTTTCTATTGTACTGTAATTGTGTTGTCCCCCCTATAGATTGTAAAGCGATGTGTAAACTGTTGGCGCTATATAAATTGTGTATAATAATAATAATAAGTATTGTCTATAGCAGTGATGGCGAACCTTGGCACCTCAGATGCTTTTAAACTACATTTCGCATGATGCTCAGCTGCCCCCCTCTTCTTCTTCTTCCTTTTTTTTTTAATTTTTAATTTTTTTTTAAACCATGCCTTGCTACACACCATCTCTGTGTGGAGGTGGTCATCTTAGCAATGGGTGGGCATTGCTTCCTTGTCTTAATACTGCTTCCCTGATGACTAGGGTGAGCTAATGGCTGCTGGGGGAATATTCAAGAAACAGCAAGAGGAAAAGAGAGCACAGATCCACAGAAGCAGGATGCTTCCTTCCCTGCAGATGCTCAGTTACATCTTTCTCTCAACTGTACATTACCAAATGTCAGTTCAGATCTCCTGAAACTAGCAATCAGAGGAAGCAGTGCCCTGGAACTCACACTGCAGATATACAGCTATGAGGACACAGGAAGACCGCTATTGCTTTTCAGGAGGAAATCAAGAAAAATGCTACATTTTTCAGGAAACTTCTCAGGCACAATTGGAAATTCTAGTTGTTTCCTCTACAACAGCAAATCTTTACATTTTTTGATTCAGGTCTATATTAAAGATAAGTGCTCAACATGAAATAAAAATATACAGCCAATCCACAGGTAGTAATCTGTGACCAGGCCAATATAGAAGCATTATACTGATGCTGATATTTCTGAGATCTTTCAAACCATAGCATACGATAAATTCCCCTGCATCCTTTCTAAGATGGTATTCCTGAGTTTCCTTGTGAAGCTTTGGATTTTGTTGGGCGTTGTGGTCTGAAATCCAGTTTCCTGTATCCTCTACATTAACAAATACCATAATAATGAGTTGCTATAACTGTATTTTGGCTCCAGAAATAAAGCTCAGGAGGGTAGCAGTTTTGGGATGGGCTTTGCTTTGGTTCGTTAACCACTGCTTGAAATTCTTACATGACTGATTACAAGCTTGCTTAAAGGAAATGCAGACCTGTTCATTTAGTTAAATTTAGCAGTTTCATTAAATCCAAATTGTGCTAAGCAGATGAATTAAGGACTGAGTTATTGAATATTTTATATATATATATATAATATATATTTTATTTTTTCTTTCCTTGCGTAGAAAAGTTTTCATTACACAAAACACATTTTAACCACTTTATGCTTTCTTTTACATTTTCCATTCATTTTTTAATGCCTCCTTTTATGACGCTGAGTGTTTCACCATCAACAGTTTACAGCTTACACTCAATCATGTGTCTTCCCTCTTTGACGTCTTGGAGCACCATTAATGGACAGTAACCATGGAAATCTTGTTTGCTTGTTTTGGAGAACAAAATTGGACATGCTTTATTACAAATCTCCAAAAAAAGATTTAAATGTAATAGCCAAGAAATAAATATAATGGATATTTTGCAATGGGCAGTATTTTGGACTCATGCATGGATTTTGCATTTTTTTTTCCCTTTGTTTGTGTTTGGTTTCTCCAATGCTCCAGTGTTCTTCCAAAAAACCTATTGGAAAATTAATTGGCTTTCCTTAAAACTGAACCTATAGGGGTTGATTTACTGAAACTGGAACCTACAAAATCTGGCACAGATCTGTATAGAAACCAATCGGCTTCCATTTTTTTTGTCAAAGCTTAATTTGAACAAGCTGATGCTAAAGGCTAACTGGCTACCATGCACAGCTGCACCAGATTTTTCACTCTCCGATTTTAGTAAATCAATCCCATAGTGTTCTTGTATGGTGATTGTAGGTGCCCAAAGCGATATGCTTGATTTGTGTGGTCACATAGGAAATACGTAGGACAAAACCCCAGGTTTACTTAAACTAGAACTAAGGGCAAAACTTTTTTTATGTTGGATAGAGTAAGTGAGGGTTATAACTCATGTCCATTATTTTGCCCTCTGTGTCCTATTGGGGACAGTTGCCTTTATTTCCTTTTATTTAAAACTGGAAGCAAGAATAAAATCCTTCCAAAGTGAGGGAATCCCTGGTTGTTACCAGGATCACCAAAAATAGTTCTCTATTGAAAGATTTCCCCTCTGTATCTGTTCTAGTGACAGAAAATTTTGGATTTTCTTTCACATTCTGTGATAATGGTCACCAGGACAGATATAAAGGGTACATCTCTTTAATAGGGGCACAGACAGCAATAAATAACCTGACATAATCTAACACACAAAAAAATGCTTTACCTTTTAGTTATACTTTAATACCTGGCCGCACTCCTGCATATGCTGTGTTTCACTCAGAGCTGTCACATTGGGGTAAGAACCCTCAACCCCATGTAAACTTTGACAGAGATCAGCTTGGAGCTTACGTGGGCTTTTTCTCCTCACTCCCAGTGGCAAACAGGGCAATGAAGAGTGAGTGGAAATGGATATTAGATGTTGTGGGTGTCAGCTTTAACCACTTGCTGTCCGCCCCAGAGCAGTTTTAATGCTACAGGGCGGCAGCTGTGCACCAAATCGCGTACAGTATTTATACGTGATTCAGCTTGTCTGGGTAGGGGGCGCATATACGTGCAGCCTCGCTCCTGCTGTGATTATACACAGTGGGAGCCAATTAGTGGCTACCGTGGACTCTGGGTCTGCTGGCACCCGCCAATCAACTGTTACACAGGCAGACTGCCATTCTGTCAGCAGGGAAGGCATGGATTCTGTGTCTCTGCAAAGCAGAGACATGGATCCATATCTTCCCCTAGTAAAAGCACCTCCCACAGTACACTGGAACACAGGCTAGGCACACAGTTAACCACTTCCCAACCAGTGTCATTAGTACAGTCTCAGTGCATATTTTTTTTAGCACTGATCACTGTATTAGTATCACTGGTCCCCAAAAAGTGTCAATTAGTGTCAGAATGTCCGCAGTATAGTGGTCCCACTATAAGACGCTGATCGCCGACATTTACTAGTAAATAAAAATAGAGATATATCCCATAGTTTGTAGTCACTTTAACTTTTGTACAAACAAATCAATATATGCTTTATTGGGATTTTTTTTTTACCAAAACTATGTAGCAGAATACATATTGACCTAAACTGATGAAGAAATTTGATTTTTTTTTTTCCCCAATTTTTTTATAAAATAATTGTTTTTAATATAAATATAAACAGATATATATAAATTAAATAAAATTCTATCTCTTTTTTTTTTTTTTTTTTTTTTGCTTTTAGCACAAAACATAAAAAAATGCAGAAGTGGTCAAATACCACCAAAAGAAAGCTGTACTTGGGCGAAAAAAGGAGTTTTGTTTGTGTACAGTGTCGCATGACCGTGCAATGTAACGCAGTGCCATATTGCCAAAAATGGCCTGGTCAGGAAGTAGGGTAAACTTTCCAGAGGTCAAGTGGCTAAAGTGAGACAGTTGCTTTATCCTGTTGTGCAAAGCATTGGTTCATGTTAAAGGACAACTTAAAAGAATCAATATTTGGAATTCAGCGAAGCAGCATACTATGGTTGTGTCATGTGGATGCCATTAATGCTTTATTTAATGCTGCCAATTCTGTTATGCATTGCTCTATAATTAAGTCCAAGTAGGATCCTAGATGGAGTGTCTGTGTGTATGCATGTGCTGAATAGAGTTGATTTACCCTTTGGAAGTGAGATGATGCCATTGGACCACCAAACATGCCCTTTGCTTGGCTGTCTCTGGTTGCAGCACTTGTAAATAGTGGACAAGCATCAGCAGCCTAAATTTTCCTCACCTGGCAGGTTAATTTGTCCTACCTCAGATTCATTGAGCTGGCTGTTTCCCAGGTATTGTATTGCCTAACCTCCTGGTTATTGGATAGGTTTGTCAGTGGTCAGAGATCGACAGGGAAGAATGGAGAACTTTCAGTATATCCTTTAAAAGACATTGTTTAGTAAAACCTAAAGCTGCACTACTATTTGGCAATCGATTAATGGTTTTATGTCCTACCAAAGCAGCCGCTTTATTTTTGTGACCCTTTTTTCTTGCAGGCATTTCCCTTTGTTGGACACAAATACTACGTCGAATTTTCAGCCAATGTCTACCAAACCATGGTAAGTTCAAATAATGACTGGAAATAACTAAGTCAATGTTACATGCTAAGCTATGACTGCCACTTATGGTAGAGGACACTTGTACATGAATTTAACCCACTGAGATCTCCTCTCCCTACTATAGGAGGATGTTGGATTGTGCAGTGCATCAGTGTTTTTCCTGGATGAGAAGCCTCACCCTTCCATTTCTGTTAACTGCTCGGGCAGTAAAGTGCAGAAGCAAGCTATAGATGATGATTATGAGTTCTATCAGAAAATAAAAGCGCGAACCTCCCCACTTACCGGAGAAAATATTCCTGGTGAGGATTTTAATTTTTTTGTTATTTTGGTTCAAAATCTTAATTCATCTGTTTTTAATTCCTATTTCATGCATTGACAGGGAGGCACTTACCTCCCTGCAGCAACAGTCAGAGAAGGACTGGGCTAGAGCGCAGGGTGGCATTTTCCTCAGCCAATACCAATCATGAATATTGGGTTGGTGGCCTTGAATGGAGATACTGCCCTATTCAAACCTTAATTGGCTCAGGATCTGCAGTAAGTAACAGCTGTTGGGTGTTTTACAGCTATCTGCTCCCTGTCGTGCTCAGAATCAAGTGTTTAAGATGACACTGACCTCTCTCCATGGCCACCAATCCCTGCACACACTTTATATGATGCACTTTTAGCCCACAACTGTCCTTAACCATGAATGGACCAGTTGATTGTGTTTGCCTCTCAGGTCAAAAGTTCCCAGTCAACCCCTGGCCGTGGAACAGACCCACATTCCCGCTGTTTTTCTCATTGCTTATGGTTTTGTTACAATATGAGAACACAATCTGGGGTGACTTAACAAAGTATATGTCAAGACAAATGTAACACTAATTATTATTAGTTCTGCAAGGACATGGCTGCTAAGAAAATAGGTGATTGTGTCATTCTCTCTCCTTTAATATTGTGTATAATTTACTAATCATATAACGTGCCTTGCTTTCCTATTGGTTTGAGTTATTTACAAGCTACATAATACTGGTAACATTAATTAAACTATATCTTATACAATAAATTGAATTTATTAAGAATAGAGCATTTATAAACTGGAGCAGCTGTGCATGGCAACCAATCAGCTTCTACCTTTTTTTTAATTTTCAAAACTTAACTAAACAAGCTAAAGCTAAAAGCTGGTTGGTTACTCTGCACATCTGCTTCAGATTATGTCTGCTTCAGTTTTAATAAGTTCTCCTAGTATGTTTTGTAAAACTGTATTGATGGTCTGTCGTTTCTCTGGTATCAGACAGCTATGGAAACATTGAACCACAATTTGAGCCGGTGTGGCAATTAGCCATCTTAGGAAGCAGCTATGTTATAGTGGATAAGGCCACAGAAGATCGTGATTATGCTATGGCACAAATTAGAACTGTAAAGCAAATTGTAAGTATAAAGCACCAACCATTTTAAAGTTAGTGTTTTGTGCATTGCTAATAGGTGCTTCTGAAGCACACATTAAAGATTTCATAGGTTTACATGTAGATTTGTGGTATTTTTCAATAACTGGCAATTCCTTCTGTAATATATTGTACATGTATCATATAGGTTATATGTATGACAAGGAGAAAATTATGAAGGGCTGCATAATAGGTTTGTCTCTGCTTATGATCCAAATTACACAATGCATATCTATAGGGGCCTGTACATTTTTAAACCTTTCTATGACAGTCACTTCTAATGTAGTTTGCTAGTGACAAAGTCTCTTTTAATAGGAAGTTTGATGGCGGAGGGACAGTGCCAACCACCTAACCCTTTACATTCAGACATTACCACCAGTGTCAAGTTTAAAAAGTAGGATATTGGCTACAGTATATGGTTACCATGCTTGCTTTACAGTGCTGTGGTGTTTGCTTTAGTTTCAAACAGGACAACGTCTGCATCAATATCGCATATTCATCCCAAGTTTGTGTTGGTTTCCTTTCGGTGCACTCGTTTTCTCCCACACCTCCAAAACCTATTGTAAGGTTTACTGGCTTACACCAAACTTGACACTGATGCACTTGGATGACTATGGGCATTCCATTGTAGGCTTCCTTGCTCACAGGCTGTAATAAAATATCTATATGTACACTGTAATGCATATTTTGTACATAGTATACAAATAAAGTGGTGGAAAGGAGAACTGGAGGTGCTGTGCAATCAGTTGTTGGCTTCGAAAAATTGTTATTAGAAAAAAATGGAAATGTCAAGGTTGTAGTGTAGGTTTCATGGGGAGCACATATATGAGGGTTCTTCAAAAAAAAGTTTCTGCACTTTTTAAACTTTCTTTTTTCCTTATTTACTATATATATATATATATATATATATATATATATATATATATATATATATATATATATATATATATATATATATATTTTACACACACTCAGTTCATACGTTTACATACCCTGGCAGAATTAGATTTCTTGGCCATTTTTCAGAGAATATGGATAACACAAAAACCATTTCTTTCACTCATGGTTAGTGTTTATCTGAAGCCATTCATTATCAATCAACTGTGTTTTACTCTTTTTAAATCATAATGGCAACAGAAACTACCCAAGTGACTCTGATCAAAAGTTTACATACCCTGGTGCTTTTGGCCCGATAACAACAATATTGAAGGTAACCATCCTCACCTGTGATCGATTTGCTTGTACTTGGTATATGTGTGTATATAATATTTATAGCTATAAAAGGTCAATGAGTTTCTGGACTCCTGACAGACCCTCGCATCTTTCATCCAGTGCTGCAGTGATGTTTCTGGATTCTGAGTCATGGGGAAAGCAAAAGAATTGACAAAGGATCTGTGGGAAAAGGTAGCTCAACTGTATAAAACAGGAAAGGGATATACAAAGATATCCAAGGAATTCAGAATTACAATCAGCAGTGTTCAAACTCTAGGAAAATTGCTTGGGATGCAAAGAAAAACCCACAAATAACTTCAGGCGAAATACAGGACTCTCTGAAAACCATGTGGTGTGGCTGTTTCAAGATGCACAATAAGGAGGCCCTTAGAAAGATGGGCTGCGTGGTCGAGTCGCCAGAAGAAAGCCATTACTACGCAAATGCCACAAAGCATCCTGCGTACAATACGCCAAACAGCACAGAGACATGCCTCAAACCTTTTGGGACAAAGTAATTTGGAGTGATGAGACCAAAATTTTGCTTTTTGGCTACAACCATAAACCCTACTTTTGGAGAGGAGTCAACAAGGCCAATTATGAAAGGTACAACATTACTACTGTGAAACACGGAGGTGGATTGCTGATGTTTTGGGGATGTGTGAACCACAAAGGTACAGGAAATTTGATCAAAATTGCTGGCAAGATGAATGCAGCATGTTTAACGAAAAATACTGGAAGAACATTTGCATTCATCAGCCAGGAAGCTGTGAATGGAACGTACTTGGACATTCCAACATAACAATGATCCAAAACACAAGACCAAGTCAACCTGTCAGTGGCTACAGCAGAATAAAGTGAAGGTTCTGGAGTGGCCATCTCAGTCTCTTGACCTCAATATCATTGAGCCTATCTGGGGATATCTCAAACGTGCAGTTCATGCAAGACAGCCCAAGAATTTACAGGGACTGGAGGCTTTTTGCCAAGAGGAATGGGCAGCTTTACCATCTGAGAAGATAAAGAGTCTCATCCACAAATGCCACAAAAGACTTCAAGCTCTCGTTTATGTTAAAGGGGGCAATACACAGTATTAAGAACTGGGGTATGTAAACTTCCGATCAGAGTCATTTGGGTAGTTTCTTTTGCGATTATGATTTAAAAAGAGTAAACACAGTTGATGGATAATAAATGGCTTCAGCCAAACACTAACCATGAGTGAAAGAAAAGTTTGTGCTCTCATTCATATTCTCTGAAAAATGGTCATGAAATAAAATTCTGCCAGGGTATGTAAACTTATGATGTGTGTGTGTGTGTGTGTGTGTGTGTGTGTGTGTGTATATATATGTGTATATGTATATATATATATATATATATATATGGACAGGGATGGGGCCTACAATATTATACCCTACTAAAGTCTCATTTTGAAATTGCTTGTTTTCTTGGTTGACTACTGATTTGAATGAATACTATGAGTTACTGAACAGGAAATAGGGAGATGTGAGATGATGACAATTATTAACGTTTTTTCCTGTCAAAGTTTGAATTACAAAATAATGTTCAATGTGTCAAATTATTTTTTTTTTTTTTCAGCCACGTCAGGATACATTTATTGCCTTCAATTACGATCTCTATCTTTATGAAAGACCTTCAGAGGTAAATGACTTCTCGGTGGATACACATACTGTAAATAAACTGTATATGAGATCAATTCCAGATAAAATAAATGATGTATTTAATTATATTACATTTCCTCTCCTCTAGGAAATGGTGCCGTGTAATCTGCATGTGGTATGGGCCCCTGGAAGATCGCCCAAAGTGGACTATAGCTGCCATGATTACTCAGAGAATGGATCTGGTAGCAAAGCAGAAGAGGGATCTGCCTTCCTAGGGAATTTTAAATAAAATTGGTTCCTAAAATACAACAAAAGTTATTTTCTAAAAATTGATTGTACAAAAGACAGAGTTGGCCAACTTTGAATCACTATTTCTCATCCAGGCTCTATATTACAAGCTCATTTAATTCCATTATGGAAATCTTAAATTTTCGCTGGCATCCTTCTTTTATGCAGCCCATTATTATGGCCTGGTCTTTTTTCTGGAAGTACTATATAATTCTATAGCCTGGGCAGAGTGTCTGACTTTCTCAGACAAACGAAGACATTGCTAAGAATATTGATATTTATCTGAGTTCTTATGCTGAAATTCTACATTAGCCGAAGAATATCATAGCAGTGTGAACAATTATTGGGAAAATTGGCAAAACTGTTTAGGGTCCATTTACACTTTATCATACTTTACCATATCTAACATTGCACCTCCAAGTGCAAAAAAGTGCTGTCCTATTGTTTTCAATGGTACAGTTTTCAATAATGGATTTTTATATTCAGCATTAAAAATCCTGCTTAGCTTCTGCATATAAAATGCACTATGCATTTGCTTTTAAATACATAAAGCTGCAGAGAAGTCTTCAACTACCCCACTCCCATATCGAACACATGTAAAAAAAAAACACACATTCTCTGCACAATATGTTAAAAAACAAAACAAAAGAAAAAACATTTAAATGCATATTATGTAAATGGTCCCTAAATCTTTGACATAGGTCTAACATCAAAAAAGCAAAGAGCAATGCTCAAAAGCACTTACCCATAGCAATCAATCATAACTCTGTTATGATGAAAGCTAGTTGCTATGGGATGCTGCACATCGCTGCTTATTTTTTTGCACTAAACAGCAGTTATACGTTGTTTTTTTTTTTTTTTTTTGAGCTAACCATTTTCTAACATATTAAGAACCAAGAACTAGGTCTTTAATATCGGTCTTATTTCACCCACTGTGGTCATGCAGCTTACACAAATAATAACGGCCAAAGGTTAGTGGACCGCTAGTTAAATCTAATTTTAAATAGAGCAAATACTTGATGGACTAAGCAATATATTGATTATATAATTTTGATAATTACAGCTAGCTGCATAAATGTCTAGCTAGTGTAAGATGTATATATATATATATTTCAGAAGCACGTGATAAAGTAATATCCACATTTGAAACTGATAATAAAGTATTGTCACATCTGAAAAGAAAATTATACAGTTTTAGAAATAGTTACTTAGTACCACAAATATCAATAAAGCAATACTAATTTTTATTTTTTAACAAGAAAAAAAAGCAATGCTAATTTAGCTTAATTACAAATGAGACTTTTACTACTTTATTGATGGAATTGACCCATTGACGACAGTTGTCTCATCTGAAAAATGTTGAAGTGTGAAAATGCTACTAAGGGATTCTAGAGTTCTTTAAAGTACTTGAGCTGTTAAAGTAAATTGGCCAATACTATTAGGTTACTTAAATGTTTTTTGAGGTTTTCCCAAGAGCCACGGAAGCTCAAAATGCAAGTAAACCCTAATATACTGATTTCAGCACTTCTTTAATTGTCAAGCGCTGGCCAGCCTCTCTCTCCTACCTGTCTATTGGTGAGTAAGGTCTACCATCATAGTGATGGGCCAGTAGGTAGGTGCAGAAAGTGACAGGGCAGCTCTTGAAACTGGTAGAAAATGTAAAACCTAATTGGTGTGCCTTGATATCTTAGGGATTTTAAAAAGTATGTATGCAGTTTTTAGTATATCGTTATCATACTGACAGACGTGGCTTACAATCTAAATATGAAAGGATTTGCCATTTCTGAGCTGAACCAAAATTAAACTAGATAGTTTACATGAGTGTGCACCATAAACTATTACTCGCCTTCTCTCTCTATTTCTGTAGGATCTTCCAAATCATGTCTCACTGCTGCCCACTCCATAGGAGTTGGATTCTTAAAAATCTATGGAAAATTAGACAAGTATGCAGTGAGATCCACATTATGACAGACAGGCAGAATATAAGTGGTTGTAATACCCACTGAAGTGACTAGCCTCAGGTGTTACAAAGAGATGAAACAAGTCATCCTACACAAGTTGTACCTGTTTATCTGCAGCACCCTCTCCTGTACATGCTCATAAAGCACACATTTTACACAGTATTTCTGAGCTTCAGAAGGCATGGGTCTGATGACACACAGAGCAGAGTGTAATCTGAGACCTGAGTGGAGGGAATGGACATGCACAGTCTCCCAGAGAAACATGCACAGCCAAGGCTGTCAATCACATGCTGTGTGCTAAGATGGTGAGGCGGTCTCCAAGGATTTTTAAGTGTGGTCAGAATTGACTCAAGCAGATAGCAGATGAATGACAGGGTAGATAGAAATCACACTAGGTCCTTTGGGTCAAAGCAAGTACACACTAGAAGGATATGTTTTGTTTATTTTTCATCTTAGAGGTTTACAACCACTTTAAAGCACTACTATCAATTCAGCATGAGATGGTAATCTGTAAATGATTTATTTGTCTCATGAATCTTGGCACAGCTCACAAAATGGCTCTCAATGTGTGGAGGTGAGAAATTGCACTTTAATTCCTGCCTGCTGATATAATTCCATGTGTAAATATTATGTTCATGAATTTTCAGAAGTTGTGCAGATAAAAACATTATCTTCTACAAATCTGATAAAAAACAAAAAAATCCTCGTACTGTTAAATCTGACCAAGAAACATTTACTAACAAACTCTAAGAAGAAAATACATTTTGAAAGACTCTGGTGTCATTTGTTATAAAAGACACATTTTTCATGGCAGCCTTAAAGTGTTTGTAAAGGAAACGTAAAAAAATAAAACAACAAACTTGTTATACTTACCTGCTCTGTGCAATGGTTTTGCACAGAGCAGCCTGGATTTTCCTCTCCTTGGGTCCTCTGTTGGCACTCTGGGCCGTTCCCCCTTGTCAAGTGACTCCTTAGCAAGCTGCTTGTTATGGGGGCACTTGTACATGCTCGCTCCCAAGCTAGCTCTCTGTGCCCATTAAACACAGTGCAGCTCAGCCCCTTCCCCTCGCCTCACTGGCTATGACTGACAGTAGTGGGAGCCCATGGCTCCCGTTGGGGCATCTCAGCCAATGAATATGGAGAGACCTGGGAGAGCCTCGGCTCTCGTGCACAAGCCTGATCCAGTGATAAGTATTAGGGGGGAGCTGCTCCTAAAGGTTTTTTACCTTCATGCATAAAAGGTAGAAAAACCTTCAGCCTTTACAACCACTTTAAATGCTTTACTATATTGACACATACTGCAGCATTTTAGTGTAGAAGGCAATAGGGTAAAAGAAGCCCTAGCCAAACCCTACCCTGAGAAGGTTGTCCCGTGTATCATGCCTTGTCTGAACAACCTAGTTTTGGCTTTCTGGTAGTGATCATAAATAATCTGTCACAGATTAGCTAAGAAATTTTATATTAGAAATGAAATTATATTGGTGGAGACCTGTTTAGCAAGCTTTTTTAGTTTGCACCTTTTATGTAAATGTAAGGCTGCATTTACACTTGAGCATTTTCAGCTCATAAAACGCCCAACAAGCAAAATCTCATTCATTTCAATGACACGTGTTCACATCTGAGCATTTTGCCACCTGAAGCAAATTGCCTGAAAAACACCCTAAGCTCATACGAGTTTCTATGGGGCAGATTACAGGCGTTTTTCTGCCTTTTACATTGGTGACCTGAACAAAATCGTGGCAAAAAAACCCACAGCAAAATCTAAATTAAATGGTCAGGTGTGAATGCAGCCTAAAAAGATAACCTGTGTGTAATCTATTTTCCATTAACCTTTAAAAAGATGACTTCTCTAATAAATTCTGCCTACTTATACAAAATAAATAAAGTTTGATACTATTTTCATGTTGTTATTGTGTGGCTGCTAATGAAAAGACAAATGTGTACGTGTTCAGAAGATGACCTTGGTTTGCAGAGACTTGTACAAAGAGTAATATTGAATTACATCAAGTTGCTAATAGGACACTTTTACTTTAGCTAAACACATCTATTTATAGGTAGTGGTCTGGGGACGGTCCCCTGAGATCCCTTCCAATACAGTCACTGAACAAAAAGGACAGGTCGCCCTCTACTGAGCTGTGAACGAGCTGGAGCAATCGCCTGCTGACAAACAATCCCGTTTACAGCTTCTCTGCCCAGCCACTAATTAAAGGCTATAAAAATAAACTTTTTCACATTGTAGCTTAATACATAAAGTTAATTATCCAAACATTTAGTGAGAAGGCAAAAAACATTTCATGAACATTCAGCTGCATATGTAGAAAAGCGTACATTTCACCAGTAGAAATACTTTGAGGAAACCAATCATCCCAGTTTGATATGATGGCTTTGAGGTTCATTGGGAAGATATATATATATACACACAGTTGGGAAAATAATTATTTGATCCCCTGCAGATTTTGTAAGTTTGCCCACTTACAAAGAAATGAAGGGTCTATATATATATATATATATATATATATATATATATATATATAATTTTTTTTTTTTTATCATAGGTGTATTTTAAGTTATAGAGACAGAATACCAGCCAAAAATCCAGAAAAAATACATGATACAAATGGAGTTGCAGTTCAGTGAGTAAAATAAGTATTTGATCCCCAAGCAAAATATGACTTAGTACTTGGTGGAGAAACCCTTATAGGCAAGCACAGGGGTAAGGCGTTTCTTTTAGTTGGTTACGAGGTTTGCAGACATCTCAGGAGGGATTTTGGTGAACTCTTCTTTACAGATCTTCTCTAAATCCTTAGTTTCTTCGCTGTTTGGCAACTCGAAGTTTCAGCTCCCTCCATAAATTTTCAATAGGATTAAGGTCTGGAGACTGGCTATGCCACTCCATGACCTTAATGTGCTTCTTCTTGAGCCACTCCTTTGTTGCCATGGTGGTATGTTTGGGTCCATTGTGATGCTGGAAGACCCATCCACGACCCACCTTCAGTGATCTGGATGAGGGAAGAAGGTTCTCATCCAAGATTTTACAATACACAGCCCTGTTCATTTTCCCCTCAATGCGGCAAAGTCAGCCTGTACATTTTTAGGGGTGCTGAAATTAATCAGAGCATTGATGCATCGCGATTTGGGTGTCCCCGATGTGGCATCGATGCTTATGACCAGAAAAATAGATTTGGCGGGTGACATCATCCCGACTTGCCCCGCCCCTCCCAGGAGAGCCCTCCGAGCGTATAGTTGTTATAATAACCGTTTTAATAAAGCCCGTCTTACAATCCATTAAGTGCCCCACTGTATGTGCTTTTAAAAAAAAATATGGAACTACATACTGCATTTCTCAGTAGTGATGGCCGAACGGTTCACTCGGCGGTCGTTTCGAGGCGAATTTCGGCTGTTCGCGGTCCGCCCGATCGGCGGACTATTGCCGCCATTCGCCCGGCGGACTTCCGTGTTTACTGTGTAAAAGAACTTTGACCTATGATGACACATCCATCATGGGGTACAGGACAGCCAATTGAGACATTACAGCACATGGGCACTTGGACATTCCCCCTAACTTATAAATACACCCGATCCGGCGGCCATTTTACATTCTTTCTTCTGTCACTATAGGGAGAGGTTGCTGTGTGGAGCAGGGAGAGATTGCAGTGACCCAAATCGCTAGATATTTGGTACACAAAAGTTCTTTTCAGGACTGGTATAGGTGTTAGAGGTGTAGTTCAGGATATAGGTTTGAGGCAGTGCTGTGCTAGTGATTGTTGCAGCAGCCTTGAGTGTCTTTTGTCAGTGTAGAGAAAGGGACAGGACGGTGTGTGCTGCAGGGACAGTCAGTTTAATCATTAGCTGTTACTATCAGGTCCACAAAAGTGCTATTCCAGTTATTGTTCCAGCAGCCTCTGTTTTGTCAGTTTATATAGGGACAGGCAGGAAGCTGTGTGTGAGGGTCAGTTTAATCAGTAGCTGTTACTATATTAGGTCCACAAAGGTTCTTTTCAGGACTGGTATCAGTGGTATGGTAATAGGCTTGTACACGTATAATATTCTTTCTTCCAAATATAGAAAGAATATTATACTTGACTGCTGTCCTTCTGCTGCAGTCTGCTAATCAGTCACAACCTACTTGTTCCACAAAGGTCCTTATAAGGACTGGTAACCTGGTGTAGGGTGCTACCGTACATAGGGTTGAGTGAGGTACAGTCTGCTATACCGTAAGGACTGGTATAGGTCCACAATACATAGGGTTGAGGTGCACTACTGCTGACCGCTGCCCTATACTGCAGCAGTCCTTCATCAGTATAGGGACAAACGTACAGTCTGCTAATCAGTCACACACAACCTACTTGTTCCACAAAGGTCCTTATAAGGACTGGTAACCTGGTGTAGGGTGCTACAGTACATAGGGTTGAGTGAGGTACAGTCTGCTATTCTGTAAGGACTGGTATAGGTCCACAATACATAGGGTTGAGGTGCACTACTGCTGACCGCTGCCCTATACTGCAGCAGTCCTTCATCAGTATAGAGACTGAAGTACAGTCTGCTAATCAGTCACACACAACCTACTTGTTCCACAAAGGTCCTTATAAGGACTGGTAACTTGGTCTAGGGTGCTACAGTACATAGGGTTGAGGTGCACTACTGCTCACCGCTGCCCTATACTACAGCAGTCCTTTATCAGTATAGGGACTGACGTACAGTCTTGCTAATCAGTCACACACAACCTACTTGTTCCACAAAGGTCCTTATAAGGACTGGGTTAACGGCCGATGTGGACGCTCTGAGGAGTGATGAACCCCTGGACTACTGGGTGGGCAGGCTTGACCTCTGGCCAGAGCTTGCCCAATTTGCAATCGAACTGTTGGCTTGCCCCTCGTCCAGTGTCCTGTCCGGAAGGACGTTCAGTGCAGCAGGGGGGATCGTGACCGATAAGCGTACTCGCCTAGCTCACGACAGTGTTAACTACCTCACATTTCTAAAAATGAATGAGGCATGGATCTCGGAGGAATTCAACACGTGACCAGTAGACCATGTATATGTCTATAAACAATTTTTTAAATCGAGCACACAGACCTTCTTTCTTCATTTGGCTCACTTCCTTGTCCAAAAAAAGCACACCGTACTATATGCCCGTACCCTCCTCTTTGAAGAGGTTGAGCAGTGTCATATTTCTACTGGGGCTGCTTATTATGAGGGGCTCCCACCATCCCTGTGCTGACTTCCTCCTTGGGCTGCTTATTATGAGGGGCTCCCACCATCCCTGTGCTGTGCTGACTTCCTCCTGGGGCTGTACCTCTGCTGTGCATATTATGAGGGGCTCCCACCATCCCTGTGCTATGCTTATTATGAGGGGCTCCCACCATCCCTGTGCTGTGCTGACTTCCTCCTGGGGCTGCTTATTATGAGGGGCTCCCACCATCCCTGTGCTGTGCTGACTTCCTCCTGGGGCTGCTGATTATGAGGGGCTCCCACCATCCCTGTGCTATGCTGACATCCTCCTGGGGCTGCTCATTATGAGTTGCTCCCACCATCCCTGTGCTGTGCTGACTTCCTCCTGGGGCTGTACCTCTGCTGTGCATATTATGAGGGGCTCCCACCATCCCTGTGCTATGCTCATTATGAGGGGCTCCCACCATCCCTGTGTTATGCTGACTTCCTCCTGGGGCTGCTTACGGTGCAGGTGTCAGTGCTGTATATTAAGGTGCTGATGTCAGTACTCTCTATCACGGTGCTGCTGTCAATGCTGTAAATCACGGTGCTGGTGTCAGTGCTTTATGTCACGCTGCTGATGTCAGTGCTCTCTATCACGCTGCTGGTGTCAGATGACTCTATCACGGTGCAGGTGTCATTGCTGTATGTCACGCTGCTGATGCCAGTGCTCTCTATCACGGTGCTGGTGTTAGTGCTTTATGTCACGCTGCTGATGTCAGTGCTCTCTATCACGGTGCAGGTGTCATTGCTGTATGTCACGCTGCTGATGTCAGTGCTGTATATCATGGTGCTGTGTTAGTGCTTTATGTCAACCTGCTGATGTCAGTGCTCTCTATCACGGTGCTGTTGTCAGATCACTCTATCACGGTGCAGGTGTCATTGCTGTATGTCACGCTGCTGATGTCAGTGCTCTCTATCACGGTGCAGGTTGCATTGCTGTATGTCACGCTGCTGATGTCAGTGCTGTATATCATGGTGCTGTGTTAGTGCTTTATGTCACACTGCTGATGTCAGCGCTCTCTATCACGGTGCTGTTGTCAGATCACTCTATCACGGTGCAGGTGTCATTGCTGTATGTCACGCTGCTGATGTCAGTGCTCTCTATCACGGTGCTGTTGTCAGATCACTCTATCACGGTGCAGGTGTCATTGCTGTATGTCACGCTGCTGATGTCAGTGCTCTCTATCACGGTGCTGGTGTCAGATGACTCTATCATGGTGCAGGTGTCATTGCTGTATGTCACGCTGCTGGTGATCATCTCCTGCACCCTCTTCTTTGCCTACCCTGACCTTCCCTCTCCTCCATTGCCTTCATGCGCTCCACAGTCCTGAATTGTCACAACAATTTCCCATATAAAAAAAGAATGCTTGTAGTTGTCGATCCCAGATTCACCTCATACATGTGTTATGTCATTGGCCATGTGGTGGGACTATGTTTGCACAGCTATTAATTATTTTGTGGCTGAAAATTTGACCTGTAGGTTTGCAAAGTTCACCTCCCATTGAAGTCAATGGGGCCCATCGCGAACGTTACGGTTCGTGAACTATCGGCCGCGTTCACGGTCCGCGTAACATCCCGTCGGAAGTTTGTCCATCACTATTTCTCAGTGTGTAAACACCGCTCACGTGATTGCCTGGTCTGCCTCTCTCCTCTCACGTCTCTCCTGATGTCAGCAGGGAATTCTCAGTCCTACCCACCTCTTGTATGATCTGATAGCTACAGCCAGGTGTGCACTGCGCATGTCTTCCTGAGCTGGCCAGGCAGTCTTCTGGGACCTGTGACGTGTCTCAGAAATTGCAGGGAGGGATGTGGGAGCTGGGTACCTGTCAAAACAAGGTACCCGCCGCCGCCACCCCCCCCCCCCAAAAAAAAAAAAAAAAACATGAAAATGGAACTCCACTTTAATAAAACAGGTTGATACAGAAAGCACTATGACATCCCCAACCCTGCCATGTACACAGCACAGGGAATCCTCTACCTCTGATATTCCTCACCTGCAGGACTCCATAATGAACATCTTAATGCCCTCCCTTTGATTCTTCCATCCTTCAGCCCCCTCACCACCACCATTTTGATCTTTGAACTCTTCCATCCTTCTGTTCCTATCCATGGATTGCTCCATCTCCATACTCTTCTATCCTTCAGTTATTATCTCCAGACTCCTCTGGCCTTCAATTCTCTATCCATCGATTCCTCCATCCCCAGACTCTTCCATTCTCCAGTTCCTACCCCTTCCTCAGAACCTGGACTCTTCCATGTCCTTGTCCTGCTATATGCAGGTTTTTTTTTTTGTTTTTTTTAAATAAAATAAAAAAAATGGACTTCTTCTAAATGCTTGAATTTTTTTGATGGAAACCATTGTCAGTAATCGTGATACATCCTAATATCAAGTCATTGACCAGATAAGTGTAAATAAATCTAATCGTGAGATCAGTGAAGATGTTCACCTTTAGTACCTTTAGCAGGGAAACAGACCCAAAGCACAAGGTTTGCACCTCCGAGCTTGACTCTAGAGATGGTGTTCTTAGGGTCATAGCATTTTTCTTACTCCAAACACGGCAAGTTGAGCTAATGCCCAAGAGCTCAATTTTGGTCTCATCTGACCACAGCACTTTCTCCCAATCCTTCTCTGAATCATGTAAATGTTCATTGGCTACCTTCAGATGGGCCTGTACATGAGGAGTGGGATCTTGCAGGTGCTGCAGGATTTCAAATCCATGGCGGTGTATTGTGTTACCAATGGTTTGTTTGGTGACTGTGGTCCCATCTGCCTTGAGATCATTCACAAGCTCCACCCGTGTAGTTCTGGGCTGATCCCTCACTTTTCTCCATCATCCTTAGCCCTTGAAGCAAAACCTTGCATGGAGCTCCAGACCAAGGGCAATTGATGGTTATTTTTATTTCTTACATGAGTGATTATTCGCTCCAACAGCTGTCTCATTCTCACCAACCTCTTGCTGATGGTCTGGTAGCCCATTCCAGCCTTGTGCAGGTCTATAATCTTGCCCCTGTCTTGCCCATGATGGTGAGGTTTAAATGGAAGAAACAGATTCCGTGGGCAGGTGTCTTTTATACACATAATGAGTTGATATTAGGAGCACGTTCTTAAAGCGGGAGTTCCGCCGTTTTTTGTTTTTAAAAGTCAGCAGCTACAAAAACTGCAGCTGCTGACTTTTAAAATAAGGATACTTACCTGCTCTCTCGAATTGGCTCTCGGGTGCTGCCACCGCCATCTTCGGTATGGGAATCAGGAAGTGAAGCCTTGCGGCTTCACTTCTTGGTTCCCTACTGCACATGCGCGAGTAGCGCTGCACAATAAGGATGGTCCCTGCTGTCGCTGGGATCCGTGTGTTTCCCATCAGACAGCGAGGGCCCTGCAGTAGGTAGCGTAAATACCCACAGAATCTGCGGCTATCTGTGCCCAGAAGTGGGTGCAAATACCTGTATTATACAGGTATCTGCACCCCCCTCCCCCCCTGAAAGGTGCCAATTGTGGCACCGGAGCGGGGGAAGGTTCCAATGAGCAGAAGTTCCACTTTAGGGTGGAGCACCGCTTTAAAATTGACAGGACTAATCTGTGTACCACAAACTGTAGACAGTCTGTCAGAGCCAGAATAATTGTTAGTTGGTAGGGGATCAAATACTTATTTTACTCACTGAACTGCAACTCAATATATAGAATTTGTATTGTGTTTTTTCTGGATTTTTGATTGATAGTCTGTCGCTATCATTTAAAATACACCTATGATAAAAATTATAGACCCTTCATTTTTTTGTAAGTGGGCAAACTTACAAAATCTGTAGGGGATCAAATTATTATCCCCACTGTATATAGAATTAAAAAAAAACAATAATAATTATGATGAGGTTGTATCTTGACACCTGGTTAGCAGATGCACATTTTGGAATGCAGAAAACACACTAAAAAAAACTTGCCACACTCCACTCCAGAAAAGGTTCTGGAATATCTTTGGTGCATTTTTAACGCATAGGGCAGTCTATTCAAGTGAAAGGGCTGCCCTATATATGATGCGTGGACACAGGCTAAAAGAAATATGAGCAAGAACAGTTGTGGCCTAAGGCCCCTTACCCATGGGCAGGTTACGTTGGAGTCTGCCTGCTCAGTGGGGAATCTGTCCGCTGAGCAGGCGGATGGCTGGTCAATGTTTTTATCAGACAAGATAGGATAGGATAGGATGGGATGGGATGGGATGGGATGGGATGGGATGTCGGTGGGTGTCAACAGACACATGTCCGTTGACACGCTGCTCCAAAGAGGAGACTGGAGTGTCCAATTGGATCTGCCTGAAAAACAAACAGTCGAACCCGATCGGTCCACGCATGTGAAATGGTCCTTAGATGTGATGATGTTTCGATATCACAAAGGAGGTTTCCAAAATCTTTAAAGCTTGGATTAGTAGTGGGACCTTTTGTGTAGGTGCAGCTGCCTGAATATGTTAGTTTTAAAGTTTATGTAATGTATATACCAAAACTTGGGTAGGGGGAAGTTAAAGCAGATCAGGTTATAATGTCTTGCTATCTATGTCTCACCGGGGAGGTTTTGTTTTAGGGCATATTCAAACTTTTGCAATTTTCTGATGTATTTTCCATTAAAAGCAAACACAGCAGTGAAATGCACTTTGAAGTAAGATTTCAACACACATTGATACACATGCCTTGACATGCATTTTGCATTTTTATTGATTTCAAAGAAAAATACATAGGTGTGATTAAATCCTTACTTCCGGTCCCAAAAGACACAACAGGAAATGAGAATAAATGTAACCAAAGTAACATGAATTCCCATCTTAAAACAAACATTCAACCCTGTTTGGAAAATAACCATCACCTTTTGCGGTAGCTTTGCAGCATTTTTGTGTCTGTCACATTTTGAACCAGCACAAATAGAGAGGGTAAAGCTCCCCAGTTGAAATGCACAATAACTTGACAGAGGGTCTAACCTGTGCCTACTCTTTACAAAACAAAAAAAATGCCTTTACATACACTTTAGGTAGCAATTCTACACTTTAGCAACATATCTGTTGTATTACCACTCTATGTAGTACAACTCATGTACTCTGCATGCAAAGGCATCAATTCAATGTTACAAAGTGACTCTACAGCGGCTGTGTACATATTTTATTTAAAATGACAGGAAGTAAAGACTAAAATATAATAAAAAATTTTTTTAACAGGTAAACATTAAATATTGCATAAAATATTTTGCATACTCTTGAGCAAGTAGAGCGTTATACTCTTTATTATATGTTACCCAGTTCCAATAGCGCCTGCTAAAAACATATTTAAACCTAAATACCCAATCTGAAATATACACATAGTAAATCAGAGAGCTTCTCCCTTACTGAATGGCTTGGACTGATTGACTGCGGTTTCACTGAGAAGCTGTATCTGCCTGAAAAGAATGGATTACTGCTGACCTGTCTTTTTTAGCTACCCCATAGTACTCTGGGAATCCTGTCATGTATTAACCACTTCCGGACCACCACCGTTGTTATACGTCGGTACTTTGAAGGAGGATATCATTATGGCAGCAGCTATCTGCCATAACCCCGGTATCCTCTTCTTCAGTGAGCAGTCCGGTTTAAGGTAAAAGTGGTCTCTGCGGCGGATTCGCCCACAAGATGACTTTTATCAGCGGCGGGAGAGGGAGCCCCCTCCCTCTGCCGCTTACCGGAGCCGTTGGCAGTGGCGGAGGCAATCAGATCCTTCCTGTGGCCTTACATGGAGACGAGTGAGGGGAAGATGGCCCCCACCTGTCTCCATATCATTGCAGGGTGGAGGCGACTTCAAAACATCACTTCCGCCCATAGCTCTTAAAAAGGACCGCATACGTGAGTAGCACCCACATATGAAAACGGTGTTCAAAGCACACATGTGAGGTATCACCGCTATCGATAGAGTGAGAGCAATAATTTTAGTCCTAGACCTCCTCTGTAACGTAAAACATGCAACCTGTAGAATTTTTTAAATGTCGCCTATGGAGATTTTTAAGGGTAAACGTTTGTCGCCATTCCACGAGCGGGCACAATTTTGAAAAGTGACATGTTGGGTATTAATTTACTTGGCGTAACATTATCTTTCACAATATAAAAAAAAATTGGGCTAACTTTACTGTTGTCCTTTTTTTAATAAAAAAAAAGTGTTATTGTAAGACCACTGCGCAAATACGGTGTGACAAAAAGTATTGCAACGATTGCCATTTTATCCTTTAGGGTGTTAGAAAAAAAATGTATAATGTTTAGGGGTTCTAAGTAATTTTCTAGCAAAAAATTTTTTTTTTAACTTGTAAACAACAAATCTCAGAAAGAGGCTCTGTCCTTAAATGGTTAAATAAAAAAAGAAGGAGGGACTCAAAGCAATCAATTTATTGAAGGCCTCATTTCCACTGCAGAGGTGTAGGCAAAAAGAAAAGATCCACCATCACATATATATCCAGGGAGAAGGGAAGCACACCTTGTGCAGAGATGTTGCATTTGTGAACAGAAATCTTTTTTCCACCTCTGTTTTTCATGTTTTAGAGTTACAGCAGTTAGAAAAAATAAAATCCTCCATGTTTATAATTAATAAAAGACCACAGAACCTTGGACTTTGGTTATCAAAAAGTGAAGTAGGCGTTCTTGTTGCTTTAAAGCTGCAACATGATTAAATTTTTTTTTTTCAGGAGATGGGTTGGACAACAAGAGTAGCTTTTCCGTCAATCTTGTGTCACAAAATGTGATAAAGCCCTTTATTCAACAACTTACGCCATCAAATAGTCATTCAATGAATAAGTGTTTACGGCACAGTACCAAAGAATGACACAGCCTCACTATGAGGAGACAAGCTCATTTTAAATAAAACGTGTAATTATTTTAAGAAGAAAGGAATCCAAGTATGGACAATGAACAAACATGTGCTTCTGAAGAAACACTCATCTTGAAACATATCTGGCAGGAATCTTAGTTGTGAAATAATAAACGCACACATTTTCAGGGGTTTATGTCACAACAAGTAAATAAAACTCCATCCAGTATTTTGAATATGTGATGTAAATATGAGAAAACATAATTTGTGCTGCTAAATACAATTGTTACAAATGAAACAAATGGTTTGTGCGTATCAAGACTTACTAACACAAACAGCACAGTCAAAAATTATTATAAGGAGCAAAAGTGGCTGTACTGTCAGAACTATTGAAGTTAAAAGAACTAAAAGAAGGCCAAAATCACATTATTTTTACATATGTTTTTGTTGACATGAGAGGAGGCATTTTGTACTGTTTCGTAGCCTCCCTGGCAGGATGATTATGTCAGATTTTTGCGTCTCAAAGAGGTACAATTATTTTGCATAGAAATTTAGCGTTTTATATTGTAGGCCTGTAATTCTTAGCAATAAAACACTTAAATCTGTCCAAACAAGAGTCTAATATCCCAGGTTTGATGAAGTTTGAAACACAAAATCATAAATTATAATAAATATAAAAAATAATAATGTAATAATAATAATAATAAAATTAATTTCCCCACGATTCACTATCGCTCAATTTTGCAAGTGTTCCAATTTACTCTCACTGTTTTCTAGCTGGTCTAAAACCACTTTTGACATAAAAGGACACTTTTTTGGTTGCTATGTACAATCTTCCAGTTTCCAGGCAGAAAGAACAGTATATATCATATAAAACTGCATACAGGGCACCGGACAAAAGGGATGTTAAATAATTTCATACAGTAATGTAATCTGTAAGATTAGAGTGTACTGTATGTATTATGATTTTTCACTTTTTTGAATTTGCCGCTGGGCTCCGCTTCCATGCATCGCAACGCTCACAGGGAATGGAGCCCAGCACAGAGAGGCATTGGGCGAGGGACAGAGCCCACGCACACAGCGGGGGGGGACATCGCAGGATCCTGGGGACAAGGTAAGTATACCGCACCAGGATCCTGCAATGCAATTGGGCATACCGCTAATGGTGCTGAAATTTAACCCTGAGCCACACTCAGCAAAACCGACGGGGGTTTAGAGGTTACATTAAGTTCATGACTAATGAATAGAAACCTTTACAAGAGATTTTTTTTCGTCCCATTTTAGAGCTTCAATACACAATATCTCAGGTTATAAATGTTGAAGAGTCTTAGTCAAATAAACAAGTTAAGGGAACCATGAGCTTGCAGACATTTATTTTTCTAAGGACTGAGAAACGAAAATATGGCTCATTTAAAAACAATTTTACAAAACAAGCCTTATTAATTATGAGTAATCATATTAGCCATAAGTTATATTGTATTATTATTACACAATAGGTCAAGTAGATGCATAGTTAATTGAATAATCTCACATACTTTGGTTTTTGCATTTTTTTTTTTATATATAATTTCTTTTTATAATATTCATATATGTATTATTTATTGTTGAAGATTAATCATGGAAGTATTACTATATGAGAGATATATGGTTAAAATACTGTATACGAGTTGGTATGTTTAGGAGTTCTATTAATGAGAATATTCATGAATAGCTGTTATACTTCTAGTCAGAACCATGACTTAACCATCAAGGTATTTAGAATACGAGTTAATTGTGTGGATTAGATTCACTTAGAGGCCATATATTTCAGGAAAAGCCAGGAAGTCCGACATAAATGCCATAAAAGCAGGGGTCTCAAACTGGCGGCCCTCCAGCTGTTGCAAAACTACAGCTCCCATCATGCCTCTGCTTGTGGGAGTCATGCTTGTAACCGTCAGCCTTGCAATGCCTCACGAGACTTGTAGTTTTGTCAAATTGAGGTTCTTCTTCCAAGCCAAAGTTAATAGGTTATTCATAGGAATACTTTTTGACATTTCAAGTAAATTTTATATTGAATTTGAATACAATACTGCCCCCTGGTGATGATTATGTTAAAATCCAAACATCACGTTATAGGACGTTATTAGTTCTGTGAAAGGCAAATACACACTCACACCTGGGGGGGGGGATATAGTGTATACACATGGGCGTGGCTACGCACGGCCTGCAGCAAGATGTGCTGGGGCTAGCTCCGCTGACCATCCTGCACAATCCTGAGCATAGCACCGCCATCCTTCCCAGCACAGACTCAGGATATCACGCACCAGCTGCTGTGGACACTCTGCTACGTCAGGCTGGGTTTATTGCCATGTCCAAATGAGGATCAGGACTTAAAATACTGCCCGACACACCCAGCCATGATGGCGGCCTCCTGCCCTGCTTGGCAAAGGAGGCAGCACAACACATGTTTGGCAAAAGCCTCTCCATGAAGGACCTGTTACCCCCCCCCCGGCTGTTGGATCCCGGGGAAGGATGCAGCAAGATGGACATGGGATCGTTGGATGTCGCCCCTAGGCTGCTGTATGATACACAGGGCTCATGCCTTCAACATGGTGGTGCCGCCCAAGCAGGATGGAGCTGACCAGGAGCCCACACTAAGGGACATACTGACTGCTGTGACCACATGCAGCTCTTCTATTGCTGATTTAACAGGGGAGGTGAAGGGCATGGAGGCTGAAATATCCCTGATCAGACATGACATGCAGAAACTGCGGGAGCGCAACTTTGCTTTGGAGGGACGGCTTCGTACATTAGAGGATGAATGGCAGCCATTACAGAGGGATGTTAGACACATACAATCAGTGGCCTCTGCTAAAGCATCCCATTTGGAGGACATGGAGAATTGCCTAGGCAGAAATAACATCCACACGGCAAAAACCCAGTGGTCTTTGAGGCATGGCTCACAGACACATTTGACCACAATGCTTTCTCCCCAATGCAAAGGGCACATAGGCCACCACAAGGTGCCCCACAAAGTCCATTTTTGTCCTGTCTTCTGAACTATAAAGATCGAGATGCCATACTGAACAAAGCTACAGCAGCGGGTACCCTTAAAGTTGATAATGCAAGGGTTTTCCTGTTCCCTGGGTTCTCGGCAGAGGTACAGAGGCATAGATCTAAATTCATGGACAAAGAAAAGATTACACACCCTCAATGTCCAATATTTCATGCTTTATCCTGCCAAGCTAAAGGTCATCCCCAATGGCAACACACACTTCTTTGAGAATTCTGTGTCCGCATTGCACTGGCTTGACAGAGAGGAGGGACACCTCACACAGCGACCGCCTTAACACCAAGATGACATCAGCTCCCTACATTTTTCTTCAAGGTGCTTTTGATATTCACCAGTGGGGGACAGCTCTCGCAGCTTAACTTCCACAAGTTGCACAAAGGTATTGCTTACTGTTCTGTGTTCTGTTTTTACAAACACAAACTGGTTTCTAGCCCTGAGGCTGGTATTGTGCCCCCACAAGATGGTCCTGAGCGGACCCTTTCCCCTGCGTTTTTCGGGGTGTTCATTTGTTCTTATTTCGGGCCCTGTTGGCCACAAACTCTACTAACTCAGACCTAATCTGTGTAAAACTCGCTCTCTTTCCCCTTGAATCCTTTATCTCTGCAGCTGGGACATTTGCGGATTCTGACATTGCTGGTCATGCTCCAAGCATCCATTAGATGGCGTAAGAACTCCATCTCTGACTGTTTGGTACAACTATGGTGCCTAGGCACTTTTTGCATTTACCTCTGCCTAAGGTTTACCATGTTTATTGTAGTACATATATTACATGGAGGAGGGGGGCCTGCAGGCTTCTACTCCTTATCTAACAATATGCAAAATGACAAATACAGTTATTAAGGGCTTTTTACTCCTGTCATGGAATATAAGAGGCATGGGGGATAAAGTTAAGAGAAATGCAATATTTAAGTATTTTAGCAGACTGCAGCCCCACCTGGTGTGTCTCCAGGAGACATCTGCAACCTTACTCTGTACATCTGCTGCAGTCCCGTAACTTCTCAATGCAATTCCACTCTACACACTTGTCTTATTCTAGAGGTATCAGTGTGCTGATCTCAGCCAACATTTCATTTGAATGTATTCAGCAGCGGATTGGCAGATAGGGTAGATTTGTCTTCTTACTGTGCAAGCTAAATGGGTTCAAATGTATCATTGCAGCAATGTATATCCCCCCATTTTCAGTGGTGTCCCTCAAGAGCCTAGCTCAATTCATGGCACTGCACCCAAACTTACCGGTACTGGCCCTGGGGGAACTTTAATAACACTCTGGACTCACACCTGTACAGGATGTCCGTGACCCCCAGATCCACTAGATTCACTGTGGGTAAGACTGCTTTTGTCTCTCTGCTTGTGGTGCTGGGACTCCATGATGTGTGGTGGGAGAGAAATGCTGCGGACTGATGCTATTCCGCCTACTCGGCCACACATGGTGGAGTCTCTCGTAGTGACCTGGAGTTGGGTAATGGGATGCTTATACAATGTGTATGGACTTATGAACTGCGTCTCCTGTCTGACCACTCCCCATTCTGGGAATGGCTGGATGCTACAGCTTCCTCGGGCCGACCACTGTGGAGAGTGAATTCTTTTTGGCTGACATTAATCCTGCCTTCGGACAGCATCCCAGGTGCATTGAAGGAGTTCCTGATATTTAATAGACAATCTGCCAGTGAAGCAGTGATATGGGCCTCACACAAGGCATTCCTGAGGGGCTGCCTATTCAGGAGATTACAGACATCAAGAACCGCTCCAGAGAATGGGAGGATAGAGTGTGGAATGAGATGCAGTGCAGGGAAAGGCGCTGATCACTGACCCTTCCCAGTCCAATCATGAGGCTTGGACTGAGGCTCAATCTTTGTATAACTACGTTGTCATGTCCGCAGCAGAGAAGATGAGATACTTTCTCCAACAAAGCTATTTTTTTTTGAAGATTTTTTTTTATTTTTTTATTGTGAAGCAAACAACAAATAGGAAAAAAAAGTCAAGTCAATGTGCATAACTACTGGTATTCACCCCCCTAAATATCCCCCCCTATCATAGCACCAAGTCTTTTTTAGATAAGTCTCTATGAGCTTGCCACATCTTAGCACTTGCCCATTCCTCCTTGCAAAACTGTTCTTGTGAATAGCAATATTTTAGTCTGACCACAGATTTTCTATTGGATTGAGGTCTGGGGTTTGACTAGGCCATTCCAACACATTTACATGTTTCCCCTTAAACCCCTCAAGTGTTGCTTTAGCAGTGTGTTTGGGGTCATTGTCCTGCTGGAAGGTGAACCTCTGTCCTAGCCTCAAATCACACACAGAGTGGTACAGGTTTTGCTCAAGAATATCCCTGTATTTAGCACCATCCATCTGTCCCTCAATGCTGTCCAGTTTCCCAGTCCTGACTCCTGAAAAACATGCCCACGGCATGATGCTGCCACCACCATGTTTCACTATGGGGATGGTGTTCCGTGATGTGATGTGTTGGGTTTGCGCCAGACATAGCATTTTCTTTGATGGCTAAAAAGTGAAAATTTTAGTCTCATCAGGCCAGAGCACCTTCCTCTATACATTTTGGGAGTCTCCCACATGCCTCTTCAACAAACTCAAAACGTGCCATTTTGTTTTTTTGCTAACAGTAATGACTTTCTTCTGGCCACTCTGCATTAAAGCCCAACTCTATGGAGTGTACGCCTTATTGTCATCCTATGTAGATATTCCAGCCTCTACAGTGGAACTCTGCAGCTCCTCCAGGGTTACCTTAGGTCTCTGTGCTGCCTCTCTGATTAATGCCCTCCTGCCCAGTCTGTGAGTTTTGGTGTGTGGCCTTCTTTTGTCAGGTTTGCTTTTGTGCCATGTTCTTTCCATTTGGTTATGATAAATTTGATGGTGCTCCTAGGGGTCATCAAAGATTTTGATATTTTTTTTTATAACCTAACTTGTAATTCTCATCCACATTGTCCCTTACTTGTTTGGAGAGTTCCTTGGTCTTCATGGCAGTGTTTGGTTAGTGATGCCCTGAGGTGTTGCAGCCTTTCAAAAAGGTTTGTATATATAATGACAGATCATGTGACACTTAGATTGCACACAGGTGGACATCATTTCACTAATTATGTGATTGAAGGCAATTGGTTGCACCAGAGCTTTTTATGGGCGTCATAACAAAGGGGTGAATACATACGCACATGCCAGTTATCAGTTTTTTATTTCTGAAAAATAGTTTTATGTATATGTAGCGGGGTCTCTTTAAGGACTATAAAACTACTGTTCCCAGAACCCCGCTGGTTCCCAGGATGTTTGGAGTTATGCCCCAGAGACTCATGGGGGAGGGCATATAAGGAGGGGGAGAGGCCTAGTTCTTTCTCTTTGGACACCCCCCCTCTCCTAGCAAGAGGAGGTCTGTGCTGAACTGCTGGAGGCACAAGGCCTGAAGCCTGGGCCTTGTGCTCTTTTCCAAAGAGCCCTCTGCCAGCCTAGCTGCACCTGAGAGACATTTTCTCATCCTTGCTGCGGTACACCAGAAGGATTGAAGACTCGGAGGTTGGTGGATTCCTGTTCCTAGACGAATCGGCGGAGGAAAACGGACTTGGATTTGTCCGGGTGGTGAGAGCTGTTTAAAGACAGATACTTTATATTTATTATTCGTTTGGATTACAAAGTTGTTCTTCAAGTGCACCACCGAAAGATTGCTAGCGAAAATTGTTTCACTGGACTTCCATCTAGATCAGTCAGGCCTGACTGCATAGGTAGATAGTGCTGGGTGTTAGTTTACCCATGCGGGGAAGTAGCTGAAAAAGGGCAGCACTAGAGTTGCATAGCAATACTTTATTATGCTGATTACTCTGTTTATCTTTATTAGTGGTTACTGCAGGGACCTGCTTATGTGTTGCAAACCAAATGTTCGATTCATGTTATTCCTTTTATAAAACAACAAGTAAAGTCAGTTATATACTTTCAAAGATTCTCTATGAGCTTGAGTTATCCACCCACGCACACACATATTTAGAGTATAAGTGATTTAATGTGTATTGCTAGATACTAACTGTGCCAGAGTGGGTAGAGCAGATTGCCGGGGGGGGGGGGGGTTGGCGGAGCTGTGCTCAGGGCCCAAACCAAACTTGCGGCCCTCTTAAGTGAGGGTATCGCTATATATATATTTTTCTAATTTTACTTCACCAACTTAGATTATTGTGCTCTGAACCATCACATATAATTCAGATTAAAAAAACATTGAACTAAAGGCTGTAATGTAACAAAATAGGTGTAAAAACCAAGGGGGTGAATACTTTTGCAAGGCACGGTATCCGTTGGCTTGCATTGGTGACTAAAATTCGCAAAAAGCTGATTATACGATTTGTATGCAAATGCCTTGAGAATAACCAACATTATGGAGTACAACAGCCTATTTAAGGAGCATTTTCTAGATTTCAAAGTTATGTAAAAATATATAATATGCTTAGAGGGCTATAAAATAAAACAATAAATCTCATTCCAGTAAAGTGCTCCATAAATGTGTTGTATGTCAGGAGACTGTACAATCGGAACGTAACTGTTGTGACCAAGTTCACTTGTCAAGAGACAGATATATTTCAAAGAGGCTTACCTAACAAATAAATTTGATAACATCTATAAAGCCACATACAACCTTGGTGATCAGCAATACGTTTTAGAAACAAAAGTGACTGATGAAAAGACAAAATTCTGCAGAAGTATCAGCATTAACAAACTTTATTTCACTGTGGTGAATCGCTGTAATGATTCTTGAAGAGAAAAGTTTGGAAGTGAAATACTAGACAGTGACGTAGCTGTTGAATTTCCAGGATACTGGAAGAGTATGGTTTCCTTCTCTAAGAAAAGAGCAGTCTACAATTTAGCCTGTATTCACCATCACTTGGGTAGTCTTGAGAGAGCAGATGAAGACTTTTCACCCATACAGCCTACAGGAACATGTGATTGAATGGTGTTGCGCTCCACTATTAGTACAAATAGATAAACTAAATAAATATGGATATATCTATCAATAAACAATGTGCAAATAATTATCTAATAACTGTTATCTCTTCAAATAGTAAGTAGATGCTCCTTCAAAGACCTATTTTGAATCTAAACGCATGCAAACTATCATAAAATCCCTCTTCCACAAAAGTGCATCTAGTGACAATAAACAAAGTGCATTCAGTGCCAAAAAATAATACATATAATCAAGCTAAAAATATGTATATATATTAGATATAAAATATAATTCAATCCATAGTGTAAAACACAAAATTAAATAGTATAAAAAGGTCTGAAAAATAGCCAAACGATGGATAATTGGATATCCAATAAGGTGCAACGAAGTAATAGTGATAGTGTCTATTTCTGTAAAAGAAAAAGGTTCTCAGTCCATATCAAGACATGCACTTTGTATATCCACAACCATATGATGACTCCGTGAGTAAAAAAGAATTCCACCGGTGATCTTGTGAATAGGTGTCCACACACTAGGTGCAATGGCTAACTTACCTTACTGCTGTAAGGTAAACAGTAGATATTTCTTTCAACAAGCAGATGGTATAGGCAATATGGGTGGTCCCCTCTAGGTCCTCAGCCTCAAACCAATATTCACATCCATAGGAGAAAAGAAGGAGCTCCAATAGTGAAGTATGTAATAAAATCAAACTTTATTCTAAAAAGGACATAGTCCTGGGTACTCTCATTTAAAATGAAGCATATAGGCAGACTATAAACAAAGCAGCAGCATCAAACGAACGGACACCACGTTCGTACTACGGACGTCACTTCCGGTATCCTCCTAGACCAATCCTACGCGTATCGTCACTTGGACATGTGACTTCATCAGGGAAATGATGAAGTCACATGCCCAAGTGACGATACGCGTAGGATTGGACTAGGAGGATACCGGAAGTGACGTCCGTAGTACGAACGTGGTGTCCGTTCGTTTGATGCTGCTGCTTTGTTTATAGTCTGCCTATATGCTTCATTTGATGCTGCTGCTTTGTTTATAGTCTGCCTATATGCTTCTTTTTAAATGTGAGTACCCAGGACTATGTCCTTTTTAGAATAAAGTTTGATTTTATTACATACTTCACTATTGGAGCTCCTTCTTTTCTCCTATGGATGTGAATATTGGTTTGAGGCTGAGGACCTAGAGGGGACCACCCATATTGCCTATACCATCTGTTTGTTGAAAGAAATATCTACTGTTTACCTTACAGCAGTAAGGTAAGTTAGCCATTGCACCTAGTGTGTGGACACCTATTCACAAGATCACCGGTGGAATTCTTTTTTACTCACGGAGTCATCATATGTTTATGACACAGAGTGGATACACAAAGTGCATGTCTTGATATGGATTGAGAACCTTTTTCTTTTACAGAAATAGACACTATCACTATTACTTCGTTGCACCTTATTGGATATCCAATTATCCATCGTTTGGCTATTTTTCAGACCTTTTTATACTATTTAATTTTGTGTTTTACACTATATGCACTATGGATCGAATTATATTTTATATCTAATATATATATATATATATACATATTTTTAGCTTTATTATATGTATTATTTATTGGCACTGAATGCACTTTATTGTTTATTGTCACTAGATGCACTTTTGTGGAAGACGGATTTTATGATAGTTTGCATGCGTTTAGATTCAAAATAGGTCTTTGAAGGAGCATCTACTTACTATTTGAAGAGATAACAGTTATTAGATAATTATTTGCACATTGTTTATTGATATATCCATATTTATTTAGTTTATCTATTTGTACTAATAGTGGAGAGCAACACCATTCAACATATATACATTTTATCGATTTAGGGGAGGGTTTGAACCCCTGTCGGTGTTTTGCTGCAGCTACATTTTCTCTTTTTATCTTACCGTACTTTACTTTATTTGAAGCATTGTGGCGTGAGGATAATCTATAATTACTATAGGAACATGTGATTGCTTCATAAGATGAACACTAAGTTTTCACCATATCCAAATTCCGTTGGAGCTTTGTGAATTATGTTAACTACATCACAGGTTTAAGGGGTTTCACAAAAACCAGCCACGAACCTTTAATATCTGCTGTGACCACACTCCATGCATGGCTGGAATGTAAAGGCGACTTAACAGAAAGGTAACCATTGGTGGGAAATCTCAGGAAAAAAAAAAAAAAAAGGCAGAGCTGGGCTCAAGTCTCTAATTGGGAATCAGAAGCAAGATCAACTCTTGTACTTTCCTTTCTTCGCTGGAAGCTGGCCCGTTGCCTCAAGATATTTGTTGATGATTTCTTCTTGCACACTGGCTAAGCAAGGCTGGTACTTCTGGTAGTCCATAGTGTATTCACCCTTCCCCTAAACAAAGACACAAATACATGAGCACAACACAGCACAAAAATGCATTGTCTTTAGCTGATCTGTTATAACTAAAAGTTAGAAAAATCTATGAAATGCTTAGAGGCTATAAAACAGAACAGGACACGCTTACCCAGTTTAAATCCATATCCAAAATTCAACTCAACAATAGGAGGCAGTGCCGATGGTGTATACAGGTTAGTGTGGTTTAACAACCACTTTAACTGTTCGCACACGGGGCATTAGATCAGAAAGGAATTTGACAAATACTGGAACACCTAACAGCTTTCTACATTTCTATTAGAGATCTAGATCACACTGGACTGTTCTGGTCAATTACAAATTCTTTCGCATCACTTGGCTGGAGGCAAGTAAATGGTAGAGATTTGTGTATAATCTTCCCAAATGGTTGGCAATAATTATTATAATAATGAGATTTATCATGTAATATACCCATTAAGATGAATGCATTGACTTCTTACATCTACACTATTGCACAATGGCACATGTATTTGTTAATATAATTTGTTAGTATTGTCTGTGCTCAACCTGTAGCCGATCTATTCCCCATTACAGGTTTACAATGGCTTGTTCTGCTTTCTCATATCAAGGCTTCCAGTAAGGAGAACAGTGAAAAGCACAAAGTAGTAGCATCATCAAATCTCACTCCAAATAGCCTAAAATTAACCCAGGGGCAGCAATGTCTTAGATCTCACACTGTAGATACACAGCTATAAGGCTGTAGGTGCACAAATGCCTTGGCTTCCCTACATACCAGGAAGTGCACTGCTATTTTTCAGGAGGAATTAAAAAAGGTAGATCTTTCAGGGTAATGCTTAGGCACAACTGTATGTTCCCTATAGCAAAATAATGATTGCTTTTTGAGGTTAGGTTAATTTTCAGAATACATAAAAATTACAATATCCCAATTCAGTGTAGACAATACATACAAAACAAGTTATAAACAAACCTCTGTACACGACCGGAGTTCAGTTGCATATCCAAACATATCATTCAGTGGAACCTTCAAAAACAGAACAAGACAAATGCGTGAGAAGTACATTTTTTTTTCTTATTAGAACTGCTACTTTTAGAGTCACTTTTGGCACAGGGCTGTCTGGGCAGTTCCTGCGGCCCGGGGCTCAACCTCTGAAGTGGCCTACCTCATCCCCTACTAGGCCTTAGCTGCCCTTTTTGGCAGTAGCCCTCCATCTGGAGACTTTGTTTTTGTACATTTTGTCCACACCCCTTTCCTTATCTCTATCGTCCTATATTCTCTTTACCCTCGTTGACTGTTCCCCTTTGCCCTTTCTCATCCCTTATCCTAACTTCTCCTCACCCCCCCCCCCCCCGACTCACAATACCCATTGTTCCACGTTTCGGTGGATTGTGACGGCTGGACTCAGCTTCCCTTTGAAACTCATGTCCTGGAACGTGAAGGGCCTCAATGCTCCTGAAAAGAGACCCAGTTGTCTTGTTGAACTATGGCAGCAGAGACCTCAAGTTGTATTCTTACAAGAAACACATTTCTGAGCTGATAGGACTCAAACTATACAGTAAACATTTCCCAACAGCATAACAGTGCAGTGATGGCAAACCTTGGCTCCCCAGATGTTTTGGAACTACATTTCCCATGATATCTCATGCACTCTGTAGTGTAGAGGAGCATCATGAGGAATGTAGTTCCAAAACATCTGGGGTACCAATTTTCGCCATCATGCCATAGTGTATTGCCCTCAGTTAAATCAAAAGGCATGTATCCTCCTGGCTAAAAGTGTACCCTGGCAGCTCTTAGACCTCCATACTGATCAGGAGGGTAGATACCTCTTTATAAGAGGTAAACTCCAGTTTCAGATATTCACCCTGGTTAACTTGTATATTCCAAATGTGGAGCAGCTCCCAGTGCTCGAGACATGTCTAGCCACCTTGGCTTCTTTTGCTGAGGGCACTCTTGTTAGGCGGAGACCTTAACCTCACCATGGATCCCCGCAAACATTTTTCGATAGGCTCCTCTGACCTATCCCAGAGAACCCGAACTCGGGTTAGAGAACTGCTTCATTCCGATCAGTTGGTTGACATTTGGAGTATCCTACACCCGCAGGAGAGAGACTATACCTTTTTCTCCCCAGTGCATGGTTCGTACTCTAGGATAGGTCTCTTCCTGGTCTCCCATGCAACGATTCCCGTCGACTCTTGTGCTCAGATTGGCCATATCACGCTATCGGACCACGCTCCAATCACAGTGGAAAATGTCTCACAATACCCGACTCCTAGATCAGCCACTTGGTGATTAAAATAATCCCTCTTACAGGAATCAGAGATTAAAGCAGACATTCTGCGAAAGTTTTTTTTTTAAAGTAACAAAGACTCGGTCTCCAACCCTCTTTCTATAAACATGGACACAGACTCAAGGTTGAGAGAGCAAAAACTGTCTGGATTGCTCTCCAAACTCCACGACTGCGAAAGGCAACATATTAAAAAAAACTCACCCAAACAGGGACCTAGAGGTGGAAGGAACCAAACTACGAGAACAAGTTAGGGTACACTCCTTATTTCAAGCCAAAAATTAGCTATTGAAGACACGCAGAACCGTATATAAATATGGAGACAAATTCAGCAGATCATTAGCGAATGCCATTCAAACTCAACGTAACTTGTCATACATTCCAGCATTAGACACTCCTGCGGGCACCAAAATCCTTAAGTCCCTGGAGAGAGCAGAATCCTTCCGTGCTTTCTAGGAGGCACTTTACAACCTGCACTCCAAAACTCTTATGGGCAAACCCCCAGATAGTTTGGAGGCAATAGATGCCTAAACTTGGAGCCGCTAACCTGCCCTCTCTTAGTGCAGAGGATGTAGAGTTGCTCTCGCAACCTATATCCAAGGATGAACTCATGAGTGCCCGCCCTGGCAGGGTCCCCCAAGGGGAAAGTGCCTGGCCCTGACGTTTTTTCAATTTCTTATTACAAAACCTCCCAAACACAACTAGCAACCCAGACTAGGAGGCTCCGGGGATCTGTCACGCTTCTTGCCACCCTGCGGGATGGAGGCAATCATGCCAGCAATCCTGTGCCCTAACACGGTTAGGGCGGAGAACAGTTCATCCTTAGTGATAAAGGGTGAAGCAGCAGCATTGACTATAGCCACAATCCCAGATAGGTGCAGCAGCTTAGATTGCCCAGAAGCCTCTGGTCCTTCAGGGGATACAACACTAGGGATACAACTAGGTTCATCAGGAACTGGTGTGCCCTTCCCTGTAGTGTTAGTCCCGCTCCTCTATTTTGAAGACATTTACTAGCCACAAAAAAGGGAGTACCTGGGTGTAGTATTACCAAACCTCAGAGGGGAAGACCCTTTAATAGGGCTCACCAAGCCCCTATGAAACAATCCTGCCAAGCAACGCCTGGTGACTCACGTGACCCGAGTAAGGAGAAATGAATCAATGCAAGTGCCTGGTTCAAAGCCTGCTCTGTGTCCCACAGCTGCCTTCTGGAAGCACCGGATGCTTGGCATACACCGTTTAAATAAGCTGGCTGTGCGCCGGAACGTTCTGAGCATGTGTGCCTTCCCGGCAAACGGGCGTGGCCATATGTGTAGATGACGCGAATCTTCATGCGCCCAGATAAATGCTGTGGCGCATGTGCGGCAAAGCAGCCAAACAAACTGCGGAGCCCAGTGGCTCTCTTGCGAATGCATGTCAGCCATGGCGAACCAAGGCGAAAGGCGCACCATCATACAGGTAAAAAACAGCCAGAGACAAGAGCAAAAAAGGTACACTTTGCAAACACCCACAGCTAGCCCAAAACTCCCCTGTACGGTCACTGCACACAGGTGTCCAGCCTCTAGCTAGCTTGACTGATTGTTACAATCACTGGGACACCCCACAATAACTAAATAAGGAAGCCCAAACTTCACCCATCACGGCGGGGTCACTTAAAGCGGTAGTAAACCCGCAAATTTTTTTTTTTTAAACCTGCAAAGCAAAAGGCATAATGAGCTAGTATGCACCGTATACTAGCTCATTATGAAATACTTACCTTAGAACGAGGCCCCGACATCTGGTCCGATCCACGCTGAGGGAGCTGACATGCTCCCTCGGCATTTCTTCTGGCTATCGCGGCTCCGGCGCTGTGAGTGGCCAGAGCCGTGATATCGTCACTCCCACGCATGCGCGCAGGAGATTTCAATCCGGCCGGCCGGCCACTGCCGGATTTTCAGGCCGAGAATCCCCTTGTGCGCATGCGCCGCTGCAGTCAGCGGCGCATACCGAGGGGAATATCTCCTAAACCGTACAGGTTTAGGAGATATTTTTTTTACCTACAGGTAAGCCTTATTATAGGCTTTCCTGTAGGTAAAAGTTAAAAATTCGAGTATACAACCACTTTAAGGACCTTCAAAGACTGGGTACCCTTTTCATGTTTAGGGTCCATTCCCTTGGACCTGTACAGTACCCTGCAGGAAAGCCTTAGCGCTGTGGTGTCCAGGATTCCACTTTGCAGGGTCCAGCGCCCAGAGGCCACATTACAGGCAAAACCTTGCAGGATCTTCAGTCTCCTTTGCGAGGCTCAGGTACCATTTATCTAAGCATATTAAGCCTGTGTCAAATGGATCCGATCGGTCAACCCCTTGATTCATTTAAGAACCGTTTGTGGGACTATAGACCTGGAGCTCAGAAAGCTCAAACAACCGTTCCATCCACCTTGCAGACACTGGAAAAAAACCTAAAGCGCTTCCTGTATGGGAGGGGTTATTATAGGGGATTACTTCCTGTCTAAAGACCTTTTGGTCTACCAGTGTCCATTCACCTGGAGATGACGTATAACCCAGCAGGTAATGAATATTAGCCTAACTCTGTCTTATTAGCCTCATGTAATCCCCCGTGCAGTCTGTAAGAATGAAGATGAGCAACTAAATTGGGGCTCTACTGCTTTGTAAAGTGATATCAAACACTGAACAGACCCAAGGAGTTATTAGGACAGTGTAGACTTCATCATTGTGCTTCTTCTCCTTACTTTGCAGTAATTAGCTGATCAAGATTCTGGAGCAACAGGAGTTGCTTATCTGAAGATAGTATGAATGGAGATCACACATGGAGCGATCTGGCAGGGCTCCCTAGATGACAAGCCTGGCTGAACCAAACTAGTGAGAATGATTAGTCAGTTTGTTGCTGCGAGTTCCATTGAGATTTCCCTTCACTGTCTGTCCTGTAGATGCAAAGGGAAATAAGAGGAAAAGTCTCCAAAGTGGGAAACCCCCCTCAAATAGTTGTTATTTAAACAAGTGTCCACATTGGAAGATTTCCCATCACCTCCCAATAGAGTCAACGGTAACATTTTGGATTTTAGATCACTTTCTGCCCCAGTGACAGTGGTCGCTAGAACAATTCTAGAGGATAAATCTCCCCAGTGGAGCACAAATAACAATAAAGATGACAAAAGTTATATCCCTTCCCCATGAAATTTAAACTGAAAAAAAAAAAAAAAGTGTGGTTATGAATACTGTTCAAGCTTAAAAACTGTGAGATAAACCCATGTGTACTTACATTAGCATAGATAGTGCAGTAGTCATCTGATCCATCTTGACCCAGAATCACACCATGCCTGCGGTTAAGACCTGCAATGACTGCTCCCTGGAATTCATGTGGTGCTACAACTTCCACAGACATTATTGGTTCCAGGATGACCACAGTTGCATTCTCCAAAGCTGGGGCAAAAAAGAAAAAGATAACAAATTTTAGATCAAAAATGAAAAACTACAGAAAACTTCATGTGTAATTAGATTACCTTTAATATCAAGGTCTCACTCACACTGGTGTGTTTAGGTCCGACAGTATATTCCTGCAACTAAAATTTGCAGATTCCTGCAACTGGATTCACAAGTGTTTCCTGACAGCTGCCACAATTTGCCTGTACCAAGCTATGACAGTCTGCCAAGAGCTACAGCTGTTTGCTGACCTTCCCATGTATCCACACATTCAGTGGTTACCTGCATTTAGGGACTGGTTCTGGATACAATCTGTCCTAGCTGCAGGTAAATCGCTGGATTTGTGAATACATGGAAAGATCAGAGAACAGATGTGACTCCTATCAGACTCTCATTTCTTTGTAAAGGCTGATCAGCTACAGCTGTCCGGAACCATCTGCAATTCCAGACGCAAGAGCCTGCACACTCTATGGAATTCGCTACCAGACCTAAAATCACCAGTGTGAATGAGGCCTCAAAGCACATAAAAATCCCAAAAGGAACAACAAAGTGGAACTAAAGTCCTGTTGAAAAAATTGTTGGGGGCTAACATTTTTCGCAAGAAACATTTATTGTCTATTTTGCCAAAAAAAACATGTGTCCCACACACTTATAAATTTATTCACAAGACACCCAGTAGGTGATCGGTCTCCCGACCACATAGGTATCTATGGGGCGCTACAACGCACGCACTGATATCAGGTGAAGAAGCCAGTACCAAGATTGTAAACAACGCGAGAGACTTCAGTGGCAACAGCTTGGAAAACATGGAGTTTTATTTGGGTGGAGTGCCATTTCAGCTCAGGGGGTAGGGACAAAGCACTTTGTACCAAACTGATTGCCATTTTGTATTATTAAATATGGTTTTCACTTTCTTTTTAAACCTTTTATAGCATATTAGCACTGCTAAGCGCTTGCAGCCACTGTGTCTGGAGGAATATTACATTAACATATCACTACTTGTATGACATTTTAGTAATTGGGTTTACAAACACTTTATAGGGAGGTGCTGGGTGGGCACCCCAAATCCCAGGGCTGAGGAAGTGTTTACATCACTTTGTGCTGTGCCAAGATAAAATCAAAATGGCATTATACTAAATTCTGGGCACAAACACTACCAGAAATCTCAAAGGCACCAGATGCTTTTATTTATTTATTTTGTATTTTTTTTTGCATTACATATAACTATATCCAAATGTAGGGAAGATATGACTCCAAAGGTCTCAAATCTGAAAATATTTAGTCGTCTACATTAAAAGCACGAACGCACTACTTTGAGAGTTCCAGAGACAAGATTTTTTTATTTTAGTTATGCTGCAAAACTATGATTTAACCAAAAAAAAAAAAATACTATCTATGCAATCTGCAACTGCTTAGAGCCTGCTAGCAATAGGGTAGGATCAGAAATGTAGAATGAGTGCTGGGATAAAAGAAAAATGAGCAGGAATGATAAGCATGCTGGATAAACTCTAAAATAGCTCATAGAAAGGCATAGATATATGTAATTTAATGATCTGCATGTTTGGTTCAATAAAGTGATGCAATACTGAAGCAAAGGAAACCAGTGTAAACATTACTACTGTAAATTTGGTACCATGTATATTTAGAACAGCCCACTGTGTCGTTTTTTTTTTTAAAGAACATAATTGCTTCAGCTTAAAAGAAATATAAACATTTGCTAATACCAAAAACAGCCAAATGATTCCATATGCATATATATTTGCATCAAATATTATGAACCCTCTAGTATTGAATTATATTGTAATTGTACTGCCTCTCTTTATTTAGTAAAGTGCTATGCAAACTGTTTTAAGGAGAAAGTCTGCGACCCATAACTATATTCCTATCACCAAAGCTGAATATGACTGGGTATGACTGGATACCGCACATTTGCTGTGCATGCAGAACCGCAGATTACATTTTCTGTCAAACATTCCGATTGCCAATCAGCATGTGCCATTGGGCAGGACCTTTTTTCGGGGCTGTGAAAATGATCTGGCGGCTTTGTAAACTTGTCTACATCCCTGTGCTCATTTTAACACTTGTTGCCATTATGCATTCAACATACCACTGGCTACTTATGAGAGGGATAGCCAAGATGCATAAGAAATTTCGTAGACAGCCATAATGTCGACTGAGAAGAAATAGCCAATAGGAACAAACATTACCTTGTTTTAGGGCTCCTTCAGCTGCTCTCGTGAAGGAGAATTCATTGGAATCCACCATGTGATTAGCACCATCTTCCAGGACAAATCGTAAGCCAGAAACCCTGTGTCCAGTCAGAGGGCCCTTTTCACAAGCATCACGAAAACCCTGCAACAAACAAATTGCCAGCGTCACACATAGAACATGCTGATAAAATTTTTACAAATGTGAAAATCTAAGTATTAAATTGAAAAGCAGTCAGTGACAAGGCTGAATTCCCAATACACCATTTGCAAGGACATTATATGTTCTTCATGCGTTTGTGTGGGATCTACTGCAGATGTTCCAGTTTACTCCCACAATCCATAAACTGGTAATAAATGTCCATACAAGACTGAGATAAGAACGTTAACACACATGTATTAGTGATAGGTGATTTTATGTAGTTTACTCATTTGATGAAAGAAAAAGAAAAAAGAAAAAGTGTATCCTATTGAAAATTGTGCAGCAAGCTCCCCCTGGTGGGTACTACTTTCACTTTTCCTAATCCTTTTAGGCTGCATCCTGTTTCACAAACATAATATAGTTTAACTGAACTCTTTCTATCTGAAGATTTAGAACTCCTTCAGGTCCAGATTATTTTACAGTCGAGAAAATAGGATTTTTATAACAGCTTACCTGTAAAATCCTTTTCTTGGATTACATCACGGGACACAGATGTCCTGCCCCTCTTTCTGGGGTTTAAGTATATTGCTTTGCTACAAAAACTGAGGTACTCCTGGTAGGAGGAGGGGTTATATAGGGAGTCAACTTCCTGTATTGGGTATACCAGTGTCCATCACCTAAAGGTGCCTACGGTATATACCCACATAGTGATAACTATGGTGCTCTGTGTCCCGTGATGTACTCCAAGAAAAGGATTTTACAGGTAAGCTGTTATAAAAATCCTATTTTTCTTTATCGTACATCACAGGACACAGAGCACCATAGTAATCACTATGTGGAAGGTCTCATAGCAATGCTATTTGAGGGGAGGGAGAGACAACCTGTAGGGCACCCCCAGACTTGAGGACCTATACTGCTGCCTGCAGAACACTGCTCCCAAAGGCGATATCCTCAAGCCTTCTTACACCCACCTGATACAACTTGGTGAATGTATGCACTGAAGACCAAGTTGCGGCCTTACAGATCTGAGACACGGAGGCCTGGTGACGCACTGCCCAAAAAGCACTAACCGCCCTGGTAGAGTGCGCTTTGACTTGAAAAGGTAGAATCTTACCCCTTAAATCATAAGTCTAAATTATAACTTGCCGAATCCACTTTGTGACAGTGGATTTTGACGCTGCCTGTCCTTTCTTAGGACCCTCTGGCAGTACAAATAATCTGAGCAGTCGTCTAAATAGACTCTCTCTCACCACATAAAGAGAAAGTAGTGACTTTAATTCCCCGGTACATGGTTTTGGAAAAAACGATGGCAGGACAACATCTTGGTTTAGGTGGAAAGCGGTCACCATTTTTGGTAAAAAACCTGGACGAGGGTGCAACACCACTCTGGGCTTTCATACTACAGCGGTGCACTGGCAGAACATCAGGGAAAAGTCCTGCAAGTAGCTTCTTTGGAGCGGTGTGTTTACCGCTCCTCCATCGCTGCTCCCCATTGAAATCAATGGGGCAGCGCTGTAATACCGCTGGCAAAACGCTGGCAAAACGCTGCTATTGCGGCGTATTGCCGGCGGTTTTAACCCTTTCTCGGCCGCTAGCGGGGGTAAAAGCGTCCCACTAGCGGCCGAAATACGCCGCAAATCCGGCGGTAAAACGCCACTAAAAATAGCGGCGTTTTACCGCCCACGCTATCGGCGGTGTGGTGTGAAAGGGGTCTTAGCGTTGCTTAGTATGAATAGAATTTACGGGGAATTTGCAGTACGTATATGTACAGCACAATGGGATTGACTTTTAGAAGGCCATTTGGCTGGGCTAATTTTATATTTATAAATTTTAGTAATTTAATAAACTTTTTGGATTTATATTAATCGCCAATCTCTTATTTGCCCACTATAGCTATAGTAGCCACCTTTACCATTTTGGGACATCCCTTCTCTTAGGTGTGTCCTAAGTGGGAAAAAAAGCCCCCTTTTTTTTTTTGCTTGTGATTTGGCTATGGCATTAGCCTCCCTTAATTCGGAGGAGTGGCATGAAGCGGTTTATTGAATTTTTCATATCTTCACTTTAGACAATTGCAGTAGTGAATATAGACATGGTCAGATTTTTTGTTTTAAGGACTTTTTGCAGTTCCTAGGCTTTTACCCTTACCTTACCCTCACTGCAGGATATTGCTGTAACAGGCAGATCCAAACTTCACCCATCATAGAGGGCTGAGTTAAACTTTCAAGGACTGGATCCTTTTTTATTGGCGTTCCACTCCCTTGGACCTGTATTGGCACCCCACCAGGAAAAACTTTAGGTAATGTAGGCATGACCAAAAAGCCCTGGGACCCGGGGTCCAGCCCTGCAAGGAAAGACGTTACAGGCAAAACGTCATGCTTCGTATACGAGGCTCGGGTACCATCCACCTTGGCCTCAGTGGCACTTTGGAATCTGGTCTATAGAGGCCATTTAAATCCAGTAAGGATCCCTCCAGTGGAGCTCTTCAGAGCACATCTTCACTCGTGACCAAAACCTTGGACACTGGCGGAAAAAAAACGGTCGGTACTTCTGGTAGGAGGGGTTATATAGGGAGTGAACTTTCTGTAGTGGGTATACCAGTGTCCATCACCTGAAGGTGCCTATATACCCATATAGTGATTACTATGGTGCTCTGTGTCCTGTGATGTACGATAAAGAAATTGCTATTATTAACATGTCCGCTTCCTAAATGGAGTTAAGGTTGCCTTTTAGTTTTTGCAGCACCTAATGTGATTGTAAATGATCACCCTGTAAAACAACATTTAGTTTAAAATGAAAGGCAAAACATTTTTTACAGATATAAAAAAACATAAAAAACATTTTTTCCTTTTTTTTTTTTTTTTTTATAAGTGATCAAATTCCTCTGTTGAGGAAGGAGTAGCAGCAGGACACTGAGCTTTCCCAGTGAATGGCTGTGCAGTAGGGGTGTGCCAAGACAAGTCTGATCATTGGAGGAGAGCAGGTTGAGTTCCCAGCATAGCTAGAGAACTGATCATGATGTGTTCTGCTTAGTGTGGTCAGTTTTAATAGGAAAGCAGAGGGACTGTCAGGATCACAAGGGATTTCACGTAAAGGAACATTACAAAGAGAACAGGGAGACCTCCTCCCACAAGTGCATGGTACAGCAGGCACATATCAGGAATATGAAGTGTTGGAGTAACAAACACTTCATCCCTAATTGTTCCTAAAAGCAATGTCTTTGTTATTCCAGAAAAAACAAAAACAAAATGTAGTTTTCGACAAACAGACCAGTGGCCCCCAATACTTATTCCTCAACCACATAGTCTCCGGTCCTTTTTTCCACCTGCTTGTTTTAAGACTTTCAAAATAAAACTTCTAAAACATTTTTCCGTAGTGTTCAGATGCACAAGTGTGATGTATAGTGCTGCTTGTCATTTAAACAAGCATTGACACATGCACACAACCTACATTCACCTCTATAATGAAAGTGAACTGTAAACATGCAACATGCAGAATGTATCTTTGCAGTTTATGCCTGCAATGACTCAAGTCTACTGCTGGAACCCATATCTGGTGTGTACAGTAGAAACAGATTGTTGTAAAAGTGTGCCCGATTCTCAGATGGCATTGATTTTTTTTTTTTTTTTTTTTTAAACAAAGAGCAAGACTTTCAAGGTGCATCTATTTACCAGTGTTCAAGATACCTCTCATGTATCCTGAGAGATACACAGGCCTGACTGATAGACTTTCTTAACTCCTTCAAGACTTTACCTTATGGCTTATCACTCCTTGTAGCACTGAAAGATCACTGCAATGCATGTGACAGCTGTCGTGATTTTCCTCTTGCTTCAATACTTTGAGTCACTGATCTGGAACAAGTACATTTCACACTTGTTCTGGGTCATTGTCTCAAAGTATTAAAGAACGCAGATCATTCTAACAGGCAGTAAAAGGAGATTGGTATAACGGCTTCTTATTTATCTCATAACGGGTATACTTGAACTTCCCGGATAAGTGTGTCTTTCATTACCAATGGACTGTAAGCACTTTTGGACAGATAACCCAAGAAGCGGGTAAAGATTCACTTTAAAAAGTGTTTGTTACCCCAACATTTCATATTCCTTATATGTGCCTGCTGTATGTGTACTTGTAGGAGAAAGTACCCTGTTCTCTTTTTATTGCTTTCTTTGTGTGAAATCCCTGGTGTTCCTGCCAGTCCCTCTGCTTTCCTATTAACAACTGACCAAACTAAGCAGGAGAGAACACAGTGGTCAGGTCTTTAGCTGTGCTGGGAACTCAGTCTGCTCTCCTCCAATGATCAGACTAGTCCTGACGCACCTCCTCTGCACAGCCTTTCACTGGGAAGATCAGTGGATGCTGTCTCCTCCCACAGCTTTTATGCAGCTAAGAACAGAGGGAATGAGATCACTTATATAAAAAAAAAAGGTATTTATAATGTTTTTAAATATATACACAAATGTTTGTCTTTCACTTCTATTTTAAAGTTATGGTAAAGGTTTTTTTTTTTTTAAATAACAAACGTTATACTTCCAATGAGCACCCAAGACACTGGCTGTAGCTTGCTGCTGAAACGATCAGGTTCAGGAAAGAAAAAGGGGGTTCTGGGGGGAAGCTGCAGCACAGAAGGTTTTTCACCTTAATGCATAAAATGCAAAAAGGTGAAAAACCTTGAGATTTTACAACTCCTTTAAACTGAATGGGTTGTTTTACAAGGTTATTGCTTACGATCACTTTAAGGTCACAATATATACTGGAATGCCAAGAAATCACATTGTGCACTAGGTAAACATACTTGTATCACAATGCACTTACTTTCTCCACAGCTGGGACAAACTGTTTGGGGACATTTGTTCCCACTGTTAAATCTTCAAATTCCAATTTTGTGTTATTTTCGGGATCAAGAGGCTCAATATAACCAATGACCTTACCATACTGGCCTGAACCACCTGACTGCTTTTTATGGGTGTAGTCAAACCTGCAGGACAAAAAATAAATACAAAAATCAATAATGTAAAGCTAAAACTGCATATACCAAATACTATACAGGGTGATAGTGTATAAAAAAGTGGATTTAGAAAAAAAAAAAAAAAAAAACATTTTCAAAATTTGGCTCAGGCATTCTTTAACCACATCAATACCGTGCACTTTCATCCCTTTCCTTCCCAGAGCAATTCTCAGCTTTCAGCGCTCTCGCACTTTCAGTAAGAATTGCGCGGTCATGCTACAAAAGAGCGGAAATTTGGAAAAAATATGTATATTTTCTATTTTAAAGGAAATCCAATAAAATCAAATTTTGTCATAAATTTAAGCCAAAATGTATTCTGCTACATGTTTTTGGTAAAAAAAATAAATAAATCTCCTGTTAAGTGTATAGTAATTGGTTTGTGTGATCACGGACATATGTACGCAAATGATCATGTACAGATGTGCACAGGTGACCACGGACATGTGTTTGCAAATGATCATTGGGACATGTGATTCTACTGTTATATATGTGGGACATGTGTTTTAGGAGAGCTGGAGAGCGCTACCATGCACAGCTGCACCTGATTCTATGTGCACCAGTTTTAGCAACTCTAACCCTAGTCCAGGTATGACAAATTTTCTTAGAATTTAGGAGCCAGGCTTGTTTTGACTTATAGGGCTTGATTTTCGGCATATACATTTCTCCCAATGCATTATTTGCAAATATACACATATTAAAGAAGGAAAATGTAGTGCTACATTTTCCTTCTTTAAATATATATATGAGTTTGTCACATTTGTATGTAGCTGCTGCACACAATTGTATCATTGTTTCACTGCATTATCACTTTTTTTCCTTTTTAAATATACACATATGCATGCAACCATATCCTGTGGCAACCCTGTGAATGTTTTATGGCTTGTCAAGGATTTTTCTTACCAGAAGTGCAGAACTGGCATAAAAAAAGCACCCTAGGGCGATGACAGGAGCCTTAACTTACCATAAGCCATAAAACATTTACATTTGTTTTACAACGTTAATTACATAAAAAAAATCCAAATTTACTGTGACACCGATTGTTTCTCATTAACAGTGTTGTAATAGTAAATAAAACTTTTTCCTGTAAACTACTTTTATATCAGAATTTGAAATGTTATCATTCAACTTCCAGGCAATTTACAACAGTTCGAAGTTCACTTTCCATTCTCAGGGAGAAGATCCTTAGCTCCTCCCCGTGATGTCATCACTTCCTGATCACAGACTGCAATACAAATCCTGGCAGTGTTTTTGCAATCTCATTCGTTACAAGGCAATCAACGCAAGTGTGTGTGCGAGAACATTACCAGCTCATTGTATCAGGTCGCTGTCCTGCAAGCAAACATGGAGCCCATTAACCCTTCACACTACCCTGCCACGAGAGCAGCAGCTGTTGTGGAGCACTACATCAATTACAAGATGGGGACACCGCATCGTCTTTATGAAAGGCAACAGGTGACAAGCGCAAGCAAAGAGGTGAGCATAACAGAGCTGGGAACAAATATCTACTGACTACACTGGGTGGCCTTAGCAATGAAATGCAAAACCAGCAATTACTTTAAATTATACATATTAGAAACAAAAAAAAAAAACAGGATGCTGTGGATTATAATTTTACTTAAAGTAAAAAGCTTCTCCTCCTTGCACAGAAAACTTTCAACTTTAGGAAACTGATGAATGCAAACAGAACAAGATTACATATATGTTGATACCAGCAAAAGGTGTGGTTACATGCAGTGCCACTGTCACCTGTGCCCTGGCCAGTTCCAACCCAGTTTATCCAGTTCTCTGGCCAAGGTGTGCCCATATTTTACAAATCTGAATGCAGCGCACTATTACTAATCCTAATGCACTTAGTGCATGGGTCCAAAGAAAAAAACAAAACAAAAAAAACAGAACTGTATTCAGAACCAATTTTAAAAAAAATGGCACTAATGAAAACAGTACTTTTGTGGCCGTGTTATATACATGGCATTTCTGGCACATTTCTGGCACAAAAGTTCCCACGTAAAGAATCAGTAAAATGCTTCTGTTTAGATGCGTTTAAATGCATACTTTTTTTTTTGCTTAACATTTTAGTCTCTATTTTTAATCCCAGAACGCGCTTTCTGCCATTATGTATACACATAGAAAAAAAAACGAATTTTTTATTATTTCTGCAGTTTTGATATGCTCCCATGAGAGGCCTAAGGTGGCCACGCACTGACAGATCCCACCCTCCAAGCTACACAGTCGGACGGACAAATCTCCTGCTGCAGCTTTTGTATTTTGACAGAATACCTGAACAGCGGTTGCATCCGATTGGATACATCTGCGATTTGGCATAAAATTTTCCAGAAGGCTCCTTCATCATTAGATCGACATTTGTTGAGTATTGTGGCCCCAGCAGGGCCACCCACTGAGCACATTTTGACCGGTTCAGCATAAACTGAACAAAATTTACAGTGTATGGCCAGTCCTAGAGCCGTCTTGATTTGGCCTTTAATGGATTATAGCACCTTTCTGGAGGGTTGGGATCATCTCAAGCCACAGTCTATTCAACTACTTTTCCCTCTATGTGTATATCTCACTGTTGGTACTCTCATTGTTTAGGCACCTAGACAATAGTGTGTGAAAAACGTATATAAATGACACCTCTGTTTTATTAAAAGCAGATTTTAAACTAGGCCCCTAAGAAAAATGACTGAGCTGAGTGAATATGTGCCCATGATCATTTGCTTCTTTTCTACAGGAATTATACTGACATTTTTCTCCTTTTAGCATATTTTAAGAATGTGTGTGGCAAAAAACAACTTTTGAGTTACTGGCACCATTATTAGCACTTCACTAGTAAAATCGTAGAAAATACAGCTGCTATAAAAGAAGTGGTTTACACTTTAGTCAGCTGAAATGCAAAAATAAAGTATTTACTTTTATTAAGGGAGTCCTGATTCTACAGATCCCAAAAGAATGCAATGGAATATAAACGCAGTATAAATAAAAATGAAGGTTTTGAAGCTAGAGTGTGGTGCGTGTGATAATCAGGATGTTCGATTTATTTTACAGAGCATTGCTGGAGTGGGGAATAAATATCACCTGACATTTTCCATAAAAGATACTATAAATAAGGTACGTGCATGTTTTAGACTAATAAAAGTGTGCTTGTTTGTAAAACAAATGTAACCACAAGTCCGGATTTGTTTCACGCCCTTCCAGTCCAGGCCATGTTTCAGCGCCATCATAGCTATAGCCCGAGTCTCTGCAGGGGTCCCCAAGGGGAGGGGAGGCTCTCTGGGGACCCTGATGCAAAGGGGGAGGCTCTCTGGGGACCCTGATGCAAAGGGGGAGGCTCTCTGGGGATATATAAGCACACACACACACACACACACACACACACGTATATTACTGTATATACATGTGTATGTCCGCCCAAGCATAAGAATTTCTTTACTACTCTGCTATGGGCTCTAGCCCCAGATCTTTTGTAGACCTAGCAATGCCCCTGTTTGGTGGTATTCAATCATCATTTTTTTGTTTGTTATATAAATGAAAAAAATACCAAAGTAATAGAAGGCTGATGGATCCCGCAGAACCCTGTAACAGCTCATGGAGCAATTATCAGAGTTGCTTGGCCCTGGACCCAGGTTCGATCATCACAGATTAATTGCCTGAGCTGAGCCGCTGCTCTGAGTGTTCATTCAGACATGGAGCTGTGGCTTGGCCCCACCCCCTTTCTCTCCCCATTGGCTCGCCGACTTTGATTTACAGCAGCAGGAACCAATGGCGCCCACTGCTGTCTCAGCCAATGAGCAGGGAAAGCCCTGGATAGCCTTGGCACTCGGACAACATTGCTGGATTGAGATGGGGCTCAGGTAAATATTAGGGGGGCTGCTGCACACAGAAGGTTTTTTTAAGCTTAATGCACAGAATGTGTTAAGCTAAAAAAAAACTTCTGCTGTTGGAACTACTTTATTTGTGTTATTTGTGCTGAATTAAAAAGGAGAAGTGTGGATCCTATGGATCACAGGAGTGCAGTTCGTTATGCACTCCTGTGATTTGATTTCAGCTGACAGAGGGCTGAAGCCTGCTGATGTCACAGAGCCGGTACAGGTTCTGAAAAGATCCCAACCATATGGTCGGTATCCGCCCAGAAGCCTGGATCGGCACCCGGCTTAGCCTCTCAGCGAGCCGCTGAAAGCCTGAGCCAGCTCCTCCCTCCCTCCTTTACAGCCCTGCGCTCCAGTGAGCACTGGAGGGTAGACCAGAGACGCACCGATTGACAATCACGATTCTCTGCTCAGAGTGGAGGGGGAGACCTTGAGTGATCAGTTGTGTTTGATCGCTTAGCTCTCACTACAGAGGCGGCAGGAGACAGATGGAGCATCGAACCAATGCTGCATCCACCTAGGTGAGTACAAATGTTTTTTTTTGTTTGTTTTTTTTTCAAATTCCGAACTTCTCTTTTAGGCATTACAAATTGGCTGCCAATGAACTACAATATATAAAAATTTGAATGCAGTGCATCCCAATGTAAGGCATGTGGCAGTGCAAGCCCATTGGCACCTCTACTGTACTTGTGCATTAGGGCAATGGTTCTCAACCTCAGTCCTCAAGTACGCCCAACAGGCCATGTTTTCCTTTACTTTGCACAGCTGCTTTAAATCAATATCAATGGCATGCTATAGATGAGAGCTAGAAAAAGGAAGTGTAGTGCTTTAAAGATTGTATAAACAGAAAAATCATTAAAACATATTAAACATATGTGCTAATTAAATTCAGTCCATTAATATTGTACTTGAAACTGAGGAAGAAGGAGAAGAGCCGCCACCAACAACCGAATATATTGACTCTTACCACCAGTGCATTCAATATTCACAATGATCAACTTCAATCAGATCCTCATATCCTCCAGGCAATCTGCATAATCATAACATGGAATATCTCCTCCAATGACCCATCCGGTGCTAATACCTCAAGCTCAGCAATAAACTTGATCAAAGCATATTCTTTGATGGAATCTCACAGCAGCCACATAAATGGAACATAAGAAAAGTATTCTCATTGCGCAGACATCCAAATCAAGATAAGTTTATTAAATGAAAATATTACCTATAGGGCTATACCAGGGACGAGTGACGCGTTGTGGAACAGAGTGACCGCTGGCTTGTAGGTGGAAAGCGCTGGACGCTTTTCTCATTGTTTGTAATACACATTTGACATGTGAGTACATATTAATATATTTTAATTTAATAAACTTATCTTGATTTGGATGTCGCAAGAATCGTGATCTTTGTTCTAAGCAAAATTGTGATTCTCATTTTAGCCAGAATCATGCAGCTCTACTATAACGCCAAGAATACCATCCCTACAGTCAAGCACAGAGGTGGAAACATTATGCTTTGGGGCTATTTCTCTGCTAAAGGTACAGGCCGACTTTGCCGCATTGAGGGGCCATGTATTGTAAAACCTTGGATGAGAACCTTCTTCCCTCAGTCAGAATGCTGAAGATGGGTCATTGGATGGGCTTTCCAGCATGACAATGACCCAAAACAAACCGCCAAGGCAACAAAGGAGCGGCTTAGCTGATCACAGATCGATCCCGGCCCCTTACTACATGATCAGCTGTCAGCCAATGACAGCTGATCCCGTGATAAACAGAACACCATAATCAGATTTTTTTTTCTGCACGCTGACAGCGTGAGGAGAAAAAAAAAAAAAGGCGATCATTGGTTTCTGTCAGAGGGACATCGGACTGTTACACCCACTGCTGCTAAGTGGTGCCCATCAGTGCCACGGCCGCTGAAAAGGCAGTACAGCCAGCCCTCCTGGCCTGGGCCCAGGCCCCATCAGTTCAAAGGGAGGGGCCTGGGCACCTGCCGAGCAGGAGCGATAGCTATACTGCCTTATTTCCAACTCTTGTGGCTCCAACTGCAGCTCTGCCGACTACTCCTCCTTTTTCTTCCTCCCGCTGCACTGCAGGGGGATTGGTATCTGCATTCCCAAAACCCCCTGCTGTCCAGGACTTCCTGTGTGCCCCCCTCCCCTGCAGCATTGCCAGCTTCCCTCCTTGCCTCTCCTACTAGCAGCTGCTGAGGGCACACAGTGGGATGTTTCAGGAAGGAGAACAGGGGTGTGCGGTAAATATATCATATTTAGCAGCCCCTTCCTTCTCTGAATTAACACAGTGAGTGATTGGCATTGATCACCCACTGTGCCCATTCATCACTGAAGTATAGTAAATTGTGTTCACTATGCTTGAGTTTGCGAATGAACAGGGAGCATCAGAGCGCTTTCATTCACTGTTCAGTGCAGCTGAGGCTGTAGAGAAAGGAACTGGGGAATAGCTCTCATCAGTTCCTTTCTCAGTTTCAAATGCGAAGGGATTGGGCAATAGCTCTCCTCAGCTCCTTCCTCCGTTTCAAATGCGAGACACTGATATTTCACCAAAGCCCCTCTCCCCGAAACAAGACCGGAAAAAAAAAAGGGGGGGCCCTGTCAGGTAGGCTATCAGTGTCTGTCCCTAAGTGCAGCCTCATTAGCGCACATCAATGAAGGAGAAAAATTACCTATTTGCAAAATATTAAAACTATGAAACTTTTTTCTCCAATTTTTTTGTTTTCTTTTAGCAAAAAATAAAAACCCAGCAGTGATTAAATACAACCAAAAGAAAGCTCTACTTGTGTGAAAAAAAGTTTGTTTGGGTACAGTGTCACATAACACACAAAGCAAGATGCTCCACATTTAAACCATGTTTGCTGCGTATAAAAGGTATTTTTCTCAGTACTTATGCAGAAAAGACACTTGGTATATAAACGCACATGTGGCCAGGAAAACCAGAGTATAGAGAAAGAAAAATTGCTGGCCTTATTAATTTCTTAAAACTATTGTGAAAGTCCCCCAACTCCTCTTATCATACATGCACTTTATTTATCTAAAGAAAATTTACTAAACTGTCAAGCGGCGGTCAGAAAATAGAAATAAGAAAAAATAAAATGCAGTGCCTGTAAATTTTTAGGCTTGATGATGCCCTTTGGGCATGTCCCAGAAGTGTCATGATGATAAATATTCTAAACATACAACCATGTATTAATTTAATCCAGCCAAAGTGCTTTAACATATACAGAGACACACTTGGATATGATAGCTTAGCAAATTCCCTATGATATATTTTTGAGTAGATATATATGTAAAAGTTGCACTCCAGTCACTGAATACACAGATGAATTACATCTATGAAAGTGGTTTTACCCATCAAAAGAAATTGTATTTCTGTGTCCAGCCCCGAGAGGCACAGATCTGCCACATGGCACAGCATTGTCTGGCAGCGGACCTGATCTTCCTCTGCTGCAGCTTCACTCTTTCCACCCCCCATTCTGAGTAGGAAAAGGAGTAGAATGATGAGCTAATTTATCCATCTCTGCTCTCCTCTTCTATCAGCATTCCCCTTGTACTACAGAAAACCTGGCAGACATTTTGTGCTGCTTCTTCCCTTCCTGTCTCTAAGCTCTGCTGTAGAAAAACTGCATGGAGGTAAACAGGTACATGCACTGTTTGTATAAAGAAAAAAACAAAAAAAACAAAACAAAAAACGAAAAAACAAAAACAAAACATAATGATGTATTAAAGTGGAAGTCCAAGCAAAACCTAACCAATGCCAAGCAAAACCTTCTCTCTGCTACATTCTAAACCCGTAAAGAAAAAATCTCTGTACTTGCCTATTGTTCAGCTGATCTGGTCCAGTCCCAGCATCAGCGGAGGCTTCAAAGCCTGGAGGTGGGTGCAGGAGAGGCAGCCGACAATAGAAGCCCAATAGTAACTCTACGGGCAATGTCATTTTCCATTCATTTCACAGCTATTGTCGGTCCTCTCCTGCACACAGCTTCCCCCGCTGGAAACCGGACCAGATAAGCTGCAGAACAGTAAGTACAGCGATATATGCTTTACAGAGTTAGATAGATTAGGTTTAGAACGTGGTAGTGAGCAGGTTTAGCGTTAGTTAGCTTTTGCCTTGACTTCCACTTTAAATTGTAAATTCTCATTTTTTTTTTGTAAATAACATGTCATACTTGCCTCCTCTGCGCAGTTGGTTGTGCACAGAGCAGCCCGGACCCTCCTCTTCTCAGGTCCCTCTTTGCTGTTTCTGGCCCCTCCCTCCTATCGAGTGCTGCCACAGCCAGCAGCTTGCTATGGGGGCACCCGAGCCGAGTCAGAGCCTGTGTGTCCATTCAGACACTGAGCCCTGACCTGGTCCCGCTCCATCTCTCCCCTGGCTGACTGACAGCTGCAGGAGCCAGTGGCATTGCTTCTGTGTTTCAGCCAATCAGGAAGAGTATCCCGGACAACTTAGACATTCGTGGACATTGCTGGAGTGAGATGGGGCTCAGGTAAGTAAATTAGGGGGTGCTGGGGAGACTGATACACACAGAATAGCTGTTATCTTAACGTATAGAATGCATATACAACTCGTTTAAGGATTACAGAACTGAACCAAACTGTGCCTTTTAAAATCGGTCTGGAACTCTGCTTTAACAATGGAAATCAGTAAGGGTATGCTCAAAATTCTATATTAATTTCCACATTGTTTTTCAATTATTTCTAGCCTACTCCTATTAATTTGAGCAATCTTGAAGATTGTAAACTTAGATAGTAAGGATCTTGAATTCTGTGACACTTATTTGCTAAGCCTTGTTGATAGGCACTGCTGTGTCACAGATTTCACAGAGCCTGTCTTCTGTATTATACGGGTGCTGAAAGGAGGAGTGGAGTCAGTACAGAAGTCACTGCTTGCAGGCAACAAGGCATCATGGGATATATAGTGCTTAGAGATTGGAAGTAAACTGCAGAGGCGAAGCTGCAAAGCATGCAGGGTATCCAGGAAGTTGTGGAAAGAGATGGCCAGCAGACAGGCAGACCTCACAACATGAAAGTAGATTTTTCACCTAAACTTATATTGGATTGTCACAAAATACTATTGTTTGTATTGCTATACCAATTCTACAGTTATAAAATGAAAAAAAGTGTATGATGAAACCATATAATACCTTTATTTTCATATCTCTGCAGCAACCTGAAATCATATGCACTGCAGAGGTCTTGTATTGCAGTGACAAGACCAGTCCTCCTGATGTCAAATTTACCTTACAACCCAATCCAGAGAATTACACAGCAACTAAGGACCAAGAATTTTACACGAAAATGAAAAACAATAAAAAACCGCTGGTAGCAGAAAACATTCCAGGTACTTCTTTAAAAAAGAAAATAAACCTAGTAATTTCATCTAAGCACAAGACTAAGCATACCAAAGCAAGATGCCTTCAGGGAAAATTAAAGTTAAAATGATCAACAGATGCAGTGATATTAGCAGTTGATAATTCACACTAGCCTGCACGTTTTAAATGCATCATTTTTACCATGCAGGCTAGTGGCGTTACAGCGCATCACACTGTTTGGTTTTATTCCTAGTCTCCCCCCCCCCCCCCCAACTATGTGACACTTCATTTATGTGTGGTGCTGGAAACATGGGGTGCCATCCAGTGCAGTGTGGAATGTTGCATTTTTCTCTGGCACATATCACACCAGCATTGTAATGTGAATAGGGCCCCTAGAAAATAATAATTAATTTTCTATGTGCTCTAGTGGTGATCTGCATTTATCCAGTGCATAACACTGCAGGTCACCGCATACAGTGTGCATGAGCCCTAAAAGTCAAACTTGCTTCAGACTTTTGGACTTCTCTTGGTCAGTGAGGTCATCACATAAGAGGATCAATTCAGAAGAAATGGCCGCACACCACACCACTCCCAAAAACGTCAGGAGTCAGAATTCTGGGTAGACGCGTTTTGCACACTTCACGTGCGCTTAGTCACGGTAATGACTAAGCACACGTGAAGTGTGTGAAACGCGTCTACTCAGCATTCCGATTCTGGCTGTTTTTGGGATGTCCAAATAAAAAGGATTTTGATCTACCCTGGTGTGCGTCCATTTCTTCTAAATTCAATGTGAGACGAGGCGAGTACCGACTGGATCATTAAGGTTCCTGGTGTCACCTGGAGCGGCGGGTGTGTCTTTTTTCCATTACATAAGAGGATCAACTTGGAAGCTTAGAGGTTAAAGAGGGCAGTGCCAAGCCTGACTTTTACATAAAAACTAGGATTTTATAACTTATCTGCCATTTCTCTCTGAATTTACTAACTGATTGTAATTTTCACAGTAATCTCCGTGTTATGTCATCATTTGCCTGTGATATAGAAATGAACACAAACAAGTTTATCTGACCATTTAACTTGCAGATAAGTTTGGCAATGTAGCATCAGATATGGAGCCTATATGGAATCTGGCGATAGCTGCTGCTGGTTTTGTCAAGTGGAAATATTCAACAGAAGAGACATTATTTGCAATGACGGTTATTGACAAGGTTGAGCAGCAGGTATGTACAACATGCATTGTATATTAAGAAAAGTGTTAAAAACAGAAGGAAATTGTTGCATTAGCCATCAAGCATTTTAGTCAATAATACATTTTGCAACAGCTCACAAATGTTACTTGAAATGCTTGTTCCAAAAAACATTTAGCACAGAATACATATAATTAAGTGCATCACAAATTCTTTACACTTTGTTAACGCCATGTCCACTGAGCTGCTTTTTCTGCACATTACCGCACTTGTACAGTATGAAGGGAACAAGGCACATGGAAAACGATTGTTCTGCGTGCCATGTTCACACTATACATGCACAATGGTGTGCAGAAAAAAGCAGCCCAACATGGTATAAAAAAAGTCCTGATCCTATGACTTTAAGCTTGGTCAAAATTGCTTAACAGCTGAGTTTGTTTTCAGATGAGAGATGACGCGCTGGAACTCCTTTACAATTTACAGATCCATGAAATGGTTACTCAGGTATGCACAGATTGAAAGTTGAGTTGGGGTTGTAAACTGAGCATATTGTTAATAAAACGGAGATTGCTTACAATGAAAAACACGCATCAAATGATCAGTAGACCAAAAGATGCAGTCAGCTGAAACGATGTGCTATTCCTGACATTTCCTGTGAAAGTTGAATTTGACTCTACTCCTTTAAGAACAATTCTCATTGGTCAGTGAGACTTCATTTCACATTTAAAGTGACCCTGTCAGGGGGTGAACAAAACAATGAAAAGGTATTAACCTGACAAGAAAATGTTATTACACACTCGTGGCCTCTCTAATCGAGATCCCAGTCTGATTCTACAATTCTGAGTATGTAGAAGAGTGTGTTCCCCACTGTCTGCCTTGGTTCCTCCCAGCGACCTCTATGTTACTACTATGTTCTGGAGGGACTAGGGGTCTGGAGGTGAACCACAGAGACACGAGGAGGGGGGCTCATCAATCGACCAGCCTAAGAATTTGGAAAGGATTGCTGTTGGGAGCTCTTCTCTTAGTGCCTCATTTACTTTGTTGACCCTCTGACAGGGTCACTTTAAAAAGGTGCAATTGGGAGGTACAAGAGGTTGGAGATGTAGAGCCAAGCTCAACTTTTAAAAGAAAAGACAAGAATTTTGGCAGATTGTTTTGATGTGCAGTTTTCACCTATGTATGCGTATTTTTTCATTAGACAGAATTGAGCAGGTTTGTGATAGGAGTACCTTAGCCACTTGTCTACCAGCACCATTTTTAAACAGGATTTTTAGCACTCTTCCAGGTGCCATAGCAGCTAGGACTTTGTTTACAGTGATGGGCTCTCTCTAGTGGAAGTGATTCAGGCAGCTGTAAAGCATCCCAATTACTTCTACAGCCTACCAAAAGCACCGCAACCAGTCAATTGCTGGGTAAATAAACATGGATGTAACATGTATTAGGTCACTTTACTGGCTGCTGTGTCTGGAGAAGTCAGTCGACAGTAGGGAACACATCATGTGTCTATTGACTCAGTAAAGAGAACCCTAAACTGATAACCTATAAAAGGCTTCTATTAAAGAGGAAGTAAACCCTAATGGGTTTACTTCCTCTTTCATTCCCTGCAAAGGTAAAGCATAATGGACTACTATGCATCGCATAGTAGCCCATTATGTGTCACTTACCTGACACAGGAGCCAGCGAAGTCACCGCTGTCCCCTGTAGTCCGCCGCATCCATCTTGCTGGTGGCGTCTCGCAGCTCCGCCGCTGTCATTCGGCGAAGCCGCGATGACGTCACTCCCGCGCATGCGCACGGGAGTCGACACGCGCGGCAGCTCCATTCTTGGAAATGCCGCGCTCAGTGCGCCTGCGCGCCGCTGTCTACCATATAGGTTTAGGAGATATTGCTTGGACCTACAGGTAAGCCTTAATCTAGGCTTACCTGTAGGTCAAAGTGGTTTGTAAGGGTATACAACCACTTTAACAAAGTTTGGGCGCCAAAGTTTAACAGCATTTTGCAGACACATGCAATTTTAAGGCATGACATGTGTGGTATCTATTTACTTCCCGCAACCTCATATTTGGTATTTTACAAAAAATGTGGGCAATATATTGTGTTTGTGTGCACTAAAATTAACTTTAGTGCATTTTACAGAAAATATGCATTTCATGAACATATTCAACATTAACACATTTTTTGGCTTAAAATGTGAATAAAAAAAAAAAAAGAAAAGAAAAATGGCGGTGGTAGAAAAGTGGTTAAAATTAAAAAACTCAAATTGCTGGGAACTGAAGTAAATGCCAAAATTTGGGCCAAATAGTATGGTTCAGATATGATTCTTATAATCTAGTGCATTATCCCAAAGCAGTTATTGAAAAGAAAAATCATAGGTACTACTCGCATAGAGGGAAAAAAATAAATAAATAAATAAATAAAAAAAAAAAAAAAAAAAAAGGATTGCTTAGTGAGCCACTCATCTGTAGCTCTAGAGTCCTGGACTTAGTCTCCAGATCATGGAGGAACCTCACCGGGATCCCTGATAGCTAATGCATTTCAAAGGAATATCCTTGTTTTCAGAGCCTAGCAGCAGAGGCTCCTTCAACTAAATATACATACTCATGCAATCATACCCACATCATAAGAACCAAGAACACACGAGAACCAAGTCAAGCCCGATAGAAGAAAGGGCCCACCCAAAGATATAAAAATACAAATGCTGCCAACCCGGCCTTCTGATGTTGCACTCTGCCAACAATCTAACACTAGAAAAGAAATAGAATGGTATACCTGTAACGTAGCTTCATAATTTGCAGTTTCCAAGTAGCTAAAAACTGACAAATGTGGGGCAAAATAGGCAAACTCCTTTATGGTTTCCAAAACGGCACTCTAATAGTGTTTGGAGCGCAACCATAATTACAAGTCATCACTTCTGGTTCGGTGGAACCTGCCATTTTGGTGGAGTTGGTCACAAGAGGCAAGCCTTATTGAGCTTCAAGCGGGGACCAAATCAGCATCCAGAGCCCAATTAACAGGTCACTGTGGCTAGTTCTCGAAAGTTCCTTTGAAACACATTAGCCAGCAGGGATCCCAGTGAGGTCCCCTCATGGTCTGGAGACTGCCAAGTCTAGGACTCTTAAGCTACGGATGAGTGGATCACTAAGCGACTTTTTTCCTATGCTTGCGAGTAGTTCCTATAATTTTACTTTTCAATAAATGCTTTGGGATAATGCACTAGGCTGGTGCACGCTCTTTTGTTCATTTTCTATAGCCTTGTGCCAGGCAAACAACGTTTGGCAAATTGGAAAATGGGCCTTTAGATTTAGCCAGGAAACATAACTGGCAATATACATGTATGACCCAGCTACAAAAAATGTCAGATCAAGAAAATAACAGTTATAGCATAAGAGAACCCCTTCTGCTGTTACTGATGCATTCAATATTTAGTACAATGTAATATACTGACAAACCTCTGAATTACAGGAAATGATTTCATGGCAAATAGAAGTCACATGGAACCCATCAAAAGGAGTAAAAATAAAAAAACAGAAACGACTCCCAAAAAGATTTTAAGAAGACAACTAAAAAGACGACACTCCAGAGACAGGACATGACAATGATTTTATACTTACGGCACTCTTTTGTTGACAGTCTCCCTAAATGCAACTTTTGGTTTGCCCATAGTGCAAGGACAAGCATATTCTCTCTCCATCCTCTGTGGAAACAATATACAATTGTAAAAGAATAAGGGGAAGAAAATAATAAAAAAAACTGAAAACAACTAGTTTGGCTCTCTGGACACATGTCCAAATAGTGAACCATTACGCACAAGCTGAGCCCGGGACCACATCCTGCCACTTCAGGATGAAGTTAAGGAGTAGACTGAGGCACACCCAAACCTTGATCTTCTCTGTACTAAAGGTCAAATTCACACAGGGCAAATCCGTAAAAAAAACAAAAAAACAAAACAAAAAAAAAACAAAAAAAAAAACGCAGAGCATAGGGAACAGTGTGGTACGTGATTCAGAGTATCACACGGCTACCCTTTTTTTGTTTTGTACAAGCTTTATTTGCCATGTACAAAAAAACACTTCATTCTACGCAATGTCGGGCATTGCAGTACAATTCAGGCTGGTGCGCTGCGATAAAATGCAGCATGTCTGCATTTTAGCACAGCGCTAGATTGCATTGCAGTGTGAATTTTTTTCTGTGTGTCCCTGCGGTAAAAGATGTTTTACCATGCACTAAAACGTCTGTCAACACATATACCGGTAGTCTGAACTGGCCCTAAATGAAAATCGGAAGAAACTTCATCACTTCCGGTTTCAGAGTTTCCATTCCCTGCCTAATGTTATCACACAGGGGTTTATTAACCTGTTGTGATAGAAATAAAATAGAAATAAATAAAATGTATTAAAAAAAAAAAAAAAAAAAAAAAACAAACACAAACACAAAACACACACACACAAACAAAACACAAACACACAAACAAAACACAAACACAAAACACACACACACAAAACACACACACACAAAACACACACACACAAAACACACACACACAAAACACACACACACAAAACACACACACACAAAACACACACACACACAAACACACACACACACACAAACAAACACACACACAAACACACACACAAACACACACACAAACACACACACACACATACACACAAACACACACACAAACACAAACACACAAACACACAAACACAAACACACAAACACACACACAGTAAAAAGAAGGAGTAGTGTGGGGTTGAAAAAAAAAAAAATATTCATACTCACCTATGTAGATGCAGCATCAAATCGATCCTGCATCTCTTTTCTGCTGCCTCTACACCGAGAACTGAGCGATCAAAGGCAGCTGACTGCTCAGTTATCGGATCCGCTCTGAGCACAGAGCAGTGCCTGTCAGTCACCGCTCTGTGCTCTATCCCTCCAGTGCTCACTAGAGTGCTAGGCTGTAAAAGGAGCAGGAGCAGTTGGCTCACAGAGGCTGAGGCAGTATTCAATCAGGCATCTGGGTGGATTCTGACATTGTTGGGATCCCTGCAGAGCCTGGAAAACTCTGACAACAGCCCACAGCAGACTTTAGCCTGCAGTCGGCTGAATCTGGGTCACAGAAGTGCAGCACTAAGTGCACTCCTGTGACTTACAGAAGTTTGGGCAAAATAGCTTTGGAAATACTTCTTTAAACTTAACCTCTATTGCCTGCGCACACCTGCAATTGCAAACGCACAACCAGGGTGTCAATGTGTATGTAAACTGTGATGCACCACATGTGAGGTATCACCACGAATGTCAGAGCGAGAGCAATAATTCTAGCACAAGAGCTCACAGTTAACGCTAAACTGATGAGCTGTAAAGGCTTTTAAAAGGTCAACTATGGAGATTTTTGGGTAGTGTAGTGGTTTGCGATATCACAGGTGCACACAATTTTATGACTTGAAATGTTTGACATCTATTTACTTGACATAACCTCATCTTTTATATTTCACCAAAAAATGAGTATAGTGCGTGTTTGCACTAAAATTTTATTATTTTTCTTGAAAACTTGTGTTTTGATAAACATTTATGCAAATATCGTGTGACATTTTTATTGTATAGGGTCTCTAGTTTTAGAAAAAAAAAATATATGTTCTGGGGGTTTAAGGTAATTTTATGGCCAAAAATAAAGATTTTTACATGTGTGCAAAAAAATAAATAACTAACTAAATAAAAAAATGCTCTAATGCCAAACTAGGTAAATAAAGATGATTTGACCTAGAAGTCTAGACTGGTTACATTATTTTCCAAGTCTTATCTAAAGTTTTTAGTAACAATCTGCGGTATACTTAAGTGGAAGAGCTAGACCAGCCTCTCAAATTTTATACCAAAAAAAAAAAAAAAAAATAAAAAAAAAAGGCCAGGTGTCGAGGAACCCATACTAAAACCACTACATCAAGGGTCAATGCCAAAAATGCCCCTTACATTGGCTGTCATTAGCCAGAATGCAATCCTTACAGTGGTGGCAAGGACTGGTTCAAATGCCAGTCCTAAAGAGTAACTCCACTTTCGTTGAGAAAAAGTAACAATGCCCTCTGGGTGATCTATGGGCATTGCAGGGAACAGGAGAAGCCTAGCCGTTACTGCTCACCTTCACCATCACAGGTGTGCGCCTTCAAACACCAAGCTCAGAGCTACTTCATATGGGAGTTTTTCTGATTCAATATTTTATTTTACAAAATTTAGTTTACAATATTTACAAGAACTTATTACAGAACATTACAAAAAATTGTACAAAGTGCACCAGGAGGGGTCACAGTGCCCCTATACTGGTACCAAATATACATAAAAAAAAAAAAAAAAAAAAAAAAAAAAACACACAAGACTATAATAGTCTGTATGCAGAGGAGTAGTGTCCGGAGGCGATTCAGAACGAAATGAAGAAATGCACTAAGAAGCCCATACCATTGGTGTCTGTCAAAGCGCAACTCGTAATATTAGAAGAGAAAAAATGGGAACGAGTGTGGTTACCCTTCTGGGGAAACCAAGAAATAAAGGACAAAAACAGAGTAGCCCAAAAAAAATAAATAAATAAATAAATAAATAAAAAATAAAAACACAACAAAGAAGGTGAGGGGAGGGAAAAAAACTTAAATACAAAAGAGCAGAGAGAAAGGACAAGGGAAGAGAAAAGGTGAATGACTAGACTTTCAGAAATGTATCATATCTGTCTTCAAATATAGGCATCAATTTCTTGCTGATCATAATGCTAATTTAGGTGGGTCTTGACTGAAAACTAAGTGTGGGTGCTTTCCAGGAGCGAGCAATAGCTTGCATAGCGGCAGCGAAGATGAAAGGAATTTGTTTTGCCTTTTACGCACTGTCGGTATAGATTTATGTAGCAAGGTCTCATCTGGGTCTCTTAACGCGGCTGTATACCCCTTTTAGCACATTTGTACCTACAGGTAAGCCTATAATAAGGCTTACCTGTATGTAAAATGAATATCTCCTAAACTTGTACGAATTAGGAGATATCCACCTTGCATGCAGCTGCTGACGTCAGCGGCACATGTGCTCTGAAGGTCTGGAAGATCAGAGCTCCTTGCTGGAAAGAGGACTCCTGTGAGGGAGTGACTTCATCGCAGCCACAAACCCAGAAGAATCGCCAAGGCAACATGTCAGCTCCCTCAGCGATGACCGGGAAACAGTGCGGGAGCTTCGTTCTACGTTAAGTAGTTCATAAGCTAGTATGCGGTGCATATTAGCTCATTATGCCTTTGCCTTACAATTTTTTGTTTTTACTAGCGCATACAACCGCTTTAAGGTTGCATTGGAGGAGCGTAGCAATCAAGGTATACACCCGAATCCTCAGCCTGAAAACCCCCCAGGCAGGTAGACCATACACTTATATCTTTGCTTGAAAATGTTTAAAAGTTTTTTGCATCGTTAGTGGGGTCAAATTGACATTACTTTTCAACCATAGTGGGAACATTTAAAGGATAAATATTACATTTTTGTCAAGTGAATGAATGGGGTTTCCAAAAGACAATTCGCTCCAAAATAGTATGGTTAAAGCAAATGCTTTTTTGGAGTACGTTCAAGTGACATTTGTCATATCATCGAATATACTTATAAAGTCACAAGAACATGAGCCAGCTTTACAGACAAGATAACTGGAGTCATGCTGTTGACTTTGCCAAGTGGTGATGATTCTGGAATTATGCAAACATCAAATGGGAAGTCAATTAGCCACAGCTGGAACCCCTAGCAACCACTTAACCCAATCAGGTGACTGAGCTAGACAGTTTTTTGAGAAACCTGGGAGGAAGGCAGGAAAAGAATAAAGACGCAGCCACCGAAGTAAGGCAACAGTGTTTGAGCGAGGAAAGGGCTTGCACCTTATACTCTTCTACCTGCACTCGCTTTCAGCTTCTTCCTCCTCCGCAGCCAGCGGGAATTTACTTCAGGGTATAAAGAAGCATGTAACCTACTCTCCTGCTCCCAATTGCTATGGCCAAGCACTGTCACGTGATGTCAACACTTTCCTCAATCAGAGAAGCATGGATCTGCAAGTAAGTGCAGGTATTGTGAATATAAGGGATATGAAGGACGTCCCTTCTAAAAGAAACCTTGCCTGCTCCCACGCACTGGTAAACCGACGCTCAATTCACTATCTTGTGCAGTGGTTTCCAAAGTGTCATCTGTAGCCATGTGGTCCTCTTTCTGCATTATAATGTCTATCAGCAAGCATAATCCACTCCACATACCAGTCAGTGCGACTCTCACATAACTGAGCTTACAAATATGGTCTTTCCTCCGGTTTACTAAGCATGAATTGTGTTATCACATTTCAGGTGGCTATTTTATTATGGATTTCCCGAATCGAGAATTATTTACACATTTCAGAAATCAGTGTAAATGTAAATTGTGGTCTTTACAACGTAAATAGCTTACTGCTAAGGGTTACATCATGTATTATACAAAATTATGATTATATAAGCAGATCATTGATTACCTGAGCATAGATCTCCAGGTGCAGCTCTCCCATACCAGAAACAATGGTTTCCTTGCTCTCATTATCAAAGTGCACTCTAAACGTTGGGTCTTCTCGTGTAAACCGACTGATACCTTTGGAGAACTTATCTAGATCATTCTGGGAGTAAATAAAAGGTCAACAATAACTGACCAATCAAGACTAACATTTCATTTTTGTTTTTCTCAATTGTTTAAAATATATTTTAAATTAAAGAAATCCTTAGAGCAAACAATTAACCAATCTTACAAAAAACAGACACACCACATACACATTTTAAGCTATACAAAAATGTATTTTGACTATTGCGTTTGTATGCGCTACAAAATTAAAGAAAACTCGTCATTTATACCGACAAATTTTGCACACCTGATCTCTTGCAAACCTTAAAGCGTCAATTCATATATTCCCCTTCATAAAAATATATATTGGGATGGAGTTTCTTGGGGTTTACATACTGTACACTTTAAACCCAATAGTACACTACTTGTATTTTTTTCCTCTTTGGTCTGCTAAAACATACCACTGAAATCACTTTGTTATATCGGTGTAAAAAATACCCATTGATGCCGCCATAAATCCAGTGTGCTGTACTATGCAGTTCACAGCCTTATCAGTTCTGTGAAGCTCACCTCTGAACTACAAAACACCTTCCCTTCAAGTATGGAGAGGGGACTGGGGGAAGTGTTCTTTACTTTTACTACTTCCAGTCCTAGAGCAACAAATTGGCTCCTCCATAGATACAGTACAGTCAGTAGCCCTGGTCACCCAAGACAAAAAAAACAATATATTCACCACTTGTATGGCTGATAATTAGCAAAATATTGCATTTTGATCTTAAGTTTGGATACATTTTTAAGTGTTTTTAAGCTTTCAGCAAGAAGCAGATTTTACCTAGTAGTAGTTTCTTGAGAGATGCAATCATTTCAATTCCATATAAAGCTGTAACTGGGCTTTGCAAAAGTCCTCAGAGCTGCTATGAAACATCTGATCGGTGGGAAGCTCTTAGGGACACACACCCCTAGGCATAGCTCAATGAAGGTGTATCACAAGTGGAACTACACTGCATCCAACCACCACATACCAAAAATGCCATTTAATTCATTTTGTATATTTAAAGCAAACTCACTCATCCAACCATCTTTCCATGCTTTATTTTGTTGAAAAAAAAAATCACTTTAAAAAACGCTCCCTAGCATTTCTGACTCCAGCAATCTTGACTGTGGCAGGTGATGTATGTAGCATTTACTTCCTGGAATCAATTTGTCTCTAGTTAAGACTAGGGAGGCGCTCAGGCGTGTTCGCATGGTCCACGTGCAGAGCCCGCCAGGAAGTCGGCGCAGTGCTGCGCTAATCACAGGCAGGGAGACATTACCCCAATGCGTGGCTGCAGAGATCGGGCAATGACTTCCTGGCGGGCTCTGCATGTGGACCATGCGAACACGCCTGAGCTCATCCCTAATTAAGGCATACAGGCAGGGGGGTGTGCTTAGCTGGGAAAACCCCTCCTCCCCTACAGAGGACAACTGGCATGTATGACATAATTTGCCTAGGCCTGGAAACCAGGAAGTAACTGAAAAGTAAAAAAAAAAAAAAAACCAAACAGCGCTTCAAACAAGCGAATATAACATAACATACCTTCCTATCCATTTACAAATGCTAGCAGAATAAGGATTACAAATAATCAATGTTGATTGAGAGTGAAGTTATGATTCAATGGCAACCCCACGCATCAAGCGCTCACACTCACCAAAATGCATGGTTCTTTGATATCATCTGTTTTGGCGTGACAGATAAAAAAAAAAAAAAATTGTACCTGCATTTTTTTTGTTGCATGTTTTACATAGATGAGGCTAAACTGCTAAAAAAAAAAAAAAATAATAAAAAAAAAAAAATAACCACCTCTGAGGTCTTGTAAAATTCCAGCTTTACAGTGTGTTAGGAAACGTATTTAATGATATGATGTAAGAGAAGTGTAGTGTAATACTTTGTAATCTACAAAAGATTAAGTCTTGGGACTTGTTCACACCATGAGGTGTGTTTGGGCGCACATGCTTTTTTTAGGGTAGCCCATTAACTTCACAGGGTTGCTGTGCTGTGAAGTTAATGGGCTACCCTAAAAAAAGCATGTGCGCCCAAACACACCTCATGGTGTGAACAAGTCCCAAGACTTAATCTTTTGTAGATTACAAAGTATTACACTACACTTCTCTTACATCATATCATTAAATACGTTTCCTAACACACTGTAAAGCTGGAATTTTACAAGACCTCAGAGGTGGTTGTTTTTTGGTGATGGACACACTGGGTTTTATTTATGAAAGCTGGAGAGTGAAAAATCAGGCTCACATCTGCATAGAAACCAATCAGCTTCCAAAGTCTTATTGCCAAAGCTTAAATTGAACAAGCTGAGGTTAGAAGCTGATGATTGGTTTTTATGTAGAAGTGAGCCTAATTTTGCACTCTCCAGCTTTAGTAAATAAACCCCATTATGTCAGAAACAGTCACTGAACATGTTTTATTTATATACAAGTGTTTGCAAGAAAAGGCAATAAAAATAATTCTGTTCGTATATTTACAATCTGCCATCAAAAAACTGTCTGAAGACAAACAATGATCAACGAAGCAAACAAGATGGCTGTCAGCATCTTACCTTGTTGACAGGTTTCATTGCTACAGAGATGACTGGATCCGGTACATGGATGGACTCCTGTAACCAAGAAGAGGATCTATCATATCTAACAGAAAACAGATGTGTCAAAGTACTATACAGATCTTACACCACTTATTACAAACGGTCTGTTTTGACTATTATACAAGCAAATCTGGAGGTAGGGGTTGCTTAGAAACGTATTACACCCTAAATATTGGTATAACATGTAATATGTTGCTAAAGTTGGAATTGGAGTTTGAAGGGTTAGTTTTCACAAATGAAAAGGCAAAGTAACTCCGTTACGTAGTCATATGACCAACCCTGACCAATAAGTGTTTTCTATTGCTTGCATAATAATTTTACACAGACTTTGGCACTGCGTAGTAATGTTTTAAAGTGCCGGGCTGGGAGGGAGACAGAAAATTAGCTTCACACAATGTACATGCAACAGGAACAAAAGAAGCGGGGAGGGTGTAAGTTGACTTTCATTTTTTTGTGAAAAGATAAACTGACCCTTTAATGAGGAGAACCTTTCAACACATGTGCTGCATTATTTCACTGTCCTGGCAATGAATGCCTCCAAGGAGGAACGCTAAACCTGCACCAATTTTTGCTGGTATCCAGATGCTGAAGACCATCAGCAAAGTTTCACAAAATTACATCAAATGGCAGGTTATTTTTTTTACTGAGCTCTGACAAATTAGATTTGCTATAAACCATACCCTGTTGGTGGCATTAAAGGTTGTGAAGCCGAAACTCTGCTACAGTGTTGACACACATACTATACTATAATATTATATATATATATATATATATATATATATATATATATATATATATATATATATATATATATATATATATATATATATACATATACACACACATCCACATTTTTACTGCTCTGACAGGAGAAACAAACCCCTAAAAAAACAAAACCCTAAAGCCTGGTACACACTATTATCTTTTCTTTTGCGTTCAACCCCTCGGGTTGAACGGAAAAAAAGCTGTCAGCTCCGGTCAGAGCCACTGTACTAACCATGCAAAGTCAGTTCAGCGATCTCCCTTGCTGAGCTATTGTTTTCTGACAAGGGGATGGCCCCCCGCCAGAACACTCCGATTAGTGCTTTTAGCCAATTGCAGAGAGCGCTAATCAGGAGTCGACCAGCAGCTGGTTTTCCAGCATGCGTGCCCAGCTTCTGTCTGTCAGACCGACATACACATGGGCCAAATTTTGGCCATTTTTTTTTTAAACCGCCCGTTCTCTCCCGACATTTTGCCAATGTGTACCCTGCTTTACACAGTATAAGATTAAATTGTTTCTCATCCAACGGCATGATGGGCTGTATGAATTCTTTAGAGGCCTTATATAAAATAGTTCATTTCTGATACTGTAGTAAAGATTGATATTTTTGTTTATTGCAACCACATCCCCCATTTACTAGCTCTTCTCTGGGAATAATAATTGAACATAGTTAGTAAGGCTGAATAAAGACACCAGTCCATCCAGTTCAACCTGAGTGAGTGTCTACAATTGTCCCTATCCCTGTACATTGCACACTCACATCGGTCCCTACCCTCAAGGAGCCCACAATCCAAGGTCCCCATTCATATACTAGGGCCAATTTTTTGGACAGAAGCCAATCAACCTACCAGCATGGCTTTGGAGTGTGGGAGGAAACCGGAGTACCCGGAGGAAACCCATGCAGGCACAGGGAGAACATGCAAACTCCAGGCAGGTAGAGTCATGGTTGGGATTTGAACCAGCGACCCTTTTTACTGCTAGACGAGAGTGCTACCCACTACACCACTGTGCCGCCCACACCACTGACTTTTACGGAACTTTCGTTTCTGTAGTCACACTAAGGATGTCCATTTAAAACCATGGGCATGTAACTTACCATAGATAGATTGTCATTGGATTTGCTGGTAAAGGTGTCTCCACTTGCACAGTCAATCCCAAATAATGCACAGATGTCTCCTGCAAAGACCTCATCTACATCCTTGAAAAACAAATTTCAAGAAACAGTTTCTTATAAGGGGTGCAATTATTCAGACTGGAAAAAAAAACTGAATGTTTTAATACTAATAAAAATGTTAATGTGCACCTAAATCCACACTTTAAATTTAAAAAGAAACTGAGTCGCTGGCACTTACCACTGCAACAAACAGGTGTACACAACACCTCACCAGAAAATTGCTGCCTGAGAAACCAATAGAGTAATACAGAATACATTAAAGCCCCATACACACTATCAGATTTTCTGCGGATTTTTATTTTCAGATTTACCAAAACCACATAATATGAGGTAAACCTTAGGAGTTTCAATTTGTATGCAATCAGGCAGGCCCTTGTACTACATGGTTTTGGTAAATCTGAAGACAAAAATCAGCAGAAAGTCCGATAGGGTGTATGGAGCTTAAGTCTAATAAATGGTGAATACAACCACTTTAACTGCTTCCCGCCACCACGCCCTCGGCCCTTTAACCCCTTTAATTGCTTCTATATGTCGAATGGTGGAGGCGGGCATTTGGGTCATGTGACCACTGTGATTGGCTGTCACATGATCATAAAGCTCTCGATCACAAGCTCGGGAGCTTTTTAATCCCCACCGGCATCTATGCTGGGCGCACGCACTCAGAACAGAAATGTTTACATTTAGGTTGACTCTGTGCAACCTCTCTGTGTTAAAGCCCATCATAGTAGAAAGGATTACCAGCTTTCCACCTAGTGACCAATTAAAAGGGAGAAGAATGGTAAACAACTGGGGGGAGAATGCAGCGTTGTTGAACAGCCAGCTCTAACAAAGCTTTACAGTGCAACTAAAGGCACAGTAAGCAGCGGCCAAAACAAGGTCAGCCCTATCAGAATTGTTTCAACACTTCCTGGTTACAGAATGCACCCTGCCATCTCAATAGCAATGCATTTCAAGGCACAGCCTCTCTTTCTCAATTCTTTAGCTTCCTCTGGATACCAGCTGTTGTGCAGACTGATGCGGTTCCGTCCACCCCTCACTGTGCCTGCGATTGTGCTGTACAGCTTTCTAAGGGCTGTTCAGCATTGTTGCACTCTCCTCTAAGCGTTGTACCATGTGAATATCAATTTTATGAATGGTTTGAGGATTTCAACATTTTTATTAAAGGATCACTAAAGGCATTTTTTTTAAAGATTAAATAACAAACATGTTATACTTACCTCCACTGTGCAGCTCGTCTTGCACAGAGTGGCCCCGAGCTTGCTCTTTGGGGGTCCCTCGGCGGCTGTCTTGGCTCTCTCCTGTAAGGACTCAACTTCATGCGAGCTCCCTCGCATGATGTGGAGTGCTTCCGGCCGTGCTCCCGTGATACCGCTGGTGGCCGTAGCCACTCACTGTATCACTCGGCCCCGCCCCCGGCGTGCTGTGTCGTTGGATGTGATTGACAGCAGCGCTGCTTTCAATCCATCCACTCTAGCCAATCAACGGCCAGGGTGATCGGCGAAGAGGATGTTAGGGGCGAGCGCGGCACTTTCGAGGGGTCAGGCAAGTAAAACGGGGGGGGGGGGGCGGCATTGTTGGATGTTTTTTCACCTTAATGCATAGAAAGCATTAAGGTAAAAAAACTTTTACCCTTACAACCCCTTTAAAGTTTCTTTTTTTTTTCTTTTTTTATTTACTAGTGTTGTGTTCTATAATTATTTTATAGTCTCCCAGACAGCAGAGATGAAGAGAAGACATCACTTTTTCCAGGAAGCTGTCAACAAAAATTTAGACGAGCTGGTAGTAGGAGGGGTATCCATGGCTGACTTACTTTTTTGCCAGTGTCCACTGTTACTGTAGGTGGCAGTAAAAAACAAAATGTGAAAGACTGTGTCCCTTAACAGACAAGAAGGAAAAAAGGATTTGGCTTTAGATATTTTTTAGGGACTGAGCTGTTGATTAAAGAAAGTTTGCTTTAAAGTATATCAGGTAAAAAGTGTATCCATAGCCAAAACCTTTTCTTAGTTGGATAGAGTGGGGAAGGATTATAACACCTATAAGAGTCAAAAGATTTTGTTGAAGAGATTCCTGGTGATAAAAAAAAATAAAAAAAAGGAAGGATTGCCCCCAAGAAGCGAATGGAAATTTCTAACAACAACACAGACTGAAGTAAAAAAAGAAAATGTATAAATCAGAGGAATAATAGAACCTCTGTCAGCTTTTTAATGTCGTCACTCGTCACATATTAGTATAGCTCCTATATGTACATATTGGCAAATGGGTTAGAGGTAAATATCACTAATGGCTGTTAGTTTATACAAGTATTAAACAAATCAGGTAATATATATTTTCTCAGTACTCATGAAAAGCACAGTACCTCCATTACGTCAGCATGAAGACAGACAAGCCTCTGTACACGGACTTTCTTTCCCGTTCTTGTATTGTAAATATAGTCTCCCTTCTTCAGCATTCCCTGGTACACGCGGACATACGTCAGCTGACCAAAGCGACCAGCCTAAACCAGACGAAAAACAAAAAGGCACATTTTTCACTGAAGAAACATGTTACTTCCTGATTGGGTTGTTAGATCATACACAACTTCTGCAAAACGGACTTAAAGAGGAGCTGCACCTTTCAAAAAAAATATTAAAAGTCAGCAGCTACAAATACTGCAGCTGATGACTGTTAATAAATGAACACTTACCTGTTCCAGGGTCCAGCGATGTCTGCAGCAGATGACGCGCAATCGCTCGTCTCTCAGCTACCCCCGCCGTCATCCTTTGTCAGGGAAATCGGGAAGTGAAGTGTTGCGGCCCAGAGTTGCCATTCTTATCATTACTTTACTACTTTGGGAGCCACTGACCCAGTTACATATCAGGGGGTTCCAGCAAATAACATGTTAGGTTTATTCCACGTAAGTGACTCACCAAGCAGTACAGTAACAATAGGAATGACATCTTTGGAACATAGGCCTTCAAGAATAAGTCATATATAGCGCTGCTCATTTTTATCCTGATAGGTTCCCTCAAGGTGAAAACTGTAAGTGAGGGGTTAAGCCATAGTCTTTTCTTACATTTGACAAATTCAATTAAAAACTTAATCAAAAAATACACCTACCTCTAGCTTGAATGCCAGTCCAACAAATGGATGAGAGCCATCCCTGAGAGAGCTCATCAATATCTTTGCAGACTCTTCACTTCTAAAAAGAAAAACATGTTTACCATTGTTAAAGGAGTTAAGATAAATGGACAAGTACACATTGAGCAATTGTCACCTGTTTACACAGCAAACATCTAGCTCAGTTACAAAGAAAACCCAAATGCCTATCTACATTTTTACATAGATTACCAACAGACATGTGCATTTAACCCTTTCACTTCCAAAGCCGTTTGGTTTAGGTTTTTTTTTGCAATTTTTTTAAACATTTAAAAAATCCTTTTTCGGCCTTAAGATTAGCTTAAACACCCAAAACATTACATATTTTCTAAAAGCAGACACCCCGTAGTCTTAAAAAGGGCTCCAGCATGTCAGAGTCAAGAAAATTGGCTTTTCAGTTTTTAAAATCCTGGATTGGGGTCCAGAGGATTTAAAATTTTTGAGAAAAAAAAAAAAAAAGAAGCCTCTAACCCCGTTCTAAGATTTGCTGATGACCAGCAAACTTGTGTGTGCAGGTGTACACAGCCTTTTTAATCAAGGACATTGCATGAGGGCTCCACCCAGGAAACAAGAGGTCCCCTGCCTGACTTCTCCTTTAAATAAAAGTGAGCCACGCACCATGATACAGTATTTCGTAGCTGGTCTAATCTCACTGGAAAGGACTACTACTTGAGCGAAACCTCCAAATATCACAATTGATACCCAACAAGTCTTAAAATTGCACGGGCCTGTGAAATAACAGCAAAACTTTGTTACCCTAAATTCTTCATAGGCGCCACTTTAAACATGACTAATGGCCTTAGAATTTTTGTTCTCACTCATGTGCAGGACGAGATGTAACATTTGTAGCACAATCAATGGATTTTGCTTACAGGTGTCCCCCATTTTTTGTTTATATGTGTGTTTATGTAGGAGTTTAAGTGCTTGTGTAACTTTATTTTCTCACTAAACTTTTTATATCACATGTTGGGCAAACGGTCCCCTATGTAATACGGTTTATGACTGGTTCTCTTTTAGACTCCTTACTAGTCCTACATTGAAGCTAATAAAGCACATAATGTGCTCCATTAGCTTCAAGAAAGCCCATGCAACCATCACCCCTAAGAGTTAGTAATTTGCCATGTTTTACATTTTCATTCTAGAATTTAGATACTCTTTATCCAACATTCATGAAGCATAACCTGCTAGTCCTCACAAGACCAGCCCCTAACACATACATGCATTTTTCCCTAAAATTTTTGTAATAATTAATATAATGGTACATAAAATAAATATGCTAAAACTTTGTATGCATTTTTTCATATCACTTAAATTTGGTGCACTTTTTTCCAGATTTTCAATCCCAATCAAAAGCAACTAAGAAATAAAAAAAAACAATGTTCTGCATTTATGCACACCACTGTAAAGCTGGCTCTACGTGGATCGAAATTCAGTCTGATCAGCAGGGACTGGCCTAATTTCGATCCATATATGGCCACTATGCTTGAACAGAAGTCGATCTGCCGAATTACTTCTGCTTATCCGCTCTATTGGAAAAAAGCTGCTTGATCAGCAGCATGACAGGCTATAGACTGCAGCTCTGATCAGTTTAATTTTGACGGCAGGGGAATCTTTCTGCTGTCAGAATACAATGACACAGTGGGAAGAATTGCCCCATTCACCTCAAATGTGTGGATGGGGGAATCGTGTCAGTTTTTTTCATTCAACCTGCTAGTTGACTCATGTATGGCGTTTTTGACTTAATGCTGTTGACACCTAGCAGAAATTAAGATTTTCTTCTTAAGTTCCAAGCTTTTTGATTAAAGTTTATTTGGGAAGTGCATCTAGGAACTAGAAATTACAAATATTTCCTAAAAGAACAGCACCTTTGGCTGTGACCTCAATTTACACGTCAACATTTTATTGCTAATAATACACAGAAACATAGCATACAACTTATCGAACGCTGACTTACTGTTCATTGAGGATGGCATAGTTGGACACCTCAGCAGGGTTTGGAAGATAATCCAGTACAGAATCTAGAAGGGGCTGGACACCCTTATTTTTTAGGGCACTTCCCAGCAGAACAGGTGTAAATACTCTCTTCAATGTAGCTCTTCGGATGGCCAACTGAGGAAAAAAAAAAAAAAAGTTAAATGTTAGTCTCCTCACATATAAGAAAATGAAAAAAGAGAAAAAGAAGACAGTCATATTTATGTCCATGGTCCACCTTTAAGTCAGCAGCAGATGGGATTTTCTCTTCTAGGAACATCTCTCCAAGAATTTCATCCGAATTGGCCACACTTTCTATCAGCTCTTGTCTACTATCTGCAACCTCCGCTCTGAACTCAGCTGGAATATCCTCATATCGCACATGCTGCCTGTAAGAATATTATAGAGCATATTTATTACAGAATAAAAGCAGTGTTGGTCTCAGCACAGTGAGCACATTGCTGCTTATGGCCCTATAATAACAAATAAGCCAATTGCTTCCTTATCTCTATAAGTGCAAACAATAATATAGAGAAAACACTTTGCAAACTATACATACCCAAATTCTCCATCAAAATATACAGCTCGTTCTTCAACAAGGTCTATGACACCTTTAAAGTTACTCTCAAGTCCAATAGGAATCTGGACAAATGCTGCATTGTGGTTCAGTTTGGACCTGTTGTATAAACAAAACAAAAAAAAAGGGCCAGGTCCTGTGACTTCTACATTGTATGATCTCTTCCAAAATTCATACAAAACGTTCAGTGATACTCACTTGAGCTGCTGCAGGGCCCTTACAGGATTGGAGCCTTGCCTGTCAAGCTTGTTGATGAAAGTTAGGAAGGGGACATTGTATCGCTTCATCTGTCTGTTAACTGTCATAGTTTGGCACTGAACCCCTCCAACTGCACACAAAACAAGGACAGCCCCATCCAGTACCCTCAGTGATCGCTCAACTTCAATTGTAAAATCCACATGACCTGGAAGATAACCGGGAAAAGCAAAAAAACACTGTCACATATCAACACCAAGTAATAAATGAAAGCAAGATTAAATAACTGTAAATAAAAAAAAAAAAAAAAAAGTGTCGACAGTCAAGGAATAAAATCTTAAAATGTCATACAAACTGAGAATAAGAAACAAAAATTGCTGAAAAGCTCTCAGCAGTAAACATGTCATGAGATACAACTTTCTTTCATTAATTTTACTGCAGTTATGAGCAAAAAAATAAATAAAATCATGAAAAAACAAGCCACCACCATGCTCAACACTGGGGATGGTATTCTTGTCATTGTTGACCCCTCTCCAAACACAACGATTATAGTTGTGACCATAAAACTATCACTCCAGATTACAGTTTACCAGAAGCTGTGAGGCAAGTCGAGGTATTGCTGGGCATATTGTAATCAGGCTTTTTTGTGGAACTGGCATATTAAAGGCTTCTTTCTGGCAACTCAACCATGCAGCTAATTTTTAATATTAGGACACTTACCTGTCCTGGAAGCACAAATATAAATAGCATATTTCTTAAGTGTTTTTAACTATTCTATAAACATAAAATATAGATATGCTTATCCTGTAGAAGTACCATGCTTAGGTTGCTTCTGAATCAATATATATGTCTACTGCTGGCCATAAACAGTACAATCCCATTGTAGAATCTTTACATTCATAAACAAGCACTAGGACCCACCTGCTTTAAATAAATTAGATTGCTCAGTAGTTGGTAAATGTAAAGGACATTGCACAATCTGGTAATTAGGTGTATGACCAACTCAAAGTGAATCTGTGCTGTGAGTGCAGGGCAAAACAGCTTCACTTATACAGTTGGGAAAATAATTATTTTATCCCCTGCAGATTTTGTAAGTTTGCCCACAAAGATATGAAGGGTCTAGAATTTTTAACATATGCATATTTTAAATGATGCAAAACAAAACAAAAACAAAACAAAACAAAAACAAAAAAAACGTGTAGCGCTTTTAAATTTGATAAACTCACTTCAATAACATGAACATATAAATCATAAATTCCATTAGCTCTTCCCCACAGTTATTACCTTTTGTTTCAACTTGACCCTCCCTTCTAGATTGTAAGCTCTAACAAGCAGGGCCCTCTGATCCCTCCTGCATTGATTTGTATTGTAAGTGTACTGTCTGCCCTCATATTGTAAAGCACTGCGCAAACTGTTGGCGCTATATAAATCCTGTATAATAATAAATAATAATGCCCCTAGTGGGAGTGTTGAATATAGCACCTAGTGGTAGTACAAAAAAAAAAAAAAAAAAAAAAAAAACACACAGAATACAATGTGTGTAACCAGTGACCTCTAATGGACAAAGGAAATATAACACAACACATGATATGTCAAGAAAAAGTCCATATATTCAGTGATATCTTCTGTGAATAAATTGCTATTCTCATGCAATCCAGCGGTGAATACTAGAGAAAATAAGTGACTTGACACCCAGTGGATCCTCCACCAGTCACAGTATACGCTCACCTCCCAAAGCGGCCCCCAATTAGCCCAATTAATGCCCTCCCCTTTGAGGTCTCAATCCAGTATCTCTTAAGCTCCCAACAGCGGACTAGTAACTAATAGGCAATATACAATGAAAGACCTCATAACATGCAACACCATGGGGGTGGTGTATTGCATCCAATGTCCTTGACAGCGACAATACATTGGAAGGACAAAACGGAAACTGGCAAAGAGAATACAAAAACATATTTACAACATTACGACGGGTTTTACAAAACATCACCTATCACAACGCTTAAGGAATTTCATCACCAGAGCCAAGCCCAGAGTGTATTGAGGGTATTGAGAACTATCAGAGCCGATGGAGGGGGGGGGGGGGGGTCTGATAAAATAAAGTCATTGAGTAAACGCAAATCATGGTGGATTCGTGAGATGCATTCTCTCCAGCCAAATGGATTTAATGTAGACTCCGATCTTAATTGTTTTATCACCGATAAGTATAAATAAGCAGGCTGGGTGGTACAGTTGAAATTAATTTACTCTCCCATTAGTATAATAATACGCTTACCTTCTTTCCAGATATATGCCCATTATTGGGTGATGTGGATATAGTTAATATTTAAATGCCCATATACCTTTATTTCAGGCTCACCACCAAAGTTTTGGGGTAAATGCTGCTATCAGGGTATAAATGCTATCTTTGGCCCGATCTAAAGTATGTAGGAAGTTTTGGCTTCTTGGTCATAGGTAATATAGGGCAGTGCCTGATGAGATATGGTTTAAGCTTAGGGGTTCTGAGTGGAACCCTAGTGCAGTTATGTGCTGGTATTACGACCTTCAGGTGGGGCTATCATAATATAAGTGTGTAATTATTTTATTTACAGTATATGTTTTTGATTACTGTATTTAAATTGGCGTATAACACGCACCTTTTCCCCCTTAAAATCAGGGGGGAAAAATTGCAGGTGCGTGTTATACGCCGATCCTCTACAGTTTTGAGCCTCTGGGAGGCCTTCGGCCACTCTCGGTGGCTTTCGGGTGCCGAGAACGGCCCGAAAGGTGAGAACTACCGAGATACACAGGACATTCAGCTCTGTGTATCTCAGCGGCACCATTTAAAAAAAAAAAAAAAAAGCTGCAAATAAAACTGACAAGGCTGCAATTGATGTTGACAAGGGTACAACGATGGACAAGGCTGCATGACAAAGCTGCAAATGACACTGACAAGACTGCAATGATGGACAAGTCTGCAGATGGACATTTAAATGTAAGTTTTTTTTCCTTAAAATTCCCTCCTAAACTTGGGGAGCATGTTATACGCCGATAAATATAATATGAATTAATGTAATCATCAAATCATCGGCACTCCTCGGCCATCTAATAAAACTTTAGTCAGATAGTAGATACACCATTTTTAGCGATTAGTGATTTTCATAATTACTATTTAATATTTCATTTTCAAAATTTTATTCCTTTTTAGTCTGTCCTATATTTTTCTCAGAGTAGTGATGGATTTTTCAGTCCCCTCTACCTTAATATGTAATGTATTCTAAGTAAGGGTTAAATGTATTGTATGTTAATTATTGTTTAAACATTAAATAATATTAAAATATGACGGCGGGTGATTTTTTAAGTTCCTCCCATCTAGGCTATTATATGTATTGTTTTTGGTTTTTCCATACAAGATTAGACTTTTTAGATGTTCATAACATATCCTTGTAACCACTGTTGCTGTTGTTCAGAAGAAAGGACTTGCAAGACAAAGGCATAATGAGCTAGTATGCATAGCATACTAGCTCATTATGTAATACTTACATGAGATCGAAGCTCCTGATGCAGTGCCCATACACAGCAACGGCTGGTGACATTTCTCCCTGAAGTTATTTCCAGCTATCGCAGCTCCGTCGCTGTGATTGACCGGAGCCGCGATGACGTCACATTCGAGCGGGAGCCGGCGGTAACGGGACACACTCGCTGAAGCAAACGGCACGTACGTGCCATTGCTTCAGTGCGCATGTGCCGATGTAGTCGGCACATGCAGATACAGGGGATATCTTCTAAGTCGTACAGGTCTAGGAGATATCAGGGGTAGCTACAGGTAAGCCTTATTATAGGCTTATCTGTAGCAAAAAGTGGATTGTTAGGGTTTACAACCACTTTAAGAATACAAGTTTTTTCTTAGGCTTGTCATTATTCCCTATGGAGTTTTATACTCATGAAAAACATCACTAGGAAAATGGCTGCGACAAGCTTCTAGGAAATGGCCACCGTGGTGTTATGATACAGACATCTTTTGGTCATTTTCTCCCCCCCCCCCCCCCCCAAGTAGAATCACCAACAAAATGGCAGTGGGACCATGGAAAAATGGCCACCGAACAGAGTATGTTTTTAATTTTCATTGGTTTGGGATCAGTATAAATATCAGACGATGATTACAGGCACATAACCTTTGATAAAGTCGCAGGAGAGTGACGAAATGCATCGGGGGGGGGGGGGGGGGTATGTTACGCCATTGCATCATTGCAGGAAGTACAGGATAATCCATGAGGGCAGCAGGGCCTAGGACTTGCAGACAATTATGTGACCCCAGGGACGGATCTGTATTTGTTTGAACTCATCCCCTGTATGCACCAGGGCTAGTGCATTCTTAAAGTCAGTGGAATAGTTGCATGCGTTTTAAATAAATTTTGTTTTACAGTATTACACTATACTAGTTCCTTCTATTATCTTTATATTACCATCACCTATGAGAGACCACACTTGCAGGAGTCCACTGTTGGGAGCTTAAGAGATACTGGATTGAGACCCCAAAGGGGAAGCGCTACTTGGCCTAATTGGGGGCCGCTTTGGGAGGTGAGTGCATAGTGTGACTGGTGGAGGGTCCACTGGGTGTCAAGTCACTCATTTACTAGTATTCACTGCTGGATTGCATGAAGATAGAAATGTATTCACAGAAGAGATCACTGAACATATGGACTTTTTCTTGACATATCAGATTTCCTTTTTCCACTAGAGGTCGCTGGTTACACACATTGTATTTGTGTTGTTTGTAATACCCTTAGGTGCTATAGTGAACACTCCCACTAGGGGCATTGCAATTCATTTATGATTATAATGTTCATATTATTGAAGTAACCTTATCAAATTTAAAAAAGAGGTAACGATTCACATTTGTTGTTTTGCTTTATTTTGGTCCGCTAATAACAGTTGGTGTTAAGAAGCAACCTCTTACATTGCAAAATGTATAGCACTTATTTTTAGAGTAGCGCAGAAGTACATTTCTTTTCATATTTTAAATGCGACAGAATATACATCAAAAATCCAGAAAAACTGGTAACTAACTTTCACCTTCCCCTCGATAGGATTAAGGCCTGAAGACTGGCTAGGCCACTCCATGACTTTAATGAGCTTCTTCTTGAGCCACTCCTTTGTTGTCTTGGGGGGTTTGTTTTGGATCATGGTTATGCTGGAAGACCCATATTTAGTGTTCTGGGAAGAATGATCCCATCCAAGGATTTACAATACATGGCCCGTCCATTGGCCCCTCAATGCGGCAAAGTCGGCCTGTACCTTTAACAGAGAAACAGCCCCAAAGCATGTTTCCACCTCTGTGCTTGACTGTTGGGATGGTGTTCTTAGGGTCAGTCAGCATTTTCCTTTCTCCAAACACGGCCAGTCGAGTTAATGCCAAAGATCTCAATTTTGGTATCATCTGACCACAGCACAACAACAATCCTTCTCTGAATCATTTAGATGTTCACTGACAAACTTCAGAAAGGGACCTTGCGGGTGCTGCAGGATTTCAATCCATGGCGGCGTATTGTGTTACCAATGGTTTGTTTGGCGACTGTGATCCCAACTGCCTTGAGATCATTCACCTGCTCCTCCCGTGTAGTTCTGGGCAGATCCCTCACTTTTCTGACGATCATCCTTACCCCATGAGGCGAAATCTTGCATGGAGCTCCAGAACAAGAGAGACTGATGGTTATTTTGTATTTCTTCTATTTGGGAATAATGGAAGAAAGATTCTGTGGACAGGTGTCTTTTATACACAAATGAATTGTCGTTAGGACCACCTTCTTAAATTGACAGGACTAATCTGTACGTACCACATGAGCATACTGTAGCCAGTCTGTGGGAGCCAGAATTGTTGGTTGGTAGGGGATCAATCACTTATTTTACTCTACTCACTGAACTGTAACTCAATTTATAACATTTGTATTTAGTTTTTTCTGCATTTTTGGTTGATATTCTGTCGCTACCATTTAAAATACACCAATGATAACAATTATAGACCCTTCATTTCTTTGTAAGTGGGCAAACTTACAAAATCTGCAGGGGATCAAATACTTATTTTCCTCACTGTATGCTACCCTTCCCATCTACCTATACCACTCGCCTAAATACAGCCGCTCAGGGTTATACCTATGCCGCAGCAAAAATTAAAAGGCTGTTATTACTACCAAATGCAACCCATTCAAGTGAACAATGCACACAATTGCAGTACAGTGGGTCAAAGCAGGCAGTGAGGAGGTGACTTTCCATCTGTCAAACACCCTCTGAAAAGCAATCCACTCAGTGTGAGGCAAAAATATAGTTGCATATATGAACGAGCCCTTAGGGTGTTGAAATTTACTGGAGAGAAATTAAAAGAGATAATGACAACTGGCTTTTATTCTAGACTCAGAGCTCCAAACAAAGTAATTGTGTACTTATACCAAGAATATTTCAGTTAGGAAGAGTTTAAAAAATAAATAAAATGGCTCAGCAACAACAGGTTTTAATGAAAACTGATGTTTGCAACAACTTGGGGGCAAAATAAATTCCCCCCCAAAAAAAAACCCACACACACACCACGGAAGCATAGCAATGGGTGTAGCACAGAGACAAAGTAAGCTATTAAACTGGTCAAAGATAAAAATGCATTTGGGTTGCTATAGCCATTCCTTACTTAAGCCCCATACACATGCTTATTTTTGTCTTCAGATTTACCAAAATCTGAAGACAAAAACCAGCAGAAAATGTGATATTGTGTATGGGGCTTTAGGCTTTGTTTTATTGAACAGTGGTTATACCAGGTATATTGTTAATAGATGGCAATAAAGCCAAGAAAATGATGCCCCTTGAAGACATAAAACACATTATAAAGGGTTTTGGTCTTGGCCAGAGAACATACCTGGTGTATCAATTATGTTAATGTTGGTGTTTTTCCACATGGTGTAAGTGGCAGCAGACTGAATGGTGATACCTCTCTGGCGTTCTAGCTCCATAGAATCCATAACGGCGCCAACTCCATCCTTTCCTTTTACCTGCAAGAGAAATGATTACTTGAACTTCTCTGAAGGCACTCGATCAGCAGGAATAGTCCAACTTCTAGCTTTCTATAGACAGGGTATATCCTGATGTCCCCCCCCCCCCCCCAACTATAAGAGAAAATCTAATTTGTAGCAAGCAGATTTCTCTTTATTGCCTTCTTTCTTCATAAACTTTGACCAAAATGTATTCTGCTACATGTCTACGATAAAGAAAATCTTAATAAATGTATATTGATTGGTTTGTGTGAAAGTACCTATAGGTATAGTACCTATAAACCATGGTATAGATCAGGGGTGCTCAACCTGTGGCCCTCTGATGTGGCCTTCGACCTCAAACCAGGGAAGCACACTTCTATTATACCCTGTGGGTTTGGTGTGGTTTCTGAATGCGCACTAAAACTTGTGAATGCAGGAGTTTTGGTGCGCTTTCAGGAAGTGCACCACACCCACAAGACATATTAGAAGCTTGGCAAAGCACGGCTAACCCACAGGAAAGCTGCAGGTGTGGTGTGGGTAAACCCCAGGGCATCAGTGTGAAAGTAGCCTTATAGGGGGCTCAAAACAGTAAAGGCTCATTTGCGGTTTGGGGGTAGTAAAACCAAATAGACATGTTTTTAACACCCCCCCAACCACTAGTGTAGCGTCAAGGCTCACAATGGTGATCCAACCCATGCTCAAAGAGGCCATTGCAGCATCCCTGTCACATTCTGTTTTATATTTGGACAGGAGAGGTGGCAGGGGCAGCATATACAAGAACCAATTCTCTCCATTTTCCTCCTGCAACAGCTTCTCATCCTCTTCCTCCTGCCAGCATTCAGCAGCCTCAGGAGGAAAATGTTCATTATGCCAAAAAAAAAAAAAAAAATAAAAAAAAAAAAAAAAAAGTGACATTCTGAACCCATTTGATTTCATTGTGGCCCGTGACCATTACCAAATCACTTAAGTGGCCCGTGCTCTTCAAAAGGTTGAGCACCCCTGGTATATATACACTATAATTGTTATTTTTTAATACTACTAATGGGAGTGATCAGCAACTTATAATGGGACTGCGATAGTGTTGTCAGGCAATCCGACACTGACGCTGGGGGGAACTAACTAACTGCCACTGACATCACCAATTAAATTAATACAGTGATAATACTATAGACCATCATTGTACTAATGACACTGGCTGGGAAGGGGTTAGCATCTAGTGTGATTAAGGGGTTAAATGTGTACATGTGTGTACAGTGTGCTGCTTTTACTAACAGATCTCTAAGTTTCTCTTCCCCGCTTTGCAGGGATGAGAAACAGGAGAGATAATTCTCTCTGTACAGAGCTCTGTTGATTTTCAACACAGAAATCTGAGCTGGGATTTTACACAGCCAATCAGCAGGTCCCAGCCATGAATCATTGTTTGGGACTTGCTGACAAGCTCTCACCATGTACATTCAAAGCAAATGCCGGCCGGGAGCACACATGCGTGCACCCAAAACCCAGAAGTAGGCAGTGGCGCACGAGTATGTCACTTTGCCTACACCGGCCATCTATCTGCAGTACATTGCAGGAGGGAAGTGGTTAAGGAGAACTTTGGTCAGGTTTTTGCTTCTGTAGGTATCCCCATTAGGAAAACTCTCCTCTTCTATTTGCCCTAGTGACCACTATCACTAGGACCAAAAATGAAGGTAAATGTAAAAGTCGGAGAAGTCAGAAGAACCAAAAGGTTGTTCGCAATTTGGAGAGATTTATTCACTTCCTGTTGTGCCTAACGAACTAATTGCACATGGAAAGCAAAATAAAAACAAAAACCTAAAGGCCCCTACACACGGTCAGACTTTTTGACAACAAACATGCAAATTAGCTGTTTTGGAGCAACATCCGACTGTGTGTACGCTCCATCGGACAAACTTTTTCTGTTTTCATCGGACTTTTGTTGGCTGTGCGAACGGACAAACTTTCTGGCAACAAAAGTCCGATGGAGCAAAGTCCGACCGTGTGTATGCAAAAGCATCGGACTTTTGTACAAGGTACAAACACGCATGCTCAGAACCAATGCAAACGATCGGGCTGCAATACAGAAGTTGACCAAAGGTGGCGCTGGAGTCATTGAACGTCCTCTTTTGAAGTGGCGTCAGTACGTTGTGATGTCACTACGTTCGTGTTTGTTGTCAAAAAGTCCGATCGTGTGTATGCAATACAAACTTGTGGACCACGCCCTTTGTACAAAAGTCCACGGGAAAGTTTGTACAAAGTCCGACCGTGTGTATGGGGCTGAACAGTGGTTTTAACGCCAGACTCGATGCCCACACTGCAAGGGTTAATAGTTTTTGTGTAGGGGAACAATAAAAGGAGAGATACTTATGAGATCCTCTGCAGCTAGATCAGTCCCCATAGATTCTACACCCCTGCACTCTAGGATCCTGACATCAAGACCAGAACAGGGATATAGATGTGGGGACACAAAGAGCCAGTCCACAATTGTATCATTGGGGGCCACAGAATCAGGTAAATAAAACTGCTTCTCCTTCCCCCTGGACAAAATAAGCTTGAAGTGGTCTGTACCCGGAGTTGGGCTTTAACCATTCCAGATATGCTTTCGATATACTACAACCAATGGGGGGGGATTATCTTACCTCGTGCATTCGTGCTATTTTGCCAGTGTAGAAGAGAATACGCTCAGTCACGGTTGTTTTGCCAGAATCAATATGTGCAGATATCCCGATGTTGCGAATTCGTTCATTTGGAATTATGCCAGAGGAGCAATGCCGGCAGATGTTCAGAAGTAACTGAAAAAAAGGTAAGACCAATAAGAAATCAGAATTTTATTTCAGCCAATACATTAAAGTGCATCTCAAATCAAAAACCTTTTTTTTGGATAGTGTTGGGAAGGCATTTTTATGTGGTGACCCCACTTTAGAGGTTCTCCCCATTTGTCTTGGTGATGATTCTCACCAGGTCAAAAAGTAATTAGAAATCCAAAATTCAATGGATGTCCCCTGAACAGGAGGTGAGGGGAACTCTTCCAACAGAAACACCTGGTTCCATTGACAAGATATTTTCACTCACTTTGCCTCACACTTCCTGTTGTGTCTCCAGGGCAGGATGTTAGGGAGAAAACCACCTAAATGGGACAGGCAATGCAAACATCCAGTTTTCTAATCCTCCTCCTTTCTGCCCAAAACTATAAATTTTTGGCTACTTTTGGTGCCAATCATACTAAAATTGTCAGAAGTGTGCTCTGCCTTGCATTTTATGATTTGGCATTGGTACATGAAGACGGTTGATTCTGGGATGCCTGGTTTTAATTTTGCCATAGAGTGAAGGGGCCAAGCTACAAATGCTCATAGCACCAAACAGATGCAGCACAAAAGGTCAGCCACAATTGCCAACATACAGTAGCTCACAAAAGTGAGTACACCCCTCACATTTTTGTAAATATTTTATTATATCTTTTCCTGTGACAACACTGGAGAAATGACACTTTGCTACAATGTAAAGTAGTGAGAGTGTACAGATTGTATTACAGTGTGCATTTGCTGTCCCCTTAAAATAACTCATACACACAGCCATTAATGTCTAAACTGCTGGCAACAAAAGTGAGTACACCCCTAAGTGAAAATGTCCAAAATGGGTCAAAAGTGTTAATATTTTGTGTGGCCATCATTATTTTCCAGCACTGCCTTAACCCTCTTGGGCATGGAGTTGACCAGAGCTTCACAGGCTGCCACTGAAGTCCTCTTCCACTCCTCCATAATGACATCACGGAGCTGGTGGATGTTACAGACCTTGCATTCCTCCCCATTCCGTTTGAGGATCCCCCACAGATGCTCAATGGAGTTTAGGTCTGGAGACATGCTTGGCCAGTCCATCATTTTTATCCTTAGCTTCTTTAGCAAGGCAGTGGTTGTCTTGGAGGTGTGTTTGGGGTCGTTATGTTGGAATATTGCTCTGAAGCTCAGTCTCCAAAGGGAGGGGACCATGCTCTGCTTCAGTATGTCACAGTACATGTTGGCATTCATGGTTCCCTCGATGAACTGTAGCTCCCCAATGCCAACAGCACTCATGCAGCCCCAGACCATGACACTCCCACCACCATGCTTGACTGTAGGCAAGGCACACTTGTCTTTGTACCCCTCACCTGGTTGCCACCACACGTTTGACACCAGCTGAACCAAATAGAACCAAATACATTTATATTGGTCTCAGCAGAGCACAGGACATGGTTCCAGTAATCCATGTCCTTAGTCTGCTTGTCTTCAGCAAACTGTTTGCGGGCTTTCTTGTGCATCCTCCTTAGAAGAGGCTTCCTTCTGGGATGACAGCCATGCAGACCAATTTGATGCAGTGTGCAGCATATGGTCTGAGCACTGACAGGCTGCCCCCCTCATCCCTTCAACCTGTGCAGCAATGCTGTCAGCACTCATAGGTCATGGCGAGGTCTGTTCTGAGTGGGACCTGTCCTGTTAAACCGCTGTATGGTCTTGGCCACCATGCTGCACCTCAGTTTCAGGGTCTTGGCAATCTTCTTATAACCTAGGCCATCTTTACGTAGAGCAATAATGCTTTTTTTTCAGATCCTCAGAGAGTTCTTTGCCATGAGGTGTCATGTTGAACTCCCAGTGATCAGTATGAGAGAGTGATAACACCAAATTTAACACACCTGCTCCCCATTCATACCTGAGACCTTGTAACACTAACGAGTCACATGACAACAGGGAGGGACAATAGCTAATTGGGCCCAATTTGGACATTTTCACTTAGGGGTGTACTCACTTTTGTTGCCAGCATTTTAGACATTAATGGCTGTGTGTTGAGTTATTTTGAGGTGACAGCAACTTTACACTGTTATAGAAGCTGTACACTCACTACTTTACATTGTAGCAAAGTGTCATTTCTTCAGTGTTGTCACATGAAAAGATATAATAAAATATTTACAAAAATGTGAGAGGGGGGGGCGACTCACTTTTGTGAGATTCAGTATGTTGGATGCATATGAGAGGGAACAACTGTACAAAGAGATGGGTGTCAACAGACTTACATTCATTTTCAGTGACAAACTGGAGAATACTGAAGATGTAGGAACATTGTAGACTTCTCAAGAGTTGTAATATAACTGAAGGCAATTTAGTTTTGGATGGAGTGGAGAGGGATTAGAACTAGGGGTTTATCTGAGCAGCTGATTATTGTGGGCCGATATTCACATTTTTCAAATTGGTATCTGTCACAAACCTACCGATATTGTTCAGACCCCCCTGTCCCTGTGCAGCGCTCACTGCAGTCTCTGTCAGTGGTACGATGGGCAGCAGAGAGATGATATCATCTCTCACTGCTCGCCTCACATCACCGCTGTTCCGCCCCTACAGCAGGGCCCTGAAGGCTGCTCTTGACAGAGCTGTGGGCGAGCAGAGAGATAGTGATTTCATCTCTCACCGCCCTCCTGCATGTGGAAGTTTACCCGCTGGGACACCACTGGGGAGAGTCTGCCAGAAGTAGTGTAAGCAGTGACACGCCACATCTGGCTTGGCAGGTGACGGTGGCAAGTGACACGCCACATCTGGCTTGGCAGGTGACGGTGGCAAGTGACACGCCACATCTGGCTTGGCAGAGGCAAGTGACACGCTGGGTTAGCAGGTGGCAAGTGACAACCGAGATTTAGCATGTCACTTGCCACAGTCACCTGCCAACCAAGATGCGGCCCTGTAAAACTATATCGGCCGCCCCCTAACTAGAACACCTGTCAGTTTTGATTGCTGTCTGTGCCCCCATTAGAGATGTACACCCACTCTGGTTGTTCCATTACCATTGAAAGTAAAAGACAACCCAAAGCTGTCCCCAGAACATGAATAAAGGGGAAATCTTCCAATAGACACACTAATTCTGGTGACACGCAGGGATTCCCACTTTGGAGGCATTCTCTCTAACTTCCTGTTTAGCTATGGGACAGGAAGTGAAAGGAAATCTCCCCAATGGGCAACAGAGGACAAAAATAAACCTTACATGGATTATAATTTTACTTGATTCTATCCAAAACAAAGGAAAACGCTTTGTCTTTAGTTTACTTTAAATTATTAATATATAAGTACTCCACTATTAAACACTATTCCTAAACTACAGGGACTAGCTTCATGAATTTACTTAGCATGTTAAACACTTTAACAGCCAACAGAGCGTGGCAGCTGACAGAAGACGGACTACATACAGACCTCAGGGAGCTCAGCTTCCAAGGACACTGTTAGCACAGCAGAGCTCCCATGTACGAGTATCCCCATGAAGTCATCCTCCAAATGGAAGAGTGGAACTACAAGTACCAGCGCACCCTCTCACAGACCCACCTTACCTGATTCCTAGAAGTCACCCCGGTACGATGTGATAGCCAGGGCCCGATGACACAAGCAGCTCTTAGAATTCCCATTTCTGCCTCTGAAAGTCACGCTGATCTCTGTAGAAGAGAATCACTTCCGGGAGTCAGGGAAGCCGGTGGCTAAGGTCACACACAGGACTTCCGGGAATTGGAACGCACATTTCACAAAGCCTGTAAAGTGTGCGTTCCAACCCCAGAAGGGGTTCTCTTCTTCCGGGGTGACTGATTAGGAATCGGGTAAGGTGGGTCTGTGAGAGGATGGGTTGGTACTTGTAGTTCCACTCTTCCATAGTGTTTAATAGTGGAGTACTAATATATATATATTTTAAACATTGGCAGCCATAACAATTTAAAGTAGAACTAAAGACAAAGCGTTGCCTTCTATTTTGGATTAAATCAAGTAAAATTATAATCCGTGTGAAGATTATTTTTGTCCTCTGTTGCCCATTGGGGATATTTCCTTTCACTTCATGTCCCATAGCTAAACAGGAAGTTAGAGGGAATGCCTCCAAAGTGATGGAATCCCTGCGTGTCACCAGAACTAGTGTGCCCATTGGAATTTTTCCCCTTTATTCATGTTCTGAGGACAGCTTTGGGTTGTCATTTACTTTCAATGATAATGATAATGGAACAGCTAGAGTGGGGGCACAGACAGCAAGCAAAAACTGACAGGTGTTCTAATTAGGGGTGGACCGATATAGTTTTTTCAGGGCCGATACCAATTTATCAGCACCTTTCAGGCCAATATTCTGTACATCACAGTCACCTGCCACCCAGATGCAGCCTGTCACTTGCCTCTGTCATCTGCCACCCAGATGCAGCCTGTCACTTGCCTCTGTCAGCTGCCACCAAGATGCAGCCTGTCACTTGCCTCTGTCACCTGCCACCCAGATGGATGCGGCCTGTCACTTGCCTCTGTCACTTGCCTCTGTCACCTGCCTCCCAGATGCAGCCTGTCACTTACCTCTGTCACCTGACACCCAGATGCGGCCTGTCACTTGCCTCTGTCACCTGACACCCAGATGCGGCCTGTCACTTGCCTCTGTTACCTGCCACCCAGATGGATGCGGCCTGCCACTTGCCTCTGTCACTTGCCTCTGTCACCTGCCACCCAGATGCAGCCTGTCACTTGCCTCTGTCACCTGCCACCCAGATGCAGCCTGTCACTTGCCTCTGTCACCTGCCTCCCAAATGTGGCCTGTCACTTGCCTCTGTCACCTGCCACCCAGATGGATGCGGCCTGTCACTTGCCTCTGTCACCTGTCTCCCAGATGCAGCCTGTCACTTGCCTCTGTCACCTATCTCCCAGATGCAGCCTGTCACTTGCCTCTGTCACCTATCTCCCAGATGCGGCCTGTCACTTGTGCCTCTGTCACCTGCTGCTCAGATGCGGTCCGTCACTTGCCTCTGTCACCTGTCTCCCAGATGCAGCCTGTCACTTGCCTCTGTCACCTATCTCCCAGATGCAGCCTGTCACTTGCCTCTGTCACCTATCTCCCAGATGCGGCCTGTCACTTGTGCCTCTGTCACCTGCTGCTCAGATGCGGTCCGTCACTTGCCTCTGTCACCTGTCTCCCAGATGCAGCCTGTCACTTGCCTCTGTCACCTGTCTCCCAGATGCAGCCTGTCACTTGCCTCTGTCACCTGCCACCCAGATGCAGCCTGTCACTTGCCTCTGTCACCTGCCACCCAGATGCAGCCTGTCACTTGCCTCTGTCACCTGCCTCCCAAATGTGGCCTGTCACTTGCCTCTGTCACCTGCCACCCAGATGGATGCGGCCTGTCACTTGCCTCTGTCACCTGTCTCCCAGATGCAGCCTGTCACTTGCCTCTGTCACCTATCTCCCAGATGCAGCCTGTCACTTGCCTCTGTCACCTATCTCCCAGATGCGGCCTGTCACTTGTGCCTCTGTCACCTGCTGCTCAGATGCGGTCCGTCACTTGCCTCTGTCACCTGTCTCCCAGATGCAGCCTGTCACTTGCCTCTGTCACCTGTCTCCCAGATGCAGCCTGTCACTTGCCTCTGTCACCTGCCACCCAGATGCAGCCTGTCACTTGCCTCTGTCACCTGCCACCCAGATGCAGCCTGTCACTTGCCTCTGTCACCTGCCACCCAGATGCAGCCTGTCACTTGCCTCTGTCACCTGCCACCCAGATGGAGCCTGTCACTTGCCTCTGTCACCTGCCTCCCTGATGTGGCCTGTCACTTCCCTCTGTCACCTGCCACCCAGATGGAGCCTGTCACTTGTCTCTGTCACCTGCCTCCCAGATGCGGCCTGTCACTTGCCTCTGTCACCTGCCACCCAGATGCGGCCTGTCACTTGCCTCTGTCACCTGCCACCCAGATGAAGCTTGTCACTGCTTACACTACTTCTGCCAGCCTATCCCCAGTGGTGTCCGAGCGGTGGCTAAGGTAACACACAGGACTTCCGGGAATTGGAACGCACATTTCACAAAGCCTGTAAAGTGTGCGTTCCAACGGCTTCCCTGACTCCCAGAAGGGGTTCTCTTCTTCCGGGGTGACTGATTAGGAATCGGGTAAGGTGGGTCTGTGAGAGGATGGGTTGGTACTTGTAGTTCCACTCTTCCATAGTGTTTAATAGTGGAGTACTAATATATATATATTTTAAACATTGGCAGCCATAACAATTTAAAGTAGAACTAAAGACAAAGCGTTGCCTTCTATTTTGGATTAAATCAAGTAAAATTATAATCCGTGTGAAGATTATTTTTGTCCTCTGTTGCCCATTGGGGATATTTCCTTTCACTTCATGTCCCATAGCTAAACAGGAAGTTAGAGGGAATGCCTCCAAAGTGATGGAATCCCTGCGTGTCACCAGAACTAGTGTGCCCATTGGAATTTTTCCCCTTTATTCATGTTCTGAGGACAGCTTTGGGTTGTCATTTACTTTCAATGATAATGATAATGGAACAGCTAGAGTGGGGGCACAGACAGCAAGCAAAAACTGACAGGTGTTCTAATTAGGGGTGGACCGATATAGTTTTTTCAGGGCCGATACCAATTTATCAGCACCTTTCAGGCCAATATTCTGTACATCACAGTCACCTGCCACCCAGATGCAGCCTGTCACTTGCCTCTGTCATCTGCCACCCAGATGCAGCCTGTCACTTGCCTCTGTCAGCTGCCACCAAGATGCAGCCTGTCACTTGCCTCTGTCACCTGCCACCCAGATGGATGCGGCCTGTCACTTGCCTCTGTCACTTGCCTCTGTCACCTGCCTCCCAGATGCAGCCTGTCACTTACCTCTGTCACCTGACACCCAGATGCGGCCTGTCACTTGCCTCTGTCACCTGACACCCAGATGCGGCCTGTCACTTGCCTCTGTTACCTGCCACCCAGATGGATGCGGCCTGCCACTTGCCTCTGTCACTTGCCTCTGTCACCTGCCACCCAGATGCAGCCTGTCACTTGCCTCTGTCACCTGCCACCCAGATGCAGCCTGTCACTTGCCTCTGTCACCTGCCTCCCAAATGTGGCCTGTCACTTGCCTCTGTCACCTGCCACCCAGATGGATGCGGCCTGTCACTTGCCTCTGTCACCTGTCTCCCAGATGCAGCCTGTCACTTGCCTCTGTCACCTATCTCCCAGATGCAGCCTGTCACTTGCCTCTGTCACCTATCTCCCAGATGCGGCCTGTCACTTGTGCCTCTGTCACCTGCTGCTCAGATGCGGTCCGTCACTTGCCTCTGTCACCTGTCTCCCAGATGCAGCCTGTCACTTGCCTCTGTCACCTATCTCCCAGATGCAGCCTGTCACTTGCCTCTGTCACCTATCTCCCAGATGCGGCCTGTCACTTGTGCCTCTGTCACCTGCTGCTCAGATGCGGTCCGTCACTTGCCTCTGTCACCTGTCTCCCAGATGCAGCCTGTCACTTGCCTCTGTCACCTGTCTCCCAGATGCAGCCTGTCACTTGCCTCTGTCACCTGCCACCCAGATGCAGCCTGTCACTTGCCTCTGTCACCTGCCACCCAGATGCAGCCTGTCACTTGCCTCTGTCACCTGCCTCCCAAATGTGGCCTGTCACTTGCCTCTGTCACCTGCCACCCAGATGGATGCGGCCTGTCACTTGCCTCTGTCACCTGTCTCCCAGATGCAGCCTGTCACTTGCCTCTGTCACCTATCTCCCAGATGCAGCCTGTCACTTGCCTCTGTCACCTATCTCCCAGATGCGGCCTGTCACTTGTGCCTCTGTCACCTGCTGCTCAGATGCGGTCCGTCACTTGCCTCTGTCACCTGTCTCCCAGATGCAGCCTGTCACTTGCCTCTGTCACCTGTCTCCCAGATGCAGCCTGTCACTTGCCTCTGTCACCTGCCACCCAGATGCAGCCTGTCACTTGCCTCTGTCACCTGCCACCCAGATGCAGCCTGTCACTTGCCTCTGTCACCTGCCACCCAGATGCAGCCTGTCACTTGCCTCTGTCACCTGCCACCCAGATGGAGCCTGTCACTTGCCTCTGTCACCTGCCTCCCTGATGTGGCCTGTCACTTCCCTCTGTCACCTGCCACCCAGATGGAGCCTGTCACTTGTCTCTGTCACCTGCCTCCCAGATGCGGCCTGTCACTTGCCTCTGTCACCTGCCACCCAGATGCGGCCTGTCACTTGCCTCTGTCACCTGCCACCCAGATGAAGCTTGTCACTGCTTACACTACTTCTGCCAGCCTATCCCCAGTGGTGTCCGAGCGGTGGCTAAGGTAACACACAGGACTTCCGGGAATTGGAACGCACATTTCACAAAGCCTGTAAAGTGTGCGTTCCAACGGCTTCCCTGACTCCCAGAAGGGGTTCTCTTCTTCCGGGGTGACTGATTAGGAATCGGGTAAGGTGGGTCTGTGAGAGGATGGGTTGGTACTTGTAGTTCCACTCTTCCATAGTGTTTAATAGTGGAGTACTAATATATATATATTTTAAACATTGGCAGCCATAACAATTTAAAGTAGAACTAAAGACAAAGCGTTGCCTTCTATTTTGGATTAAATCAAGTAAAATTATAATCCGTGTGAAGATTATTTTTGTCCTCTGTTGCCCATTGGGGATATTTCCTTTCACTTCATGTCCCATAGCTAAACAGGAAGTTAGAGGGAATGCCTCCAAAGTGATGGAATCCCTGCGTGTCACCAGAACTAGTGTGCCCATTGGAATTTTTCCCCTTTATTCATGTTCTGAGGACAGCTTTGGGTTGTCATTTACTTTCAATGATAATGATAATGGAACAGCTAGAGTGGGGGCACAGACAGCAAGCAAAAACTGACAGGTGTTCTAATTAGGGGTGGACCGATATAGTTTTTTCAGGGCCGATACCAATTTATCAGCACCTTTCAGGCCAATATTCTGTACATCACAGTCACCTGCCACCCAGATGCAGCCTGTCACTTGCCTCTGTCATCTGCCACCCAGATGCAGCCTGTCACTTGCCTCTGTCAGCTGCCACCAAGATGCAGCCTGTCACTTGCCTCTGTCACCTGCCACCCAGATGGATGCGGCCTGTCACTTGCCTCTGTCACTTGCCTCTGTCACCTGCCTCCCAGATGCAGCCTGTCACTTACCTCTGTCACCTGACACCCAGATGCGGCCTGTCACTTGCCTCTGTCACCTGACACCCAGATGCGGCCTGTCACTTGCCTCTGTTACCTGCCACCCAGATGGATGCGGCCTGCCACTTGCCTCTGTCACTTGCCTCTGTCACCTGCCACCCAGATGCAGCCTGTCACTTGCCTCTGTCACCTGCCACCCAGATGCAGCCTGTCACTTGCCTCTGTCACCTGCCTCCCAAATGTGGCCTGTCACTTGCCTCTGTCACCTGCCACCCAGATGGATGCGGCCTGTCACTTGCCTCTGTCACCTGTCTCCCAGATGCAGCCTGTCACTTGCCTCTGTCACCTATCTCCCAGATGCAGCCTGTCACTTGCCTCTGTCACCTATCTCCCAGATGCGGCCTGTCACTTGTGCCTCTGTCACCTGCCGCTCAGATGCGGCCCGTCACTTGCCTCTGTCACCTGTCTCCCAGATGCAGCCTGTCACTTGCCTCTGTCACCTGTCTCCCAGATGCAGCCTGTCACTTGCCTCTGTCACCTGCCACCCAGATGCAGCCTGTCACTTGCCTCTGTCACCTGCCACCCAGATGCAGCCTGTCACTTGCCTCTGTCACCTGTCACCTGCCACCCAGATGCAGCCTGTCACTTGCCTCTGTCACCTGCCACCCAGATGGAGCCTGTCACTTGCCTCTGTCACCTGCCTCCCTGATGTGGCCTGTCACTTCCCTCTGTCACCTGCCACCCAGATGGAGCCTGTCACTTGTCTCTGTCACCTGCCTCCCAGATGCGGCCTGTCACTTGCCTCTGTCACCTGCCACCCAGATGCGGCCTGTCACTTGCCTCTGTCACCTGCCACCCAGATGAAGCTTGTCACTGCTTACACTACTTCTGCCAGCCTATCCCCAGTGGGGTCCGAGCGGTGGCTAAGGTAACACACAGGACTTCCGGGAATTGGAAGGCACATTTCACAAAGCCTGTAAAGTGTGCGTTCCAACGGCTTCCCTGACTCCCAGAAGGGGTTCTCTTCTTCCGGGGTGACTGATTAGGAATCGGGTAAGGTGGGTCTGTGAGAGGATGGGTTGGTACTTGTAGTTCCACTCTTCCATAGTGTTTAATAGTGGAGTACTAATATACGGTATATATATTTTAAACATTGGCAGCCATAACAATTTAAAGTAGAACTAAAGACAAAGCGTTGCCTTCTATTTTGGATTAAATCAAGTAAAATTATAATCCGTGTGAAGATTATTTTTGTCCTCTGTTGCCCATTGGGGATATTTCCTTTCACTTCATGTCCCATAGCTAAACAGGAAGTTAGAGGGAATGCCTCCAAAGTGATGGAATCCCTGCGTGTCACCAGAACTAGTGTGCCCATTGGAATTTTTCCCCTTTATTCATGTTCTGAGGACAGCTTTGGGTTGTCATTTACTTTCAATGATAATGATAATAGAACAGCTAGAGTGGGGGCACAGACAGCAAGCAAAAACTGACAGGTGTTCTAATTAGGGGTGGACCAATATAGTTTTTTCAGGGCCGATACCAATTTATCAGCACCTTTCAGGCCAATATTCTGTACATCACAGTCACCTGCCACCCAGATGCAGCCTGTCACTTGCCTCTGTCATCTGCCACCCAGATGCAGCCTGTCACTTGCCTCTGTCAGCTGCCACCAAGATGCAGCCTGTCACTTGCCTCTGTCACCTGCCACCCAGATGGATGCGGCCTGTCACTTGCCTCTGTCACTTGCCTCTGTCACCTGCCTCCCAGATGCAGCCTGTCACTTACCTCTGTCACCTGACACCCAGATGCGGCCTGTCACTTGCCTCTGTCACCTGACACCCAGATGCGGCCTGTCACTTGCCTCTGTTACCTGCCACCCAGATGGATGCGGCCTGCCACTTGCCTCTGTCATTTGCCTCTGTCACCTGCCACCCAGATGCAGCCTGTCACTTGCCTCTGTCACCTGCCACCCAGATGCAGCCTGTCACTTGCCTCTGTCACCTGCCTCCCAAATGTGGCCTGTCACTTGCCTCTGTCACCTGCCACCCAGATGGATGCGGCCTGTCACTTGCCTCTGTCACCTGTCTCCCAGATGCAGCCTGTCACTTGCCTCTGTCACCTATCTCCCAGATGCAGCCTGTCACTTGCCTCTGTCACCTATCTCCCAGATGCGGCCTGTCACTTGCCTCTGTCACCTGCCACTCAGATGCGGCACGTCACTTGCCTCTGTCACCTGTCTTCCAGATGCAGCCCGTCACTTGCCTCTGTCACCTGTCTCCCAGATGCAGCCTGTCACTTGCCTCTGTCACCTGCCACCCAGATGCAGCCTGTCACTTGCCTCTGTCACCTGCCACCCAGATGCAGCCTGTCACTTGCCTCTGTCACCTGCCACCCAGATGCAGCCTGTCACTTGCCTCTGTCACCTGCCACCCAGATGCAGCCTGTCACTTGCCTCTGTCACCTGCCACCCAGATGCAGCCTGTCACTTGCCTCTGTCACCTGCCACCCAGATGGAGCCTGTCACTTGCCTCTGTCACCTGCCTCCCTGATGTGGCCTGTCACTTCCCTCTGTCACCTGCCACCCAGATGGAGCCTGTCACTTGTCTCTGTCACCTGCCTCCCAGATGCGGCCTGTCACTTGCCTCTGTCACCTGCCACCCAGATGCGGCCTGTCACTTGCCTCTGTCACCTGCCACCTGCCACCCAGATGAAGCTCGTCACTGCTTACACTACTTCTGCCAGCCTATCCCCAGTGGTGTCCGAGCGGTGTTTGAAAAATGGGAATATCAGCCCTCAGATAATCAGTCGACCCCTAGTTTTAATCCCTCTCCACTCCATCCAAAACTAAATTGCCTTCAGTTATACTATAACTCTTGAGAAGTTTACAATGTTCATACATCTTCAGTATTCTCCAGTTTGTTGTCTCTGAAAATGAATATAAGTCTGTTGACACCCATCTCTTTGTACAGTTGTTCCCTGTTATATGCATCCAATATACAGTATCTCACGAAAGTGAGCCTCCGCTTCCTCACATTTTTGTAAATATTTTATTCTTTTCATGTGACAACGCTGAAGAAATTACACTTTGCTACAATGTAAAGTAGTAAGTGTACAGCTTACATAACAGTGTAAATTTGCTGTCCCCTCAAAATAACTCAACACACAGCCATTAATGTCTAAACCAGTGGCAAGAAAAGGTAGTACACCCCTAAGTGAAAATGTCCAAATTGGGCCCAATTAGCTATTGTCCCTCCCTGGTGTCATGTGACTCGTTAGTGTTACAAGGTCTCAGGTGTGAATGGGGAGCAGGTGTGTTACATTTGGTGTTATCGCTCTCACTCTCTCATACTGGTCACTGGAAGTTCAACGTGGCACCTCATGGCAAAGAACTCTCTGAGGATCTGAAAAAAAAGAATTGTTGCTCTACATAAAGATGACCTAGGCTATAAGAAGATTGCCAAGACTCTGAAACTGAGCTGCAGCATGGTGGCCAAGATCATACAGTGGTTTAACAGGACAGGTTCCACTCAGAACAGGTCTTGCCATGGTCGACTAAAGAAGTTGAGTGCACGTGCTCAGCCTCATATCCAGAGGTTGTCTTTGGGAAATAGATGTATGAGTGCTGCCAGCATTGCTGCAGAGGTTGAATGGTGGGTTCAGCCTGTCAGTGCTCATACCATACACTGCATCAAATTGGTCTATTGCCGAAGAAGGAAGCCTCTTCTAAAGATGATGCACAAGAAAGCCCACAAACAGTTTTCTGAAGACAAGCAGACTAAGGACATGGATTACTGGAACCATGTCCTGTGGTCTGATGAGGCCAACATAAACTTATTTAGTTCAGATGGTGTCAAGCGTGTGTGGCGGCAACCAGGTGAGGAGTACAAAGACAAGTGTGTCTTGCCTACAGACAAGCATGGTGGTGGGAGTGTCATGGTCTGGGGCTGCATGAGTGCTGCTGGCACTGAGGAGCTACAGTTCATTGAGGGAACCATGAATGCCCACATTTACTGTGACATACTGAAGCAGAGCATGATCCCCTTCCTCCCCTTACCTTGTGCACAAGGTAAGATAATCCCCCATTAGTTATAGTATATCGAAAGCATATCTGGAATGGTTAAAGCCCAACTCCGGGCACATACCACTGCAAGCTTATTTTGTCCAGGGGGAAGGAGAAGCAGTTTTACTTACCTGATCCTGTGGTCCCCAATGATACAATTGTGGACTGCCCCCTGGATTCCCCACATCTATATCCCTGTTCTGGTCTTGATGACGTTAGGATCCTAGAGTGCAGGGGTGTAGAAGCTATGGGGACCGATCTAGCTGCAGGGAAGAGCAGAGGATCTCATAAGTATCTATCCTTTTATTGTTCCCCTAGACAAAACTAGCAATTAACCCTTGCAGTGTGGGCATGGAGTCTGGCTTTAAAACAACGTCAGGTTTTTGGGTTTTTTTCTTTGCCTTTCATGTGCCATTAGAGGAGATTTCTCTTCACTTCCTGTTCCTTAGGTACAACAGGAAGTGTATACATCTCTCCAAATTTTGAACAACGTTTGTTTTTGTTGACCTCTCCGAATTTGACATTTTCCTTCATTCTTGGTCCTAGTGATAGGTATACATACAGAAGTAAAAACCTGACTGGAGTTCTCCTTAATCACTTTCTGCCTGCAATGCACTGCAGATAGGTGGCCGGTGTAGGCAAAGTGACATACTCTTATGCCGCTGCCTACTTCTGGGTTTTGGGTGCAGGCATGTGTGCTCCCGGCTGGCATCTGCTGTGAATGTACATGGTGGGAGCCTGTCAGGAAGTCCTGGCCAATGATTCACGGCTGGGACCTGCTGATTGGCTGTGTACAATCACAGCCCAGATTTCTGTGTTGACAATCAACACAGAGCTTTGTACAGAGAGAATGATTTCTCTTGTTTGTCATCCCTGCAAAGCAGGGAAGAGAAACTTAGAGATCTGTTAGTAAAAGCCACACACATTACACATATGCACACATTTAACCCCTTAATCACCCTAGAATCTAGGGCCTAGATGCTAACCCCTTCCCAGCCAGTGTCTTTAGTACAGTGACAGTGTATAGTATTATCACTGTATTCATTTCATTGATGATGTCAGTTGGTGTCAGATTGCTTGCCGCACTATCGCAATCTCATTATAAGATGCGGCCATCACTGCCATTAGTAGTATTACAAAAAAAATAATAATTATAGTATATATACCAGGGTTTCTCAACCTTTTGAAGGACACGGCCACTTAAGTGATTTGGTAATGGTCACGGGCCACAATGAAATCAAATGGTTCAGAATGTCACTTTTTTTTATTTTGAATGGCATAATGAACATTTTAATGATGGTAAATGAGCCTTTACTGTTTTGAGCCCCCTATAAGGCTGCTTTCACACTGATGCCCTGTGGTTTTGGTGCGCATTCAGAAACCACACCAAATCCACAGGGTATAATAGAAGTGTGCTTCCCTGGTTTGAGGTCAGGGGCCACATCAGAGGGCCACAGGTTGAGCACCCCTAATGTATACCATAGTTTATAGGTACTTTGACTTTCACACAAACCAATATACACTTCTTAAGATTTTCTTTATCGTAGACATGTACCAGAATACATTTTGGTCAAATTTTATGAAGAAAGAAGGCAATAAAGAGAAATCTGCTTGCTTCAAATTTAGATTTTCTCTTATTGTTAGGGGGACATCAGGATATGCCCTGTCTATAGAAAGCTAGAAGTTGGACTATTCACGCTGATCGAGTGCCTCCGGAGATGTTCAAGTAATCATTTCTCTTGCAGGTGAAAGGAAAGGATGGATTTGGCCCCAGAGAGGCATCACCATTCAGTCTGCTGCCACTTACACCATGTGGAAAAACACCAACATTAACATAATTGATACACCATGTTCTGTGGCCAAGAACAAAACTCCTTATAACTTGTTTATATGGCTTCAAGGGGCATCATTTTTCTTGGCTTTATTGCCATCAGGGACGTAACTATAGGGGGTGCAGCAGTTGCGACCGCAACCGGGTCCTGTGATGCAGGGGGCCCATGCAGCCCCCTCTACATATGGCCGGCAGCAGCATAGGCAGCTAGGGGTACCAGTGCACCATGCACACGGGTGGCTGGAGGTGGAAGGTGACTAGCAGAGCTCCACGCTCGAATAACGCACTGGCTGCTCTTTAGTTGTGCATTCCCCGCATGACCTGTGTCCTCGGCCGGCTCCTCAGAGTACCCCTCTCCTGCTCCATGCATTGCCGCTCAGTCCGATGTCTGCTCTCCCCAGCCAGAGTTCCTTCCCCCTGAGTCCAGCCCACACTGCACTGCATACTTCTCCCGGGTAAACAAACTTTAAGCACACAGATGCAGTGCAGCCCTATGAAAGGCCCCCGGAGGACACTGCAGGCTTGTCTGCCAGCCCCCCTCCTCCCCTGTCATACACAGATGATGAAAGGTCTTTCTGGGAGATATGCTGGTCGCCCGTCCAGCACACTGGATGGAGCCCAGGCCAACATGGATGCGTGCGCGGCCTAAAGCTTGGTCATGGTGAGTGAGAGGACCCCATCCCCCACACGCCATTACATACCCCCTCCATCTCCCCCTGGGGACAGGGACCCCCACCTCCCCTGGGGACAGGGACCCCTTCTCACCTGGGGGCAGTAACTTCATCTGCCCTGGAGAAAAGGACTTCATCTCTTCTGGGGACGAGGACCCCATCCTACCTAGGGACAGTCCTCCAATGGGGCACCTAAAAATAAAAAAATAAATAATAATAAAAAACTACTGATACTAGTGGTGGAACTACAGGGCTCACAAAGGTCATACCTGTGACCACGCCCTGGAGTTCCACCGCCGGACTCGGAGGGAAGGGCCCTGGCTGGGGTTCAGGGGGGCCCTTCATGGTTTCTTGCATCGGGGCCCTGAAGGTTCTAGTTACGCCACTGATTGCCATCTATTAACAATGTACCTGGTATAACCACTGTTCAATAAAACAATGCCTAAGTAAGGAATGGCTATAGCAACCCAGATGCATTTTTTATCTTTGACCAATTTAATTGCTTACTGTGGGTTTCTGTGCTTCACCTATGGCTATGTTTCCCTGTTTTTTTTTTGTAATCTATTTTAGTTTCCTTCTCTTCGTTTTCTCAGCTCAAACGTTCCTAAGGATCCAGAAAAAAAAATCTTTCTCTAGCATTGGACAATCTTTTGGCAAAAAGTGTTCGTTGTGGCATGTAAGAGCAGAGATTGGGATTTGGTAAAATCCAAATGGACATTCTAGATCTCAAAAATCTAAAATTCAATTGCTGAATATAATCTCTCCCTTTTTGCATGAAGATGGATATCTCCATATGCCTATTTCCTCACTCACTAGTAATATTTTCTTTCAAAGTGGAAAATCTTCTTTTTCAGTGTGTAGCTCTGCTTTCCAATCTAAGCTTCTGGCTTTTCTGGCCAAATTGAGCCAAATTCTTGTTAAACCAGTCGATAGCCCGCTTAGACCAAAAGTATGGTCACCACATTCAACTACCTGGAGTATCTAGGTCGGATTCTTCTTTAAAACATGAAGAAAATACTTGGGTCTGATCATAGGTACACCCAGAAAAGGGTATTCATTCCTCAGGCTAAGATCAGCACCATAAAGGACTGATCTATGTAGTCGAAGCAAGATGTTTTTCTCCTATTCAACTTTGCGTGAGGTTATTGGGAAAGATGGTGGCTTAATTCGAGGCCATTCTTTGCATTCCCTCCTATTCTGCTTGCATCCACAACTTCTTCACAGGTTCAAGCAGGAAGGGAAGTCATTGATTCTTGTGACCCCCAACGGGGTCCAGGAAAGCTTGGTATGCGGCGATCGTGGAGATGGCAGTAGGGAACCCATGGACCCTTTCTTCACGGCCAGACCTTCTCTTGCAAGGTCCGAAAGTTCCATCCTACTTTACAAACGATAAATTTAACAGTTTGGCTATTGAGGCCCACACTCTGAAGAAGCGTGGGCTGTCAGGTTCGGTAGTTTTCTACCTTGGTTTATGTAGAGCCAGCCTCCATGGTTATATATTATGGAGTATGGGAAACATATGTCCCCTGGTATGAAACAGGGAGCTACACCCCAGGAAATAAATCTAGGTAGAGTCCTTGATTTTTTTTTTCTGCAGATGGGGCGAGAAATAAAGCTGGCCTTTTCAGGACAGGTCTCGGCCTTATCGGTGGTCCATAACTTTATTCAGGGGGTAACTCTGCTTAACCACTTGCCTACCAGGCACGAACACCTCCTTCCTGCCCAAGCCATTTTTCAGCTTTCAGCGCTGTCGCATTTTGAATGACAATTGCGCGGTCATGCAACGCTGTACCCAAATACATTTTTTTTATAATTTTTTTCCCCCACAAATAGAGCTTTCTTTTGTTGGTATTTGATCACCTCTGCTATAAACAAAAGAAGAGGGACAAGTTTGAAAAAACACAATATTTTTTACTTTTTGCTATAATAAATATCCAATTTTGTTTTTTAAACAAATTTTTTCCTCAGTTTAGGCCGCTACGTATTCTTCTACATATTTTTGGTAAAAAAAAAACAAAAAAACGCAATAAGCGTATATTCATTGGTTTGCACAAAAGTTATAGCGTCTACAAAATAGGGTATAGATTTATAGCATTTTTATTATTATTTTTTTTTTATTACTAGTAATGGCGGCGATCACCTGCCACCCAGATAGAGCGGTGATCTGTGTTTTTTTTTTTTTTATCGTGACTGCGATATTGTGGTGGACATATCGGACACTTTTGACACATTTTTGGGACCATTCACATTTATACAGCGACCCGTGCTATAAAAATGCATTGATTACTGTATAAATGTGACTGGCAGGGAAGGGGTTAACACTAGGGGGTGATCGATGGGTTAATATGTTCCCTATGGGAGTGATTCTATCTGTGGCGGAAGGGGAATGACTAGGGGAGGTGACCGATCGGTCTCCTCTCCTCTGGCAGCACGTGTATCTGTGTGTTTACACACACAGATCCACGGTCCTGCTCAGTTACTGGGCAATCGTGGGTGCCAGGCGGACACCGCGGCTGCCGGGCACGTGCATCGGGTCCCTAGCAACATGGCGGGTGCACCCCCTAGTGGCCCGCAAAGGAAATCGCGTCATAGGACGGCGGGTCAGAACAACAGCTGCTTCTTCCCGCCGTCATATGACAGTGGGCGGGTGGGAAGTAGTTAATCTCCGGTTAAGAAACCCCTGAACCCTTGGGACTCAAACTTAGTTTTGCATTACAAAACAGCCTTTTTTTGGCCGATACGACATATTCCCTTGGTCTTTTTTTGACAAGGAAACTATTTTTTCTTGTAACAATATCTGCTGCAAGAAGGGTATCAGTATTGGCTGCTCTTTCTTGTAAAGAGCCATATTTTTGTTGTTCACAAGGATTAGGTAGTATTGTGTCCTCATCCTAACTTTAAGGTAGTATCAGGTTTTTATCTAAACCAGGATATTGTTCTACTGTCCTTTTTCCAGAAGCCTGTTCTTTGGAAGAAAAATCACTAAATTTTAAAAAATTTTTTGATGTGGTGAGAGCAGTCAATGTCTACTTAAAGGCGATTGCTCAGATTAAAAAAACGTATGTTTTTATTCGTGTTGGCCTGAAAGTCCTAAAGGAGGACAGGCGGCATTGAAATCTACTATTTTAAATAGATTCGACAAGTAATCATTCAAACTCATTAAATAGATGGATTCCACCCTCTCAAATCAAAACGCACTCCTCTAGGGCTGTTAGTGCTTCCTGGGCAGTGCATCACCAAGCCTCCATGGCTCAAATCTGTAAGGCCGCAACTTGGTCTTCATTCTATACTTTACCAGATTCTATCAAATAGATGTAAAAGGTACTGAGGATATCGCCTTTGGCGCAGGTTACTGCAGGCTGCAGTATTAGTCCTCTAGTCTCTTATTGCCCTACTTTTTGTTGTATCTCCCTCCCTTCAGTTGGCATTGCTATAGGACATCCCACATAGTAACTACTATGGCTTTGTGTCCCATGATGTACAATAAGAAAATAGGATTTTTAAAACAGCTTACCTGTAAAATCCTTTTCTTTGAAGTACATCACGGGACACAGGGCCCCCCCCCCTTCTACTTTTTATCTTAGGGCCTGCCAGTGTCCATCACTTGAAGGTGGACTATAACCCTCATAGTAACTACTTTGACCTTGTGTCCCGTGGTGTACTTCAAAGAAAAGGGTTTTACATGTAAGCTGTTTTAAAAATCCTATTATTTGATTATTCATGAGGACAGAGTGGTGTTACGCCCTCGTCAAGGTTTTTTTGCCAAAAGTGGTTTCAGGTTTTCACCTGAACAAAGATATTGTCCTGCCATTGTTTTTTCCAAAACCATGTTCCAGGCAAGAAAAGTCACTACATTGTCTTGATGTGGTGAGAGCAGTGAGAATCTATTTATTTAACGACAACTGCTCAGATTCTTAAGACTGATGTCTTATTTATTCTGCCAGAGGGTTCTAAGAAAGGACAGGCAGCGTCAAAATCCACTGTCGCTAAGTGGATTCGGCAAGTTATAATTCAAATTTATAATTTAAGGGGTAAAATTCCCACTTAACGTACGATAAAGAAAATGGGATATTTATTACAGCTTACCTGTAAAATCCTATTATTTAAAAAAAATAAAAAAACTGAACCTTTAGTGTTCCTTTAAAAAACGGAGTTTGTTCAGACTTTTGAACAGGGATAATTTTTCTGGAACTGAAATAGTCTGCGCATGTGCGGTGAAGATGTGGGAACAACTGTTTTCTGACGTAGCCTAACTGGAAGTGACGCGGTCGAGAATTATTTTAGATCACAGGTGTTCTGACAAAATGACAAACCCGGGAGAATATCAAACCACTTCACTTCACTTCACTTTGTGACGTGGAATCAACTGTTGCTGAAAACCACACGGGCTGTGCATGCTCACAGCATCATCTCTGACGTCAGGACATGGCATGTCAAATTCTTCAACCGAGGGCCATCTTGCTACACCCCACATTTGGCCATGCTAAACCTGCAGTCAGAAGGTGGCAGCGGACATCTTTTTACACTCACCCAACTCTTGCATTTCATTTTTAGCACTAAACTGAGCTTATATAGTTAAATACTGTATTTACAAATCCGTAACACTATTTTCATGTTGAATTTTAAAAGCAGCGGTGTTATGTTAGATCTAAAGGATTGCCGTTTTGCACTATATAAATAGAGTTTACTGTTAAAAATAAGTGTCATAACTTAGGCTACGTCAGAAAACAGCTGTCCCCACCATGAATGTGCAGACTGTATTTTAGGTCCAGAAAAATTATAGAGCGAGCGGGCAGACGGGCGGGCAGAGTGAGTTGGTTGATGACGTCAGCGGGAGCACCGCGTCCAGCCCCGCCCCGCCACTAACACGCCCCTAGACTGCTGTGGACTGGAGGATGGGCCCGTGGATAAGCAGTGTGTGTTTGTTTCAGTAGATTGACAGAGTCGGGCCAGTGGGAGGGGCCAAGGTCATGTGAAGTCGATGAATATTCTAGAAGAAGAGACGTGTGATGTTTGGAGGCACTGAGAGAAGAGCAGAGACGATCTCTAACCAGAGCAGCTGTTCGACTTGTGGATTTTCACAGCTGTGTTTCGTCAGATTCGGCGACCTGTCAGAATTTGTAACGAAAGTGACGTTCTGTCGCTGCCATCTTGTTACACCCATGCACTTGTCCACAGTAAGGATACCGTGAGAAGGTGGCAAGCGGACATCTTGCTACACCCACTGGAGTCTGCCATTTTTTTAGCCACTAAACGTAGCTTATATAGTGACATTCAGTGTTTTTTCATTCCGTCTGACTATTTTGATGTTGAATTGTAAAAGCAGCGGCAAGCCTGCTTATCTCACAGCTTTGCTTATCTGACAAAACACTGCTGATTTTACAATTCAACATCAAAACAGTCTTATGGATTTCCAAATACTGTATTTCACTATATAAGCTCCGTTTAGTGGTAAAAATAAGTGTGTACTGCCAGACTCCGGTGGTTGTAACAAGATGTCCACTTGCCACCTTCTCACTGTATCCTTTCTGTGGACAAGTGCAGGGTGTAGCAAGATGGTGGCGACGCAACATCACTTCCGATTAAAATCTGACGGTTTGCCTAATCTGATGAAACAAGGGCAGAAGGAGAAGCAGCTTGCAGTGTCAAGTATTTTCACATACTAGTTTTCCTAGGTCAAGGATTTTTACAGGCAAGCTCTACATTAAGGATCTTGTGTTACAGCGGTTCTGATATGATGGGGGGAGGCCTGTGATGTGATTGGGGAGGGGGGAGGCCTGTGATGTGATGGAGGGGGGGAGAGGCCTGTGATGTAATGGGGTGAAGGCCTGTGATGGGGGGAACCTGTGAGGGAGGCCTGTGATGAGGGGGCCTGCGAGGGAGGCCTGTGATGTGATGGGGGGGAGACCTGTGATGTGATGGGGGTGAAGGCCTGTGATGTGATGGGGGTGAAGGCCTGTGATGGGGGGGGACCTGTGAGGGAGGCCTGTGATGTGATGGGGGGACCTCCTGAGGGAGGCCTGTGATGTGAATGGGGGGGAGGGCTGTGATGTGTTGGGGGAGGCCTGTGATGTGATGGGGGGGAGGCCTGTGATGTTATGGGTGGGGGAGGCCTGTGATGTGATGGAGGGAGACCTGTGATGTAATGGGGGGGATGCCCTTGATGGGGGGGAGGCCAGTAATGTGATGGGGGGGGGGGAAGGCCTGTGATGTGATGGGGCCCTGTGATCTAATGGGGGGGGGTGGCCTTTGAGTTTATGGTAGGCCTGTTATGTAATGGGGGGATGGCCTTTGATTTTATGGTGGGTCTCTGATGTAATGGGGGAAGGCCAGTGATGTGATGGGGGACTGCAATTTTATTGTGGGCTCTGATGTAATGGGTGGGAAGGCCTGTGATGTTATGGGGGGAGGCCTGTCATGTAATGGGGGAGGCTTCTGATGTAATGGGGGAAGCTCTAATGTGATTAGAGACTGTGATGTTACAGGGGTCTGATGGGGACTGTGAAAAGGACTATGATGTTATGGTGACTCTGATGTTAGGAGGGTTCTACAGGGGATGTCTACCTTCCCCCCATGGCAGAGCGCTCGGAGGAAGTGATCACTTGTCACATCCTCACAGTGCTCTATGACAGCATCGCAGGATTTTGATACAACTGATGTAAACATATGAGGACAAAACTGTGACATCTAATAAGTGTCTCATGGATATACTCACCTACACATGTACGGTGAATGCAAAACACCTCTCACGACAGATAAGACCAGTGCACCAGAAGTGACGCAGTTCAGCATTCTTATGGGTGGAGGAAAAAGAGGAACATTATACAACTGCGGTCTTCTCAGGCTCCCTGTCAGTGAGTATACCCAGGAGACATTTATTAGACTTCACAATTTTGTCCTCATAGGTTTACATCAGTTGCATTGCGGTGTCCAGTGATAGCAGACTTCAGACAGTGAGGCAGGGGCGGACTGGGCAGGGGGACCAGAGGGTCAAAAATCTTTATCATTTCTATCAGTGTGGCTGGCTGGTGTATGAATAACCCATTACATCAGTGTGGATAATGATGCTGCTGTTAGGAAATTGTAGTGTTTAGGAGTATGTGCCCTGTGCCACACTCCAAGGAGTCTTCGCCCGCTTGTGGTACCTGAGTTTCTGTGTAGCGCTCTTTCCTCTCTAAAGCGCTGCTGTCATAGAGAGCTGTGAGGATGTGACAAGCGGAGGAGGGAAGGAAGCCCCTGCAGTGAGGTGTTTTTTTTTTTTTGTTGTTTTTTTGTTTTTTACACAGTATGGTGGAGCATTTATCCTTTTCCCATTTTTTTTTGTTATTTGAAAATACTAACGCCATAAAATGTTATTTTTGTAAAGCTAAATGTAAAATCATTATTTTTTTCACATTTTAACTTGTCTCTCTGTCAGTTAGTGCTGGGTCTTGCTTAATGCAGCTACATAGCAGCATACAGTAACAGCTCAAAATTGGCTGCACAGCGCTTTGTAGAAGCTCTGTGTAACCATTTATTTGCTGTTACTGAAAGCTGCTATGTAGCTGCATTAAGTAATACATTGTGCTCGCTGGAATCTCACATGACACTTGATTACTAAATGCTAAATCTTTAAAATTTCACGTGATTGTACTATTTTAGCTGTGAATGGTGTTCTACGTTTATAGGTACGGGAAAGAGGTACGAGGACATTTTCAGATTCCTTTCTGTGGGGGAATACCCATCTGGGAATGACAAGTCACAAAGAGATAATTTCAGGTAGACCACTGTTAAATTTACCCTAAAGGGTCAGTATCAGAAATACAATCAATTTTAGTGGTTTTACAAAATAGCTTTGTCATGAATGTAGCTTTTGAGTTTTATGGCATTTTTATTAATAATTTTTTTACTGGTAATGGTGGTGATCATTTTTATTGTGACCGTGACATTATGGCAGACACATCGGACATTTTTGACACATTTTTGGAACCATTGTCATTTATACAGCAATCAGTGCTATACAAATACAACGCTTATGAAAGAAGGGGGGGAGTAGATTTGGCGCTATACCTTGAAGGCACCTATGATTATATACTTAAAGTGGAACACCAATAAAACCTCATATGAAAGTAATGCAAACTATATAAGATTCAACCCTATGTGAGAGCTGCTAAATTCAGCAGGTCCCAAATATGTACATGACGTGATAGTAGGGTAATGGTGGAAAAACTTTAGGAAAAAAACTTCTGAAAAATAAATAATAATAATAATATGTGTACACCAATTAATTAACAATCTCTATACGTGCGTAAATAGTGTTCAAAGTGCACATGCCATATTGGTGAAACAAATCACTTTTACATGCAATAAATTATAAATTGTAAAATAAATTATTTTATCAAAAATAGTGATTAATATAAATAGTACAACTGAGAATCAAACAAACAGTCCAGAAAGTTCTTATTGGTGATTTGGTGCAAAGAGAAGGGTATTGCCACTTAAAGAAAGTCCCCCAGTGCGTGTATCCAAAAAAGTGCTGGTATTGCCCTCACCAGATCACCTGCCCCCTGCAGGGGGAAGCTCGCTGCCACAGTGTGAGCCCCTGTGTCGCTGCCTGGTGTCACTCTGGGGGGTCCTTAATTGGTCCGTTGGGGGTACCTCGTATAGATGTTAATAAAAGAGAAGGGCATCCATAGTGTAAACCGCTTTAAAACCAAGTTTATTATATGAAAATCTACTCACATGTTTCTCTATGTAAAAAACGCTTATGCAATACAGCAGCCGTCCGCCGTTGCAATCTGAGAAGGAGAGAGTGCGCCCTATGGCCACGCCCTACGGAACATAAGACTATTTAAACATGGTAGAGGAAACACTCACTTTGGAGTATTAGATTTGATGTTGGTATGGGAATGCAGAAGAAGGGTTGTTTTTTTGCCCTGTTTAGCTTGCGTTTGGATTGCAGAATCAGGAATGATTCCCCAAGACTGGAGTAACTGGAGGCACTCTTCCACTGTGTGAATATTGTGTTTTTTCCCATTTTTAGTGATCATTAGTTTCTTAGGGAATCCCCATTGATAGGGAATCTTATGGTGTTTGAGAGGTGTGGTTATGATGTTTAGTTGGCGCCTGAGCCTTCGAGTATATTGCGACAGGTCAGCGTACAGTTGCAGTTTGGAGTGCGTCGCTGGGAGTTGACCCAATTGCCTTGCTTTAAACAGAAGTATTCTCAGTAATACATCACAGGGAACTTCCTCAGGGAGGGGAGGGGGTTTAGGTAGGCGATGGATTCAGTCAATAATTATTTCCATGGGAGACAATTTAGGAAGTAGGGTGGAGATTAGCTGTCTGGTGTAAGCATTGAGGTCAGATGGTAGGACACTCTCTCTGGTATACCATGTATATCATTGTTGCGATGAGACCTGTCCTCCCAGGTTCACCTCTTTGGCCCTCATCCACTGGTGTTTGTTGCGTGTGTGTTCATGGGCATCCACTCTGTTATTTCACCCACCTGATTTTCAATTTGGGACACTTTGTTCCCCATGGAGTCCATTTCTGAGGAAAATTTCATGAACATGGAAGAGATAATGTTATGCAGGGAGCTTTGGAGAGAGATGAGCATCTCTTTCATTTGTGGTGTCTAGCACCGGTTGATTGGATGTAGGAAAAGACGCTATAGGAGATCGCTGAGGTTATTGAGCAGGAGGAACAGTTATCAGAGGACTCACCTCAGGGTGGTGGGAGCCAGAATCCAGCCACATACATGATTTTACTGGACTGCTTTGTGCCGATGAGGCTGTGGAGGGTGTATTGTCTACTGCTCCATCCCTGGGAAGGGATATTTCTGGCAGATCAGCATCTGGAAGGTCTGTGTAGGAGCCGCCATCCTCGTATGTTAGGCGCCATCTTGGAATCAAAGCCTCGGCGGCTGTGTGAAGTAAGCTATTGGCTTCTTGGGTTGTCTGTAATCCTTCCTCTGACGGGACATGGTGGGGTGATTCTCTGAGGGCTTGTGTCCATAGGAGGTAAGGATTCAGTCTGTGTAGCAATCTCCAGGTTACACTGGAGCTGGGAGATCAGGCATCCATTCGGCTCGGCAGCTAGCCACGCCCCCTCCATTTACCATTTTTTTTAAATTATTTTGTAATTAGTTGGTTTTATTATAATTTTATATTCCTGTGTTTTGTTTTATTTATTTTTTTAAGCTCAGTGATCAGATGTGCAGTATGCTGGGTATCAAAAGGAGCGTGACAGCGGTGCATCATCCTTAAACAAACGGACTGAACGAGAAGACTAATCACAACATCAAGCAGTAAGTTGCCCCTGGCTCCAGTCTTGTTTATCTTCAGTTCAATTTTATTAAAATGTTCTTCCACAGGTTTCACTTCAATACAGGGCACTTCACCCCCTTCTTGCCCAGACCAATTTTCATCTTTCAGTTCTCTTTCAACACTTTCAATGACAATTACTCATGCAACATGGAGTCATGCAACACTTTACCCCAATTAAATTATACATTTTTTTCACAAAAATTATATCCTCTGTGTTCCCTGGACATGTGTCTGAGCCTTCATTCCTTCTAATCTAACCTATGTATCCTCTGTGTTACCCTGGACATGTCCCTGTGCCTCCATCCCTTCTAACCTAACCCATGTGTCCTCTGCGTACCCTGGACTTGTCTCTGGGCCTTGGTGGCTCTGGTTTTATTTTATATTCTCCTCTCCACAGTCCACACACATCTGACTCCTCTAGTAATCCCCATCCCGGCGGTGCTCTAACTCCTGATTCCTCTCCAGACTCCCCCTCAGAGACTGCAGACATGGTTAAAGACGAGAGATAGTCAAAGATTGCAGACATACAAGAGGTGGTTAGAGGCTGAAGACATGGTACAGGAGGTGGTCAGAACATGTGCACAGGATAAAGGAGGTGGTCAGAGGATGCACACAGGATACTGAAGGCGGTCAGAGGATGTGGAAATGGTACAGGTGGTGGCCAGAGGATGCAGGCAGGATACAGGAGGTAGTCAGAGGATGTGCACAGGATACAGGAGGTGGTCAGAGGGTGTGCACAGGATACAGGAGGTGGTCAGAGGGTGTGCACAGGATACAGGAGGTGGTCAGAGCGTGTGCACAGGATACAGGAGGTGGTCAGAGGATGTGCACAGGATACAGGAGGTGGTCAGATGATGTGCATAGGATACAGGAGGTGGTCAAAGAAAGTGCACAGGATACAGGAGATGGTCAGAGTATGCAGAGATGTAGGGGGAGCGCACAGAGGGGTCAGTATTGTAGTGGGAGCACCTCCATGTATCCGTGTAGGGGGAGCACACAGTGGGGTGAAGTCCTGATACCAGCTGTCATGGGAGGGCTCTCACACAGGACACATGGCAGACAGGACAGTGAGTTTGGCAAACTCATGGTGATCGGGTTCCTGTTCTTAGGGGAGATGAGGTCCCTTTCCCCAGGGGAGATAGAGTTCCTGCCCCAGGTGAGAAGGTGTCCCTGTCCCCAGAGGAGAAGCGGACCCCTGTCATTTGGATGAGAAGAAGGGGTCTCTGTCCCCAGGGGAGATAGGATGTCTCTGTCCTCAGTGGAGATACACACCTGGTCCTGGGACGATATGATTTATTGTGCACAAGTCTCTAGCTTATTCAGAATCTTAGGCCCCTGATTGGAGGAAACACAGCAGAGGTGATCCGACCCCCAGCACTTGACAGAGTGACAGAGATCACAAACACAACTCTATAATTTTCCTTAACCTCCCATATACACTTACAGTGCTATGCACGGCCGAAACCCCAACCGCTCCATCTACCTGAGATCCAGTTACGCTCACCTAAAATTATTCATAGTCTATGCTTTACATATCTATCCACAGCTACAGCTTGACGTGCTCTATCTACAGCACACTTGTCAAAAGAACAAAGGCCGCGTACACACGGGCGGACTGTATGGCCTACTTAGTCCGTCATACAATCCGACGGACAGTCCGTCATACTTTCGAATGAACGGACTTGACCACACACGGATGCACAAACAGTCCGTCGAAAGCTTGCGCGATGACGTGTACAGCACGTACGACGGGACTAGAAATAGGAAGTCCAATACACAGCAATGCAACCTTCCGCCGTGTAAATCCTTTCTGAGCATGCGCCATTCTTAGTCCGTCGAACTAGCCTACTGACAAGCGGATTGTCCGCTGAAACCAAAGTATGACGGACAGAATTTCGAAAAATCCGAAATACTTAGTACGCCAGACTGCACGCTGAAAAAGTCCGCTGAAGCCCACACACGAGCGGACTGTCCGCTGAAATGTGTTTCGACGGACTAAGTAGGCCATACAGTCTGCCCGTGTGTACGCGGCCAAAGAGTGATAGAGTTTAGAATAGACACAGCTCTTCTGATGGGCTTTCTTATATTACCAACTAAACTGTAGATCGTCATAGATTGCAAGTTGTTGGGCACAGGGATCAGCCTTCTTATGGGCTTTCTTAAACTGTAGGTCATTTACACATACAGTGCTATTCACCTCTCCAAGCACAGTTTGAGGCCCCTCCCACCGCTGCCAGCAATCCGAGCTCCAGTGACACATGGTTATACATGGGGCCCAACCCCCCTTTCCAGAGCAGCCTAGGGGCGTGGCTGGTCGCACTGCTCCCCCTGACATCATGAATCAGCTGGCACGCTGCTCAGGTCTATGATATTCCTGGACCCGAAGAACAGTCTGCGCATGCGCGGTGAAGATGCGAGAACAGCTGGCTTATGACGTAGCCTCACTGGAAGTGACACAGTCAAGGTTTTTTATGAGTCAAGGAAAATTTTTGATCACCAGTGTTGAGATCATCAGAAATCTGCTACACGGCCTACTGCGCATACGCTCCACAGTGTGTTCCACACAATATGTGTGATGGGTAGCAGCTTTCTGAGCATTTTAAGCGTGCATGCGCAAGCGGGGTGGGCCGCTGCAGGAGCGAGCACCAATTGCAAGTAGAATACACACTCGCAGATGACAATTAAAGAAAGACAATTAAAGTTTATCAACGTTTGCAATAGAGAATGGGACATGTTACTTGCCATGTCACATTCTCTATTGCAAACATTGATAAAATTCTTTAATAATCTTTCTTTAATTGTCATCTGTGAGTCTGTATTCTACTCGTAATTGGTGCTCGCTCCCGCTGTGGCCCACCCTGCATGCGCAATGTGCTTAAAATGTTCTATCAGAAAGCCTTTACCCATCACAAATAGGTGTCCGTTTATGAAACTGTGAACAGCGGTGATCCCAAGGATAGGCGCTGATCACAGTCCATAAACGGTTTATGAAACAGAGATAATTGGGGGGGAACATGTTTGAACATGGTCTCCGCCGATTATTTCCAAATACTGAAATCCCTCATTGACTGACACAGAAACTGCCAGTTTATGAAGCTGCGATCTCAGCACTTTACTGGCAATCTGTGTCAGAATTCACCCTCAGAGCTGGTGAATGGGGGAGTGAAGAGAGAATCTGTGGGGGGGAACTGAGGAGGAAGAAGGAAGATTATTAACTTCCTTCTACCTCGATCAGACCCCCCAAGACAGTGACCATGCCCCCTGTCATATATATGTGTGTGTATGTATGTGTTATATATATAATATCATTTTTCTTTTTGTTCTTGTGTGTGTATATACATAAGAAGGCTGGCCGGAGGCTAGCCTGTAGTTGTAGGAGGAGTTTGGTGGGTATATATCCCTCCTCCTCTGTCTGATCCTGCATCGGCTCGTCTTCAGGGTTACAGCTGATGTCATTTCCGGGTTCACAGGGCGTCTGTGTCACTTCCGGTTTGCAGAGTGGCAGCACGGTCGGCTACAGGAGACTCGTGGCAGTCACTTCTCCCTGTGTTCACAGTTCCGGTTGGTGTGGGTGGAGGGCATTAGCGGGGGGGGGGGGGGCTGCATCGGATCCCTCCCATAGCTTGGTTGTGCTTCCCAGAGAAGAGGGGTGGTGGCTTCAATGTCAGGAGGATCTGCCCACTCACAGCAGACCATCCATTCCTGGGGCATTGGAGTAAGGGGAGGGGGACAGAGTAGCCAGCTAGTCTGTTGCTGGAGGTCCAGGGGAGGGCATACACATGCTGTCAAATATATGTATTGTCCTTCTGTAATTGGAGAAATGACAGATACAAAGCAGATAAAATTTGTTTCAGGTGTAAGAACAACCACAATGTATGGTTTTGTTTTAGACTGACATGGGCTTTATAACCTTTAGGCACTAAGTGGAGAGATCTACCACTAAAATCATAGTTCCACCACAACTGTACTTGGAATTTCTCTGCTCTCTGGTTTGGCTTTAAAACAAATACTGCAGTAATGCGATAATGCAATTTTCTCCCTTTATTACTGCTGGAAGTGTGTGTGTGTGATGGGGGGGGGGGGTGTCTGAGATTTCAGAGGGGAGCTTATATGCATGGGGGTTCTCTAGCACCCCTGTTATGGGTGAATTTATGCTTTCATCTTTTGAAGTCCAGGTCTGAGCTTTCCTTGCGGCATGGGTCCCAGGGGTGGCTGCAGGCCACAGGTTACTGCACTGCATACTGTGTGCAATATACGTTTATGAGCTACACACCATATATACTGCTCTGTATACTGTATGCGTGTATATTTACATCTGTCCCTTGTCATCTCTGCAACTTTTGAGGTCTGATTGCCAGATGTTTTCAGGCTGGAAGGATAACTAATAAGGGGGTGGGGGGAGCTGGTTGGTTAGTGACTCGGCTCCATTGTCATGGTCATTCTTGCGATAAATGCGATTTGTCATAGCGGGTTCTGTCTCAAGGGGTTTTGTCATAGCAGTTCAGTGCCATGCAGTTACGACATATACATCGGTAGCCGTTTCTTTTGTTTTTCGTGCCTTTGAATTAGCTAGTGCTCACATCTTAGGATCTGTCATGTCTACAGATTCATACGGGCTGAGGTTTTGTTTTTAAATGATTGTTGACCACAATCTTCTCGCCCGTATACCATACGTAATGTGATGCACGTTCATTTCATTACACCACAATCTGTGGGTACACTAGCCCTGAGTGTTCAGTTTTAATTACCTGTCTTTGCGCTGCAGGTTACTTGGGCTCACTTACTACATACACTAGGTTGAGGGTTCATTCATGTGCTGTGCTCTTGTCATTGCTGCTCACGTCTTCATAGGTAGGCACAGAGGGGTGGTGTTCTCATGTCTGGTTGTCTGTTGTCACTTTCTCTAGTTTGTGCTTTCTTAGGTTGGGCATGCCCCACGTTTCAGAAGTGACTAATTTGCGTTCATCCCTTCAACCCCACATGGGGGTTCAGAGCATGATAGCACCCCATCATTAAGGAGTTGGTCTATACTTAAGCTCGGCAGGGGAGTAATTCCGGGTCTGGCGTAGAACGCGATGACGTCAGCACGCCGTTCCTCCCTACGGGTTTCATCACTACAAGGACATGATCACGGGATACGGGACAGCATCCCGACGCACCGCTTAAATAACAATACATAAAACTACGCCTCGGTCTGAGTTCCTGGGAAGTGATGGAATCAATCCCACTAACAATGGGGCGTCCCGGGGGGCAGGTCAGACTCTTATGTACCTTTGGTAGGTAGTAAATTATAGGAATTCTAGGGGTTTTGGGAATCAAAAAAGCCCTCTCTTTTTTATTAAGAATTTGTGCCTCAAAGCCATCAGTGACTATGGTCTCAAGGATCCTTTTATATTTATCATTCGGATTGGAAGGCAGAGGGGTATAAGTGGCATCATCACTTAAAATGTGGTTCATCTCCTGCCTATAGTCATCCTTATCCAGGATGACGATACCACCCCCTTATCTGCCGGACGGATGACTATATTTTTGTTGTTGCATATAGCCTCAATCCCTGTATCTATCTCTTGTTTATTTCTTGCTTTTTTTGATGCGCATGTCGTCCAAATCCTAGGTCTCTGAAAACCCTAAGATATGGACAAAGATGTCCAGGCGGATTAAACAGAGATATGTTGGACAAACCTGAATGCTGATAATCTCCAGAGACACTTCTAAGAAAGTTGGTAGGGTTAGAAGCCACATATCTCGAATATTCAGCTTTCTAACCTATTTGTGTATATCCATATATGTCTGGAATTTATTAATATTTTTCACTGGAGAAAATTTAGGGCCCTTATCGAGGACTCTCAATTCGCACTCATTAAGGGTCGCCGAGCTAAGATTAAAGATCCCCGTGATATCAGTAATTAGGGGCGCTCTACAAAAAATAATTTCTAAACCACTAATTCACAATAACTGTGGCAAAAATGCTTAAAACAACATAATAATCACCAGAGTACAAATATGCACATATATGATGACAGTAATTACAATGAAAAAATAGTGAACATTGGTGAACCACCAAAAATAATTATAATAATTAACAATGCAAAGTCCCAATGACGTGTCTCTACAAAGATAAATTCTGCAGATCCAAAATGTGGAAACAGATATTAATCGTGATATAGCAGCAAATCTGAAAAAAGGCTTGCGACTCCCTCCACCATACACGCAGCAATACAACAGTTGTGAAGATGCAAATCCAAACTGCTTACCAGATCCGTTTGACCACTTTAATTAAAAAGTAAGTCAAACAATGCCTGTACAGGATAATGCCTGCTCATATGGATACCGATGCAAATGATAGTAGATGGTATGTCTCTCTTCACAGACTCAAGCGGCCAATGTGAAAAAATACAAAGAGATCCATAGCATAATACTGACTTTAATAAAAAATGAATAAAAAACAGACAGCCAAAAGGCTCCTTACATGGTTATGTGCCTGACCTGGCACTGGGGCTGCTCACTCTGACCGAAAGACTCACTCTCTGACCAAACGAAAAGGTCCTTCCGCATTCGATAGCGGCATGCATTCCAGGCCTACAGACCGGCAAACCAGAGGGCCGGAAGTGGCGTCGAATAGCGTGACCAAGAACCGCTCCGACGTACGTTTCATTGTTAACGTCTTCAGGAAGCATACTGGGTCACTCATAATTGACGCTTATATCGAATCCTTGTCGAATTATATTAATAGGAAAGCAAGTCGTGCGCAGCCTCAGTAACACCCAGGCAACACAACAAACACTCATAATTGGCACTTATATCGAATCCTTATCGAATTATAGCGAATAGAAAAGCAGGTCGTGCGCAGCCCCAGTATCACCCAGGCAACACAACGAACAAATACAATCATTGACATTCATGTCCACAGTATATAACTTGTAGGACAATGCACCAAAAATATATTTTTCATTCAAAAATAAAAATATATAAAAAACAAATAATTAACTAATCATAAAAAAAAAAAGAAAAAAAGAAAAGAAAATGGCAGATGAATTACTAATCTTTCACATGGTTCCAGCACAAAAAATATATAAACCAATAAAAATATAAAAATAACAATATTTTAAAAAACATATTGGAAAAAATATATGCACATATATATATTGCACCCCCAAGCCATTGGGAGAAGACATGTACATAGGCATATACCAACTCTAAAATAAAACAAATGAATATAAATATGCACAAGCGCCTATCACAAAGAAGGGCGTGTGCATGCCTCAGACAGACAAGAAAACCTATAAAGTAACACCCGAGTTTAATCAGAAAAAATGATTAACAACTGGATAAAAAAATATAAATTTAAAACTAAAAATATCATAGGAAATAGAGAGAGGATAGAGGACTAAAATTTGAAAGGGGGGTGGGCCTTACTTCGTGTGCCTCTATAGACAGGGGGACAGGGCAAAAAAATTCCCAAACTGTTTCCAATCCATTAATCATTGGATAAGAAACAATTTAGATCAAGTTCGATATTCATTCCCAATGGCTGCAAAGTTTGTAATTTATAAATCCATCTAGTTTCATTTTTCGAAATTTCTCTTTTCATATGTGTTCCTCTCCAGTGTCTCGTGATTTTAACAATCCCATAAAACCTACACAAAGAAGGATCACTATTATGGTACTGTTTAAAATGTCTCGAGACACTGCGGTTGGGGAATCCTTTCTTTATATTTGCAAGATGCTCATTTATTCAAATTTTTAATTGTCTTGTCGTGCGGCCTACATATTGCAATGAGCACGAACATTCCAGTACGTAAGTTACGTGATCTGAATTGCAAGTAATGAGAGGTTTGAACTTGAATTCCTCTCCCGTTACATGTGATGTAAAGTTCAGCATTTTTTTAGGTGTCCCAGGACCCCTGGTGATTTTGCATGCACGACACCTGGTACAGAAATGAAAACCAGAGCCATCCAAGAAAGTAACCAATTTCTTTGGAGGGTCTGGTACATTTCGGGCTAACCGATTTGCCCGGGGCCCTCCTATAAATGAACCTAGGTTTGTTTGAAATGGTAGATGCAAGATCTTTATCTTTTAATAAAATGGGCCAATATTTTTTGAAAATGGTCTCTAATTGTTTGTATTGTCTATTGAATCCTGTCACAAAAGCTAATTCACCCTTGAATGTGGATTTAGACTTGGGGGTCAATAAGGGTTGTCTCTCCATATTTAACACTTTGTCAAGATCTCTACTTAGGGTCTCTAAACTATACCCTTTTTCTAGGAATCGCTCTGTGAGAATTCCCGCCTGTGTAAAAAAATAAGCCTCATTCGTGCAATTTCGCCTGAGTCTCATATATTGCCCCTTAGGGACTGCTCCAATCCACTGGGGATGGTGGCAACTGTGCATCAGCACATAGCCATTCCTGTCAGTGGCCTTAAAAAAGGTCTTGGTTTGGAACCCCCCACCTTGTTTAGTGATGGTAAGGTCCAAATAATTAACCTCTTTCATGCTTGATTCTGCTGTAAATTTCAAACCATATTTGTTCCTATTCATTGTCCCCAGAAAGGAAACAAAACTGGCCTGGTCACCGTGCCAAAACAGGATCACATCATCGATGTATCTTTTATAGAATACCAAAGAACCATTCATATTAAGAAAAATGCTCTCAGATTCCCATTTATTAAGTACAATGTTGGCTATACTCGGGGCATATCGTGCCCCCATGGCTACCCCCCCTATCTGGTTATAAAAATCATTATTTGCCCAAAAGGAGTTATTAGTCATAGCTAACTTTAACCCTTTTAGTAGAAAATTAATCTGTAACTTTTTAAGATTAGATTCTTTATTTAACCACTTTCAGACCGGACCAATTTGCTGATTTGCGATTCGGCACTGCGTCGCTTTAACTGACAATTGCGCGGTCGTGCGACGTGGCTCCCAAACAAAATTGACGTCCTTTTTTTCCCACAAATAGAGCTTTCTTTTGGTGGTATTTGATCACCCCTGCGGTTTTTATTTTTTGCGCTATAAACAAAAATAGAGCGACAATTTTGAAAAAAACGCATTATTTTTTACTTTTTGTTATAATAAATATTCCCCAAAAATATATAAAAAACTATTTTTCCCCTCAGTTTAGGCCGATACGTATTCTTCTACATATTTTTGGTAAAAAAAAATCGCAATAAGCGATTATTGATTGGTTTGCGCAAAAGTTATAGCGTTTACAAAATAGGGATAGTTTTATAGCATTTTTATTAATAATTTTTATTATTTTTTTTTTTACTAGTAATGGCGGCGATCAGCGATTTATATTGTGACTGCGACATTGTGGGGGACCCATCGGACATTTTTGACACATTTATGGGACCATTGTCATTTATACAGTAATCACTGCTATATAAATGCAGGGATTCCTGTGTAAATGACACTGGCAGTGAAGGGGTTAACCAGTGGGTGGCAGTGTAGGGGTTAAGTGTTCCTAGGGGTGTGTTTCTAACTGTGGGGGGGTTGGGCTTTCATTTAGTGAACACTGATCTCTGCTCCAATCACATGGAGCAGAGATCAGCGTCACTAGTTGCTAGGCAGAATGGAGAAATGCTGTTTACAACGGCATTTCTTTATTTGGCCGCTCCGTGAGACGATCGCGGGTATGCCCGCGGCGATCGAGTCCGTGGGTCCTGCGACCGGACTCACGGGGGTCCGCGATCAGTGCAATCCCGATGGCAGGGCGGCAAATTTAAAGGGACGTACATGTACGCCCATTTGCCTGCCCGTGCCATTCTGTCGACGTACATCGTCATGAGCTGGTCGGCAAGTGGTTAATGCCCATTTTAGTGCATCCAGTGCATCATTGTGCCGGATGTCAGTATAAAGGGATTCAATATCTACTGTAATCATAATAATGTCATCTGTAGCCACCAGTCCTTGCAAAGAGATTATCAGATCTCTACTGTCCTTAAGATACGAAGGACTAAGAGGGACTAGCGTTTAAAAAAAAAATCGAAATATTCTCCTAACCTTGAAAAGAGGGAATCCATCCCACTAATTAAAGGTCGACCGGGGGGAAATTCTTTATTTTTATGCACTTTGGGTAGTATATACATCACCGGAATCTTAGGAGCATTTGGAATGAGATACTCAGCTTCTTTCGCATTTAGAATTAGTTTAGTTTTCCCTTCTGATACCCACTTACTAAGTTCCATTTTTAATTCTTGGGTAGGATCACCCCTAAGTTTCGCATAGGTGGTGGAATCAGCTAAAAGTCTCCCCATCTCTTGGTAGTAATATTCGCGTGTCATTATCACTAACCCTCCCCCTTTATCAGCTGCTCTTATCACTACTTGTTTGTTTTCTTCCAACGATTTTATCCCCTCCCAACTTTTATGACTCAACTTTGCTTTTTTAATTTCCATATCTCTTACCTCACTCTGTACCATATTTTTAAAAACTTCAATATGATGATTTGTATTTCTTTTAGGATTAAAGACTGAATTATTCCTCAGTCCAATATGGACATAGGGACACTCAGTCACAACAGGAGTAGTGCCAGAACTCGAATTACTGGCAAAATGTTTCTTAATATTTAGCTGCCTGATATACTTTTCAATGTCGACAAATACCTCAAACTTATCAACATCTTTGCTGGGAGCAAAATTTAATCCCCGAGAGTCAGTTCTTGAGACTGAGGCGTAATTGCACGGAATATGAGGTGATTTTGGAGCAGGCTCAAGTTCTGACTCAAAGGTTTATTGATAAGTGATATTCATCTGAATCACTGGCTCTCACTTTAACCCAGGTGGGTTGTCTTAATAGAGCTGACCTGTTGACAGAGAAGAGAGAAGGCCATAGAAATGAATCCTACCGTAATCCATTTATCACCAATTATTCCTGCCAATACTCGAGAGTCAAACACATATTTAACAAGCATTGGCATATATTGAAAAATGATTCGGTACTTAACACCATCTTGCCCGAGAGGCCACAGTTGGTGTATAGGGGAGAGCCATCCTTGAAGGATAGGTTGGCCCCTAATATTCTAAATCCCCCTTCAACTAGACCTTCTTTTTTTTACAGACCTCACTGGTTATTACCAGTGTAGGAAATGCCCTGTTTGTACTATTAATGGGTGTAGAACTAGGAGGAGTAAGTCATTTAGGTCCACTAGCATGTCTAAGTCCTATAATATAGAGCCATTTATTACCTGCTCAACGGAGGGGGTGGTGTATTTATTGGAGTGCCCTTGCGGCCTCCAATATTTGGGCCGGACTAAACGCCCCCTGCATGTGCGTCTTAATGAACACAGTGGGAACATCCGTAGAGGCTTTACAAAACACTCAGTATCCAAGCATTATCTCATAGCACACAATAGGGACCCCTCTAACACGATTTTTTGGGGGATTGACAAATTTAAGCCCAGTTGGAGGGGCACCCATCTCGTAAGGAGCATTTCAAAACTAGAGATGGCGTGGGTATATAAATTAAAGTGCTATACTCCCTTTGGCTTAAATATTGAGGTGGACGTAAATGCCTTCATTGATAATTCTTAATTGTGTGTTTTTTTTTTTTTTTGTAAAGTGACATTTGTTCATTACACTTATTTTTGTGAACCCGATCTGAGTTCTACAGGCTGGTTGTAGCATTGAATTTAACCCATTATTTTAAAATTTGGTGGAAGTCCTTCACATATTTTTGTGAGGACCACTCAACAGTGCATTTTGGGTCTATCAGGTTTTTTGACCATAATGACTCTTCCTATAACCCCCTTTGTGAATGAGGTCGTGTTAGTGGGGTTGGGGGAAGTCCCTCTTCCCCCCTTCCTTCCTCTTTTTCCCCTTATAAGGGATTAATATGGGTATGATTTCAGGTTTTGGTTTATTTTTTATATGATATAATATGGTTATTTATCCATTTTTCTATATTCAATTTTTATACTGTTATATTTAAGGAGTGTGACATGCATAACTCCTTTCCTTAATTAATATGGCGGGGACATGGGTTTAATGGAATCTGTAATACACAGATAAATTCCCTTTAATATGGTTTTCTATATTTCCTTATAGGAGGGTTGTGGTATTTACATTGTCTTTTCCCATAGCCAATATGGCGGAATCACATGCCTGACGGAACTCGGACCGAGGCGTAGTTTTATGTATTGTAATTTAAGCGATGCGTCAGAACGCCGTCCCGTATCCCGTGATCACGTCCTTGTAGTCGCAAAACGCGCACACCAGACCCGGAATTACGGGCAGTAGTCGAGAGCCGGCCGGCTCGAATTTTTTAACTGCTCTGTGTACTGGTTGGACATGTGAGTTTACTTGCTACTTTTATATAATAAAATTTAAAAGGGTTTTATGCTATGCGAGTGTCCCCTTGTTTTGCATATGGATTCAGTCATTGTGGTTTGAACACCCTGAGGACTGGGAGAGAGAGGTTCCTGCTTGGCTTCCTTTGATGGTTTACCCCGATCATTTACATATGCGATTTCTGATCTCACTTCAACCTGGGATCTTTTGTTCTGGTAAGCGGCCATAATCAGCTATTGGTGGCTGTACTCCTTTGGATTTTTTTCGATACGTATTCCCGTTGGTGCTATTTTCCATTCAACACTGGACTTCATATGATTCTTTGCATGCTAAATCTATTGGGATTTTTTTTTGGACTATTTTATATTTTTTGTGTAAAGAGTAATCTATATATCTATTTTATATTTTTGTTTATTATGTGTTGTGCACTGGAATATGGATTATAAGATACTCAACATTGTTTAGTAATTTGGTTCACATTTTATATATGAATTTATTATATATTTAAATTATATATTTATTTATATTACATATATAATTTATTTATTTCACATTAATTAATTCACTTACATCATGAGTTTGTTCACTTGTGAGTGGTAGCACATAAATATTTTTTACACAATATTTATTATATGCGATTTTTTTTTTTTTTTTATGAATGTTTTGTAAAGTTTTTTTCATTGCATTTACCGCAGCGCCTTATGATATACAATGAATTAAAGGTGCACACCTAAAAGATTTTACAAGTAATCCATTTACAATTAAAATACTAATTAAGACAAAATTGTGACTGGTTCATTTTAAACGATTCTTCTTTAATTAGTCCCGAGCAGAAGAAAGCTTCTGGGAAAAAAATAAAATAAATAAATAAATAACTGTCAGTCTCAGTTATTGGAAGAAGTATGCTTAACATCTAAAAGGCACATGTTCAGCAGAGGCTGTGGACACTCCACCAGATGACGTTCACCAAGAACTAAATGGTGAAGCAATTATTTTAACCAAGACCCATATGTGCAGCAAGATTACACAGGGTATGTGTATCCATATCATGTGCTGGGTAGAAATTTTGCAGCAGTCCAATCTGAGCTACACTATATGAAGAGGAGTAGTGTATAGGCTTGCTAATTACATGAAGGAATGCTCAGGCACTATGGATTTCTTTATAACAAGGATGCTGTTACTCCAGAAAGAAATGCTTTATGAGCTTGATAAAACAAATAGTTCCCTTCAAAGTACAGTTCATCTGCTTCGTGATATCAAAGAAAACCAAGAGCAAAGACCTCAAAGTTCGTCCAGTTCTACATGGCATACAGAGCAAGATAAGGTGTCCAGTGGAGCCAATATATGGCAGAAAGAACAGGAAAATCATCATAGATCTAGAGCTGGGGATCACAGTACACAGCATCGTAAAAGATACAAAGAAAAATAAATAAAATATTTGTAATATGCAAAAGTTAAATACACAAAATAGCAAACTACAAATGAAAAGTAATGGTTATGAAAGGCTCAAAGGACTTCCCAGTGTCCTTTGCTTAGCTTCCAACAAGATACATTCTAATTATAGATTTTGCCTTACAAAAATGATATGTGGGGGTATAATTTGTGCTTCTGCCCAAGATGCTAAATTTAAATCAAATTTTAAACACCATTATTTACATGAAGAGTAGGCAACCTTTTGAGCACACTGTGCCAAAAAAAGTTTTCAAAATAATTGAGTGTGCCGATTTTATAACAAAAAAGTTTCAACTTCACTCTCAATCACGCAAAATATTTTTTATAAAGTAACTGCTGTAAACTACTTCAGTAGTAGTGAGAAATTAACATTCTGCACTCTCACACCTCAGATCAGCCCCAATTCCTGCACCTTCACACCTCAGATCACTGTCCACCCTGTAAATCTGTTTCACTACTGTACCCCCCTGCACATCTGTCCCACCTCTGTACCACCCTGTTCGTCTGTCCCACCAGCGTAACCCCCTGCTTATCTGCCCCCCCTTTCTCTTCTGCCCCCCCTTTCTCTTCTGCCCCACCACTGTACCTCTCTGCACATCTTCTGCACCGTCGTACCCCAATGCTCTTCTGTCTCACCGCTGAAACATCTTCTCATCTATCCCATCACTGAACTTATCTGCCCCACCACTGTACCTCCTGCACATCTGTCCAACCTCTGTTCCCCCTGCTCTTCTGCCCCACCACTGTAACCCCCTGCGCATGTGTTCCACCGATGTACCTTCTTTCTCTCTGCACAGCTGCCCCACCTTTGTACCCCCCTGCTCCACCGCTGTAACCCCCTGCTCATCTGTCCCACCAATGTACCTCCTTTCTCCTTTGCCCTGCCACTGTACATCTGCCCCACCGTTGTACCCCCTTTCTCATCTGTCCCACCAATGCACCTCCTTTCACATCTGCCCCACCACTGAACCCCCTTCTCATCTGCCCCAATACTGAATTCCCCCTGCTCATCTTTCCCATCACTGTAACCCCGTGCTCATGTGTTCCACCAGTGTACCTCTTTTCTGCACATCTGCCCCACCTCTGTACCCCCTGTTCTTCTGCCCAACCACTGTAACCCTCTGCTCATCTGCCCCACCAATGCACCTCCTTACACATCTGCCCCACCGCTGCTCATCTTTCCCACCACTGTAACCCCCTTCTCATCTGCCCCATCACTGTACCTCCTGCACATCTGCTCCACCGCCGTATCCCCATGCTCTTGTGTCTCACCTCTGAATCACCTTCTCATCTGTCCTAACACTGAACCCATCTGCCCCACTAATGTACATCCTGCACATCTGTCTCACCTCTGTACCCCCTGCTCTCCTGCCCCACCATTGTAACCCCCTGCTCATTTGTCCCACCAATACACCCCCTTTTACATCTGCCCCACTGCTCTACCCCCCTGCTTTCTGTCCCATCACAGAACCCCCCTGCTCATCTGTCCCAACACTGAACCCCCCCTGCTCTTCTGTCTCACTGCTGAACCCCCTTCTTATCTCTTCCACCACTGTACCTCCTGCACATCTGCCCTACCGCTGTACTTTCCTGCTCTTCTGTCCCACATTTGAATCCCTCCTGCTCATTTTCCCCACCGTTGAATCCTCTTCCCATATATATGCGTGATATGTAGAGTGGTGAAAGGAAGCAGAGATGAGACACATCTACCTGTCCTGGCACTCATCCTGCTTATCCAGCTCACGTTCTTGTATACGATGTCACATACAAGCATCTGGAATGGATGTGCAATGATGAGCTCAGATCGTGAGCATTTTCTGAAAGCATTGGGCTTTTGTGCAAGATCATAAGTTGGTCCCACGCAGCTGAGAAATAGTGCGGCACAGCAAAAGTTGGGCGTGATTTTCATTGTGCTGAATATGGACTGTGGCTTAAAGGGACACAGGGTGCAGGGGTTCAGTAGTAAGTGACCCAAAGGTTCAGGAATAATTTCAAAAAAGTTCCCAGAAGCTCAACAGTAATTCCACAAACTGTCACCTGATTGTGGGTTTCTCAATCACAGTGAAATCCCTTCTGAGATTAGTAGTGGCAACCAATTGAGTCATCTTCCTCCAGACTGGACGGGGCTAGCAAGCAGGACTGTGATTGGCTTTAGCAGTGGCCAATGACACTCCTCCTGGAAATAAGTACCACCCCCCCCCAGCAGAACTGCACCCAATCTCTTCCCCATCACAAAAGCGGACGATCGGAGCTACAGTAAAGTTAGAGAACCAAAGTTTCCCATCTTTTACAATGTGCGGGGGCACAGTGCCTCCCCCTTAGTGCAGGTGCGGCGTGGGGAACTCTGAAGTTGGAATGCATTAGTGTCTCATTGACACTTCCCTGCGCTGCTCTGCTGATGGGGAGGGAGTTGAGTGCTGGCAAAACCGTGCCGGGGGTTGCCTACCCCTGATCTACATACTTGATCTGGGTCAGTGTATTATCAATATGCTGAAGTAGAAGGGTCACCATAATAGCCAGGTAACTGGTATTTTCAGAAGGGGAGGTGAGCAGTGGCAGCCTCATTGTTACATTCCTGATGCTTTCCTTTACACCACCCACATTGGTTAAGTCAGTTATTGGTGTACTTCTATGGACTTAATCCCCCACAGTTTTTTAACTCTCTCTGGAGCTTCAGTGGAACAATCTCCCTACTGGTCGATTTGCACCAGCCAGAAAGTCACCCTCTTTCTTATGGGTGGACTGACCTATTAAAGGGACACTCTAAGTATATACAACTGCGTTAGTGTACAGAGGAAATGCAAAGCATCAGTTTTTTTTTGTTTTGTTTTTTATCTGTAAATGTCATTTAAAATGAATGTAAACATCTCCTGGCTGGCTCCCCCTTGTCATTCATATATTCATATTGCTCTATTCATATTCTTTTTGTACCTCTTTCCACCACCTACTTTATTTTCCTCATTACTCTCCTTCACATGTTCATTGTAGGCATTCTTAATGTTTTCTTATTTGTTCTCTAGATAGGATTAGAGGTTTACAACCCTTTTGTGGCCAGTCAAATTGGTTCTCTGAGGAAAGGACGACGCTTATATGACATCAACTCAACTATGCCTACCTCTACCCTCAATCTCCTTGCCATCCTAATATAATGAACCCTTGTAGGTCTTGTTTTTCACAACCCAACACATCTGCTTATCAGTAGTGTGGATGTATAACTCAGGGGAACAATGTTTGAAGGTTGTTTTGACTTTGTATATTTATCGGCTACTAATGGGCTTATTTGAATTGTAAACCTTAATACAAGTTGTTTATCTTTTAAAGGGTTTAATATTCAGGAAGAATATAAAAAAGGTACACACTGGCTGGAACGGTAAATGGGCCGTGACTTTCGGCGCTGGTAGGCAAGGCACTCAATCTTGCCACAGTGTGCAGCTGCACAGTGCTGATGTCATTGAAGTTTGTGCCTACCAGCTCTCGATCGTTATTAGTCGACACCAATGGAGTGCACCCCAGAAAAAGACTGCAACGCATATATGCGGCGGTGGGTGCTAAAGCCTATCCACCTTGCTGCTGCAAATTTGCATATAACGGAAGCTTTACACATCCTTGTGATCTGTACGTTTTTAAAATCTGGTTAATATAGGTGTCCTTTTACTACAAAGCAATGACAGCAAGTCTGGCAAGTGTTTATAAACAATATAAAAAAAAAAAAATAAAAAAAAAATGATTGTACCCAAATGTTTATAATGAAATTTATTTTGTAACAGTACATTTACCATTTGCATATTTTCATTTTAAGGTATTTGAGTTTCTGTAAAAATGTTTATGAAATTACATACAGCCTTTGTAATTACAAAGCAGTTGCTGGCTCCAGTTATTTTGATTTTTTTGTAACTTCTATTACACCATTACAACATGAACAATAAAATACGACCAGAATGAAAAGAGAAAAGAAAAATCATAAAAATGAATCAATCGCTTTAAAGCAATTTAGTTTGACCACTACAATGATTTTCCAATGAGCAGAATTTAATTTGAAGTGTAAACCTTAGACATGAAATATGAACTACTGTAAGCACGTTTCAATCCAGAGTACCAAGTGTCATTTCTGTCTGCTGCTTTGTTCCTCTATCAGCATGAATCGCTTCTGGTAAGTTTTCCTGACACCAAGAGAAAAAGTGACGAGGGAGCTGATTGACAGCCTCAGCTCTGTTCCTGTGTGCTGTGTGGAGGGGGTGTGTCCCTTCCCTCCAATCAGCTCACTGAGCCCTGCAGAGTGGAATTTCAGCTCTCCACCCACCCCCCTTTTTTCTGACAGCTTAGACCAGTGATGGTGAACCTTGGCACCCCAGATGTTTTGGAACTACATTTCCCATGATTCTCATGCACTGCAGTAGTGTAGCTGTAGTGGAGCATCATGGGAAATGTAGTTCCAAAACATCTGGGGTGCCAAGGTTCACCATCACTGGCTTAGACAAAAACTTTAACTTCAGATAAACAGGTACAACTTATACAGGAGTAGTTGTTTAATCTCGGTATCACCTGAGGCCAGACATTTCACTGGGTATATGTAAGGGTTTACCAACCACTTTAAGATAAATCAAACGTGTAATGCCTAATTTTTGGTTTTAGTAGAAACAGATGACTTATTTTTGTCCAATCACAATATAAGTCACAATATAAGTCACTATAACAACTATATTGCCCAAATGACAGTGAACGGTTATCTTGTTAAATAACTTGATCAACTTTTTTTTTATGGACTTCCATAACAATTTTTTCTTGTAACATAATAACCAGGGCCCACAACAGTTAAGGACTGGGGAACCTTTGACCTGTGAGGGGTGGTTTGGGGGACACAACCAACTAGCTCATTTATGTAAGGGACAGACTTAAGTGTCTATAGCTGCTGACTTTTAATATTAGGGAACTTACCTGTCCAGGCATCCAGCAGTGTCCTCACCCAGACCGATTCTTCAATTGCCTATTGGGTGCTGGTGCCACCAGCCTGACTAAGGGAAACGGACGGCTTCACAGCTGGTTTGCTACTCCGCATGTGCGAGGCACTCTTTCTGCATGGGCCATTGTCCCATAGACCTGTGAAGTGTCCCAGAAGGCTGTGGGGAAAGGAAGGGGGCCGAACTTCCAGCTCAGTTGGCCATGGCCAACTAAGCCAAAAGTGGGAAGCAGGTACCTGTCAAAACCAGTTACACGCTCCTCCCAAAATGTGGCGGGGGGGGGGGGGGAATCAGACAAGTGGAGCTCTGCTTTAAGCCCATACTTGGTTCAAAATTTGGTGGGATCAGCAGAGACTGATCAAATTTCCATCCATGAATGTGCAGGGTGACTGTACAGAAATCTATTTACTGCTTGATCAGTAGCAGGCAGTGCTGCTCAGTGTATTCTGATGGCTGAGAAATCTCACTGCTGTCGGAATACAATAGCGCAGCAGGGAGGCTTTCACCATACACATTGAGTGTGTGGATGGGAGAATGACTCTTCTATGGCCAGCCTTATGTGAGCTAAAGAAAGTGTACCACAAGTGTGTCACAGTGGCTGGTAGGCATGATAAAAAGTAGGTGCTCCTGCAAATCACTCCCCTCCCCATCCAGGTTCTTCCCTTGCTCACAAAGGCCAACTAACTTTGAGTCTCTGTCAGAAGTCAAGCTGGGTCCAAGCCTAAGAGCCTGTTCACACAGGGGCAGCATGACTTGCAGCGCGACCTGCACACGACTTCAGCGGCGGCTTGCAAAATGACTTCTGTATAGAAGTCAATTCAAGTCGCCCTGAAGTCATCCCCAAGTAGTACAGGAACCTTATTCCAATCTTCTCTGTTAGTCAACAAGCACATTGAATGATCAATAAAAAAGGAAGAAAGGGGGCAGGGTTAAGAGCTCAGTTTCACCTGCCTATTTCTCTCTGGATCAGTTACTTTGTTGACTGAAAAAAAACTCTGCTTATGTGTTTATCATCATATAGCATCTATATAAAAAAAAAGGGTACATTTTCACATAGAACACTGAATCACAATGGGTTTATTAAAAAAAACAAAAAAAATGCAGATTTCTGGAAAACAAAAAACAAAACAAAAAAACTGACATGAGTATACGGATCTTTTAAAACTGTATTTAGTAGATGTACCTTTGGCAGACATTAAGAAGGAGGTCTTTATCAGCTTTGAAAAGCTTAACATTTTCCCTATTTCTTTCTAAAGCTTCTTGGACATTGGCTGACTTTGTGGGAGTTTAAACAGCCCTTTTAAGACCAGATGCAAATTCTCTATTGGATTACGTTCTGGACTTTGTCTTCGGCATTTCAGATCGTTAACATGTTTCTTGCTATTCTTGGGTAGAACTGGCTTTATGATCATTGGGGTTGATATACAAAAAGCATATTTTGCAGTGACTTTTGACTTTGCTAGGGGATTTTCCTTAGCTTAGTGAATGTGGTGAGATTTTACTTTGCAAAGAACACCCAATAACATGCAAGCAAAACAACAAAAACTGTATTTTTGCATGTATATGATTGGATGATGGAAGTCAGCCGTGCTTTACCTCATTCACTAAATTAAGTGAAAATTCAATTGAAAACTGAACAGCCTAGTCAACTTTAGTAAATCAACCCCAGTGACTCATAAGGCCCCTTTCACACTGGAGTGGTGTGGGTGTCGGCAGTAAAACCATTGTTTTAGGGTTAAAACCGCCCGCAGAGCGCCGCTGCAGCAGCGCTTTGCCGGCAGTATAGCCGTGCTGTCCCATTGATTTCAATGGGTTGGAACGGTGAATGCGGCTAGCAGGACTTTTTTTCACCGTCCTGCTAGAGCATCGCTCCAGTGTGAAAGCCGGAGGGCTTTCACACTGGAGTGAAAGGGGGCGTTTTTTTCAGGCGCTACACAGGCGCCATTTTTAGCGCTGTAGCTTAATCCAATTGAGAATTTGGCTCAACTTGCAAAGTTAACTTCCTATTTGTCTTTAGTAAATCAGCTCCAATGTCTTGCTGGAAGAAAACATTTCCTCCAGGAATTCCCTGTGTTTTGCATCTACCTTCTACCCTCACATGCCTCTCAGGGCCTTTTGCAGTGAACCATCCAGACAGTATAATGTTGCCACCACCAAACTTCACGGCGGGGGTGGTGCATATATGATTCAATTTTGGTCTTTCTAAGGCCACATACTCTTCTTCCAGCTGACATAAGCATCTCCACAGTGTCTTCTGGCAAACTGTAGGTAAGCATTTTAGTAAACAGTGGTTCTCTTTTACCACGGTCTTACAGCTACAACTGGATAAGCACCCAGGCAACAGTTGCTATATGCACTGTCTCTCCAGTCCAGCCACTGAGGCCTGTAACTCATTCAGAGTGGCCATATATCTCATGATAGCCTACCTTCTTGCACACATCCTCGTTTTTTGGAAGGTGGCCTTTTTTTCCCCATAGATTTACAACTTTGCTTTACCCTTTCCATCACTTTATTATTGTTTTTGGTGTACTTCACAAGGTATTCAGGAGACTGAAATTGTACTGTATTCCTCCCCATTCAAATGAAATGACCGAACTGGAATGATGGTGTTTCATATTAAAAAGGGGGTATTTTTTATTTTTATTTCAATGACTTTGCAGAAATCTGGTTTGACTTTTACATGGAAAAGTATTTGTTAAGGGCAAAAAAAAACAAAAAAAAAGGAAAAAAAACCCCCACTGTGATTCAATGTTATGCAACAATAAAGATAACTTCCAAGGCACTGTATGTGCAGTTTGAGTCGATTAGTGTTGACAGATTTACATTATTTTAAGCCCATAATATAAATCTGCAGTCCATTAAAAACATATAGACATTAAGTGCAAAATAGACATTTACAAAAGGGCAAGCGCATATTTCTGCTTTAACATATTACAATTCTTTGCTATATTTTGTGTGTTTACCAAATTTGTAGAAATTTAGAAACCCTTTATTTGAAAAATAATGCTGTATCAGCTTATTTTTTTCTTATAAAATGCTTACAATTGCATGGCTGGTAATAACGGAAATGTGTCTTGGTTTGCTAAAGTGCATGATCACTGGTATGCGAAGCTTACAAACTAGATAGAGAAGTGCTACAACTGAGTTACAGACCTCATTAGTAATGGTAGACTTTACAGAGAAAAGGCAGAATCGATCATATGTGCAGATCTTATTTATTTATAAGACCCTTTTAGAACTTAGATGACACAAGTCCCGTTAGTGTCTCCTAGATGACCAACATTTCTTATTCCGATTCAGTTCTTAGCCAAAGATTTTAATTTGCCTTCTAGATGACCATTTTGGAAATGCACCGCTCCCTACAATTGAAAAAAAAACAAAAAAGTCAAGTTTATTTCATGTAAAATGAATAAAGAAATGATAATTAGGTCTAATTGGACCAGTGATTTACTGGTGTAGTTGCAGTGCTACAACAGATGACAGATTCTCACATCCATACAAGCATTCCCCCTTTGTCAGAACACCGATCAGCACTGCAGCATTTAGCTGCAAGAGCTGATTTAATGCTGACTTTCCAGCAGGACTGCTCGACAAAAGCCAGTCTAATGAGTGGCTTATTTTGAACAAACCGGGGAGCACAGAGTAAAATCTGGATGCTCCTGCTGAACTGTCTTGTGTACCCAGCTTTAGGCCAGGTTCACAATGGTATGCTGATTTTTGGCTGCAGTGCAGGTGCAGTTTCCGAGCATTTTACACACACCAGTTCCCCTGACTTCTATTAGGTCATGCGTTTTTGCTGAATTTTCTGAAAATCCTGTACCTCACATGTTTAGTGCACTTTCAGAAAATGTGGTAAAAATGTGGAAAGATACCATGGCTAAAAACACATGGAAACTGTGCATACACCTGTGCTGTGGCCAAAACGCAGTGTTTGGTAACTGTTCCTTGCTATTCCGAGTATTTAGTTATAGCACACAACGCATATCTCAAAGTTTGCAGAGTTTGGCAAGTGTGGCTAGAGAATGGATGGGAGTGCAGGAAAGGCCATGGCCATCTGATTTTCAAGTACGCTTAGGAGAGTGATGGATTGTGCTGTGGGCCGGCTTTTGAAACGCTCTCCTCAATGTGTTCACATTGCAACTTCAGTGTGTTTATGGGAAGCCAAATACAGTGCAGAACTGGGTCTCTACAAAATATTTGCAGAACAGTGGGGTTGATTTACCAAAACTGAAGGGTACACAATCTGGTCCCGGTGTGCATGGTAGCCAATCGGCTTCTGACTTCAGCTTGTTCAATTAACCTGAAAGCTGGTTGGTTTCTTTTACAAAAGGTTTTATTAATATTCAAACGGAGCCAACAATTAGATAGGTACAATGCAGAACATAGTCGGGACAATTCTGGATTCATGCCTTACCATAAAAGTGAACATTGCAAAAACATTTGACCTGACGGCTGGGTGCACATACAGTGAGGGAAAAATTTCTTTTTGATCACCTGTTTTTGTATGTTTGCCCACTGACAAAGAAATGATCAGTCTATAATTTTAACGTAGGTTTATTTTAACAATGAGACAGAACAAAGATATTCAGAAATACACATTTCCAAAAAGTTATAAATTGATTTGCATTTTAAAGAGTGAAAGTATTTGATCCCCTATCAATCAGCTCGTTACCTGTATAGAAAACACCTGGGAGTCAGAAATCTTGCTAAGATTAGAAGCATTCTTATAGGCTACTACTTTCACAATGAGGCGGTTTTCAGGTGCTTTAGCGCTAGAAATAGCCTCTGAAAAGTGACTCCCATTCATTGCAGTGCGTCTTTTCACACTGGGGCGGTATGCTTGTGGGACATTACGAAAAGTTCTGCAAGCAGCTTCTTTGGGGTGGGTTGGGAATGCTGTATTTAGCACTCCCAAAACACCCTGCTCTTTGCAATGAATGGGCAGCTCTTCCAAAGCGCCTTAAACAGGACTTACCATTTTTTTAAGTAAAAAAAATTGTCCTGATAACGGCCGAAAAGCGTCACAAAAACAAGTGGTGCTTTAGCACGAACAGCCGGGCGTCCCAGTGTGAAAGTAGCCTTAAAAGGGAGTCATCCTAATCTCATTTTGTTACCTGTATAAAAGACACCTGTCCACAGAAGAAATCAATCAGATTCCAATCTCTCCACCATCACCAAGACCAAAGAGCTGTCCAAGAATGCTGTGTACAAGATGGTAGACCTACACAAGGCTGGAATGAGCTACATGAACAGTTGGTGTGATTATTCACAAATGGAAGAAACACAAAATAACTGTCAGGTCTGGGGCTCCATGGAAGATCTCACCTTGTGGAGTTTCAATGATCATGAGAACGGTGAGGAATCAGCCCAGAACTACACGGGAGAATCTGGTCAATGATCTCAAGGCAGCTGGGACCAAGAAAACAAACAATTGGTAACACACTATGCCGTGAAGGACTGAAATTCTGCAGCACCAGCAAGGTCCCCCGGCTCAAGAAAGCACATGTACAGGCCCATCTGAAGTTTGCTAATGAACATCTAAATGATTCAGAGGATAACTGGGTGAAAGTGTTGTGGTCAGAGGAGACCAAAATCAAGCTCTTTTGCATCAACTCAACTCGCTGTGTTTGGAGGAGGAGGAATGCTGCCTATGACCGCCAAGAACACCATTCCCACTGTCAAACATGGAGGCGGAAATATGCTTTAGGGGTGTTTTCCTGCTAAGGGGACATGACAACTTCACCGCATCAAAGGGACAATGGACATGGCCATGTACCCTCAAATCTTGGGCTAGAATCTCCTTCCCTCAACCAGGGCATTGAAATGGGTCGCAGATGGATATTCCAGCATGACAATAACCCAAAACACATGGCCAAGGCAACAAAGCAGTGGCTCAAGAAGAAGCACATTAAAAGGTCCTGGAGTGGCCTAGCCAGGCTCCAGACCTTTAATCACATAGAAAATATGTGGAAGGAGCTGAAGGTTAGTTTCTAAAAAACCTTGCAGATCCTCTCCAAATAATTAGGGTTTCAAAGAGTGGGACAAAATCCCTCCTGAGATGTGTGCAAACCTGGTGGCCAACTAAAAGAAATGTCTGACCTCTGCGATTGCCAACAAGGGTCCTGCCACCAAGTGCTAAGTCATGTTTTGCAAAGGAGTCAAATACTTATATCCCTCATAAAAATGCAAATTAATTTATAACTTTTTTGAAATACGGTCTAGATATTTTTGTGGTTATTCTGTCGCTAACTGGTAAAATAAACGTACCATTAAAATGACACCGATTTCTTGGTCAGTGGGTAAACATACAAAATCAGCAGGGGGTTTAATACTTTACCTCACTGTAGGCAGGACCCTACTATTAGTAAGCAGAGGCAAAAGAAAATTACATACAGTGCAACCATCCAAACCAGGGCAACGTCTGGTGGCCTGATAAACATAAAATAATCAGAAAAAGAAGGGCAGAGGGAGATTCCCACAGGTTTCACAACAGAGGATTACTAAATTGACAGAAGGATATTGTCAAATCTAGAGGGCTGAACATGGGAAATACAAGGTTGCCAAACCCAAAGGAATTTTTCAAGGTTGTCTGATAATACGGCTATTAGTTTCTCATAAACCATAATACCATTCATATGGTTTTCAACAGCTTTGAAAATGATTATGGGGGGGGTTTTCCAAGCCTTTGCAATAGTTAATTGGGTCGCAGTGAAAAGATGCAGAGCCAATTGTCGCTCCGGACAAAGCAATTCAGTAATTGGTTTACAGAGAAGGGCTTCATACAGGTCTCTTGAGGTCGTGTGAAGTAAAGTGCGAAGAAGTGCATAGACTCTGATGCAGAGTCTGCACACCTTCGAGCAAGACCACCAGATATGTGCCATTGTGCCTACCTGTGAACATCCCCAGAAGTAAAGCAAGGAATAAGCAGGGATGAAGCGAGTCTAGCTGGTGTAAAATAAAATATATATAAGATTTTGTAAGCTTTCTCCAAAATAAGTACATTTTTAGAGCTTTAGAGCTTTTTATTGTTTTTAAAATGCAAGGGTCATGATCTGCCATTCCTCTGTATCAAGCCATTTCCCCAAGTCACTTTCACATTGGAGATGAGAGGGCTGCAACGGCGGCCTTTGAGGATTTCATAGAAGAATAAATCAGTGAAATTAGGCCAGGGGAGTTGGGTCAGGCTCTACAAAGGGCTATGAAATGGGGTCAGGGCATATGGGGTGGGCTGAGATTGCACAAGTGGTTGAATAAAGTGACAGTGACATTCTGTTAGGAGAGCATTAGATGCCTAAAACACTGTCAGTGGAAATTGATTGGTTTCATGGAGATGAGACAAAGGGGCTATGTTAGCCGCTAAGTGATAAGCTTGAAGAATTGGTAGTGAGAGGCCACCATTGATCCTGCGAGCAAACAGAACCTGTTTATTGATCCGGGGCCGGGTGGACCCCCAAATAAATTTCAAAAGCTTTCATTAGTGTGTACATAGGATAGGGGAGGGGATCGGGACTGGCAAGACATGGAAAAAGATGAGCAGTCTCTAATGGTAGGACACAGACTGCAACAACCCTGCCAAACCAGAACAGCGGGAAATAGGCCCAAGAGGACAATAGTTTGGTCAGCTTCCTGAAAAGCCGATTGTTTTCTATACAGAGTTGCACCAGATTTTGCATTCTCCAGTTTTAGCAAATCAACCCTAGTGTCTCTATTGCAAATAATTTACAGATGGGAGATCAGTTCTATGACAGCGGCTATAGGGAAGTGTGGACAAACAAATCCAGCAGTTAGGACTTGCTAAAAAACAGAATCCACTTAGAGTGGCAGGTGTCCAGGATGCCGCTTAATTGTGGCCAGCATGTTAGCCAAGCTCCTGGAAGAGAGTCCACATTCTGGTTGTGGAGAGATGAGCTGTCAAATTGTATGGTTTTGGAGAAACCTGTTCTTCCACAACATAAACCTTGGATAACAAGTATCCCTGAAACCAATTGAATGACAGCCGGTCTCTCCACACCCAGTACATGCTGAACTGTCTTCCATGTGCCCCGCTAACTTGCTGACCATAGTAGCGTAAAAGGGAAAGGGAGGAGGTAATTCCTAAATCCACACATCCGTCCTGTTCCGCAGTAGTATCAGAGTGGCAATCTAAGCCTGGCTCCAACCAGGCCCCACTCCATAGAGAGAGCGTTGTGTCAACATCGGAAGAAGGAAGAAGACGAAGCAGAAAGCGGCGGCGAAAGCGGCGGCGAAAGCAGCGACAGAAGACCAGGCCAACGCTAGTAAAAGAGCTGGAAGAAGAAAGCGGAGGCCCAGCAAGAAGAACCAAAGAGCGGGACAAGACCCCCGAAGTCGGAAGAAGACCCCCAGACAGCAGTGACAGGGAAAGCCGGGCTCCTCCGCTAGTAAAAGAGCAGAAGATAGCAGAGGAGTTTGGCGAGAAGACCCCCGAAGACGGAAGAAGAGAAGACCCCCGGAGCTGTCTAATAAAGTAAAGTATTTTAAAAACCTGTGTTGTGGTTTGTTTTTTTTACGTACACATTTTTTCCCCTGGTGAAAGGGTAGGGGTACATCGTACCCCATACTCATTCATATAGGGTAGGGGGCTGAAATCTGGGGGCCCCCTTATTAAAGGGGGTTCCCGGATTCTGATAAGCCCCCTGCCCGCAGACCCCGACAAACAGCTAGGGTTGTCGGGAAGAGGCCCTTGTCCTCATCAAAATGGGGACAAGGTGCTTTGGGGTGGGGGCCGCAGGCCCCCCCCTTCCCCAAAGCACCCCCAATGTAGAGGGCACACAGACTGGTACGGCTCAGGAGGGGGGGCTCTCGCTTGTCCCAACCCCCTTTCCTGACCAGCCGGGCTGCGTGCTCGGATAAGGGTCTGCTATGGACTTTGGGGGAACCCCCACAGCGTTTTTTTGGCGCAGGGCTTCCCCTTTAAATCCATGCCAGGTGACGGGGGCTCACGAGGTGTCAATCTCGCCGATGGAGGCGGCAACATTGACTTCCTTCGCAAGTTCCGTCTACCTGGAGCCACGTTCAAAATGAACGGACTTTACTAGTGTGTGGGCAAGTCCGTTCATTTCAAAAGTCCGGCGGACTGTCCACCGGAAAAGTCCGGTTGTGTGTGGGCAGGTCCGCTCGTTCGGAAAGTCCGGCGGACCTTCGCTACAAAGTCCTGCGGGTTGTCCACCGGATAGTCCGATCGTGTTTACGCAGCATAAGACACATCAAGCATGGGCTCCAGTGCCATATTAAGATCCCCTCCCACCAACAAGAGACCCTCCTTATGTTGATGCACCAAATGTAGGCATGCCTCAAGTGCAGAGACCTTATTTGGAAAGTAGAAGTAAACCAAGGTAACCTTTTGCTCAAACCAGAATCCCTTGATGATAACAGAGGCGACCCCCATCCATAATTATCTTTGATTCCTTCCATGATATCTGTTTTAATAGAAGAATTGATTCCCCTCTTGACTTGGATGTCCGGGAGGCACTATGATAAACAGAAACCGGAAGTTCCCTAATCTTGTAATTCTATAGTTTCTAAAATTTGTCTCCTGAAGAAAAATTTGAGATTTAAGTCTCCCCAATTCGTCTAGAAGCCTACTGAGTTTCTCTGGGTTGTTTAGCCCCTTAACATTGTAGGAAGTTAGAGTTACTTTAGTCATTTTAGCATTCAATTATGGTTTAGGGCTAGATGGGGGGGGGAGGCAGCAGGCAGAGCACGACTTTCAGGTCTGCCTGCTAGTCATAAAACAGAAAGAACTGAAACGTCTCCGACTTTCCTCCAGAATAGAGGAGAGACGTTTACAGTGGGGAATTGGTCAGGCAAGGCAGTGATCCAAGATGTGATGCCAGCATGATTGCATTCCTAATCATACTGAAACATATAAAGAATACTCAAAAATGTATTAATCCCACTAAACAAATTACATGGGTGTAGCGGCGGGCTCCTGAAGAGCACGCGCTATGCGTTTTTCAAAGTTAAACTCTACCTAAACTGCAGTTAGGCTTGGGTTTATTTGTCTAAATTTGACTTCGGCATCAGTCTGACTGGACTGCGAGATGTTCAGCCTGGCTACAGGGGGCACTGTTTCTGGTGGCAGGCGTGGAACTATGGTCTGGTCAGGTCCTTAAATTGCTCTCTCTCTGAGCCAGGTCAGTGGGAGTGGCCCTCTCGCTGTGCCCTCTGGGAGAGGGTATTTAAGATGCGGGCCTCACGTGGTTCGGGGTTCCGGTCCAGTATGATGTGCTGATTACATGGTCCTGGTCCTCCTGACCAGCCCCCAGGAAGGCTATGGCCTGCAGTGCGGATCCACCTGATTTTGATGCCTCGGGGCTGGCTAGCCCAAGGCAAGGAAACTAAAGGAGGATTCTGAGGTGGTCGGGTGCCGTCTCCGGTTCTGGAGAGATCCATTGTACTTCAAGCATTCCGGGGGAGGACTCTTTAGAAAAACACCACCCATGGGTTGGCTTTCTTAACAGGAGCCTGGAAGGGCTGAAGTAACTGAGAGAATCCGGTCTTGTGGATATTGCCAAGCAGGCTGAAAGATCCAGGTATCCTACAAGTGTTCTAAAGCTTAGTTTCCCTACGTGTTCTGCAACAACGTCTGTGACAAAGACTTTGTTCCTGAGTAAGCACCTTGTTGGCTGCTAGGCCTTGTGAGAGGGACTGTCCAATCTGAGTGTTCACCCAGCTGTGAATGGCTATTCTCTGGATGCAAAGTAAGCAAGTTCTTTAACGTTTTTGGACTTTGACATTGAGAGTACCTGAACTTCCCTTTCCAACCCTCTGATCCCAAGTTGAAAGGCTGTTCAAAGGTTTGAGTTTTGCAAATAAAATCCCTTCAAGTGGATCTATTGTCAGTCTCAAGTTACCGGGTCATCTACCACGGGACATCCCCTAGATGTGCAACAAAGAGAACGGAAGGTAACGGTAAGCCCAAAAATAACCAGCAGCTCCTTCAGGGGTTAGTGCTACATGAGTATTACATATCAAAACTCTATAACTTAGAGCCGTCACAGGTCCCTCTGCGGGGCTAATTCCCCAAAGGGGGAAAGGCAATGGGGCACTGCAGATTAATTATTAATGCCAGCCCAAGTGTACAGAAAACAAGCATTAACCCATATATGCTACAGATTGGATCCGATATCCTCCTACACCCCATACCTTAAATTAGCTAGCTCTCACAAAGGGGAAGCTTTTAATCACATCCCAAACTGCGGTTAGGCTGCCTTAATATTCGATCCCCCACAGACTTCATCCAACAGCCCCTCACACCACAGTCCCGAAGAGCTAAGAGGTGTGAGATCGTACCATTTCAACTAACCAACCCCCCCAGGGTCATATTATATATCCACTATAACGGGACCATCTTTGACGCTGGGCCGAATGGGACTGTCACTTTGGGCCCAACCCACCTTCCCCCAAGTCCTCATTATCCGTCAACATTTGTCCCATAAAGCGGATACAGCTCATCCTCTCTCTGCCCCCCTGGCCGGTTGAGCATGATAGGGAAGAGACATACTGTGGGCTGTATGCCCTGGGGCAAACTCATCCCCCCTCTCCCCATACCAGCCCCAAAACAGCTCCACTGGAGGTGAGGAAGATCATCTCAGTGTTCCCTCTGCCAACCCCACTTTCTCTCTTTCTTTGCAGCTGGCCCAGAAACGCTTACAGGGGGCCACTGTAAATGAGTTACATAAATCTATATTTAATAACTTCTAGTATCTGGTAAATACCTAGTGTTAATGTGCAGTAACCGCTAACAACCCAATCAATAAACAATATTTGTGTACCATACCCTTTAATATTCCAATCTATTCAACTCAAGTAGTAATGTACTGCCATAATCTAACAACCCAAGCAATAGACAATGATGGTGTACAAAAACAAAAAAACCTTTAAACACCCCAATCAGTGACCAATAGTGGTATACAATAACCTCCAATAACTCAATCAGTAAAACCAGTAAAATGAAAAAAGGTGTGTAGCAACCTCTAGCAACCCCATCAATACGAGGCATTGATATGCAATGCCTTCTAATATCCCAATCAGTGAACGAGAATTTAAAACCCAGCCAGTGAACATAATATACCTTCGCATTTCACAATAATGTGACCGTCCCCACCAGTGCCTGTAATATGTACAATATGTAATATACACACGAACCGGAAACCACTTAAAGTCTATTACTGCAAATAATCAGGTTTCAGCATCTAGGCTCTATGACCAAGTTCAGTGTTCATGCTTCCAGTGCCGGTGTTCTGTCAGTATAGGGAACCCGTCAGATTAGGTAACAGAGGTGGCGTTCCATCAGCTGTGCATGCATTCCACCGCTACCAGGTTTGCTAATCTGACAGAACACCTGCAGTCAGAAGGCAGCAGCGGACATCTTACTACACCCAGCTACGGCTTGAATTTCAGAGTAATTTTAGTAATGAAGTGAGCGTATATAAATAAATCTAGTATATTGACATCTGTGATATGGTTTTGATGTTACATTTTTAAAGAAGCTGAACACCAGCAGCAGGAAGGTGTCAGAGGCCATGTTGGTGCACCCCGCACTGCTCAGTGCAAAATCTTTAGGCTTTCAAATCTGAACATCCAACTAGCATCACAGATGTCAATATACTATATTTATTTATATACGCTCACTTTATTTCTAAAATTAGTCTAAAATTCAAGAAATAGCTGGGTGTAGTAAGATGTCCGCTGCCACCTTTTGACTGCAGGTGCTCTGTCAGATTAGAAAACATGGTAGAGGTGGAACGCATGCACAGCTGACGAAATATCACTTTCATTACCTAATCTGACGGGTTAGCTATTCTGACAGAACCCCAGATTATAGTGAGTATTCTGCTCAAGAGGTTAAGTCAGCATTAGGGATTTGGATAAGCCAAGTTAGTCTTACAGGGGTTAAAGTCAGGCCAGGTTCACATTTAATCGGTGTCTGCTTTTATCGTTTTTTTTTGGTACAATTACCATTTTGAATTTTAGAAAGTTGAGGTGCATTTTCTATATGCAGTGAAGAGCGAGGTGCATTTTATATTTGCAGGGAAGTGCCTTCTTGGTGCATTACCAGGCCTTTTCCTGTGTTGTGTGTTTTTAGTTCTGGCCAGAGAGGATTCACTTCCTGCAGTTACATCACCGAGAATCTGGATCTGCCTCTTGGCTGTCTTGTGTAGAGAAAAATTTCAGTTTAATGCCACTTTTCGCAACTGCTGCAATATGGATTAAATAGGAGCAGCAGAGGAAGAGATGCCAATACTGGATTCATCCAGTAATTGACAATAGAGAACATGAAGGTAACTTCTCCAATTGCTTTCACACTCTTTTCATAAATCCCGTTATCTGGAGCTGGCAAGCATGGTTTAAATAGGAAGTTCATGGGAGGAACAAAGGGGTCAAGGTTCATGAGAAACAAGGTACAAGGCAAGATTATCTGAGGGATGGTCCAGCATCCCAGGAGGCTCAGAAAGAGGAAACATCACAAGACACAGCAGAGTTTGCAGGTTCAGACCCAGGTATTGACAACAGGTTAGCACACAAAGGAAAACATGGCTTTTACTTTTCAACATCAAAAGTCCCACACTAAATACTACTACTGCACTGTGCAACTAACAAAAATGAACTTACTACCATTACTGCCCATTTACCTTGATAAAGCAGGAGACTTACCTTCTGGGCATATCTGGGAGCCCAATCTTAGTAGAATAGTGAGTACTGTGGTGCTTGGGTTTAGGATCCTCTATGGATAGTTTGTGCTCAAAAGGTTTGAATCTGGAGAGCTCTCTGTCCCATTCACTGTTAAATGAAGGAGCCTCAGCTGAAATAAAAGAAATACCTACTTATACCTAATATACATCACCCAATATCAGCATATGCTATGATGAAATTCTCACACAAAAGACAATTGCAAAGGACAAATAACCACCTACAGCCTATTTATCTTTTAGCCCTTGTACACACGGTTGGAGATTCTGACTGAATGTGTCCGATCGGACCGTTTTGTCGGATATTTCGACTGTGTGTGGTCTACATCGGACTGTTTCCGTCGGTCCATCGGATACTCCAAGTTTTCCAACTTGTTGGTAAAATTTTCCGACAAAATGCTCCGATCGGACATACTCCGATCATGTGTAGAGTATTCCGATCGGACAAAGTGCCACGCATGCTCAGATCAAATTCCTACACCAAAGCTATTGGCTACTAGCGTGAACGTAGTCCCGTCGTAACGAAATAACGTAATCACGTCGGATTTTCCGACAACTTTGTCCGACCGTGCGTATGCAACAGTTTTGGACAAAATCAGACGGATTTGGTTGTCGGAATTTCCGACCGTGTGTACAAGGGCTAAGATAGCTTTCCTAGCAAAGTAGGTGTCCCAAAACTAAGGGAACTGAAATATGCAACTAACAATTGCAGAACAACTAACATCTACATCTACCTCCTCAACATATGTGTTGTACCCGGTTTTCATTTGTGGCAGCACAGATAAGGTGTTTGGCCTACTTTGGGCATTTTTTTTATATATATGCTTATCTACAGTGTGTGTGTGCGCGCGCGCAACATAACAAAAAAAAAAAAAAACAACAACTTTGTCCTGGGGGTTCCCAAGGAATTTACCTAATTTGGAAGGATTTCCACTGCATTGGGCAATGGAGAGGCTGCAGATGGGCACTGACCCTTATTTTGCTTCAAATATAGTGTGGACAAGCAAGTTTGAGGTGGAGGAACTTGACTGGCCTGCACAACCTGAGTCCTGACCTAAACCTGATCGAACACCTTTTGCTATGAATAAGAGCAGAAACTTCTCGTCCAACATCAGTGCCTGACCTCACAAATGCACTTCTGGAAGAGTGGTCAAACACTCCTAAACCTTGTGGACAGCCTTCCCAGAAGAGTTGAAGCGGTTATAGCTGCAAAGGGTGGGCCAACTCATTATTGAACCCTACGGACTCAGACGTTATTAAATTTCATGCGCATGTAAAGGCAGGCGTCACAATACTTTTGAAAATATAGTGTGTGTGTGTGTGTGTGTGTGTGTGTGTGTGTGTGTGTGTGTGTGTGTGTGTGTGTGTCCCCCTCAAAATAACAACACACAGCCATTAATGTCTACACTTACACTGCTGGCAACAAAAATGAGTACATACCTAAGTGAAAATGATCAAATTGGGCCCAATTAGCCATTTTCCTTCCCTGGTGTAATGTGACTCGTAAGTGTTAGAAGGTCTCAGGTGTGAATGGGGAGCAGATGTGTTAAATTTGGCATTATCGCTCTCACTCTCTCATACTGGTCACTGGAAGTTCAACATGGCACCACATGGCAAAGGACTCTGAGGATCTGAAAAAAATTATTTTTGCTCTACATAAAGATGGGCTAGGCTATATGAAGATTGCCAAGACCCTGAAACACATAGCAGCACGGTGGCCAAGACCATACAGCAGTTTAAAAGGACAGGTTCCACGCAGAACAGGCCTCGCCATGGTCGACCAAAGAAGCTGAGTGTACATGCTCAGCATCATATCCAGTAGTTGTTTTTGGGAAATAGATGTACGAGTGCTGCCAAGGGGTGGAGTTTCAGCCTGTTAGTGCTCAGACCATACGCCGCACACTGCATCAAATTGGTCTGCATGGCTGTCGTCCCAGAAGGAAGCCTCTAAAGATAATGCACGAGAAAGCCCGCAAACAGTTTGCTGAAGACAAGCAGACTAAGGACATGGATTACTGGAACCATGTCCTGTGGTCTGATGAGAAGATGAACTTATTTGGTTCAGATGGTGTCAAGCGTGTGTGGCAACAACCAGGTGAGGAGTACAAAGACACGTGTGTCTTGCCTACAGTCAAGCATGGGGGTAAGAGTGTCATGGTCTGGGGCTGCACGAGTGCTGCCGGTGTCTTGTCATATAACGTCCTCCATCCGATAGTGTCCACTGTGTAGTGCGCATGCGCAGTACACAGCAACACAGATTCCGAAAATTGCTGAGGATGAACGGCACCTGCGCCGTGAGTCCAGGTTCTATCCCCACTATCCAAGTGGACATAGAGTAGGAATAAAAAAAGAGCGGAGCGCAGCGAGGCCGAGCCCGAAGCGTGGCGAGCGAAGCTCACCCGTGATGGGCCCTCTAATATTCACAACCATATGTCCGCTTGGATGGTGGGGCTACCACCTCCACTCACGGCGCAGGCGCCATGAAGCTTCGGAGATTTTCCGAAGCTTCATCTGCTCCGTACTGCGCATGCGCAGTACGGCCCGGACACTATTTGATGGCCGGACATTATATGGCAGAACACCGGCACTGGGGAGCTACAGTTCATTGAGGGAACCATGTACTGAAGCAGAGCATGAGCCCCTCCCTTCAGAGACTGGGCAGCAGGGCAGTATTCCAACATGATAACGACCCCAAATGCACCTCCAAGATGAACACTGCCTTGCTAAAGAAGCTGAGGGTAGAGGTGATGGACTGGCCAAGCATGTCTCCAGACCTAAACCCAACCCTATTGAGCATCTGTGGCGCATATTCAAAATGGAAGGTGGAAGAGTGCAAGGTCTCCAACATTCACCAGCTCCCTGATGTCGTCATGGAGGAGTAGAAGAGGGCTCCAGTGGCAATCTGTGAAGCTCTGGTGAACTCCATGCCCAAGAGGGTTAAGGCAGTGCTGGAAAATAAATGGTGGCCACACAAAATATTGAGTTTGGGCCCAATTTGGACATTTTCACTTAGGGGTGTACCCACTTTTGTTGCCAGAAGTTTAGACATTAATGGCTGTGTGTTGAGTTATTTTGAGGGGACAGAAAATGTACACTGTTATATAAGCTGTACACTCACTACTTTACATTGTAGCAAAGTGTCAATGTTCTTCAGTGTTGTCACATGAAAAGATGAAAAGATAAAATAAAATATTTACAGAAATGTGAGGGGTGTACTCACTTTTGAGAGATACTGTGTGTGTAATATATATATCCATCTATATATATTTTACCAGGTTATGATGAAGCACAAGATGTGTGAAACATGTTAACCTTCCATTAATTTCTGTGACTTCCTCTGTCAACTTCATTATTATTATAAAGTTGACAGATGCAGACAGATTATTATTACTACGTCTTATTGGTATCCCATTTCCAAGTTTCCTGAATAGCAAAAAATGGCTTGGTCATAAAGGGGCTAAAACAGAGCTTAAAAATGGTTAAGATGCCATCACATGTTACTACCACTCACTTTCATCCATATTTAAAAACTCCTGGTTAAATTCACGATCCCCAGTCTTTTTGTTCTGTAATTGCTTGACAATGTGGGCCCGATCTTTGATGTGATGGCCAACAGCTATTTGTTCTACTCCAGTTTCAGAGTCTCGGATGGCTTTCTTAGTTTCCTTGATCTGAATAGAAAAACATGTAAAACTGTAAACTTTGGCATTATCACCACATAAATAGTCCATGTTAAATGATTCCAACTTCAACTATTCATGGAGATTCACAATTGCCAATGCATTCTTTAAAGCGGTTGTAAGTTGCTGGACTTTTTTTCTTCTTACCCTGCAAGGTAATGTCAATATGCTAGTATGCATCACATACTAGTACATCATGTGAAACTTACCTGAAAACAAAGCTCTTCCAGCGCTGAGCTGTCAGCGCTGCAGGGGCTCCCATCTTCACCCGTCTTGCTTCCGGGTTAGCGGACTCCGACTCTGACTGGTCAGAGCCGCAATGATGTTACTCCCACGCATGCATGCGGAAGCCGCTGATTATGGCACAGGGCTCTTGAAGGAACGTTCCATTAGAGCGCATGCGCCAGTGATGTCACTAGCTGCACTTAATGTAAATATCTACTAAACGGTGCATGTTTAAGAGATGTTTACACTACCTATAGGCAAGCCTTATAGGCTTACTTATAGGTAAAAGTTGCAGATAAAACTTCACTGCCACTTTAAAGGAAGTAAGTGGATGGCTGTAGAAACTGTTTTGGAATTAGAGTGCACGCAAAAAAAAAAAAAACACAAAACACACGCCTCACATTTTTAATTTTTAAACTATTAAGGGCACTTACTCGTAACAATGTAGATTGATTCCCTACATGCATATTTATATCACTACACAAATTTATGTTTGTATTCTACTTCTCAGAATTTGCTTAGACTTGCATTTATTTATATTCTGCCTCAATTGTGTGTGTAAATTTCAGTTTCAGCTATTGAGCTCTGTAAACTGTTTTTTTTTTTAGCATAGCAGATATGGAGAGCCAGTAAAACATGTGAGAGCGCCTTCTGCTGGCTGTATTATAAAGTATGCAAATTAAAATTTCTTGATCGTACAGTACAGGACACAGTCTTAAGGCTCATGCACACTGCAGCTCAAAGAAGCAGCTCCTACAGCCTTTTGAGCTTAATTTTTTTCTGTCTAGAAACTCCCCTCCATGTTAGCCAATGTGTCCATGCACACTAGAGCTTTTTCAGGTGTTTTCAGGCATATAGTCCTACAAGCAGAAAAAAAAACTAAACTCGCGTTTTTGAGAGGATCTAGTGCCTGAAAGAGCTAAAAAAAAAAAGCTAAAAAATGCGTGAAATGCCAAAAAAGTTTGTTCCAGCTTTTCATTTTGTTTATACAGTGGTTAAAAAAAAAATACTATCTAGGAGAGTTTGTAAAAAAAAAAAAAAACACTTAGGCAACAATAAAAGCTCAAAAGCTTTTTGAGCTGCAGTGTGCACAAGCCCTTAGAAGACTGGGTTTTGTGTTCCTATCTTCAGATGAGTGGCCAATGACAAACAGAATTGTTAGGGCTCCTATAATAACCCTTCCCACTGACTGTTATGCTTGGTATTTTGCCAGGGTCCTTACGTAAAGGTTTTCTTTATATGGATTGTGGAGTTAGTGTTACTAAACCTTAAAACATTTACCTTTAAACCCATTGCTTGCATTAAAAAAAAAAAAAAAAAAAAAAAAGGTAAAACATGTTTTCAGTGTCCCTGTGCCCCTCCTTCCCCTGTGTGAAGGGGAAGAGAGGGGATAAGAGGGGATAAGAGATCAGTACTGTGCAGGGCTGCATCTTTTCTACCCTTACTTCCTCTTTACACAGCATTCCAGCAGCAGCAAGAGCCATTGGCTCTTGCTGCTGTCAGAGGAAGTGGGGGACGGGCCCAAGTCCCACTGTGTAAGTCTATGGAGCTCAGCTCCATAAACACACAGCTCGGGAGCACAGTGGCTGGCTATGGTTGTACCGCAGAGGAGCAAAGTTGCTACCCCAGAAGGAGGAGGATCAGGGCCACTCCGAGCAATGCCCCAACACAGAGCAGGTAAGTATAACATTTTGTTTTTCTTATTAAAATAAGAGTTTAGTAACACTAACCCCTTGCCCCCTGCTGCTGTACGTCAGCACAATGGCACGGCTGGGCACATGGGGTATCCGTATGTCCCTCCATTGAAGATGGCTAGCGGGCCCATGGCTCACACGGACTCCATGTTCGCCAGTGGCCCGCCACCGTGGCGAGGAGAGGCAGAATGGGGAAATGTAAACAAGGCATTTCCCTGTTCTGCCTCGTGACATGACAAAGATCTTTTCCCTGTCATCGGGTACAGTGATCTCTGTTATGTTCTAGCGAGCACATCCGCCCTACAATTAGAACACACCCAGGGAACACAGTTAACCCCTTGATCGCCCCCTAGTTTTATCCTCTTTCCCTGCCAATGACATTTATACAGTAAAGTCGGTGGCTATTTTTAGCTCTGATCGCTGTATAAATGTCAATGGTCCCAAAATAGTGTAAAAATTGTCCGATCTAAATCCCAATAAAAAAAAATTGCAGATATTTTGTAGATGCTATAACTTTTGCACAAACAAATCAATATACGCTTAGTGCAATTTTTTTTTACTAAGAATATGTGGAAGAATACGTATCGGCCTAAACTGAGGAAAACTTATTATATATATATATTTTTTTATTTTTTTTTATTTTTTTGGGGGGGGGGGGGTATTAAAGCAGAATTTTTATATATATATATATATATATATATATATATATATATATATATATATATATATATATATATATATATATATATATCTTTATATCTTTATGGGGTGGGGGAGTTAATTTTGTTTGGCTGTCACGTCGCACGACCGTGCTACTGTCAGTTAAAGCGATGCTCTGGTCATTAAGAGAGTAAAATCTTACGGGGCTGAAGTGGTTAACTGCAGGGTGCTTTACGTGTCCAGGGCAGTAGTGATCCACATAGGAGTGACCCACTCTCGGAGTACGCCTTAAAGGGGTATGCTCTTCCAAAGTGAGTGAAGCAGGGTGCCGTATTCTGCTTAAAATCCCTGCTGTTGGAATACAATATCTCAACAGAAGGATTCCCCTTTCCACCCCTATTGTGTGTACGGAGGAACCTGTTAATTTATTTTAGTTCAGCCCACTGAACAAAAAAACAAAAAAAAAAAAAAAAAAAAAAAAGGCATTGCACCTGCGATCAGCAGATCGGGGCTGCCATGCAGGACTCCTGCAGACTGTCAGTGTAAACTATGGTTTTACACTGACAAGAAGAATCAATGAATTACCACAGTGCTCAACTGCGCCATAGTAGTTCATTAAGAAGTACAATCTGACATCCGCAAAGGAAGGCGATTCATTCTCAGAACGCAATGAATGAATGAGGGGACCACATGCACGGAGCCCTGCACAATCGCAGTCTTTTCAAAAAGTATAACATTTTTTATTAATTAAAATAACAAACCAGTGAGTTTAGTAACACTAACCCCTTGCCGACCAACGCACGCCAATGTACGTCAGCACATAGGCATGTCTGGGCAAATGGGGTACCCAAACGTCCCTCCGTTGAAGCTGACTAGCAGGCACGTGCCGCAGGTCCAGTGGACTTGATCTTCACCAGTGGCCCGTGAACACGGCGAGGAGAAGCTGAACAGGGAAGTGCCTATGTAAACAAGGCATTTCTCTGTTCTGCCTAGTGACATGACGAATCTTTGTCATGTTCTAGTGAGCCCATCCCCCCTACAGTTAGAACACACCTAGGAAACACACAGTTAACCCCTTGATTGCCCCCTAGTGTTAATCCCTTCCCTGCCAGATGTCCAGTGTAGGTCTTCTGGTCTATACAGGCGTGTCAGATCCCATGGTTATGGAAAGTTGCCATGTAAACAATGCCTAGTGAAGTTATTTTTCAAAGGACAATGGCTTTTTGGTGAACGTCTGGTCTCCTATTAGGTCATTGGTGGTAAGAGCACACATTTGCCTACCAAGGAAAAAGTTAATGCGCCTGCAAACAAATCCTTCTCTGAGTTTATAAGGAGTTCCTTTCATCCTTCCAAGCCTTTGCCTCCAAGTCTAAGCCTGGTACTGCTTTTCTCCACAAGCCCTGGAATCCCCAAATCTAGCCAAGTCCAGCTCCCAGCCCTCTCAGTGACGTGCCCCCTCCCACTTCTTGAAGTGGAGGAATGTCTGCAGAATTTCTCGGGCACCTGAGTTTGAGACATTCTGGATTCTGGGTCAGGAAGGTAATTTCAAGGGGGTACAGGGGGGGAATGTCTCTCTCCTCCCTGATTTATGCCTTCTTCTTCACTGTAGAGGTGTGAAGACCTGCATTAGCAATTATTCACCTTGCAGGTCATGGGTCTTGTGCCTGCAGGGAAGAGGTTTCAGATTTTTACTCCAATCTAGTCATGGTTTCAAAAGCCAAGGGCAATTTTGGTCCTATCCTGGACAGGAGGGCCCAAACATCGTCCTTTGGATTCAGAAGATTTGAAGGGAACAAGTCAGGTTGTTTATTGCATCCCTGTAGCAGGGAGATCCACTGGCATCAGCTAAAATCAAGGATGTCTACATACACATTCCCATTTTATCACCACACCAGCAACTTTTATATTTCGCGGTAGGTTGCTATAATTTTCAGTTTGTGGCTCTATGGTCTGGCCTATCAACTGCTCCTCAGGTCTTCATGAAAGTGTTGGCCCCTGTTCTTGTTCACATTGTCTGCTACCTGTATGATTTGCTATTGAAGGATAGCTCGGTCCAGGCTTTCAATGCCAACATATAACAGACTGTACAGATTCTGCAGAACTTTGGTAAAATCCTCATCTCTCAGAGGTTTGTGCTGGATCCCACATACCATGTGGAATACTTGGGGCTACCCTTGGATACATACCAGACTCAGGTCTTTCTCCCTTTGGAGGAAAAAAAAACAAACAAAAAAAACACGTCTGCTCTCAAGCATGGAAGCTCAAAATTTAGACAAGGTTTCATTCAAGGCAGTGCCATATACCCAATTTACGCCAGACCTCTGCAACTCAGCATCTTGTCTGCATGGGGACAGACATACTCAGCCTCTGAACCATACCATTCATTTGTGTTAGCCCGCCTCACCCTGACTTGGTGGATTTTAAAATCCAGCGCTAGCAGTTCAGGCAGTCATTTCACTAACTTGACAGGCTCTCACAATGGATGCCAGTCTGTCAGGCTGGGGAGGAGTCCTCTCAGATGGTTGAGTTTTTAGGGACCCTTGTCAGCAAAGGAACTTCCAAACATACATTTTGGAGCTCATTCAACAATCATTTCAGCACTTGATGTCTCAGGTCAGGGACTTCCAATGCAGCTTAAGCTTGTTCTAATTCAACATTAAACCAAACAGGTTCATGGCCAGGTCCAGAGATCCTTGAGTTTTCACAGTGGACACTCTGGTGATGCCTTGAGATCAGTTTCACCTGATCCATGCTTTTCCCTACATGAAAGTTTCTTCAACAGCTGGTCTTCAGTATCGAGTCAGAGGGTGTTCTGGTGATTTCTCTGGCACTGAACCAACCTAAGAGCTTGAACATACTCTTTCACCTTCCTCTTAGTGGTTTTCCAGATTGCTTTTCTGTCTCAAGGTCTGATCTACCATCCTGCTTCTCGATCACTGGCTTTGACTATCTGGCTGTTGAAGCCCAGTTCCTGAAAGTTAGAGGCTTATCAGATGCGGTTATCCTGACATTTCTTCATGCTAGGAAGAAATATACTGTCAAAACTGGCACGGTTATTTTGTTTGGTGCGAGCAGAAAAAGTCTCATGCTAGTCAATATATAAAATGAAAAATCAACCAGCGCTAAATACAATAATTAAAGTAAAAATAAAAAAGTGACAAAAATGCAGCTAGAATACTATAGGTCAAATTACCAAATCCCACATTACAAAATCAAAAAGTGACAGTACAGCGCAAATAAATAATAAATAATCAATATAAAGTCCATATAGTGAAAAATGATATATGCAGTAATCAAGAAGAATCCGCTTGTGCAGTGTATCTTCAATCAATATATCAAGTGACGATGTGATCCCTTCACCATTGAACAAGTTGGACTCTCACCTCAACTAGTGGACCCCTGATATATCAGACAGGTCAAAAACACATGTTCCCATCAAGGGTAGATCATAAGATTGCAGCAGACCAAACGGAAGTACTCCCAGGTAAGGTTCTCCTCCGTATCATCAGATCAATGTGATAACATATGAAAAAAGAACAAGCAAATCTAGTCCTCTCCGTTTGATACCAATTTATTAAAAGCAAGTAAAAGAGAAAATTACACTCACATTTGTGTGCACTGATCTCCAGTGCTGAGTGCTAGGCAAAGAATAACATGCGTGGATCAGTGTGTCAGCTTGCGGATGACGTCACGGCGCGAGTCACGTGGTCCGTACGCGTTGCGTCCCAAAAAGTAGGCGGGACTTCATCAGCGGTGACGGAATGACGTCGGACGGCCGCTTTTAAACCAACACACTAATATTGAGCCAATAGAAAGCAGAGTTGTGCGCCAGACAAGTGCCAGGGGAAGCACGTATCAAACGTGACACCGGAACACAGATCTGCGCTCAATCACAGTATAAGAAAGAGAGAAAAGATATATTTAAAAACAATACTAATAAAAAGCAAGAACAAAGCCAGAGGAAAGCGCAAATATTGTCTACTAATTAGCGACACATAGCAATCCTCTAGTTATTTCCACATAAATTATGTGAAAAAAAGTGATATTGCCTAAAGAAGCAATGCAATATTATAGCACTGAAAAAGGACCACATATGTGTGTATCTCCTAATCAGTCCAACATTACTAGCAATGAGAACCTAAAATGTAAACCCATAATGCCGCTGATGTCATCAGAAAGCTACACTGATCCACGCATGGGTTAATGAAAAATAAATAAATATACATGTACAAAAAAAAATATATATATATATGTACCAAATATATATATATACTAATCGAAAAAATAAATAAATAAATAAAAATAAATATAAAAATATATAAATAAAAGACAAATTGAAAAAATGGAAATATATAAAAGGGAAAAAACAATTATCTGTCCGAAATGAAACAATTTAAATCAAAATCCACGTTTAAGCCTCTCGGGGTGAGAACCATTGTTTCATGGATCCAATAAGACTCACGTTTACTTAATTGGCGTATGAAGTTACCTCCACGCCAATGTTTGGTTACCTTCTCAATCCCCCAAAAACTCAAACTCCTGGGGTTCTGAGAATGCACCAATTTGAAATGGCGAGACACATTATGAGTCTTGAGACCTTTTTTAATATTATTCACATGTTCGCCCAACCTCACATGTAGGGGTCTGGAAGTTCTACCAATATATTGGAGACCGCATCCACATTGTAACATGTATACCACCCCTACAGTAGAACAGGTAATAAGTTTATCAATCTTATATTCCTTGTTATTACTCGTGGCAATAAAAGATTTTCTCCTTTTCACATTGCATTTGGAATGTCTGCATGCCGTACACCTACCACACGCGTAGAAGCCGGATAAAAAGGAGAAAAGTCTACTTTCGGTATGCACAGGAGGATCGATAACACTAGGTGCTATCTGGTCACGTAATGAAGGAGCTTTCTTGTATATGAAAGAGGGCCATGTAGGTAAAAGAGGACCCAACACACGATCCTGTTTCAATATAAACCAGTTTTTGGCAACAACTTTTTCAAATTTTTTATACTGTACATTATAATCCAGAACCATTCTGAAATTAACCCCTTCCATTTCTGATTCTTTTACTTTGTCTCCAACCAAGAGAGATCTATCCATCTGTTGGACCAAAGATATTTCATGTTCAAGAGCAGATCTATCATATCCTTTTTCTTGAAATTTGGAGGATAAGGTTTGGGCCTGAAGTACAAAATCATCCACACGAGAACAGTTCCGCCTTAATCTTACATACTGTCCTCTGGGGATATTGCATAACCAAGACTTATGGTGGCAGCTCCCCAGAGGAATGTACGAATTCCGATCGGTTGGCTTGAAATGATTTTTTAATACTAGCCCATCATTCACTTTGATGATCTCCAGGTCCAGAAACACCATCCGCTCTTGACTAATATTCCATGATAACTGGATGTTTTTATCATTAGCGTTCATGGTGCTGATAAATCTATCCAAACCAAGCCGGTCACCATCCCATATAAAGATTAGATCATCAATGAATCTATTGTAGCAAATTAATTCCTTGGGGCGGTTCCGAAAGACAGCATCCTCCTCCCAGTGGGCCATAAATATATTGGCCACACTGGGAGCAAACCTAGCCCCCATGGCAACCCCCCTTACTTGTAGGTAAAACTGATGGTTAAACCAAAAATAATTCCTAGAGAGACAAAAATCTAAACATTTGAGAATAAACTTTTTATGGCACTCAGACAGATCAGAATAAGTGGACATAGCCCACTGAACTGAAATTCGCGCATCATTGTGTCCTATAATAGTATACAATGAACCAACGTCAGCGGTTACAAGAAAACAAGAGGCCGTAATCTCTAATGATTCAAGAATTTGAATGATGTGTTTAGTGTCTTTAAGGAATGCCTTAGTTTTCAACACCAGGGGTTGTAAAAAGGTGTCAATGTACTGACCCACTCTCGAGGAGATAGAGTCAATACCGTTGACAATAGGCCTGCCAGGCGGGTTGACACAATCCTTATGTATTTTTGGCAGGCTATAAATAATGGGGGTTCTGCAGAACAATGGATCAAGATATGATCCCTCCTTTTTGTTAAGAATGTTTCTATTTTTCCCTTCTTCTATTAACCAATGCAATTCATCCTTGTACTGCAACATAGGATCTTTGTTCAAAATTTGGTAAGTGTCAGTATCACTGACAAGTTTATTCATTTCGGACATATAATTAATCTTATTTAAAATAACCAACCCCCCCCCTTTATCTGCGGGGCGTATGATAATGTCATCCCTGCTCCTAAGGGATTCCATTCCCAATTTGATATACTGGGGGTCCTTTACTTTAAGATTGTCTAGATCGTTTATGACAACATTTTTGAAAACCTCCAAAAACTTATTATCGGTATTTAAAGGATTAAACGTAGATTTGTTACGGAGATTAGAGTGTTGATTTTCAAATGTTTTCACTTGTCTAACCGGGTTGGATAAGAAATATTTCTTCATATTCAAATTCCTGATAAACTTTTGGATATTAACATATGTATGGAATTTACTTAAATTCCTAACCGGAGCAAATTTTAAACCCCTATCCAAAACTTTTAACTCATTGTCACTTAATGGGCACCCACTTAAGTTATAAATACCTGCTCCTACTGGGGTTTTTGCTTTTTGAACTCTCCTGCCCCCTCTCCTTCCTCTCTCTCTTTTCTTTTTCGAACCTGATTGCCCGACCGGGGGGTTCCGTAGGGTTGCTGTCTCCACCACTCCTGATGGATAGGTGGGGGTGCAAATGGTGGATTGATAGGTTGGTGGACAGGGGGTTGCATATAAGGGCCCCTTCCGGGTCCACTCTGTGCACCCGAAAAATCCCCTCCCTCTCCAGCTCCTCCATACTGTAATGGTGCATACCTATTAGACACAGGCAAGGAGTACCTAGGTTGAACACCATAAGAAGCCCTCTGATGGGAACCATAATCAGACTGGTATCCACCCTGTCTGCTAGGAGAATGATAACCATAATAGTACTGGGATTCATTAACAGGGACATCCCTGGAATCCAAATTCCTATCATGATTACCATTACCTCTACCTCTTTTTCTTCCGTAATGTCAACCCGCCTGGCAGGCCTATTGTCAACGGTATTGACTCTATCTCCTCGAGAGTGGGTCAGTACATTGACACCTTTTTACAACCCCTGGTGTTGAAAACTAAGGCATTCCTTAAAGACACTAAACACATCATTCAAATTCTTGAATCATTCGAGATTACGGCCTCTTGTTTTCTTGTAACCGCTGACGTTGGTTCATTGTATACCATTATAGGACACAATGATGCGCGAATTTCAGTTCAGTGGGCTATGTCCACTTATTCTGATCTGTCTGAGTGCCATAAAAAGTTTATTCTCAAATGTTTAGATTTTTGTCTCTCTAGGAATTATTTTTGGTTTAACCATCAGTTTTACCTACAAGTAAGGGGGGTTGCCATGGGGGCTAGGTTTGCTCCCAGTGTGGCCAATATATTTATGGCCCACTGGGAGGAGGATGCTGTCTTTCGGAACCGCCCCAAGGAATTAATTTGCTACAATAGATTCATTGATGATCTAATCTTTATATGGGATGGTGACCGGCTTGGTTTGGATAGATTTATCAGCACCATGAACGCTAATGATAAAAACATCCAGTTATCATGGAATATTAGTCAAGAGCGGATGGTGTTTCTGGACCTGGAGATCATCAAAGTGAATGATGGGCTAGTATTAAAAAATCATTTCAAGCCAACCGATCGGAATTCGTACATTCCTCTGGGGAGCTGCCACCATAAGTCTTGGTTATGCAATATCCCCAGAGGACAGTATGTAAGATTAAGGCGGAACTGTTCTCGTGTGGATGATTTTGTACTTCAGGCCCAAACCTTATCCTCCAAATTTCAAGAAAAAGGATATGATAGATCTGCTCTTGAACATGAAATATCTTTGGTCCAACAGATGGATAGATCTCTCTTGGTTGGAGACAAAGTAAAAGAATCAGAAATGGAAGGGGTTAATTTCAGAATGGTTCTGGATTATAATGTACAGTATAAAAAATTTGAAAAAGTTGTTGCCAAAAACTGGTTTATATTGAAACAGGATCGTGTGTTGGGTCCTCTTTTACCTACACGGCCCTCTTTCATATACAAGAAAGCTCCTTCATTACGTGACCAGATAGCACCTAGTGTTATCGATCCTCCTGTGCATACCAAAAGTAGACTTTTCTCCTTTTTATCCGGCTTCTACGCGTGTGGTAGGTGTACGGCATGCAGACATTCCAAATGCAATGTGAAAAGGAGAAAATCTTTTATTGCCACGAGTAATAACAAGGAATATAAGATTGATAAACTTATTACCTGTTCTACTGTAGGGGTGGGATACATGTTACAATGTGGATGCGGTCTCCAATATATTGGTAGAACTTCCAGACCCCTACATGTGAGGTTGGGCGAACATGTGAATAATATTAAAAAAGGTCTCAAGACTCATAATGTGTCTCGCCATTTCAAATTGGTGCATTCTCAGAACCCCAGGAGTTTGAGTTTTTGGGGGATTGAGAAGGTAACCAAACATTGGCGTGGAGGTAACTTCATACGCCAATTAAGTAAACGTGAGTCTTATTGGATCCATGAAACAATGGTTCTCGCCCCGAGAGGCTTAAACGTGGATTTTGATTGAAATTGTTTCATTTCGGACAGATAATTGTTTTTTCCCTTTTATATATTTCCATTTTTTCAATTTGTCTTTTATTTATATATTTTTATATTTATTTTTATTTTTATTTATTTTATTTTTTTTCGATTAGTATATATATATTTGGTACATATATATATATTTTTTTTTTGTACATGTATATTTATTTATTTTTCATTAACCCATGCGTGGATCAGTGTAGCTTTCTGATGACATCAGCGGCATTATGGGTTTACATTTTAGGTTCTCATTGCTAGTAATGTTGGACTGATTAGGAGATACACACATATGTGGTCCTTTTTCAGTGCTATAATATTGCATTGCTTCTTTAGGCAATATCACTTTTTTTCACATAATTTATGTGGAAATAACTAGAGGATTGCTATGTGTCGCTAATTAGTAGACAATATTTGCGCTTTCCTCTGGCTTTGTTCTTGCTTTTTATTAGTATTGTTTTTAAATATATCTTTTCTCTCTTTCTTATACTGTGATTGAGCGCAGATCTGTGTTCCGGTGTCACGTTTGATACGTGCTTCCCCTGGCACTTGTCTGGCGCACAACTCTGCTTTCTATTGGCTCAATATTAGTGTGTTGGTTTAAAAGCGGCCGTCCGACGTCATTCCGTCACCGCTGATGAAGTCCCGCCTACTTTTTGGGACGCAACGCGTACGGACCACGTGACTCGCGCCGTGACGTCATCCGCAAGCTGACACACTGATCCACGCATGTTATTCTTTGCCTAGCACTCAGCACTGGAGATCAGTGCACACAAATGTGAGTGTCATTTTCTCTTTTACTTGCTTTTAATAAATTGGTATCAAACGGAGAGCACTAGATTTGCTTGTTCTTTTTTCATATGTTATCACATTGATCTGATGATACGGAGGAGAACCTTACCTGGGAGTACTTCCGTTTGGTCTGCTGCAATCTTATGATCTACCCTTAATGGGAACATGTGTTTTTGACCTGTCTGATATATCAGGGGTCCACTAGTTGAGGTGAGAGTCCAACTTGTTCAATGGTGAAGGGATCACATCGTCACTTGATATATTGATTGAAGATACACTGCACAAGCGGATTCTTCTTGATTACTGCATATATCATTTTTCACTATATGGACTTTATATTGATTATTTATTTGCGCTGTACTGTCACTTTTTGATCATGCTAGTCAATACTTGGTGGGACATGTCGTGGCCTCTCTCCAATCAGGTATAAATCAGCATCAGACCTGCAGTATCCTCAAGGACAGATTTCGGCTTATCTTCTTCCAGCATCCTTTGGCCTCTCATTCTCTGGTAAAGGCCTTTGTGCAGGAAGTCACTCATGTCGCTCCTCTAAGTCACTCTGACACTGAGATTTCAATCTGTCAGCTACGGCCTCCCTTAGACTTATGATTTCTCCCTTTGTAGAGTGCCCTAGCAGCTCCGAAACCCAGAAAGCTCAAAGCATAATGGTTGATTCCAAAACTTTTTCAATACACAGCGTCTATTTAACAGAACATCCACTATTAAAAGCAGTAAGTAATCACAATAACAGGCGTTTGAGAGTGCTCTAAAACAATATGTAAAAGAACATCCCCAGTGTTACAGAAATAGTTACACGGACGCACCTTTGAAACAGTTTCAGTATTATAAACTCTGCAGATTGAAAAAGAGTAAAACGTTTTTATTAAAATTTATAATATATATATATTTTTTTTTTAACATAAAGTAAGGTTTTTAATAAAGGTAGGGTAATATGATTTGTAAATTCAAATAAAAACTAAGACATGTTGAGAGTCAAAGTTTTACAAATGAAGCCAATTAATCACATTTAACATCCTAACAAGATTGCCAACCTTGCATTAAATAAGCAAGCTTGTTGTACATGTCAATAAATGTGTAAACAGAGCAAAACCAAAATGTAAGGACAGATGTACTAATTAATACTCACACCACCGGGAGCTTGACGTGTTTGACTACTAGCTTGGAAAACCTTTGCTGGCTCATCTCCAGTCTTGGAATATGTCATTACTGAAGAAGACTTAAATGAATGAGTGTTAGGATTGTCTGACAATCCTTCCTAGAGGAAGAAAAAGCAAAATAGGTAAATATACTACAACAAATATGGCCTCAATGCATATTAATTCATGTAACAGTGACTGAATGATGATTTTTCATTGACATTCAAATGCAACTTCCTTAGTAGCCAGTAAGGGATTTTTTTTTTTGACAGGGAAGGCACTTTGTGGAGTACCCCGGAGAAAAGTAAAACTAAATCAGAAAAGATTTTTCAGCTATTAAAAAAAAGGTAATAGCAAGCATCTTCTGAAATCAGCCATTCGGCAAAAAGTTTACCAATAACCATTTAAAATGAAGGCCCCATGCACACTGCTGCTCCTAAAGTCCCTATTGTTGGAGCTTTTTGGCATTTTTTGACAAAGCCCCTGAAAAAAAAACACAATAAAAGCCATGCACACATAAGCTTTTGCCAGAGTTTAGGAGCAGTTGTGTTTGGAGGCAGTAAACGTTACTCTCCTGGACTCAGAAGAACAGTGTTCAGGAGAGGACAGTTTTGGCAAAAACCCGTGTAAATGCGCTTTCAATGGCCAGAAAAATAAACGCCCAAGCTCTTGAAGCGGTAAAATGCAGTACTCGTGTTTACCAGCATCCAGCATTTTTTCTACTGCCAGGAAAAAAGGTGTCTAATGTGCATGAACTCCAAGTAGGACATGCTTTAAATACAAAAGGACCAAAAAGTTTGTATGAGTGGTTGTGATGGTGGTTTTAATTCAGTGATGATATCATTATGCAGAAACATACAACCTACGAAACAATGCTACAGATCCAAAAGGGTGTTTTTTCAATAGTTTCATTGGTGTCTATGCAGTTTGTCCTTTTATTTTTCTTGAAAGGTTTTATCCATCAAGTTTTGCAATAACAAATTACAAAAAACATTAACGACAAAAGCCCGATGGGCCACACACATTATTACAACACACAATTCTTCAGCATTTGGCTCATTGTACAATCCCAAGACCCATAACTAAGAATAAATGAATAAGAGTACAGACCCTCATGAACAAAATCTAAAACTCCAGTGAGAAAGTAAATGCCACTTTAACCCAACCCTTCTTGCAATAAATCAGCACCCTCGACAATTATGTCGATGAATGAGCCCACTGTCACTCTAATGGTACGAACAGGCAAATTACCCACATTCCCATATCAGTCTCCACACATATAGTTACATACATAGTTACATAGTAGGTGAGGTAAAAAAAAAAGTCCAGTCCAACCTATGTGTGTGATTATATGTTAGTATTAACTTGTATATCCCTGTATGTTTTGGTCGTTCAGGTGCTTATCTAATAGTTTCTTGGGACTATCGATGCTCCCCGCTGAGACCACCGCCTGTGGAAGGGAATTCCAGGTCCTTGCCACTCTTACAGTAAAGAAACCTCTATGTAGTTTAAGGTTAAACCTTTTTTCTTCTAGTTTTAAGGAATGACCACAAGTCTTGTTAAACTCTCTTCCGCAAAAACGTTTAATCCCTATTGTGGGGTCACATGTACGGCATCTGTAAATTTAAATCGTATCCCCTCTCAAGCGTCTCTTCTCCAGAGAGAATAAGTTCAGTGCTCGCAACATTTCCTCGTAACTAATATCCTCCAGACCCTTTATTAGCTTTGTTGCCCTTCTCTGTACTCGCTCCATTTCCAGTACATCCTTCCTGAAGACTGGTGCCCAGAACTGGACAGCATACTCTAGGTTCGGCCGGACCAGAGTCTTGTAGAGCGGGAGAATTATCGTTTTATCTCTGGAATTAATCCCTTTTTTTAAATGCATGCTAATATTCTGTTTGCTTTGTTAGCAGCAGATTGGCATTGCATGCCATTGCTGAGCCTATCATCTACTAGGACCCCCAGGTCCTTTTACATCCTAGACTCCCCCAGGAGGTTCTCCCCCCAATGTATAGATTGCATTCATATTTGTTGCCACCCAAATGCATTATTTTACATTTTTCTACATTGAACCTAATTTGCCATGTAGTTGCCCACCCTATGCATTTGTTCAGATCTTTTTGCAAGGTTTCCCCATCCTGCGGAGAAGTTATTGCCCTGCTTAGCCTAGTATCAGCCGCAAATACAGAGATTGAACTGTTTACCCCATCCTCCAGGTCGTTTATGAACAAATTAAACAGGATTGGTCTCAGCACAGAACACTGGGGGACCCCACTACCCACCCCTGACCATTCCAAGTACCGCCCATTTATCACCACCCTCTGAACTCAGCCAGTTTTCAATCCATGTACTCACCCTATGGTCTATGCCAACGGACCTTATTTTGTACAGTAAACGTTATAGGGAACTGTGTCAAATGCTTTTGCAAAATCCAGATACACCACATCTTTGGGCCTTCCTTTATCTAGGTGGCAACTCACCTCCTCATAGAAGGTTAATAGATTGGTTTGGCAAGAAGGATTCTTCCTGAATCCATGCTGATTACTGCTAATGATACCATTCTCATTGCTAAAACCTTGTATATAGTTCCTCATCATCCCCTCCAAGAGCTTGCATACTATTGATATTAGGCTAACTGGTCTGTAATTCCCAGGGATGTATTTTGGGCCCTTTTTAAATACGGGTGCTACTTTGGCTTTTCTCCAATCAGCTGGTACCATTCCAATCAGTAGACTGTCAGTAAGAATTTGGAACAATAATTACATAGTTAGTCAGGTTGAAAAAAAAAAAAAGACACAATCCATCCAGTTCAACCACAAAAAAAAAATAAAAAAAATAATAATAATATCATCCAAAAGAAAAGCTGCACTAGAACTTATAAAGTGCCAGAATAATAATATGACATAATATATCCCGTTTAAAAAAAAATTAATATAACCAAAAATAGTGCAAAAATTTATATGAAATTAATATAAAAAAAAAAACAAACAGTCCAAAAAAGAGGGAGAGAGACAAGGAGGTGGTGTCTCCAACTCCTGTACCCCCTTCTCAGAGCGTCTCCCGTTCCACCATAATCTTTATCTCTAGCAGAGAAGACCTGTCTCCTTCCCAGACTGAGGAGTGAAAAGTCTGGGAAGGAGACAGGTCTTCTCTGCTAGAGATAAAGATTATGGCGGAACGGGAGACGCTCTGAGAAGGGGGTACAGGAGTTGGAGACACCAGCAGAGCCTATTAAAGGGACCAAGAGTGATTGTCTCGTTTGCAAGCTCGTATGATCTCCCTAAAAAGAGATCTTGTTAGCTGGTAAGCCTTACTGAATCTGGTGGTGGATGAACCTCTCTCTCTGGGTGCACCTGCTATATACCTGAAGGGTGTTTTACAGAGTCACTTTAATGGACCGAAATTCATCTCCTTGTCTCTCTCCCTCTTTTTTGGACTGTTTTTTTTTTTTTTTTATTAATTTCATATTAATTTTTGCACTATTTGTGGTTATATTAATTTAAAAAAAAAAAAAGGATATATTATGTCATATTATTATTCTGGCACTTTATAAATTCTAGCGCAGGTTTTCTTTTGGATTATTGTATATTGTGTGTATCTCACATTTTGTTGCGGCAAGAATTTATTATTATTTAATTTTTTGTCTCACTGGCACAGGATTTTTTTTGATTATTTAAGTATTCTTTGGACAGCGCTGTTTTCCAATGGTTTTTTAAATAATAATATCATACAATCCCATATACCCAATGCTATACCCACAGTTGATCCAGAGAAAGGAGAAAACTCCCAGAAGAAGAGCATGATCCAATTTGCTACAGCAGGGGAGAAAAAAATCCTTCCTGATCCCCAAGAGGCAATCGGATTTTCCCCAGATCAACTTTACCTATAAAATGTTAGTACCCAGTTATATTATGTACATTTAGGAAATAATCCAGGCCTTTCTTAAAGCAATCTACTGAGCTGGCCAGAACCACCTCTGCAGGGAGTCTATTCCACATTTTCACAGTTCTTACTGTGAAGCAACCTTTCCGTATTTGGAGATGAAATCTCTTTTCCTCTAGACGTAAAGAGTGCCCCCTTGTCCTCTGTGTCTGTAAAGTGAATAACTCAACACCAAGTTCGCTATACGGACCCCTTATATATTTGTACATGTTGATCATATCTCCCCTTAATCTCCTCTTATCAAGAGTGAATACATTCAGTTCCTCTAATCTTTCCTCATAGCTGAGCTCCTCCATGCCTCTTATCAGTTTGGTTGCCCTTCTCTGCACTTTCTCCAGTTCCCCAATATCATTTTTGAGAACCGGTGCAACATTATATCTCTCTATCTCTGGAGTTCATACCTCTCTTAATACAAGAAATTACTTTGCTCGCTTTGGAAACCGCAGCTTGGCACGGCATGCCATTATTGAGCTTATGATCTACCAGAACCCCCAGATCCTTCTCCACTATGGATTCCCCCAGTTGTACTCCCCCTAGTATGTATAATATTCTTAGGCCCCAAGTGCATAACTTTACATTTATCAACATTAAACCTCGTCTGCCACATAGTCGCCCAGTTACACAGAGCCTTGAGGTTGGCTTGTGAATTGGAGACATCCTGTAAGGACGTTATTCCACTGCATAGCTTGGTGTCCTCTGCAAAGACAGAAATGTTACTTTTGATTCCAGACCCTATATCATTTATAAAAGATAATAAAAAGTAAGTGTTCCAACACAGAACCTTGGGGTACGCCTCTGATAACCATAGACCATTCAGAGTAAGAATCATTAACCACTACTCTCTGAATTGTCTTTTAGCCAGTTTTCTATCCATTTATAAATTGATATTTCCAAACCTGTAGACTTTACCTTACACATGAACAGTCTATGCAGAACTGTATCAAACGCTTTTGCAAAAATCAAAGACTACCATGTCCACAGCCACCCCTCTGTCCAAGGTTTAACTTACCTCCTCATAAAAGGAAATCAGGTTTGTCTGACAACTTCTGTCTTTCATGAATCCATGCTCTCTGTTGCTCAAAAAAAAAAATTTCCAGCAAGAACTCGTCTATGTGGTCTTTTATTACTCTCTCCAGTATCTTCCCAACTATAGAAGTTAAACCAACAGGTCTATAGTTAATTGGTAAAGACTTTGTTCCCTTTTTAAATATAGGCACCGCATTGGCACTGCACCAATCCAGGTGGTACTATTCCTGTCATTAATGAGTCCCTAAAAATGAGATACAATGGCTTTGAAATTACATTAATTCTTTTAGGATCCATGGGTGGATGCCATCAGGTCCAGGTGCTTTATCCACCTTTATTCTGTCTAAATATTTCTAGTACATATTACTTTTTGAGCCATTGTGGATTTGGGGCTGTCACTACCACCCCCCATTATGTACATGAGCTCCCCCATGCTCAATTGTATACATAGAGCTGAAGAATGTATTTACCGTATATACTCGAGTATAGGCCGACCCGAATATAAGCCGAGGCCCCCAATTTACCCCCAAAAAAACTGGCAAACTTATTGACTCGTGTATAAGCCGAGGGTGAGACATGCCTGTCCATCCCTGTGTGTGTGTCCGTCCATCCCTGTGTGTCCGTCCATCCCTGTGTGTCCGTCCATCCCTGTGTGTCCGTCCATCCATCCCTGTGTGTGTGTGTGTCCATCCATCCATCCATCCCTGTGTGTGTGTGTCTCCATCCATCCATCCATCCATCCCTGTGTGTGTGTGTCTCCATCCATCCATCCATCCATCCCTGTGTGTGTGTCTCCATCCATCCATCCCTGTGTGTGTCTCCATCCATCCCTGTGTGTGTGTGTGTGTGTGTGTGTGTGTGTGTGTGTGTGTGTGTGTGTGTGTGTGTGTGTGTGTGTGTGTGTGTGTGTGTCCAGCCTACCTTTGTCCCGAGCCTCCGTCCCGTGCCTTGCCTCCTTGCCTCCGTCCCGTGCCGTGCCTTGCCTTGCATCCGTCCCGTGTCGTGCCTTGCCTTGCCCCCGTCCCGTCCCGTCCCGTGCCGTGCCGTGCCTTGCCTCCGTCCCGTGCCCTCTTCGTCGGCGGCCATTGTAAAATTCAAAAGCTGCGCCGCCGCCTTCGCCTGTGATAGGCGGAACACTGAATTTCCCAGCAGCCTGTGTTCCGCCTATCACAGACGTCGTATCATCCTCGTCCGTAGTACGAGGATGATACGATGTCCGTGATAGGCGGAACACAGGCTGCTGGGAAATTCAGTGTTCCGCCTATCACAGGCGAAGGCGGAGCCGGAGGCGCGGCTTTTGAATAGAATGGCCGCTGTCTGTCTGCTCGACACGCTGATCGAGCGGGCAGACAGCGATGACTCGAGTATAAGCCGAGGGGGGCACTTTCAGCCTCAAAAAAGAGGCTGAAAATCTCGGCTTATACTCGAGTATATACGGTAATACATTTTCCTTCTTCTTGTCCCCAGTCAACCACTCAAATTATTTTGTAGAAGGCCTACATGCTCAGACATGACCTTTTTACTATTAATATATTTGAAGAATTTTTTGGGTTTTGTCCTACTATCTTTTACAATCTGTCTTTCGTTTTTAATTTTTGTATCCTCGATTTCCTTTTAACATATTCTGTTATATTCTTTGTAACATTTAAATGACACTAGTGTTCCTTCATTTTTATATTTTTTAAAAGCTCTTAGTTTATAACTTTTTTAACTTTGTCCGTGAGCCACATAGGTTTTGTTTTTAGCCTTTTAAACTTATTGCCCATGGGAATATACTTTCCCATTTCTGTTCTGTGCCAATTGATGCCGATATTCTCTCCCAGTCTAAGTCCTGGAGAGCAGCCCTCATCCTTGGAAACTTTTCTCTCTTGAAATTAAGTGTTTATCTTTCCTGTATGTGATTTTTGCTTACAGCTGACATCAAATGAAATCATGTTATGGTAACTACTACCCAGGGGTTACTTTATCTGAACATTAGTAATACGCTCTGCATGGTTTGAGATTACCAGGTCCAACAGAGCATCATTCCTAATTGGGGCCTCAATAAACTGGACCATAAAATTGTCCTGTAATAGGTTTATAATTTTCTGGCCCTTAACTGTTTCAACAGTGCCATTACTCCAATCAATCAATTTCTGGGTATTTAACCACTTTCAGACTGGACCATTTTGCTGGCTTAAGACCAGACCACTTTTTGCTATTCGGCACTGCGTCGCTTTGACAATTGCGCGGTTGTGCGACGTGGCTCCCAAACAAAATTGATGTCCTTTTTTTCCCACACAAATAGAGCTTTCTTTTGGTGGCATTTGATCACCCCTGCGGTTTTTATTTTTTGCACTATGAACAAAAATAGAGCGTCAATTTTGAGAAAAAACGCATTATGTTTAACTTTTTGCTACAATAAATATATAAAAAAATTTAAAAAAAAATTAAAAAAAAGATCGCAATAAGCGATTGATTGGTTTGCGCAAAATGTATAGTGTTTACAAAATAGGGGGATAGTTTTATGGCATTTGTATTAATAAATTGTTTTACTAGTAATGGCGGCGATCAGCGATTTTTATTGTGACTACAACATTATGGCGGACACATCGGACATTTTTGGGACCAGTCATTTATACAGCAATCAGTGCTATACAAATCTACTGATTCCTGTGTAAATAACACTAGCAGTGAAGGGGTTAACTAGGGGGTGGCAGTGTAGGGGTTAAGTGTGTCCTAGGGGCGTGTTACCAACTGTGTGGGGCTGGGCTGTGTGTTAGTGAACACTGATCTCTGCTCCAATCACAGGGAGCAGAGATCAGTGTCACTTGTTACTAGGCAGACCAGGGAGATGCTGTTTACACCGGCATTTATCCGTTCAGACTCCCCCCGTGGCGATCGAGTCCACGGGACCCGCGACCGGACTCACAGAGGTCCCGACTGGCACACACGCGATGGCAGGGCGGCAATTACAAATGGACGTACCTGTACGCCAATTTGCCTGCCCGTGCCATTCTGCCAACGTACATCGTCATGCGCCGGTTGGGAAGTGGTTAAAATCCCCCATTATTATCACCGTCCCAGCCCTTGCAGCCCTTTCCATTTGTGCAAGAAGCTGAGTCTCCACCTCCTCATTAACACTGGGTGGTCTATAACAAACGCCAATGATTAACTTTGAACTACGCACATCTGTATGCAGTTCCACCCATAATGCTTCAGACTCACTCTCCATCCACCAGGTCCTCTTTCACACTCGCTTTGAGATCACTTCTCACATACAGATAGACCCCTCCACCTTTCCTTTTTACTCTGTCTTTCCGAAAGAGTGCATAGCCAGGAATATCAATAGCCCAGTCATGTGAGTAATGAAGCCAAGTTTCAGCAATACCGATTACATCATAGCTCTCCTGATGCACCAGAGCTTCCAACTCACCTATTTTGCTTGGCAGACTTCTGGCATTGGTGAACAAACACTTTAATGCATTATTATATTTTGACCTGTCACATACTATCCTCTTGGGTGTTCTGAGATTGCAACTAGGACTTGCTACTATACTTACCTTGGGTTTATGTGCTTTGGTTACCCTACCACTAATGCCCCTAATATTACCCCCTGGAATATGTTCCACAATGGTCTGACAATTACTTGACTGAGTTCCCCAAGTACTCTCGGGTGCAAGCCATCTGGTCCCAGTGATTTATTAATTAATGTTAAGGTTACCAAGTCTAATTTGAATTCAGTCCTCTGTTAACCATGGAGGTGCTTCCTGTGAAGTGTCACTAAGGATAAACACTGCCGTTTTGGTTACTGAAGGCCCCCCCCCCTGATTCCCTTGTGAAGACTGAGGAGAAGAATTCAATACCTTCGCCATCTCCCCATGCTTTGTAACCAGATGTCCCTCCTCGTTCTTTATGGGCCCCAATATGGTCTGTCCTCCTTTTTTACTGTTTACATACTTAAAGAATTTCTTGGGATTTTTTTTGCACTTCTCCGCTATGCGTCTTTCGTGTTCTATCTTAGCCGTCCTTATTGCACCCTTACATTTCTTGTTGCATTCTTTATAAAGTCTGAATGCTGAGGATGATCCCTCAACCTTGTATTTTTTGAAGGCCTTCTCCTTTGCCTTTATATGCATTTTTACATTGGAGTTAAGCCACCCAGGACTTTTGTTCCCTCTTTTAAATTTATTATCCAATGGCCTTTTCAGCAATTTGCCAAAAGAGAAAAACGGCAGATAATGGAGCGTGTTTGGGCTCCACCTCCTGCCCCTGGTGCTGCCTATCATGTGGGAATTCCTATAGAGTAGAAGAGAGGAGAGCTGCCGCCTGGTTGATTAGAGCGCTGGGAACATCAAAGCTTTCATTTCAATAGCTGTGTTCCCCACCGTGTGCCGTCACATACAGCCCCCCCCCTTGTCCAGGGAACTTTGATAGACGGATCACCTGTCCCAGGATTGGGAACACACAGCTACTGAAATGAATGCTGTGATGTTCCCGCACTCTAATCAACCAGGCGGCGGCTCTCCTCGCTTCCCCTGCACAGGCTGCCTGCAATTTGGGGGGGCAACACTGGTGAGGCTGCATTGATCTCTTGTATCATGTCCCCAGTCTCTGACCATCTCCTGTACCATATCCCCAGTCTCTGACCGTCTCCTGTATAAAAAATATTTTTAAAAACAGTCACTTTCAGTATCGGTGCTGTTACGGCATCGGTTTCGGCCTAGTGTATTTTTCATTTTCGGTATCGGCACAAGAAAACGCATTCGGTGCACCCCTAATTAGTTTCCTAGCGTACTAAAGTAGAATTGTCAACAAAGTATGTGTCACTCATTTCGGAGCATGGGCGTCGACTAGTCCTATGAGACACAACTCCACTATTCGCTGTATATCAATAGCAGTAACCTCTATACACTCTGACTCGGCGCCCAAAAAACTTGGATAACTACACAATTCCAGATTAGATGTTAGAGATCTGCAGTGGATGAAGTGCAACACCAGCAACAGGGCGACTGGGTAGGGAACATTCTAACTAATCTGGCAGGAGTAAGGTATACGCGATGTAAAAATTTAGATTGGATAAGCTGATCCCTGGCTGACACCAGTCTGGAAAAGTAAATATCCCAAATATAATCCCAGTCATCCCCATCCATCTGGGGGAACACTGCCTCCCATGCCTCTCTAAATTATGAAAGAAGATTACCAGCCACTGTAAACAACTATTTGTAAATAGTAGTCAGGTCCTTCTCTAAATCGTCTTCTCTGAGCAAAGATTCCAGATCACTCATTTGCAGACTGGTATCGCCAAATTGGGCATTGTACGCATGTCTAAACTGCACGGAAAAATTGAGTATTGTGGATATGAAATTTAATTTTCAGAGTATCAAACTGTAGGAGTTTCCCATTACCCACTATATCCTTCAGTTTTTTAATACCATATTTAGTCAAGATAATTGGATCAGGGTATTCAAAGAAGTGTATCAGGTTGGGATTCCTCTAACGGTGTGTGAGGGGAAATCACTGTAGCACTGCTAACTTATTAACCACCACCCATGCCCTACCAGTTGCATGCATGGATACTGTAACGTTATACGGAGCCCTATTTCCACGTAGCAACGGATGTGCCAGTGCCTCAAAAGAGCTGACAATAGCCGTCTCCAGGGCATTAGCAGCATCATCCTCAGGAAGACTAAACCATCTATGGGTGAAGACCAGCTGACCCGCTAGAAAGTACCTATAGAAATCAGGGACCACCAGCCCCCCCCCTTGGTTCCACGGCAATTGCAACACACAGAGTTTGATTTGAGGGAGACACCCCTGCCAAATTAAAGTCTTTACCAGCTGATTAATCTTCTTGATCATATATTTTGGTATCCATATAGGCGAGTTCCGAAATATATATAAAAATAAAAAAGGTAAAAACTATCTTCAATAGATTCACCCTACCCATGAGTGTTAAAAAAGGTAAATTCTGCCATGCCTGAAGCCTAGATTTGAGCTTTAACAAAAGTGGATTGACATTCAATGCAATAAAACCTGACACCGAGTTGGAAATATGCAGACCCAGATATTTGATCACTTCTATCTTTTGCAAGGGGCAGTTGGCAGGAACCTTACAATTAGGAGACGGTGTCCTGAGTAGGAGGATCTGGGATTTTACCCAAACTGACTTTTAGTCCTGAAAATTTTGCAAAAGAATTTAAGATGTCCAATGCCACCGTCAAGAAATTCTCAGAGTCTCGGAAAAAAAAAAAAGGAACCATGTCATCGGCATATACAGCTGTTTTTTCATTTAAGCTGCCCACAGTTATACCCCCACCTTTGTGGAAGCGGTTAAAGCTGCAGCCAAGGGTTCAATCATGATAGAAAAAGCCCCGAGGACATAGGACATCCTTGACGAGTGCTTTCTAAAGTGAGGGCCGAAGCCAAACACTTTCAACACTGTAAACATATTTCCAATCCACAGAATTAAAAGCCTTTTCCAAATCAAGGTAGACCAATATCCTACCACTGTAAATATCTGGGCCTAACTGAGTATGCGTGAAAACCCTCCGTAGATTTATATCAGTGGCTTTCTTAGGCATCAAACCAGTGTGGTCAGGGGAAAGAACATGCTGCAAAAGCGACAAATCTAGTAGCCAGCAATTTAGTCAGTATTTTGAAATCCATATTTAATAACGATATAGTTCTGTATGAAGAACACTGTAGTGGATCCTTATCTAGCTTGGCTAAGAGTACTATGTGGGCCTCATAAAAGGAACAAGGAAGGCTCTCCTCCTGGAAACAGTGCACATATAGTTGTAACAATCTGGTGCAAGGGCTTCCGAATACCAATGGTAAAACTCTATTGGCATACTGTCTGGGCCAAAAGGTCCTCCACATCACATGACACTGAGTACAGAGTCCTATAAAAGCATTCAAATGCCTGTAAAATATCCTCTGTCATTTAAGAATATTCCAGCTGGGGAAAAGATACAAGGGACTAAGGTCAGATGTATCCACCGACATCAATAAAGCCAATAGTTTATTATTTTTATCCCCTTTTTCAAAAATGTGCTCTGCACTCTTTTTTCAGATGGCAGGTAGCCATGTCTTGATAATGAACAGACACATTCCTCCTAGCAAACTGCAACCTAGCCAATGTGTCTGGAGAGGGCAAGTCAGGGTACGTGCACATTCCTGTTCTAAATCCTGAAGGTGTTTCTCTACACTGTTGCACTCCTTTCTAAGGGCTTTTATGGCTGATATATACACATCCCCCTAGTTGCTCCTTGAAGGCATCCCATTCAATCTGCATTGTGGCTGATCCCTTATTAATCTGTCAATATGTGTCAATGTGTGGCTGCCAAACTTCTTCCACAGTGGGCTCCCCCCACCCAACCAGGGGATAGATGCCAAGCCCTCATAGACCCAAAGTTCAGTAAGACCTGTAGCCTCTGCCCAGTGAAAGAAATCAAGATTACGGGTCTTATGTGAATTTGAAGTGTTCATTGTATATAGTCTAAGATATTAAAATCACCGGCCACAAGCAACTTAAACGGGACATGAGGCGCAAGCATCTCCAGTACCTCATACAGGATATTCCCAGAAAACAGAGGAGAAATATACATATTAACCAGAACTAAGCAATGCGAAAAAGGCATCTATCAATATCACTAAACATCGTCCCCCGGGATCGATAATTACTGTCTATAGGAGCAGGGCAATGATCGATGTAGCAGCATTGACACACCCCTAGCATAGGAAGAAAATGTGGCATGTATAGTGCTGTGCATTAAGGGGTTTTAACACCAAGGCCCTCTTGAATTTAGAATTAAGTCCCTTGTCATTCCAGGAGATAACTAACATTTAAAGACATGACTGTAATTCTCAAAAAGGCCACAAGATGGCAGCCTAGGGTCAAAAGTAAGGTCCTGTGTCACACAAAGTCATGCATCACGCTGAAGAATACAGGTACACCAATAACACACACACATTACAATACCGTTTGCTTCTGGATGCCACCATTCTCATAATCAGGGAGGAAAACCCAGAAGAAAAACAAAAGAAAAGTAACAAAAATCAAACAAGTCTCATCAAATAGTCTATCAGTCCCTGTCACACCAGCATAAAAGCAAAAGTAAAATCCTAAAACAAAAAACTCAAAAACTGGAGTGCACTTCCTGAAGATTCACTCCATGAACTCCAGTAGGAGAAAAATAGGGTGTTTGGAGGGGGAGAAGTCAAGTCTGACAACACAGTTCTTGAACACCCAGGATTCTGAACTCCACGCAGACTTTCAGATATGGAACACTAAGTAGTCATGTATTGAAAGCAGCATATTGGAGGAGGTCAGTAAACTGAGCAAGACCAGGATATGCAACCCGCTATAATGACACATATCAGTGAAGCAATCTGAGAAAACACACAGGAATAATCTTTCACATGTTCAGACATGGTAACCAGGATGTGCACGGCTTGCACATTGCAGGTTCACAAGAAAAACAAAAACAGTTGACCCGTTCCCTCTCAAAAGAGAAATTTAATCCAGGGTATCCAGCCAATCAGAAACATCCGAGGGAACATCAAAAAATGTCACTGAGCCCCGATATTCAACACAAAGATTACTGGGTTATAACATGTCATAGTTGATCCCCTTTTCTCCCAGCCTTTTCCGTACCTCCACAAATGTGCGTCAACGCCTCTGCAACTCGGAAAAATCCGGAAAGAATGTAATATAACAGTTTCAAATGCGAGCTGTATTTTTGTCCTAGCTTTAGCAAGGATGAGGTCTCTGTCACGATAGTTCAGGAAGCGAACTAGGAACGTCCTTGGTGGCATGCCCTGCAGTCTCTGACCAGTCAGCTCGGGCCTGTGGGCACACTCCACAATGTATGCAGAGGAGACTTGTTGTAAAGTGAAAATATCCTTAAAGAATTTTTCAGCAAAGCTGGTAGGGTTCTGACCCTCTGCAAGACCCGCCACTCTCCCGTTTTTGCGGCTCAGTTCATTCTCAGCATCCTCAGACCCCGCCATCCATACTGGAACTGTGCATTATAATTTAGCAACATTTTGATTAGTGGTGGCCGCAGTATCCTCTATATCAGTGATACGATTTTCTGCATAAGTATCGCGGCCCCTGTACTTCAAGGTCCTGTCTGATGAGACCGTACTCTATGGCCTCCTCTATGGCTGCTGTGAAGGCTGTGGCCACTGGCTGCTCCATCCTGTAGGCTGCAGAGAGTTGCCTCCATCCTGCTCCATGTCCAGCAGTAGCCGCAGATCAGTCTGCACTGACCCAACCTGCTCGGTTCCCAAAGGCAAGATGGTCAGCGCACGTGTGAGTGCCCGGGAGCCCAGAACCTTAGGAGACGGACGTTTCTTGGACAAACATCTCCTGGGCGGCATTGATGCATCATAGGAGTGCTTGGCCCTGTAGTTTGCTTCATTGGATGGTGCCTAGTTCAGGAGAAATGCCAAGGATTTTTCAGCCTGGAAAAACTGAGCTCTCACGTCCTCTTGCCTTCACATCAGGACATGCCCCCATAGCTCTTTGCGTCACCACGCCGATTTCCAAAAGTAGTTCCTGCGCTACTTTTAGCGACTTCGGGGCTGATTTCAATAGACATCTGTGCATGAACCCGCACAGATGTCTTTCAAATCGCCCCAACTCACACTGAATTGTGGGGCTGAAATCGTGCCTATTCAGTTAAACTGCTACAATGTGAAGTAATGAATGTACAGATTGTATTACTGTGTAAATTTGCTGTCCCCTCAAAATAACTCAAGACAAAACCATTAATGTCTAAACCGCTGGCAACAAAAGTGAGTACATCCCTAAGTGAAAATTACCAAACTGGGCCCAAAGTGTCAATATTTTGTGTGACCACCATTTTCCAGCACTGCCTTAACCCTCTTGGACATGGAGTTCACCAGAGCTTCACAGGTTGCCACTGGAGTCCTCTTCCACTCCTCCATGACGACATCACGGAGCTTGTGGATGTTAGAGACCTTGTGCTCCTCCATCTTCCATTTGAGGATGCCCCACAGATGGCTCAATATGGTTTAGGTCTGGAGACATGCTTGACCAGTCCATCACCTTTACCCTCAGCTTCTTTTAGCAAGGCAGTGGTCGTCTTGGAGGTGTTTGGGGTTATGTTGGAATACTGCCCTGCAGCCCAGTCTCCAAAGGGAGGGGATCATGCTCTGCTTCAGTATGTAACAGTACATGTTGGCATTCATGGTTCCCTCAATGAACTGTAGCTCCCCAGTGCCGGTGTTTCGTCAAATTAGGCGACCCATCAGAATGTGTAATGGAAGTGGCGTTGCATCGCTGCCATCTTGCTTCACCCCGCACTCATCCACAGTAAGAATACCGTGAGAAGGGGGCAAGCGGACATATTGTTACATCCACCGGAGATTTGCATTTTTACATTTTTTTTTTTAAACCTGGGAGATCAGCAGGCTTGCCGCTTCTTTTAAAATTCAACATCTAAACAGTCAGAGGGAGTTCCAAGTACTGTATTTCACTATATATTTTTTTTTTTTTAACTATATAAAGTGTAAAATGCAAAAATCCAGTGGGTGTAACAATATGTCTGCTTGTCCCCTTCTGAGTGTATCCTTACTGTGGAGGAGTGTGGGGTTTAGGAAGATGGTGGCAACCAAACATCACTTCGGTTACAAATTGTGACGGGTCGCCTAATCTGATGAAACACCGGTAGCACTCAGGCAGTCTAAGCCCCTGTACACACGGTCGGAGATTCTGCCAACCAAATCCGTCGGATTTTGTCAGTCGGATTTAGTCCGACGGATTGTGTCCGAAACTGTTGCATACACACGGTCGGACTAAGTTGTCGAAAAATCCGATCTTTCAGAACGTGATGACGTAATTTTGTTACGATGGGACTAGATTCAGGCTAGTAGCCAATAGCTTTGATGTAGGAATTTGATCTGAGCATGCGTGGCACTTGGTCCGATCAAAATTCTCTACACATGATCGGATTACGTCCGACCGGCCCAGTTGGTCGGGAAATATTTCCAACATGTTGGAAAATTGGGTCCGACGGAGATTCGGATGGAATCAGTCCGATGCAGACCACACACAGTCAGATTATCTGACGACACGGTCCGATAAGACGCATTCCGACGGATTCTCCGACCGTGTGTACGCGGCATAAGACCATGACACTCCCACCACCATGCTTGACTGTAGGCAAGACACACTTATCTTTGTACTCCTCACCTAGTTGCCGCCACACATGCTTGACACCATCTGAACCAAATAAGTTCATCTTGGTCTCATTAGACCACAGTACATGGCTCCATTAATCCGTGTTCTTAATCTGCTTGTATTCAGAAAACGGTTTGCAAGAATCATCTTTAGAACAGGCTTCCTTCTGGGATGACAGCCATGCAGACCAATTTGATGCAGCATGCGGCATATGGTCTGAGCACTGACAGACTGACCCCCCACCCCTTCAACCTCTGCAGCAATGCTGGCAGCACTCATACGTCCAATTCCCAAAGATAACCCCTGGATATGAAGTTGAGCACGTGCACTCAACTTCTATGGTCGACCATGGCGAGGCCTGTTCTGAGTGGAACCTGTCCTGTTAAACCGTTGTATGGTCTTGGCCACGATGCTACAGTTTAGATTGTGTCTTGGCAATCTTCTTTATAGCTAGGCCATCTTTAAGTAGAGCAACAATTCTTTTTTCGGATCCTCAGAGTTCTTTGCCATGAGGTGCCATGTTGAACTTCCAGTGACCAGTATGAGAGTGAGAGCAATAACACCAAATTTAACACATCTGAACCCCATTCTCACCTGTGACCTTGTAACACTAACGAGTCGCATGACACTGGGGAGGGACAATTGGTAATTGGGCCCAATTTGGACATTTTAACTTAGGGATGTACTCACTTTTGTTGCCAGCGGTTTAGACATTAGTGGCTGTGTGTGGAGTTATTTTGAGGGGACAGCAAATTTACACTGTTATGCTGTGTACACACGTTCGGACTTTCCGGCAGAAAAGGTCAGACGGAATCATTCCATCAGATATTCCAATCGTGTGTGGACTTCATCTGACTTTTTCTTTCGAAAATTCTGACGGACCTAGAAATACCCAATCAGAAGCTCCATGTAAGTCTATACTGTATAGGTGCATTCGTTTACGCTCAATCACCTCCAAGTCTGCCCAGTTGCAGAAAAGAACCGAAAAAGGTCGTGTCCTTTTTCAGCTTTTTCTGGACCTAAACATGATGGATCGGGGTTGTCTGATGGAAAAGTCTATTTTTATCCAGTCAGCCATAGATCTAAAAATCAGGGGGAAAAAAAATGTAACTGGTACAGAAGTGCTCCACCTCAGCAAGGAATCTGTTCACATATTCCTAGCTGATCGGACCAGGTAGTGCAAGTGTGAAAGGGGCCCAATCGTTCAGGTTAAAAGTAAAAAAAAAAACTTTAGGGCCCATTCACACTAGGAACTGCATTTGAATCGGACAGGAAAGCTCTGTGGTTTCTGTCCGATTCACATGTAGTTCTGTGAAGTGCAATTTCAGCCCATTCATTTTAAATGGGCTGAAAATCGGACCGCTCCAAAGCGAGTGTACCACTTTTTGAAATGCATGGCAACCACATGGCATGGTACTTTTGTACCATGCGATCTGGTGCAGGCAAACGCATTTTGTTTGGGGTGTCGTTAACTTTCAACTGACCCCCGCAGTAGATTGTAACGGCAGTGCAACTGGAATGAACTCTCCCGCACTGCATTCTAGTATGAACGGGCCCTAAAAAAGATGAATACATAAACACTGCTTACATCATAGCAGGGGTGTTTTGATAGTACAGGATGTGTCCAAACATGCAGCCACCTAGCAATATGATAACTGCAGCAGTCACAGGGCGAAGTGCTGCTTAATATACACTTGTTCTACGGTTACTAGTGTGTCTAAGTTTTTGGAAGAGCAAATGCGAGCATGAGAGCAGATAGCACGATTATAGTATAATGATCCCAGAGCTAGAGTGTCTGATGTGCGAGTGAAGATTAAGATTTTTTTTTTTAAACACTGGAGATGCAGCCTTGGGAGGGAGATAATATTACTACATTAATGTATGAGTCACTCATATATAGACTTGGCTGCTACACTGTACACATAAGCACCTCACCCAGCCTTGCACTATGACCAAACATGGCAGAAAGCTACAATAGCCTGTATGTGAAGGGAAATGTTATTAATAGTGATACATACTCAAGTATAAAAATGATGCATTAAATCAAATGGAACTATAGGCCAGGCATTTTCTTGGAAAGGCTAAACAGATCCTTGGCATACACAGAGGATTCCAGGGACTTGAAAAGAATCTGTTCATCACTGGCAGGGGCAGTGAATGAAGCTGCTGTCAGGTCACAGGGAACATGTTTTTTTGGCAGCCATTGTGTAGGAGGAGTTAATGCAATATCAATAATACAGGTACGCTTGCTTGCCATTTAACTACAACTAGCACAATTTATTAAACATTTTAACACCTAGGAGATTTCTTTTTTTGCTTTGCATAGAGTGGGGAGGAGTTAAAATTCCAGGTTCTCTATGTGACACCATTGAGTACATTTTCTCTCACTTCCTGTCCCTGTGACACTAGGCAAGAAATAGGGATGAGTTGTCTGACAGGAAGAGCAAACAGTACTACAAACATTACAAGAGGTTATAATCCTTCCTAATGGTTTAAATAGGTGTCTGTATCCTCTAAGTTTTAACTCATTCCAGCTCTGCTCAAAAAACAAAAACACATTTTTGCTGAAGCTTTTGGATGTTACACTTTAATGGCAACTGAATGTGTAGGCCTCCAACTTCCACATTTGTTATTAGGAGTGCTAAGGCAGAGCACCTCCGGCCTACAAACACTACAGAATACATGCTTAAAGAGAAACGGCAGTCTGCTCACATACTTTGTAATAAAATACTTTGATGCTTCTATCCAACCACTTTGTATATTTTATAAATACTGTGATTCTGTACTTGCCAAATATGCTGCAAAAATTTGGCTGCAGCCATTTTAACTGTGGGCAGCTGAAGCTATTGCCTGTTCACTTCCTGGATTTACACAGACACACACCTCCAGCTCTGCAGCTTTCATTGGCCCTTGCATGCGACTCCCCTCCCTTCCTGGCAATCTCTCTCTAGAATAGAGACAGATAGATAGAGCTGTGCATGATGTCATAAGCCTAGGTTAATGACCGGACAAGAAACAGGAAGTGGGCTGTATAAGGCATTTACTGGCAGAAAAAAAATATGTTTTACTATCCAAAGTTAAAACAACAAAGGCAGAGGATTTAATAGATGGAAAGTTGAAAAAATTACTGAAGGTCCTCTAACTTCGACAGCTATTTTAATGAAAAGTAGAACAACTTACAAATTGTTTGTGCATGTCAGTCATTCGGTTTCTAAAGTTGGCCATCATGTTATCAAATGAATGGAAAGGATCCTTAATATCAGAGACCTAAAATAGCAAACAAGGCAACAAATACAATTTAGAAAAAACAAAAAAATTGGCACATTAACATTGTTTACTTATCGAACACCAGCATATATGCTGTAAATTATTTCAGAAAACACTTGAAATTAATACAAATAAGTTAGGTAAAACAATCAAACAACAAAACAAACATGAACATGTCTCATAACCAAATAGAGTTTAAAGAAACAACTCTGCTTCTGTTTTTCCTTTACTTCAAAATTATGAAAATGGCCCCTGTGGAGTCACAAGTACCATTTTATTTATATGCATTGGCAATAACTACTATAATCCGATTAGTTCATCTTTACGTTGCAATTCATTTTTTTTTTTTTTAAACCAAAAGTCATAAATGTATGCAATTTTTTGTTACTTAAGAAGGAACTTCACCCCCCCCCCTTTTGTGTTTTCAAATCCCCACTTTCCTTTATCGCCAAGTTTCTCTCCATTAACAGACTGCAGTTCCTATTTAACCACTACAATACAGGGCACTTTCGCCCCCTTCCTTCCCAGCTCAATTTTCAGCTTTCATCGCTCTAGCGCTTTCAGTGACAATTGCGCGGTCATGCTACACTGTACCCAAATGAAATTTTTATCATTTTGTTCGCACAAATAGAGCTTTATTTTGGTGGTATTTATTCACGACTCCGTTTTTTTTGCGATATAAGCGCAAAAAAGCAGAAATTTGGAAAAAACAATATTTTCTTTTTTCTATTTTAAAAGAAATCCAATAAAATCAAATTTTGTCATAAATTTAAGCCAAAATGTATTCTGCTACATGTTTTTGGTAAAAAAAATTCCGTTAAGTGTATAATAATTGGTTTGTGTGATCACGGACATATGTACGCAAATGATCATGTACATATGTGTGCAGGTGATCACGTATATACGTGTGCAGATAATCATTGAAACATGTGATTTTAGTGGGACATATGTGGGGGACATGTTTTTATTATTAGGGACATGTGTTTTTATTATTTGGGGACATGTATGTTTTGGGGACATATGTGGGGACTGTGTTTATACTGTGTGCTGTGTTGTGTATTACACTAGACTGGTGATCAGTGAGTAAAAAGCTGTAAAAAACAGCTCATACTCACTGATCATCAGCCGGCTGCAGCGATCTGCTCTCCTCTCCTCAGCGATGACTTCTGTGTGAGGAGAGGAGGAGCCGATTGCCTAGCAACCGGCTGTTTGTTTACATCACATGACGGCCGTGATTGGACACGGCCGTCATGTGATCAGGAGGGCCAATCAGAGAGCCCTCCTGCCGATCTGAGATGCGCCGTGTCCGGGTGACCTGGGCGCATCGGGATCGCGCCGCTGCGCGGGCACGCGCGTGCGCGATCCCGCTCCTTCTGATCCTGAACGTCCTATCAGAAGTAGACGGCTCCCACCCGGCCGTATATGTGCATTGGCCGGGTGGGAAGTGGTTAAGCTGTGGGGGATTTCTAAGCCTCAGATGGTGAGAAGGCGTCCCGATATCTACTAGCGGGTGATCGCCACGCTCCAGGGGGATGGGGTTGAGGAGGGCGTGTGTAAGTAAGTTCACCCTACAGATTTTTATGTAAAGCCCCATACACACTATCAGTTTTTCTGATGAGTTTTTCCTTCAGATTTACCAAAACCATATAATATGGAGGTCAAACCTTAGGAGTTTCAATTTGTATGCAATCAGGCAAGCCCTTGCACTACATGGTTTTGGTAAACCTGAAGGAAAAACTCAGCAGAAAAACTGATAGTGTGTATGGGGCTTAAAGGTGAACTTACCCTTTAAGGACAGCAAGTGTGTTAGGACTATGGAACACCCCCCCCCCTTTTTGTAACATAGGGGAAGGTGTACTGTAGTCCACAGAGACAACTGGGAACAATGCTGAGAACAGTGCAGCACAGGAAGTCATCAGTTCAGTGATTTTTCTGCCACATTCTGCCGGAAGATTAAAGCGGAATTTAACCCATAACCGTTTGATAATTCATGTGCTACAATAAGAAAACATGCATTTCACATTAATAATTATGCTATGAAAACTAGTGTGCATTGTAAATTGCCTCCAGCATTGCTCTTGTTTCTTCTTGCTGGAGGCTGACATTTTGTCAGGCTATGTATTCATGCACATTTGGGTACTTACAGGCATATCTGTGGAGGAGCATTTACAGGCTGAAAAAAACCCCATCACAAGTGCGTTTTTGAGAGAATCTTTTGGGCAGAAAAAAAAAAGTTGGACAAGCCTAAATGTAGAGTTTAGGCATGTCAAGGGTTTTTTTTTTTTTTTTTATTCTTTATTTATTGTTTTGCACTATAAAACAGAAAGGTACAAAAGCAAAAAAGCTCAGGGTAAGGAGCAGAGAACACAAAAAATAAATTAAACTATCTCAGCGGTAAAATAGGAATGATAGGAATCCAAGTCAGAGAGCATACGCGTCAAGCATTTAAGTGTACAATAGCAGCGTTTCTGCTATTTTTTTCTGGTGCCTAGACATGTGCATGGACTCTAAAGCCAGGCATTCCTGCTGAACCATCCAAATTTCGATCCATCTATGAGCAGGCTGGTTATACTGCAGTCGATATAGTTGCTGGCAGCGATCATTGTATTTTGATTGTGGGGAAACCCCCAGCTGGCACAATACAATAGCGCAGCAGGAGGGACCCTTCAACCTGTAGTTGAAGGGGAAAAAAAAAAAAAGGTATGGCCTGCTTTACAATGCTAAAGTTTGCAGGTTTCCCATGAAGAAAAAAGGAGAGAGAAAGAATATCAAAGAGATAGGACACTGATCTTATAGGTTGAAGACCTTGTTCAGACTTGCGGTTAAAGGGCAGCAAAAATGTACAGCTGAGCTGTGATTTTGCCAACAGCCAATCATCCACCCCGCCCCCCCCCCCCCCCACAAAGTGATGGTAAAGCCCACTGTTATTTTTATTTAGGAGATATTCACCCTGCATGCAGCCAGTGACATAACTGGCGCATGCGCTCTGAAGGTCCGGTATACCTTGCCGGAGCTGAGGGCTCCTGTGCAGGAGTGACGTCATCGCAGCTCTGGCCAACCACACAGCCGGAGCGCACAAACCCAGAAGACATCATCCCTCATCCCACTGGGCGTCACGGGAGGGCTTTGTTCTGAACTCAAGTATTCCATAATGTGCTAGTATGCAATGCATACTAGCACATTATAAAATTGTCTTACAGGTGTTTGTTTTTTTACCTGCCGCGGTTTACAACTGCTTTAAGCTGCAATTGGCAATGGACAGTAATGTTTACATGGTGCGGCCGCTATGCTTCGCTTCGTGCCTGTGCTAATAAGTGACTGGACATGTAGCGATTGGAAAGCCTGCCAAATGCTACAAATTCAAGTCAATGGGAACGTGCCGCAAATACCCTGCAACAGTATGCAATGTGCAATGCATGCGGTTGCTGCTCCATTTGTTTGCAAAAATGGGGTTAAAAACAGGCGGTGTTTATATTTCATTTTGTATGATGTAATTTATGTAAACATAATAATGTAATTGTTATAATGTAATGTACGGCGGGGGAGGGGGATTGCATTTAGACAAAATCTAAATATACTCTTGAGTCTCCGTGGTGGCAGAGTTTGTCCTGTCAGCTCTCCCGCTTTTCCTTTCTCTCTCCCCAATCTGTGTTCCTTCCATACAGTCTGTGTCTTTCTGTTTTTCTTCAATAACAGCAAATATTAACCTCCCTGGCGGTACGATTATTTCGGATTTTAGGTGCTAAAAGCGGTACAATTATTTTGCATGAAAATTTGGCGTTTTATATTGTAGTCCTGTAATTCTTAGCAATAACTCACTTAAATCTGTCCAAACCAGAGTCTAGCAGACATCCCGGGGATGATAAAGTTTGAAAAATGAAAACATAAGTTATAATATAATAAATAATTATAAATAATTGTACCAAATAATAATATAACAATAAAAACTATTCAATAATGTAATCAAATCAAAAACACTGAAATTTGCTCAGTTGCAGAATTGTCCCTGTCATTACTTTTCAGTATTTGATGAAGGATCTCCCCACAAATCACTATCGCTCAATTCTGCAAGTGATTACAATTTATTATCGCTGTTTTCTAGCTGGTCTAAAATCATTTTTGATGTAAAGGGACAGTTTTGGTTGCTATGGACAATCTCCAGTTTCCAGGCATAAAGAACAGTTTTTATTATATAAAACTGCATGCAGGGCACTGGACAGAACACTAGGGACAAAGGGGATGTGAAATAATTACATACAGCAATGTAATCTGTAAGATTACATTATACTGTATGTATAGTGAGTGTTTCACTTTTTGAATTTGGCGCCGATCTCCGTCCCCGTGCGTCGCAACGCTCTCGCAGGGCACGGAGATCGGCTCCGTGATAGATCGAGCGAGACACAGCTCGCTCGTACAGCGGGGGGGACATCGCTGGATCCAAGGGAGAAGGTAAGTAAGCGTCCTCCTGGATCCAGCAATGTGGTCCCGAGTCTGGCTCGGGGGTTTACGCTTTTGGTATAAAAATTCTACCCCGAGCCAGACTCTGGAATACCGTCAGGAGGGTTAAAAAGTGGTCAGCTGATCGATCTCTAGTGGCTCCGATTTTAGGCACAGTGCCAAGAATACAGAACAACTGAGCATGAGCCGGGTGAGACAGTGCATTATGGGATTTTTTTTAACATTCAATTTTTTATTTAGTTATCAGAACATAAAATAACAAATCAATGCATTAAGAAAAGTATAACAGGTTTCACACCATTACAGTGCATTATGAGATTTTAAACAGTATAGGCACTTGTTTAAGATTTTACAATAAAAGGGGCCAGCCTGAGGTGACCTATCAGGACTTAATTTTCTGACTAAAGTTTTACTTTTAGGCTCCATGCACACTGGATGTTAAAAATAACTTTATAAAAACGCCAGTAGCTTTGCAGTGAGTCGCTTATTTTTTTCCCAATGGATAAAAAACCTTAAAAAAATGCTGGTGAGCCACGTTTAAGCATTTTTTGTGGTCAGAAAAACAGCTCCTGAATGCGATTTTAGGGCATTCAGACAACAGCCCATAAACTCCACTGCATCTGAGCGCCACAAATCAAATATGCTATAGAATTCATTTTTAATATTCAAAGCAAACTCCTCCATCCACCCATGTCTCCATGCTTTATTTTGCTGAGAAATCATTTTTCAAAAACACCCATTGGCATTTTTGGCAGTGGCCATCTTGAGAAAGGGCAGATGATTCATGTAGCATTTAATTACTGGGATCCGTCTGCCCTCAACTCAGGCATGGGCTGAGCCAAGAACCCTACTGAAGACTCCTGTGATGACAATTTACCTAGGCCTGGAAACCAGGAAGTAACTGCAGAAATGCTATAAGGATTAGAAATAGTCCATGTTAATTGGGAGAGAAGTTCCACATTAAGGTTTACATATACTTTAATATAACTAAAGCGATTTACAAATTAATTCAAGTAGTCAGTCATGGACTAGTTAATGTTGCATCTAATAGCCAGTAGCTCCAAAACAGAAGCCAACACACATGCTTTTACAACTGAAAACAGTTAGGCACATCTAGGCATGTAAAATTATGAGCAGAACTGTATAATTTATTATATTATATATAGTGTGTATGTATGGTGTGTGTATGGTGTGTGTGTATATGTATGGTGTGTGTATGGTGTGTGTGTATATGTATGGTGTGTGTATGGTGTGTGTGTATATGTATGGTGTGTGTATGGTGTGTGTGTATATGTATGGTGTGTGTGTGTGTGTGTGTGTGTGTGTGTGTGTGTGTGTGTGTGTGTGTGTGTGTGTGTGTGTGTGTGTGTATGTTATAACAGATCCAAGATAGCAAGCAGACCTTGCTACTCAAGTTGCTGAATATGTTTTAATATACGAAGGGAGTGTCAGCCTCGTCTGCTGGCAGGTTAGACATATATAACTGAAGCATGAGGAGGCATCCTGAAAGGAAACCAGACACCAATGAAAAAATAGGCTGTGAGAATTTTCCTTAATTAACATAGTGACTGAGATCTCCCAGGTTGCATTACAGATCAAGGTTTTTTTTAAATCCAACTGGAATACAACTGTGCATGTATGGGTACTTTGTGGTCTTCTACACAGTATACGCCTCTACTTTTTACATAAAAGCGTTCTCAGCATCATCATCTTTAAGGCTCGGTTCACACAGGGGCGACTTGTCCAGGCGCCTGACAAGTCGCGCTTCGTTCTGTACTATGGAACCATTCTCATAGGAGCGACTCAAGTCGCTCCGACTTAGAAAAATGGTTCCTGTACTACTTTGGGGCGACTTCAGGCGACTTGCATTTACTTCTATACAGAAGTCGTTTTGCAAGTCGCGACGCTGCAAGTCGTGCCGCCCCTGTGTGAACCGAGCCTAACCGTTGAGTAGGCCGACTTACAAGGCTTTTATTTACATAACACTATCATGCAAATGGAGACATAGCAGCTACTCAGAAGTACTCTTGCGGTCATCTCAGAAGTCCATTTTTACTTTAATAAGCATGTATATTTAAAGGTTTTATTTAATCATACACATGGACAGTTTAGGTATTCACAATCATTTTATGCTTTTATGATGATATGCATCATCTAGTGACTATATACAGATTATACTAAATGCTCTTGTTGCTACATAAATTGCTCTCTAAAAGATTTTAGAGATCCAAAAAATAAAAAAAAAAGTATCCCCTTTATAGTCTTCAGTGTTAATACATATACTTATTTAGTTGTGTGATCAAGTTGTCCTGGGTTAAAGTGCCTAAAGGCAACAATAGTGCTGAGGTTCCAGTCCATATCTCAATTCCTGTGTCCCTTTCTGCCAACAATCTGTCTCACATTGAGAGACTATCGTTCCATTGGACAGCTGCACCTGTCCTAGCTGTTAGACCTACTCACTCCAGGTCTAGGATGCAAAGAACACCAGGGTCAATTTAAAGACTAACTTTTAGACACAATTGTTTCCTATAATAAGATAATTACCCAGTCCTACAGGTTTTGGCTGGATCAGATGACAACAATGTGTCTATGAATCTGTTAACATCACCGGTGTACAGACATCGGAGGAAGGATCAGAGAGTCTTATTGCCTTGGAGAAAAATCAACACCAGAAATGTCTACGTGTGCCCCTTCCTTCCTAGCTCTATAATATATGAGCACCAGACCTATTCTTCTCAACTGTGCCTGAACAATAAGGTTCTTCTGAGGTACGTGGTCAGCTTAAAGAGGAGATCCAGGTTCCTTCAGAGAAAAATTAAGTCAGCAGCTACAAATACTGTAGCTGCTGACTTATTAGGACATTTACCTGTCAGGAATCCAGCGGTGTCCTCACCTGAGCCAATTTTTCAATCTGCTGCCACCACCATTTCTACTAAGGGAACCCAGCAGTGAAGCCTTCCTTGCTGCTTCAGCCGGTTCCTTACTTCACATGCGCAAAATGCACTGTGCTCTGAATTGGCTGGTTGCAGGGGAAGGTGGGGTGGGGGAAGCTTCCGGCTGAGTTCGCTGGGGTGACAAATTTACCCGGGGGAGGAGGCAGACAAGCAAAGCTTCCTCTTGTGTGGAGCTCTGCTTAGTGCATGTAGCACTCACCAAACTGATCATGAATATTTTATGCCCAGATCCAACTGTCTCTGGTCAATGCCTTTAGGCCTCATGTGCACTGCTGCTGGTAAACGGACGCTTAGGAGCAGTTGGGCCTTTTTGTTTTCAGCTGCCTCTGAACTCTCCTTTATTTTATCTAATCAGCACATGTACACAGGGTCGTTTTGGTGGTTTCTAGGCAGCTGAGTGTAGAAACTTTTGGAACACAAAAAAAAAAAAAGCATTCAGTTCAGAGGCATATGAAAACGCCAGTAAGCTTGTAAACGCAGTAAGCCGCATTTTGTTTACAGCAGTTTTTCATTTTTGCCCATTTGAAATAAATAAATAAATAAATAAAACACAAAACATGGCATGTAAACATGGCAAAACTGACCTTTTAAACATCGGTTACTATCTATCTGTCAAGTTAAATCGTTCAGGAGAGATTGTGAAAACATTCCATGTACATGAAGCCTAACACAGTGCAAGAAGCAAAACAAGCTCCAGAAAAAATGGGTATGGACCATTGCATGACACAAGTGCTTTGGTATTACATTGCAATGACCCCCCCCCCCCCCCCCATGTTTGGCACAAGAAAAATCATAATGCTAGTCTACAAAACACTGATTCCAGCATAATTAGCAATTGAATGGCTGAAATTTATGCTTGGGAATTGTGAATTGAGACAAACAAAAACATATGGTCCCAAAACCGCCTTATGGACAGCAATGAGGAGATTCCTTGAATTGCACACATAAAATGAAAATATGCTTAGAGTCCCCAATTGACTACTCTGCTAATTAATGGTTAGATTAGAGTAGGTAGAATGAGAGTAGAGGGACACCAAGAAGGATGCCAAACGCTTATAAAATAAGCATCGAGACCCTATTGTAGCCATCCTTTTAATTATTAACTTACCCTTCTCCCAGTGAGACAGTGTAAGCATTAGGTTATATAACTTCACCATAAGGAGTATATTTATACTTTTTATAATATAGGTATGCAATCTTAATATGACATGAAGGGAAATGTTTAACTGTTAAATCACTGCAATGGGATGGCACTCTTGTATACTGGCAGAATAAAACTGACTGCGTCACCAACAGTGCCCCAAGAAAGTGGACACAAATGTAAAAACAAACTTGATTTACCTTACATTTTACATCTTGTTTCTTCTGCAATGGCATGCACGATCATAATACATGAACCACCCAAAAAGCACATTATACAAGTCTTTCTCAAACCTTTTAACATGAAGGAACCCTTGAAATAACCATCTGGCCTCAGGGAACCTCTGGCAATAATTACAATATATACAACTCGCAATGATATAGGCATGGTGGACAGTGAGAAGAATGCTTCTTAAGACTGGTACACACTAAGTAAAAATCAGGCGAATGATGGTCTGGTATTCCTCGCTGTTTCACAGCAAGTTGGGACCAAGGAAGGAGATAATGTATGAAAATTCTCGTACGACAAAGGCTTTTTTTGGTTGATCGTTTCTGATCATGCGCAGTCTTTCGCATCTGATTTTCTTGTATGAAAACGGTACACATTAAAACAACAATAGTTTGTTCGCTTCACAGACGAGAAAAAAAAAAAAAATGTTGGCATTTGTCCCTTCAGAAACTTTAATTTGCAAAGTCTTAATCGGATGCAGAAAGTTGTGTACACACACACTATACGAAAATGGAACAATCATGCCTTGGGGGGGCTTGGCTGTCCTAAAGCCAGTCAATATCTGGTGTGACCATTTGTCTCACACAGTGCAGGACATCTCCTTCGCATAGAGTTGATCAAGTTGTTAATGCTGGCCTGTGGAAGGTTAGTCCATTCCTCTTCAATGGCTGTGCAAAGTTGGTAGATATTGGCAGGAACTGGAACATGCTGTCTTATTCAGCTGCCAGGAATTGTGTACAGATCCTTGCAACAATGGGCCTCAGGATCTCTTAACGGTATTTCTGTGCATTCAATTTCTGCCCATACTATAATGCCACCATGGGACACTGGATCCACAACGATGACATCAGCAAACCACTCATCCATACACTCTGTCTGCCATTTGTCCTGTAAAGTGAAAAACGGGATTCATCCATGAAGAAAACACTTCTCCAAAGTGCCAGACATTATCGAATATGAGCATTTGCCCATTCAAGTCGGTTACGACAACGAACTTCAGTCAGGTCGAGACCCTGGAGGACAAGCATGCAGATGAGCTTCCCTGGGACGGTTTCACAGTTTGTGCAGAAATTCTTTGGTTATGGAAACCAATTATTGCAGCAGCTGTCTGGGTGGCTGATCATAGCCGGGAGGTGAAGATTCTAGATGTGGAAGTCCTGGGCTGGTGTAGTTACACTTGGTCTGCAGTTGTGAGGCCGGTTGGGTGTACTCCCAAATTCTCTGAAATGCCTTTTGAGACAACTTATGGTAGAGAAATTAACATTCAATTCAAGGGCAACAGCTCTGGGGGACATTCATGCAGTCAGCATGCCAATTGTATGCTCCCTCAAAACTTGCGACATCTATGGCATTGTGCTGTGTGATAAAACTGCACATTTTAGAGTGGCCTTTTATTGTGGCCAGCATAAGGAACACATGTGCAATATTCATGCTGTCTAATCAGCATTTTGATATGGCACACCCGTGAGGTTGATGGGTTATCTCGGCAAAGGAGAAATGCTCACTAACACAGATTTAGACAGATTTGTGAACAAGATTTGAGAGAAATAGGCCTTTGTGTACATATAAAAAAAAAAAAATCTTAGAGCTTTCAGTTCAGCTCAAGATAAATAGGGGTAAACACAAAAGAAGTGTTACGTTTATAATTTTGCTCAGTGTAGATAGGAAAAAATAATAAATAAAAATGCTTGGTGTCAGTAAATAGAGAGCCAGAAATTGCTCTCAAGGGACCCCTGCCAACCTCTGGAGGAAACCTGGCTGAGAAAGGCTGAATTATATTAACTATCTTAAAGCATCCATGTAACAAAGTTGTGTTAATATTCTTAATACACCATGCCAGCATTTTGCAGCTATTCCAAACAGCCTTGAATAAAAGGTGAGGCATAAAACAAACACTTGTTTATGGTTAGGGTAAAAAAACGCCATGCTGTCAAAAAAAATGCAAAAGACTCAAAGTACTGACCATACTAGGTAATGAGGCACTAGGCATGTGGCTTAGACTCGATGCCTGCAAGAAAAGTATCAATGGAAATTAACAATTTTGAATAAATTCTGTTTCAAATGTTTGCTGTAATAGAAAAATCTACAGTCTATAAAAGATTGTTACCTTTACTTATTAGTTTATGCAAAGAAAATGGTCCTTTCAGCAAGCAGCTTTATAAAATTCTAAAATACACAAACTAGGCATTTTAAACAATCTGGGCAAAAGGTATACCTGTTACAAAAATGAAAAGTTAACCAACAATTATACCTGTAAGGAATATAGTAAATACCCCTCCAGCTCCCTGTGCCATTGCACACCACTACAGTGAAGAGGAATTGCCACCTGCAGTTTCTTCTAAACTTACACTTATTGGAGTGCAAATCTCCTGTGTCCCCTCTGTGGTTCCTCCTGCCAACTCTTCCAACACTACAAAATACAGGGATGGGCCCATCGCATGACAGCCATGGGCCAATCACCAAGCGCCAGCATCATCACAAGCTCCTCCATACTCAGATATACAAAGTCCTTATTTTATAGCCAGTGGCTGAAAGTGCAGTGAGGAGACTGAAAAAAAAAAAAAAAAAAAAAGAGTGTATATGCTGCTGGGGAGGGATACATTAAAGTAAACCACTTTCTTTGTTGATCATGGACAAAGCACAAGTTTGCTTTAAGGATGGCGAATCTTAAAAAGAGAAGGTACAGCCCCCCCAAAACAAAAATAAAAGTCAGCAAGCTACAAATACAGCAGCTTCTGACTTTCAATATATGTACACTTACCTGTCCAGGGAGACTGCGATGTCGGCACCACAGTCAATTTTCGGATCGGCTGTCGGATGCAGCCGTCGCCTTTTCTGCTAAGGGAACCTGGCAGTGAAGCCTTTCAGCTTCACAGCCGGTTCCCTACTGTGTGCTGAACTTTCCAATTGGGCCGTCAGTGGAGAAAGGAGCTGAACTTCTGGGAGACGAGGCCATGGCTCAGTCTCCCGAAAGTGGGGGAGCGGGTACCTGTCCCCCCTGAAAGGTGCCAAACGTGGCACCAGTGGGGTGGGGGTAGACAGATAAGCAGAAGTTCCCCTTTTGAGTGGAACTCTGCTTTAAAATACCCAAATCAGATGCGATTTAACTGAATTAAAAAGAAGTGTAACGAATAAGTCATAATAAATGATAAGCTAGGATATAGAGAAAAAGCACCCTGCGTTACCTTAAAGAGTGTGGACCATTAGTATAAGCTCCACCTCTACCCTCAACGTAACCATTTTTTTGCTTTTCATTGAGAGATGGTGATCAGCCCAATGTCTGATCCTTACTTTCAGTTAAAGTGGAAGTGGCTTTATGCCCTCCTATCTCCCCTAGTCTATTTTTGTTACTTTTTTGTGAGGGTGGGGGGGGGGGGGGGAGGCAGAGGAGATACCAAGTTTTCACAGATATCGGATCCCACTTCTGTTTGGATTGCTGCAGTGCATCCACCAGAAGTTCTCATCTTCCCCTCCACCCTTAACCTACTAGGACACATCACAGGTCCCAGAAGGCTGCGGGACCATTCAAAGTCCACATGCTTGTGAAATAGACAGGCAGCTGTGATGCCACAAGGAATCAGTTGACTGCCCATTTTAAACATGTCACGCTGGGGACCCCAAGACCGGCGAAGAACACTAGCATTTGGTCAAGTAACCTGCTGCAATAGGAGCCCAGAATGGCATTTTCTGCAAGACAGGAAAGGATTTACTTTAGCCATTTACAAGTTATTCATAATTTCACTATAGCTCCACTTTAAAGGATTGGATAGAGGGCAAATTAAGCCTATTTTAAAAGGTAATCATGTTTACATCTGTTACTGAGGAAACTACACAAATTGTAGATCCAGAAAAGACAAATTGTATACATTTGTAATTGAAAAGCAGAACCCAAAGTGTCAGATATAGTAACCATCTCTGATTGTTCTAACCTCACTAAAGAGAGGAAACATAGCATATTGCACATAGAACACTAAACCCTTATTAAAGCCTATCTGACTGATCACTACAGCAATATATCTCTTGGTACAGCTCATATACATAGATAGCATTGTTCTACATGTAGCTTCATCAATCTTAAATAAATGACTGCTATATTATTACTTCATTAGCAAACCCCAGGCAAAATGTATACCTCATTAGCATAAGCCTTGTACCTTCTATTTTAAGATGGCTGTTGTGCGTCCTACATTGTTTTTACAAATAATGAAATGCATTTATTCAGAAGTGATTTCAAATATATACCAGGTGCATCTCATAAAATTAGATCTAAATTAATTTCAGTATGTCAATTCAAAAAGTGAAAATCATTTTAATATCTACAGAGTGATATTTCAAACGTTTATTTATTTTAATTTTGACTTTGAATTATGGCTTACAGCTTGTGAAAACCCAAAATTCAGTATATCAGAAAATTAGAATATTACATAAGACCAATAAAAAAAAAAAAGATTTTTATAACAGAAATGTTGCACATTTTCCTTTAGACATGCAGATGACTTATTGAGCTACAGATAAGCAAGTTCAAATTACACTACCAGTGGCTGGCAGGGCTCCAAGGACCCCTGCAGTGTCCTTATGCTTGAGGTCTTAAGTGCCATAGGGCTGATAAGAGTACCACACCCCTTAAAATTAACCTGTTCCTGGCAAAACACACCTTTCCCATGCTGTCTGTGGGGTTTTCCTAACTTTTTTTTTTTTTTTTTAAGGAAAAACGGTCATGTGTCTGAACCACAAGGTTGCTTTCAGCAAAGGGTTTTGGCACACTATATATAGCAGATGGAAGAATGCCAGGCTTGCTTTTATCAGTTACACAGCCAGGAGTATAGGAACTGACATCTGTCGTACAGGCTCAACAGTGCTAAACTTGTACATCAGTGTCTGTAACTGTAATTATGTGCCTTCTAGGTAGTTAAACAGTTAAGAATGTTAAACTATTATAGGAATAGTACAGGGTGAAAACAGCTGTGGATTAAATCACTAGGAAAGAAAAGGGTAAATCGGGGCAGTTAAAGGTTGGTATTACCGCTGGCAGTGTATACCTAAGCTAACAATCAAGTGTTTGAAATTAATCTGGCTATAAAATCTAAGCTGATGACAGCACTACGATATGAGGAAATGCCTACCCTGTGATCTTCTCTCAGAGCCACCTGGGAAGGGTTTTGCCCTCTTCGGCCATGAGATCTGCCATCTGTGATACTGAAGAAGGGATCCCGGCCAAAGGGATCAGAGAAGCTTCTCATTATCTGTCTGACATGTTCTTGGTGTGCACGGAATGGATCCCTGTGGAAAAATAAATAAATAAAATTATATATATATATATATATCATTTTATTATTTTTACCACTGCAATGACTACATATACACAATAAATATCACCCTGTATATACATACACATATTCACATATGATTACATTTATGTTCTCATGCACACTAAGCATTTGATCAGAACCTCTGCATGAAGCAGTAAAAGCTGCGTATTGCACACACATTTATGCATTCTATTAGCCAGAATATAAATTTATGATGGCAATTAAAATGCATCAACATGCAAATGCGCCTAGCCTTTATGTGTGTTCCACATTTCTACTGCCCAAAAGCTCCTGTCCTGATCATGCTGGTGATGGGTTTTTTGCTGCCTGTAAACGCTCCTCTTCTAAATCTCCTGTCAAAGCCAATGTGTGAATGTGAACACAGGGCAACAGAGGTGTATTTATAGGCAGAAAAAAGGGAAGAAGCAAAATACCTAAAAGCAGAGTTTACATCCACTGTGCATGAGCCCTAGCTGTTATAATGAACATCCATTACTAAATACCAGATATATTTTTTCAAGAACAAGGCATATTTATTCATTAAAACAAAAAACCCCCATAGTATTAAAAAAAAAAAAAAAATGATAATCATAAATATTTAAATCTTCCACCAAGAAAAATAAACAAAACCAAACCAAAGTATAGTATGCAGTCCATATTGAACTGAAGTGGAATTCATTTAGCGTATTCAGTTGCTAGCACAAATTTACTGAATAAAATATGCACATATAAACGACTCTCCTGTTTATTGGTAAATACTTTAGAAGTAGATGGGAAAAAATACATTGCTATTTACTAGCCATGTGTCTTGCACAGATTGTAAAGAAGAATTCCAGGCATGGTATAATCTTACATAGTTACATTAGTCCAGCTTAGACCAACGTAACTATGTATATACAATACCTGGCCGATGCCCCTGGAAGCTGGAAATTACTGAAGTATTTGCCGCTACTCCAGTGATTGCTTTGGGATCCTGAGCTGAGCGGCTGGCCTGATGCATTGTAAAATACAGGAGATTGTCTGCTCAGTACATTTGCCATTCGGCAATTGCGCTAAATTCTCAATTTAATGAGGTGGAGAGGTGCGATGTCACACCTTCAAGCAGCTGTAACCCAGAATCTGCAACTACCTTAATGTGACCAAAGTCCAAAGAGGCAGGGTGCGCATGTAGAAGGCATTTCAGTCCATGCATGAAGACCGCGACTCTGGACCTGTAAAAGCACCCCAAGGCTAACTCCACACACTGCTCGCCAGGGGAATCACCCACAGCAAGATCCAGTTCAAAACATACATTACAGGCTAACCCTGTGTCTTGAATCAGATGGAGTCTGGAGGGCCCCCCCCCCCCCCCCCCCCCAAGGTACTTTCAAAGAGTTCACTGATCTGAAGTGATTAAAGAGGATAGAGAAGGAAGGATTATGTTGGGTCCCCTGCAGCCTCTTTTTTTTGCAGTGTCCAATCACCTGAAGGTAGGCAAGACCAGGCCTTTTATGACATTTGACATGTAAAAATCTGTATTTGTCTAGAAAATTACTTCTTAGAACCTCCAAACACCCTTTTTTTAATTTTTTTTTTTTAAGCAGAGGCCATAGAGAAAAATAAATAAACAAAAAAAAAAGGAGGAGAGAGAAGGTGGGTGTTCCAATTTTTTTTAAATGTCACATGGTATTTGCACAGCGGTTTTTCAAATGCATTTTTTGGGGGGAAAAAATACACCAACTAATTTTAATGCACAAAAACACAATAGAATACCTAATTGTTTGGTAAAATATAAAAGATATTACGCCAAGTAAATAGATCCCAAACAGGTCATGCTTTAAAACTGTGCATGCCCGTGGAATGGAGATAAATTATATTATCCATAGGCTACCCTTTATAGGTTACACTTTAGATTTACACAGGAGGTCCGATGCTAGAATTGTTGCTCTTGATCTGACATTTGCGGTGATACCTCACACACACGGTACGACGTGGAACCAATGCACGTATTTGCCTTTGCGTGCAAGCACAAGGGGATGGGGCACTTTAAATTATTATTATTAATTAATTTATTTTTTATTACACTGTACATTTTTTTAAATCATTTTTATTGTTATTGCTATCACAAGGGATTTTTACATTCCTTGCGACAGCAATAGGCAGTGACAGGTCCTTTTTACTGAGACATACTATTAGACCCCAGATGTTTCCTCTGCCCTTAAAAGCTTTGGCTCCTACCAAGATATGATCCGATGCTTTTTTCCAAACTAGTAATGGTTTGTTTACAACCGGTAAAAGTGGAACTTCTTAGACCATAGAGATCAGCTATATTGTCAGCCGAAGGAGCCTCCAGCTGCAATTCCAGGTTCCCCAGTAGGACAGGAGTCCAGGAAGGCCTCCTGCCGCTTGTAAAAGCAATCCAGCCTCTTTTTAGCCACTAGGATTGCTTTTACAAGAAAGTGCTACGCTGGCTCTAAAGAAGAAAAGAGATATATATATATATATATATATATATATATATATATATTTACTGGCATAACCACTCAAAGTTGGCCGACGTACGGGTACGTCACATGGCAGCAAGTGGTTAAAGAAGCTTGTGCCCTGTACAAAATAGGAATTTTGACTTAATCTCAAAATTTCTGCAATCTCAATTGAGTTTATACAATTGAGATCATGGGATGTACACAAGCAATAAAACTGAGGGAAACAATATAGCAACATGAGCTGCCAACAGGCCCGCAAGAAACGCAAGTGGATATAAAAGGTTTTTTTCCCCTTAATATAAAACATGTTATACTTACCTGCTCTGTGCAATGGTGTTGCACAGAGTGGCCACCCATCTCCTCTTCTGGGGTTCTTTGCCAGCGCTGTCCATTCCTCCTCTTCTACTCGCTTCTCTTCCCGCTCCCCCCCTCACAGGATTTGATTGATTGGAGCAGAAACCAACGGCTTCCGCTATCACCAAGCCTTGTGAATAGAGAAAGAGAGCAGCGCTGCTGCAGACAGGCAAAGTTTTGAGGGGGAAATAAAATTAAAAAGGTACTAGTGTGCACAACCAGAATCATCTACCTAGAACAGCCACTAATAAAAAATATATATATATTAAATGGGAAGCTGCCAACATAAAAAAGTGATCTCTGCACAATTAAAATATATGTATAAATGGTATGTGGCGCTACCTAAATTCCTAGACTCATACATATTACCTAATAAAAATACAGTAATTCACATCAATAATAAAGTGCAATCAATCATAAATGTGCAAAATAAGCTGAAACAACGTGCAAATCCACAAATAAATGTGCGAATCCTATGAGACAAATGTGCAAAAAGCAAATAAAGTGCAAATAGCTAGCAAATAATGAATTATTCAAGTGAATCCGTGTATTACACTAATGATGTGATCTGGTTAGCAAATAAATTTCTTTTAGCAAAGTCCCAAAAGTGATAACCAACGCTTCCAAGAGTTCAATTGTTTCATGCAAATAAAACTGGGTGCAAAACACTTCAAACAGTGACAGTCCACCGATGATCTATGTTCCAAAGTGCTCCGGAGTGCGCCCCTTGTTTTCCCCAGCCTCTCACCTCAATAAATCGGCCACTACAGGCCATATGACGCTGTGTATAACTGGCTGTAAATAACTCCTCCATTCCTCGCAGGTTCAGCCCAGCCCGTCCAACTCATGTTGGATAAGGGAAAAAGAAGAAGAGGGGGGCTCCAATGTGTAGTATATAAAAAACAAACTTTAATAAAACAATATCCACACTTACATTTAAGAGTGTGAAGCGCTTGTAAACAAATGATACTTCTGGTCTCGGCCGCGACCGGAAGTGATGACAATGACACTTGGCTCTTCCCTGACCCATTGCGTCACCGTTCACGTGACTTTTTCAAAGGGTCAATTGAGGGGGAAATGTTGTGATTTTAGAACCACTTTAAAAAGACCGAACAAAAAATACTAATAACAGATAACAGTTGAAGCCCCTTCTGGCCGAAGCATGCATCAGCTGAGGCTTAAATGTTCACCTGGTAAAATGTGAACAAATAACCAGGTGGTAGCCTTGCAAATTTGGGATACAGTTGCTGGATGCTTAGAAGACACTAACAGTCCTGGTGGGATGGGATGTCATGGGAAAACCTACATTAGAAATACTGTTACCGGTAAGTCTAAGAACCTTCCAGGATGGCGCACCTGATAGATGAGGGCTCCTCCCTACAGGAAACACAATCAATTGACAGCTAGAATGGAAAGATGACGTTTCTTTGAGTAGAGACAGAAGCTGTATGAGCCTTAGGCCATTTCTTGTGAGGTTGGGGTACTTTTCGCCAAGTTACCTTCTTGACAAATTCGCCAAGAGGTTCTCCAAAAAGTTTACCATAAAATGGCATGTGTAGAAGACAACACTGTCTGCTGTCGTCTAACATCACAGAGCTGCTCCAGGCTCTGGAAAGATTCGGACCATATTATTGGGGTTCCACCCAGTTGCTTGACTGCCAACTGGCTGTGGTTCTCAGCTCAGTCAGTTGTGTCTGCCCTCTCTCCAGCCCAGTGCTCCAGTGAGCCCTGGAGTGGCTGAGGAAAGAGCAGTAATTAACAGTAAATGATTTATGCTCCAGAAGATCGAGAACTGATCAGTGGTCATATGATCACTCCATTCTCGGTCTTAGAGCAGGCAGAGAACATCATCAGACTGATGCTAAGGCATGAAAGGCGAGAATGTTTATTTCAGGACCCCACACTTCACCTTCAAAGTAGAATTAGACAAAAATGTTTTTTCTTCTTTTTGGATAGCGTAAGGGAGAGTTATAACCCCTACCATTTATTTGCCATCTGTGTCCCAATGGGGAGATTTCCCCTCACTTCCTGTCCTATAGCCAAAACAAAAAGTGAGGCAATCTATCCAAGGTGGGGTAATCCTGAAGTGTCACCAAGGTCACCAGTACTAGTGTCCCCATTGAAAGATTTCCCTTCAATTACTGTTCTGGTGTCAAACCAAAAATTTGTAATTTTCTTTTATTTCCACTTTCGATGATAACAGACAGCAACAAAACCTGACAGGTGTTCCAATCCCTCCCCACTCTTTAAAACCAATCAGCTTTCTACTTCAGCTTGTTCAAATAAGCTTTGACAAAAAAAATAAAACCTGGAAGCAGGTTAGTTTTAGTAAAGCAAACCCACCGTGTTGTTGCAGCTCTAGATCAGAGACAAAAACCACTCCAGGGCATGGCTATGACGACACAACAAATACAAAAAATAAATAAAAAATCTTTTGTTTGTGATGAGCAGCTCTGCTAGTAGAAGCGAGGGGTACGTTAGCTTTAAAGTGTTATTAAACCAACAGTAAAATCGGTATGTATATGCAATAAGGAATGCTTGTTATACTCATCATGAAACCTAAGGGGTTAAATCCTCTGCATTGTGTAAAAAGGCTGTTTGATCCGGTCTTCTCTGATACTCCCCTTCTTCCACAGTCCCCAAATCATCTCCTTAGGGGCAAGCTACACATGCTCAGTTTGGTGTGTATTGCTAGAGTTTTGTTTTTCCTTGGGGGGGGGGGGGTGCATTTGATCAGCTCAAGGCCAATCAGCACTGTCAAGACAAAGGGTCAGGGGTCCTGCAACCTCATCAGTCAATCAGGGTAGAATGAAAAAACTCCTTCTGCAAGCTTTAACTAGACACTGATACAAGTCACAAAACTGCTCTAACTGCTGATGAGAAAAAGGTATTCCGGTGCAGCCAAAGAATAAATAAATATAATTAAATAAAAAAAGGCCCTGCCGAGTTTGGTCTGAATGCAATTATATATATATATATATATATATATATATATATATATATATATATATATATATATATATGGATTTAAAGTGGTTGTAAACCCTTACAAACCACTTTGACCTACAGGTAAGCCTAGATTAAGGCTTACCTGTAGGTCCAAGCAATATCTCCTAAACCTATATGGTTTAGGAGATATTTGCCCGAAAACAGGCACAGGCGCACTGAGCGCGGCATTCTCAGCGACGGAGCTGCCGCGCGTGTCGGCTCCCGTGCGCATGCGCGGGAGTGACGTCATCGCGGCTTCGCCGAATGACAGCGGCGGAGCTGCGAGACCCCACCAACAAGATGGATGCGGCGGACTACAGGGGACAGCGGCGACTTCGCTGGCTCCTGTGTCAGGTAAGTGACACATAATGGGCTACTATGCGATGCATAGTAGTCCATTATGCTTTGCCTTTGCAGGGAATCAAAGAGGAAGTAAACTCATCAGGGTTTACTTCATCTTTAATTAGATTCTGGGGTAGACCCCCCAAAAGTTTACCACCACTGTTAAATCATGCCCGTTTGACTCATAGTAAGCCACAACCACTTGAAGGTGGGCTCTGGATACCCCAGTACAACAAAGTTTGTACAGGGGGACCATTATATCAGCATTAACCGATTAATCGAAGCATATCAAATACTGCCAAAGTGGAATGAGAACCACAAGCACAGCCTTTCAGCTTTCTAGATGTAAGGGTATGGACTGGTATATCCACTTCTGGCTAATGAAACTTCCTTAAACAACTTCCTTAAACACAACCTTAAAAACTGTAAATTCTGAAACTTGCATCCATATTAAAGCGCAAAAGACAGCAGACACATGTTGACTGTCTGGCAGTAAAAGAAAACAAGTATGGAACACAGGAAAATGTGTTCCAGTCTGCTCACCAGCTGGGACTGGGAAAATATTCACACTTCAGCTGGAGCGTCTTCCTAAGTAAAAGGAAAAAGCAGCACTTGACTTCTCAGATACAGAAAAGGAATGTCCTTGAGAGGTCCATGTAATGCCCAGACCAAAAAGGATTAAAGTAGCTGTTTAGGATTTGGAGATTTGTGAGTCTTCCTAATAGTTCATACAACATCTTCAGACCATCTGTAACCATTCCAGAACTGGATCAGTAAAACTGTACTCTCCAGTGAACAAATCTTGCAGGCATTTGTAATTAAGTGACTCATGGTTTTGGATAGAGCAATGGGTTTTGTTAAAGCAGAGTTGCGCCTGGGAAATAAAAAATAAAATAAAAAAGTCAGCAGCTACAAATACTGCAGCTGCTAGACTTTTAATATATGTACACTTACTGGGAGTAAAGACTGTTGGCTTCACTCCTGGTTCCCTACTGAGCATGCGCGAATCACATTGTGTGCTCTGAATGGTCCCTGTTGTCTTCTGGGACCTGTGTCTCTCCCAGAAGACAGCGGGGGGAGGGGGGTGTTCATGGCGTAGTTTGCCGCAGAGAGTGCGGCAATCTATGCCCAGATGTGGGAGCAAATACCCGGTATCTGCTACCCCCTGAACGGTGCCAAATGTGACACCGGAGGGGAGGATTCGATTAGCGGAAGTTCCATTTCTAGGTGGAACTCCACTTTAAGGACTAAAATTTAACGTAAAAGAAAGGCTTTTTACATGCACTTTGCAACAAAAAGCCTGTTAGGCTGGTTTGACACCGCAGCACAGAGCAGCTCACAGCAGGGGTCCGGTGCATCCCTGTCCACCGATTTAGGTCTGATTTCAGATGCAATTTTTGGCTGAATTCAGACCTGAAGCATAGGACTCCTGTGCAATTCACACTGGAGCCCCGCCAGAGATGTGTGAACCGGCTCCATTGAGAGCCGATCACAATCTCCTGACTTGCGAATTTCTCCACATCCAATTTGCAGTAGTGAGAACCCAGCCTTAGTGTAACTGTGGGCAAATCATTTTTTTCTCCCTTTCTAAAAGCATACCTACACATTTCTCAATGTCTTATCCTAAAAAATGCTGCAATTGCAGAAAAATAACAGCTTAGTTGCCTGAAGGCTAATGTGTCCTGACTTCCAGTTCAGATTGACAACTCTGCTACACGAATACCCAAAGAAAGCCCTGCCCAGTTACCCCTGCAGGACTAGAGAACACCCCCATCCTCTGCAACATTGGGGAGAAATCTGTAGTTCACAGAAAGGAGAACTCAGGCAGGGAGGTTACTTGCTTAAGATTTCAGTGCACTTACCTACGCTGCAGTTCCGGGATTTGAAAGTCCCGCTTTTCTTCTCAGTCTTTCCTTGGGGCTTTTGGGGCAGATCAGAGCAATTTCGATTGGTCAAAAGAATCACCCTAATCCATTCTGTAAGCCCTAAGGAAAGAAGGGGAAGAAGAGCAGGGCTTTCAAATCCACAGTTCGCTGCACTGGATGTATGGGCAGTGATAGCCAACCACCCACCGAGGTAAATGCAGCGCGGACTGTGTATGGCGTTAGTTCACCTATTGATTTTTGGTGAAGGGGTATATTTACAGCAAGTATAAACAAAATAAGTATCGATTAGGTCAAGGGATGGAGAATTTGAGCATAATGTAGGACTAAATAGCAAAATGAGTACCTTCTCTACAAAGCCCACATCACCACCTAAGGCTTCATTTACAGGACGTAAACATTTTACTGATGTTATGACTCATGTTTTCTAGGAGAAAAGCTGATAATGAATAGTAAAATGCTTGTGTGTTGATGCATATAAAACATTACTAAACATATTATTACAGCATGTGACTACCATGAAACCCTGATGTATGATATTAAACTGAAACGGTCAGTAACTTTACAAGTCTGCATGGATACATTCCTGACATGTCGCAACATACAACAGTCTGAAGCACTTTGCACCTTTTAGGCTACGTTTCCACTATTGCACCCCCAAAGTTGTGCAATTTGGAGTGCGACCGAGTGCAGCTTTGATCCATCTTTACAGTCTCTGGATCAAAGTTGCATCAAAAGTCACATCAAAGTAGTGCAGGAACCTTTTCAAAGTCGCATATATGGGAACGAGTACCACTGAAAGCAATGGGCTTTGACTTATCATGCAACTTTAGGTGTCCAAAGTCGCATGACAAATCACATTAGTGGAAATGGAACCTTATTAAAGAGCTGTCCTGAGTAAATATCTGTTTGCTGCAGGCAGGAGGGAACATATCCTCATTCTCCTGATCTCCAGACTGTAAATTTGTTGAAAGTCACAAGATAAGGGCTGCAGCAGGGAATGATCTTTGGCAGACATTTGTAAATATTAAAACCTGCAGAGGCACCAGGGTTACAGGACTGTTGTCTCCTAGTCAGTATCTAGGTTCCGGATGTAGATGTTTATCCTAGATTAGCGTCGCTAGACCACTGATGTTCCAAGAAAAAATTCTGGTGGTCCCCAGGAGTTCAGCGGCAAATCAACATTGTGGCACATGTATGCAGCCCAATGTGGTTCCCAGGTTGTTCCTAATGCACGCTAACAAGCAATACTGTCAGCGTGCATTGATAACCGATGCCTCCTCTGTAGTTCTGGCTTCTGTGAACTCAGAGGGAGGTACCGGGAGAAGTGCAGCGAGCGGGAGGTGAAGGAGGGGGACTTCCAATGGCAACGCTGATCACAGACTGTGTGAGAGAGCACATAGATTGAGCACATGGCTGGATAAGGAGGTGAGAGCCAATGAGTAAGGCAGCAGTATGATGCAGAGTGGGGGTCACAGAGTCAGAGTCTTGTGTGTATAAGGCACGTAAAATTCATGTTGGTGGTCCGCGGGATTAAAAAGTGTGATTTTAGTGGTTTGTGAGGTCGGAAAGGTTGGCAACTACTGTCCTAGGCAATGCCTGAACAAAAACGGCTCTGTCCTTCTCATGAGAAAAGCAGATGTTGGTATAGTCAGGGCAGTACGTTGATCTCTGGGAGAAAAAAATAAATAACAGGAAGTATTACACTAAGGCTAGGTTCACACTACTGTGGCTGCAATTTGATCTGATTTTCAGTGCGATTATGCAGTACGACTTGGTTGCACTTTATATTTGGTTTGCATATTCTATGGGACCCTGAAATTGCAACAAAGTAGCACAGTACACTTTTGCAAAAATCACACTGTGATGCATTGATGTGAATTGGCACCATAGAAAACATGCAATTGTGCGTGACTCAAATCGCATCTGAAATTGGGACTAGCGTGAACTGGCCTTATTTATACACTACTTAGCAAGCATGTGCTTACCATATCTTACAGTAGATCCTTTTGAAGTTTATTCAGTAAATGTATAGTGAAGAGGACAAGATTTACACACTGTAGTAGTTCCTAACAGCCAATCAGAAATCCCCCATCACAGTACTGTAGGATGAAACTGGTTGCTATGGTTTACTGTAATCTGCACATTATAATGTCTGATTTTGCTGCCTTGGAAAAAAGATAATATGTACCTAGAGGCTCGGGACACACAAGCATCTGTTGGCATTAGTTTTCTGTAAACAGACTGATTACATGTGTACTTGTAATGTTTTCATTTCAGCTGGATCCTCTGCTGTGAGGACAACATTGGCAAGTGTTCATAGGAGCAGCTGGTTCTAACATGGAGGCTGGCCCCTAGACTGCTTCTTCTACTGTTATGTCCCCTGGCGGTGGGCAGTGCTTTCACCAACATGAACTTACTTTGTCAGGCTCCATACAAACTGGCTAAAAACACACCACACTGCTTCTAGAGGAGTTCAGCATTTTGCCTGTGGAAGCAGCTCAAGGTTATCCTATGGGTCCATGAACATGGACGTTTAGAGGCATATTTTAACCACTTCAGCCCCGGACCAATTGTCAGCCTAAGGACCAGAGGTCTTTTTACAATTTTCGAACTGCACTGCTTTAACTGGTAATTGCGCGGTCATGCAATTGTGTACCCAAACGAAATTTACGTCCTTTTCTTCCCACAAATAGAGCTTTCTTTTGATGGTATTTGATTGCCTCTGTGATTTTTTTTTTGCGATCTAAATGGAAAAAGACCGAAAATTTTGAGAAAAAAAAAATATATTTTCTAATTTTTGTTATAAGAAAATATATGTGGAATTGCACCCCAAAATATATTCTGCTGCTTCTCCTGAGTATGGGGATACCACATATGTGGGACTTTTTGGGAGTTTAGCCGCGTACGGCACCCTGAAAACCAATCACTGCCTTCAGGATTTCTAAGGGTGCAAATTTTTGATTTCACTCCTCACTACCTATCACAGTTTTGAAGGCCATAAAATGCCAACATAGCACAAAACCCCCCCAAATGACCCCATTTTGGAAAGTAGACAACCCAAGATATTTACTGAGAGGCATGTTGAGTCCATGAAATATTTTATATTTTGCCACAAGTTGCAGGAATATTACAATTTTATTTATTTTTTTGCACAAAGTTGTCACTAAATGATATATTGCTCACACATGCTATGGGCATAAGTGAAATTACACCCCAAAATAAATTCTTCTGCTTCTCCCGAGTACGGGGATACCACATGTGGGGGACTTTTTGGGAGCCTAGCCATGTACGGGACCCCGAAAACCAAGCACTGCCTTCAGGATTTAAATATAAAACGCTACCAAAAAAAACTGTTAGCGATCGCAGGGATCAGGCCTGACTCTGCGAACGCTGCAGTTATACGTTTAGTGTTTTGTAAGTGACAGTGATCGATCGATACTGCACTTGGGTGGGCTGGGCAGAGGGGCAAAACGCAAGTGCTAGCAGGTATCTGGGCTGATCCCGCTAACAATGCGTTTTTTTTAACCCTAAACTGCTGGGGACGCTAGTATAGATCTGATCAGATCAGATATTGATCTGTTCAGATACTATACCACTACGGGAGGTGTGTGCTTTGCGCGTGGGTGTTAGCGAAATGGCACTAACCTAGCGCTGCCTGGGGCGACGCAGACCCTGACCCTAAAACCTAATTGATATCACCCGCCGGGTGATCAGGGGGTTAAACCTTTATTGGGTAATAAATGGTGGGTGCCCTGATGCTATAAAAAGCAAAATATCTAACCAGAGTCACCCATAACACTTATACGGTGATCACTGGCGAAAGGGTTAACTAGGGGCAATCAGGGGGTTAAAATCTTTATTAGGTAGTATATGGGGGTCCCTGGCGCTATATAAAAACCTGACAGGGAACCTAAATAACTGGCTAACCAGCGTCAATTATACGGTGATCGTTGGTGAAAGGGTTAACTAGGGGCAATCAGGGGGTTAAAACCATTATTGGGTAGTATATGGGGGTACCTGGCGCTATAAAAACCTGGCGGTGAACCTAAAAAAAAATAACTAGCTACCTAGCGGCACTAGTGACACTAATGCAGCGATCAGAAAAACGATCGCTTAGTGACACTGGCAAAAGGGGGTGAAAGGGTTAACTAGGGGCAATCAGGGGGTTAAAACCATTATTGGGTAGTATGTCAGGGTACCTAGCGCTATAAAAACCTGGCGGTGAACCTAAAAAAATAACTAGCTACCTAGCGGCACTAGTGACACTAATGCAGCGATCAGAAAAACGATCGCTTAGTGACACTGGCAAAAGGGGGTGAAAGGGTTAACTCTAGGGGCAATCAGGGGGTTAAACCTTTATTGGGGAGGGGGGTAGGGGGCTACCCTGGACCTAACACTAACTGCCCTGACAGTTTTTACTGTCACAACTGACACTAAATGCAGTGATCAGTAAATAAATGATCACTGCAATCAGTGACACTGTGACTGGGGGGGGGGGGGATTTGTGTGCCTATGTGTACCTACATGTTAGTGTAGTGTTTGGTGCACTTACTTTCTCTGTTCTCCTCGTAGTCCAATCAAAAAGACCGCCCCAAGGAGAATGACATCACTTCCTCCCTGCCTGTGTTTACTATACACAGCGGGGGAAGCTTCTTATTCGCCAGGAGCGATCGAGAGGGGATGGCCAGAAACCAACGGCCATCCCCTCATCCCGGATCGCTCCTGAAGCGAAACGGACCGCCGCACCCCCACCCGCTGGAAGGCAAGCACGTACGTGTACGTGCTTGTGCCTGTCGGTGCCATTGCGCCGACATACATTGCCATGTGGCGGTCCTTAAGTGGTTAATCTTTTAGAGACTTGAAAAAAGGGGGAAAAAAATCCCTTCTGTTTTTTTTTTTTTATTATTATTATTTCAGGCTTCCCAGCCTAGAGGTGAGATGTGGGGACTTATTGACCCTATATCTCACTGTAAAGAGGTCCTGTCATGCACTATTGCCTTTATAAAGGGATATTTACATTTCTTGTAATAGGAATAAAAGTGATAAAAAAAATAAGTTAAAAGAAAAGCATCAAACTATAAAAATGAAAGCAAAATTAACAATAAAAAAAATAAATAAATGTAAAAGCGCCCCTGTCCTTGTGCGTTTGCTCACAGAAGCCAATGCATACGCAAGTCGTGCCCGTATATGGGAACTATATTCAAACCACACATGAGGCATCGCCACAAACATTAGAGTGAGAGCAATAATTCTAGCACTGGACCTCCTCTGTAACTTAAAACATGCAACCTCTAAAAAATATTAAAGCGTCGACTATGGGGATTTTCAAATACCAAAGTTTGGCACCATTCCACGTGTGTGCGCAATTTTGAAGCATGACATGTTAGATGTCCATTTACTTGGCGTAACATCATCTTTAACATTATACAAACAAAATTGGGCTCTCTTTTTTTTCCCAAAAAAAGCATTTTAAAAATTCCTGCGCTAATACCGTGCGTGATAAAAAAAAAGTTGCAACTACCACCATCTTATTCTCTAGGGAGTCTGCTAAAAAATAAAAAAATAAAAATAAATAATAATAATAATAATAATAATAAATATATATATTATTTATTTTTATTTTTTTATCAGATTTTTATCAATTTTAAAGAAAATGCTTTTGGAGTAAAATAATAATATATATATATATATATATATATATATATATATATATATATATATATATATATATATATATATATATATATATATTTATTAATACAAAAATTAGTTAATGAAAACTCAGAATAATTTTAGTATTAAAACAGCGCTCTACAATAATGTCCAAAAGAGAATAACCAAATAAAAGTATAAAATTAAAAAGTCCTTATTGTGCAGAAAAGGTGACTGTAGTGATTTATTCAACGTTGCAAGGTGATAACGGTGGTAGTTTCAAAGTGTTGTTAGTATCACTTCCACCAGGTAATGGCAGGATTTCACCGTGTGTAGCACATCCCCCTTAGGGGGTTAAACTCACCAGACAAAGTTGAGCAAAAAGCCTTAAGGAGGTATTCCCTCTCTAGGTATCCATACGTCATCCACTAGGGTCCAGCTTTCAATAGTTTTCCATAAATGTCATAAAACAAAGCAGAATTTGCACATAGCGTAATTTCGTTTATTTTAAAATAAATTGCACAAGCTAGTAAGTAACCCCATATAATAATCTGCGTACATTGTTACAAATAAAAAACGGCATTTAAAAGTAGTGTGTCCACCGTGTCTCCCAACGCCAGGGTCATCAGCATGTGTTTTATATATACCGTATATACTCGAGTATAAGCCGAGATTTTCAGCCTCTTTTTTGAGGCTGAAAGTGCCCCCCTCGGCTTATACTCGAGTCATCGCTGTCTGCCCGCTCGATCAGCGTGTCGAGCAGACAGACAGCGGCCATTCTATAATTCAAAAGCCGCGCCTCCGGCTCCGCCTTCGCCTGTGATAGGCGGAACACTGAATTTCCCAGCAGCCTGTGTTCCGCCTATCACGGACATCGTATCATCCTCGTACTACGGACGAGGATGATACGATGTACATGATAGGCGGAACACAGGCTGCTGGGAAATTCAGTGTTCCGCCTATCACAGGCGAAGGCGGCGGCGCAGCTTTTGAATTTTACAATGGCCGCCGAGGCGCCGACGAAGAGGGCACGGGACGGAGGCAAGGCAAGGCACGGCACGGGACGGGACGGGACGGGACGGGACGGAGGCAAGGCACGGCGGCGAGGCACGGAGGCAAGGAGGCAAGGCACGGGACGGAGGCTCGGGACAAAGGCTCGGGACACAGGTAGGCTGGACACACACACACACACACACACACACACACGGATGGATACACACACACACAGGGATGGATGGATGGATGGAGACACACACACACAGGGATGGATGGATGGATGGATGGAGACACACACACACAGGGATGGATGGATGGATGGACACACACACACACACACAGGGATGGATGGACGGACACACAGGGATGGACGGACACACAGGGATGGACGGACACACAGGGATGGACGGACACACACACAGGGATGGACAGGCATGTCTTACCCTCGGCTTATACACGAGTCAATAAGTTTGCCAGTTTTTTTGGGGGTAAATTGGGGGCCTCGGCTTATATTCGGGTCGGCCTATACTCGAGTATATACGGTATATATATATATATATAAAAAAAAAAAAATTTACTCCAAAAGCATAGTTTTTATTTAAGATACATAAATAATTTAGTTTATTGAGCATAGTTATGTAGCATGAGGCTGTATATTCTACAATCTTTACATTTTTGGTAAACGCATTCAATGAATCCAAGCTCTGCAAGCTGAGATAACATGCACTGCATTGATGCAATCACACAATATCACAGTAATCATGAAATAAAACAAAGTTTAGGAACATGCCTTTATTCCATTATTTTGCAAATCTATGTACACTGCAAACTGTACAATTGAATCGGTTCTGATATCACTGTTTTACTAACCTGACAGCTTATTATTGTAAAAAGGAAACCTTCATTTTGTTTGAAAATATTAAAGATTTTAACTACCAGCAAGAATGAGTCCTTACATTTAAAGAGAACCTGTTATTTTAGATCCATCATGGCAGTGCCTGTTAGCGGGCATCCACTCACCTTCTGCCGCCACGTCCCTCACCTTGTTGTGTCACTGCTGCATCACCAGCCATCCCATTAAAGTGAATGGGACTGTTGGTGAGTCAACAGCGGGTCAGGGGAGGAGCCACTGAGGGACAGAGATGATAGTTCCCCTTTAAAAATTATGGTTTAAATCAAGCCTTTTTACTAGTGATTTCAAATCGACTTGATTTAAATCAAATCCACCCTGATTACAGTAGTAGGATTTCCTGTGCGTCTCAGTTGAATCTAAAAGACACATGCTGATTAGACAAGACTATTTTAAAGTGTCATTTCTGCTTCCCCCTCCACTGCCACATTTGGCACCATTTTTGACAGGTACCTACTCATACTTCCGATCAGATGCACTGCGGTGATCCGAGCCGGAGTGCACCCCCCCCCCCCCCCAGCAGTCTTCTGGGACACATCACAGGTCTCAGAAGACTACAGGCCCATTCACAAGTCTTCACTGCCTCTTCTCCTTACTTGAGATGCTGGTGCCTGCACCCAAAGCCAATTGAAGAAACGGCTCAGGCGAGGATGTTGCTGGATCTCTGGACAGGCAAGTGTCCTTATATTAAAAGGTCAGCAACTACAGCATTAGTAGATGCCGACTTCATTTTTTGGGAGGAACCTGGAGCTACTCTTTAAGGTCCGATTCACACCTTTGCATTTTTATTAGTGCTTTTTGCATATTTTCACTACAGTTCATTTAACCTGGTTTCCTACGAAACGCGTTCTGTAGAGAAAATCTGCAAAAAGCACAAAAAAAAAAAAAAAATGCATAGGTGTGAATCAGGCCTAATAGAGAAAAAGATCAGCCAGACAGACAAATCATTTGCTCACTAGCATAAATTGGGGAAAAAGGGCAGGTACCAAAATACTTGTCAGACATGTGTTGGCTATAAATTTGATTACGGTGTTGCTTTTTTGGACATGTGATAATTGAGGAATTGTGACAAATATATATTTAGTAGATGCATACTCAGGTTCCCAGAACTGATGACAAACCTGCCCAGACTTGAAAAGTTTTTGTTATTTTAAGAAAACTATTTTTAAATCACCACATGGTACACGAAATGCTGGCCATGTAAAACCAGCCATATCAAATGACAATTACACCCAAAACTAAGAAAAAAAATCATCTTTCCTAAATTTACCAAACCAGGTGGCACTGGGGAGAAGTCTGTGCAGTACTAGAACACCTCAATTCCAAAACAAGTTGGGGCACTGTGTAAAATCTGCATAAAAACAGAATGCATTGATTTGCATCTCTCATAAACTAATATTTTATTCAAAACAGAAAACATCAAAATGTTTGATCTAAATAAATGTACCATTTTAAGAAAAGAAAAAAAAGGTAATTCTGAAATTGATGGCAGAAACGCGTCTCAAAACAGTTGTGACAGAGCAACAAAAAGCTGGCAAAGTGGTACTAACAAGGGAGAGCTGAAAGAACATTTTGAAATTAATTAGGTTAACCATCTCAATACAGCGCACTTACCCCCTTCCTGCCCAGGCCATTTTTCAGCTTTCAGCACTGTCACATTTTGAATGACAATTGCGCGGTCATGCTACACTGTAACCATGTGAAATGGTTAGAATTTTCTTCACACAAATAGAGCTTTCTTTTGGTGGTATTTAATAACTCCTGGATCTTCTTTTATTTTGGAGGGGGAAAAAAATAAAAATAATAATTTACCAAAAATTTTGAAAAAATAAATTTAGTTTCTGTCGGTAAATTTTATTTTTCTCCTTCACCGATGGGCGCTGATGAGAAGGCACAGATAGGTGGCACGGATGAGCAATGATGGGCAGCAGTGAGAGTTGTAGCACTGATAGGCAGCAATGACTGGCATCACTAATGGGCGCAGATTGGTGGCAAATGTGGGCGCAGATTGGCACCAATTGCTGGCACTTAATTGTAATCAGCGCACTGATAATCAGTCCCCCGATTACATACCTAGCTGTCCCCTGTGAGGAGATGCCGCTGATCGGCTCTCTTCTCCTCACACTCTGTCAATGTGAGGCGATGAGCACTGATTACCGGCATCTCAGTGTTTGCATGTGACTGTCACAGCCAATCACATGGTTAAAGAGCCATGGCTCTTTACACAGATCGAGGTCGCACCTAGCAACAAGGCGCGGCCACGATCACTAGGGGGTACACGTGAGTGGCCTTTCTGGGAGGCCATCATATGACATCCACCCAGTACGAGAGCCGCACCGCCCAGCCGTCATTTGACAGTGGGCGAGCGGCAAGTGGTTAACTGGTTAGAGGTCAATAACCGGGTATAAAAAGGGGCTCTTAGAGAGTCGGAGTATCTCAGAAGTAAAGATGGGCAGAGGTTCACCTATCTGAAAAGCTGCATCTAAAAATTGTCAAAACCACTTTTAGTAAACAGACACTCACCTGTTCCGCAGTCCAGCGATGCGGTCGAACAGAGTGTTGCTCCTCTCCCCCTCCTCTCTGGCAGTGTCTCCATTGCGATTCTGGGCACCCGGGTGTGACAGCTTTTGGCTTCACGGCCGGCCGGGCACGCACGAGTTGCGCTGCGCTCCCTGGGTGGTCACGTGTCCCAGGAGATCGTCTAGAGGGAGGAGCCATCTAAGGCAAAAGGAGGCATTGCCTTGGCAGTCCCTGGGCAGGAGGACGTGGGACAGGAAGTCCCAGTCCTAACATTGACATTGCATTACATGTCAAATGTGGCATGTAAGGGGGTGAGTAGTGCTTAAAGCAGAAGCTCCACTTTTGCGTGGAACTCCCCCTTTAAATATATCATCTACAATACAGAATATCAATAGATTTGGAGAATCTGGAGAAATCTCTGTGTGCAAGGGAAAAGGCTATATTGGATGCATGCCTGTCATCTTATGGCCCTCAGACTGCATTACATACAGGCGTGATCACTGCATGGGCTTTGGAATACTTCCAAAAAAAAAAATCACCGTCTGAACACAGCTGACCGTGCCATCTTTAAAAAAAAAAAAAAAACACACACACCACAAACCACTAGTAACAATTTGAAAAATCAGAAGGGAAAATGTGTACAATGAGCTGTCTGCAGATTTTCTTATTGTTAGTACAGTGCTGTCGACAACCGATTTGACTTTTTAATCAGACAAAAGCTGGATGTGCAAACTTTTTGTCGGGTGTGAACTCAATGTCTGATTTTCGGATGGTCAGTACAGAAATCCGTCACACAAAAGACGAAAGTACAAACACGCATGCTCGGAATCAAGGAATGACTGGGAAGAGTTTGGTCTTGTAAACTACTGTTGATAATCTAGAATTAACATTCTTGACATGTCGAAATGCAGCGCACATTCTCATATTCTTTAATGGGATAATAATGATGAAGATTCTTTGCTGGTGATACTGAGGTAGTTATGCCAAACTTATTTTAAAAGGCATTTGTTTTGTACGATCTGAAAATCACAAATCAACTCTCAAACGTCTACTAACACAAAATTAGCAGAAGGGGCTGGCGCTTGAGAAATGAACTTCCTCTTCATACTCTTCTCATAGTACTTCACTGAGTTCGGGTTTGTCAAATGACAATTTGCGGATAGTTAGTAAGCTAGACAAAATCCTGCACACACGCTTTTGACAAAAAAATAAAATAAAAATTTGGCTCTCAATCGTACAACAATCAAAACGTGTGTACGAGGCCTTAAAGCTTGATTATGCAAAGTTCAAAAGCCTGCACCTGTGATGGTATGGGGGTGCATTATTGTGTATGAAATGGGCAGTTTGCACATCTGGAAAGGCACCCTCAATGCTAAAACAATAAATCCAGGTTTTTAAGCAGCATATGCTCAGGCATGAATGGGACAACATTCCTTTACTCCATTATAAACATGGCCCCGTCCCAACTTTTGTGGAACTGGGGTTGTACTTTGCCAGATTTTTGTTACCCTTTCACATTTTTGTTTTAAGACATGTTGCTGCCATCAATTTCAAAATTACCATTTTTTTCCCCCTTAAAATTGTACATTTTCAGTCACATCAGTGAGGCTTTGCAATCTCACTACTTCAGTGTGATTTCAAAGCTGCAGATTACTGCGATTTGGATCAGCAATTTAATTTTGGCTTGCAACTTCATTTAAACAGAAGTTAATGCAAGTCGCAATGAAAATAGCTGAAAAGTAACGCAGGAAACTTTTTCAAATAGGGTGCGATTTGTCATGTGACTTTGAACTGTCAAAATCGCATGACAAAACACAGTGGTGTGAACAAAGGCTAAACATTTGATATGTTTATTATTTTCTATTGTGAATAAAATATGGGCTTATGCGATTGGCAAATCATTGCATTCTGTTATGTAGCTTTTACACAGCATCCCAACTTTTTTTACAATTGGGGGTTGTACACTATGATTAAAACAAACAGCTATCTTGACCACTGAAAGCACAAACAATTTCCAATGCGTATGATATACAAGACATACAGGAATAGGCATTGGAGAGGGGGGTGTAACAAATACCTACCTTGGTGCAACTCAAAGGCAACAGTCCAGAACTTGAAAATAATGGTAGGTTTCAGCTGACGATATTTTGTCAGACTCTAATTCCAAGTCAGATTTGTTCTATATAAAAAAGCAGCTCTAACTAAAGCATGGCATAAAATGTATCCAGTCTAAAAATACACAAACCTAGGATGTTGTCATGTAGTTAAAAACAGAACTTTGATGGCTATGTTCCCTAAATAAAGAACTACATAATTAATCTAATTTACAGATTCAGCAAAAACAAAAGCATATCCAAAGACATGTGTATGCCTACATTAGTTGTGTGGATTGTCATTGCCTAAATCATTTACAGCATTTTGTTCCTCTAAAAGCAGCTGCCAATTGGATTCCCAGACAATACTGAACCTGCCACCGTAGAGTGGGTTTCCAGGCAAATCTGAAGTTAAAGCTCCCATAAGGCCAGAAATGTACAGTTAGGTCCATATGCAGACCAACCACGGAAGACTGTTACCTGGAACCAAAGAGACTTTGCTATACGCCAAGACACAATTAATTTTGCCTGGTGGTCATCACACCGCATTAGTTCTGAAAAGGAAACTGCCAGCATAGGCACATGGGAGCTGCCATTTCTAGAAGGTGTGTGCTCTTTTACCTTCGACACTGTGACCCTTAACCTTGGCTCTTTGGAAAGTCATTAGCTCTGAACAAGAACATGTATATTTGATGTCCCAACACCAGACAGCATGCTTGTTTCAAGTCAGTAACTTTACCGAGTTGTGAATCAAAAGATAAGGACAACAGCCAAGGAGCTTGAACCTTCAAAAAATGATGGACGGTGCTCATATTTATATATCTTGACAAGTTCCTGCTAAAATGCTTAAAATAAATATGTTTGGTTGCTGCTCAGAATCCAATCACTAGAAAAAGGACATTTAAGTTTTTAACATTTTTAGACTTTTTTTCTTTTACACAATAGTTAGCCAAAAATTCGATATTCAGAAAACATATTAGTATAACTAGCTGATAAGAAGGAAAAAATTAACTACAAAAGATTTTCATATGAGCAGTTATGACTTGCCAGCACAAAATACTGTATACTGCTGGAATAGGAAATTTGACCTACTTGTAAATGAAATATCTTGAGGTACAGAACAAAACACAGGAGTTAATTCTCAGACCATGGGTTATATGCCATTATCTCTGGGTGATTGGTTCTGGCAAAAGCTTTGCTGGGAACTGCCCTCCAGTTTGCCCGTATAACCTAGTCAACTCTGAGGCTCCGATTATTATTTTTTTATCAAGCAGCAAGGAGACCATAGAGAAATAGAGGAGAGACCTCTGTCTTGTACTGTACTCCAACACATGGAATTGACATAAACATAAAAAAATAAATGCATCTTAAATCGTATGGTACAGGACACAGGAGTTTATTCTTAAACCATGGGATGCCCCTAACCAATAAATTAAGAGGTGGGCAACAAAACAGTCAAAAGTGCTGGGCTTCAGGAAGACCAAGAAGGGTAAATGGACCTGAGCAGAGAGGACAGCAGAAGCACCTTGTATTCCAAGCAGGGATAAGCAGAGGATTAAACAGTCACTTGTCAAAAAACTGTTTTAAAAATGTAAACAGAAAAACAGGTGCTGGCCCTGCAACCCTTAAGAATGACCAATGTTAGATTCTGTAAAGAAACCAAGAACCACAACCTGAGAGCAGAAGCTCTGGAAGATAGACAAAATGCATATCAAACTGGGTAGAAGAGAAAGGAATCCCATAGAGGGTCTACCCTGTGAGCTGCGGAAAAGGTCAGTTGGCAAGGGAGAATATAGCAGGCAGTTATAGATGTCCTGATCCGCCTATAAGGCAACTTGTAAGTGTTTTTACATGACCTCAAAGAAGGCATAGGGTGGGAGGAATGACATTGCCACAGAGGGAGTTAAAAAGAGCCCAAAGGAAACAAAAAGGCTTGGTTTCCAGGATACTAAGCCCCCCCCCCTCCCCCCAGCAGAAGAAAAGGAGGGGGGCCCTAGGAAGAACACAGGAGGGAGTTAAGTCAGAACAATGGCTGTTGGGGTTAACAGAGAGAATAAGGTTCAATTCTTACAGAGGCCCCTACAAGTGAGCAATCACTTTGAGGACAAAAGGTAGGACTCTATGTGGACAAGAGCACCCAAGGAAGGCCCCTGACCCCGAGGGGGAATAGAAAAATAAATAATCACAAATTGTCATTTGCAAATGGAAGGGCACTAGGCATCTCAGGTTGTAACATCTTAAGATAATCAAAAGGGAGGAGAGGCATAAGAGCACTTATGGGTGTAAAAAAAAAAAAACTATCTCAAAAAGAGAGTATTGTATTTAACCACTTCAATACAGGGCACTTTCACCCCCTTCCTTCCCAGCCCAATTTTCAGCTTTCAGCGCTCTAGCGCTTTCAGTGACAATTGCGCGGTCATGCTACACTGTACCCAAATGAAATTGTTATCATTTTGTTCGCACAAATAGAGCTTTATTTTGGCGTTATTTATTCACGACTCAGTTTTTTTTTTTTGCGATATAAGCGCAAAAAAAGCGGAAATTTGGGAAAAAAAACAATATTTTCTTTTTTCTATTTGAAAAGAAATCCAATAAAATCAAATTTTGTCATAAATTTAAGCCAAAATGTATTCTGCTACATGTTTTTGGTAAAAAAAATTCAGTTAAGTGTATAATAATTGGTTTGTGTGATCACGGACATATGTACGCAAATGATCATGTACATATGTGTGCAGGTGATCACGTACATATGTGTGCAGATAATCATTGGGACATGTGATTTTAGTGGGACATATGTGGGGGACATGTTTTTATTATTAGGGACATGTGTTTTTATTATTTGGGGACATGTATGTTTTGGGGACATGTGTGGGGACTGTGTTTGTACTGTGTGGTGTGTTGTGTGTTTACACTACACTGATGATCAGTGAGTAAAAAGCTGTAAAAAGCAGCCCATACTCACTGATCATCAGCTGGCTGCAGCGTTCTGCTCTCCTCTCCTCAGCGGTGACTTCCGTGTGAGGAGAGGAGAGCCGATTGCCTAGCAACCGGCTGTTTGTTTACATCACATGACGGCCGTGATTGGACACGGCCGTCATGTGATCAGGAGGGCCAATCACAGAGCCTTCCTGCCGATCTGAGATGTGCCGTGTCCGGGTGACATGAGCACATCGGGATCGCGCCGCTGCGCGGGCGCGCGCGCGATCCCGCTACTCCTGAACGTCCTATCAGGAGTAGACGGCTCCCACCCGGCCGTATATATGCATTGGCCGGGTGGGAAGTGGTTAAGATACATTAATAATTGTGCTTATTCAGCATGAAATGAAGCTTAGTTATGTAGCATGAGGCTGTAGATTCTGCAATATTTACATTTTTGGGTAAACTCATTCAATGAATACAAGCTGAGATAACATGCACTGCATTGATGCATTCACACAATGTCAGAGTAACCATGAGATAAAACAAAGTTTATCCTTTATCCCATTGTTTTGCAAATCTATGTGCACTACAAACTATGACTGAAGTGGTTCCAATATAACTGTTTTACTAACTTGACAAGCTTATTCTAAATAGCAAACCTTAATTTTGTTTGCAAATATTAAAAGATTCTAAAACTACCAGCAAGAATAAGTCCTTACATTTAAAGAGCACCTGTCATTTCAAATCCCTCATGGCAGCGCCTGTTAATGGGCAACACCTGCTGCCGCCACGTCCCTCACCTTGTGGTGTGTCACTGCCGCATCACCAGCTGTCCCATTAAAGTGAATGGGACCGTCATTGAGTCAACGGTGGGTCAGAGGAGGGACAGAGATGACAGTTCTTTAAAAAATTATGATTTAAATCAAGCATTTTTACTAGTGGATTTAAAAATTTACTTGATTTCAATCAAATCCACCCTGCGCTATCCAAGGTTGCTATATACGGAGAAAATGAGTTTGGGTATCGCTAAGGATGTTGGTACATTTTTCAATAATTAGACCCCTTTCACACTGAGGCAGTTTTCGAGCACTCTTTCGCTAAACTGCCTCCTATTCATTTCAATAGATGCTTTTCCACTGGGCGGTGCGCTTGCGGGGTGGTGAAAAAAGTCCTGCTGCAAGTAGCATCTTTGGAATGCTCTGAAAAGCACCTCAAAAACACCCCTGCCTATTGAAATGAATGGACAGCGCTTCCAAAGCGCTGCAAAACAGTTTTTTTTTTTTTTTCTTAAGGTCACATGACCTTAAAGTGCACCGCTAAAACGACGGGCGTTTTATTGGCAGTTTTTGCAGTGCTTCGGTGTGAAAGGGGTCTCAAATTTTTTCATATTTCTCACACTTAAATGATTCAGATTAAACAACTTTTAATATTATAAAAAGAAACCCGAGTAAAGCCAAGATGCAGTTTTTAAATGATTTTTTCATTTATTAAAAGGGAAAAAAAGCTGTTCAAACCTGCCTGGCCCTATGTGAAAAAGTAATTGTCCCCTCCCATGCTGAATCATAAATGAAATGTGATTAACCTCAATTTTTTGGAAAGTGGAGTTAAATTTCACTTGCCACACCCAGGACATCACTGTCAGGCATGTTGAATCAAGAAATCACATAAATAGAAGCTGTCTGGAAAAGTGAAGCATGCCAACAGATCACAAAAAGCTACAATCTAAAAAAAAAAAAAAATTTCAAGAACAGATTAGAAACAAACATGTATCAGTCTAGGAAGGTTTTCAATTCCATTTCTAACAATATGGAACTCCAGTGAACCACGGGGATAGCTATTATCCTAACGGGGATAGCATGAAGACGACTCATCCAGGAGGTCATAAAAGAACCCAGAACAACATCTAAAGAACTGCAGGCCTCACTTGCCTCAGGTAAGATCAGTGTCTACGATTCAACAATAAGAAAGAAACTGGGCAAAAATGGCATCCATGGGAGAGTTCCAAGGCCAAAGCCACTGCTGACCATAAACACAAAGGCTCATCTTACATTTACCAAAAAACATCTTGATTATCCCCAAGACTTTTAGGCAAATGTTCTGTGGACTGATGAGACAAAAATTTTACTTTTTGGAAGGCGTGAGTCCCGTTACATCTGGCATAAAACTAATACAGCATTTCACAAGATTATCATACCAACAGTCAGATTTTATGGTGGTACCGTGATGGTCTGGGGCTGCTTTGCAGCTTCAGGACCTGGACGACTTACTATAATGGATAGAACCATGAATTCTGAGCTCTACCAGAAAATCCTAAAGGAGAATGTCTGCCCATCAGTTTTTGACCTCAAGCTCAAGTGCACTTGGGTTATACAGCAGGACAATGATATGAAAACAGCAAGGCCACCTCCAAATTAGTTCAAACAAAGCAAAATGTAGGTTTTGGAGTGGCCTAGTCAAAGCCGGAACTTAAATACAATTGGGATGCTGCATCATGACCTTACACAGGCCGTTCATACTGGAAAACCCTCCAATGTGGCTGAATTAAAACAATTCTGCAAAGAATAGTGGGCCAAAATTGTTCCGCAGTAATGTGAAAGACTCATTGCCAATTGTCGCAAACACTTGATTGCAGTTGTGGCCAAGGGTGGTACAACCAATTATTAGATTTAGGTAGCAATTACTTTTTCTTAAAGCCAAGCAGGTTTGGACAGCTTTTTTGTCTTAATAAATTAAGCAATCATTTAAAAACTGCATTTTGTATTTCCTCAGGTTCTTTGTGTAATAAAATGTGTTTGATGATCTGAATCATTTAAGTGTGACAAATATGCAAAAAAATAAATAAAGAAATAAAAATCAGAAAGGGGGCAAATGCTTTTTCGCAGCATTGTACATACCAGGGATATTGCTGTTGAGGTTACATACCATACCAGGGATATTGCTGCAGAGGTCATAACCCCAATATGTATTTTTTTTCAGTCAGTGATGCTCTTCCATCTAAAGCAATCCTAGCGCCTGTTTAGTTGCTGGATTGCTTTTACAGATGGCACCTCCTCTCCAAGCTTTCCCATGCAAGAGTCCAGTATCTGATCCAGCAGTGCCCTGGCCATCTCTATGGCCTAGTAGCTTGGGGGTTTCAAAGTAATTTTCTAGCACACACACATCAGGGGACACAGAGCCATAGTACTTACTATGTGGGATGTCCCATAGCAATGGCAATTGAAGGGGGGGGGGGGGGACAGACCAAAAAAACAGGAGGCCAGAGGACTCATACTGCAGCCTGCAGTGTATGCTATGCCCAAGGGCAATATCCTCATGACCCTTAATATCGATTTGAAAAAAATATATATCGGATAAACGTCTGAACCAAAGACCAAGTTGCGGTCTTACAGATCTGAGCCATAGAGGCCTGATGATGCACCACCCAAGAGGCACTAATCACCCTGGATGAGTGTGCTCTTATTCTGAGAAGGAAGAATTTTCCTCTTTAAGCTGAAGCTTGATCAATCACTTGACAAATCCATCTGGAAAAATAGTGGATCTTGAAGCTGCCTGTCCATATCTTGGACCCTCTGGCAGTACAAACATAACCTGTGGTAGCCCCACCATCCAAGCGGACATAGGGTTCGGAAAATTAGAAGGCCCCTCGCGGGCGAGCTTCGCTCGCCACACTTCGGGCTCTGCCTCGCTGCGCTGGGCTCTTTTTTATTCCTACTGTCCACTTGGATGGTGGGGCTACAACCTGGACTCACGGCGCAGGCGCCGTTCATCCTCGCCTATAGGACATCGGCTAGGGTCACCAGAATCACCTCCTCTTGTTCCTGCTTAATCCTGCGGAGAAGGCGGAAGTAGCAGAACTGGAGGAAATGCAAAGATCAGTGAAAAACTGATCCCCTGGGAAGACTAATGTGTTTGTTCCGCCTGCTAGCAGACCCCTTGTCCGACAGAAAGTTGTCGACCCTCGTAATGAATGTGGACGCGAATAGGTCCCTGTCCGGAGTACCCCATCTGACATATTGCTAGGAAGATGACGGGGTGAAGAGATCATTCTCCCAGAAATAATTGTTGGCGTCTCAAGTAGTACGCCTGCAATATTAAAATTGCCGGTAGGCAAGGAGTGTTGTTTTTTGCCAAATCTAGAACATTATTCACCTCATTTTTTTTTTTTTTTTACATTTTTTTTATTTATTTATTTTTTTACATTTTTTTTTATGCAAGTCACCGCCGTGGCTCTGTCAGACTGAATCCTGTCAGGACAGTCCTGTAATCTGACCACCAAGATTCTATGGCCAGATGTACTGCCTGAAACTTCCAACAAAGTTGATACGCAAGGTCCTCTAACCTGGACCATCTCCCCTGGACAGAATCTTCTCCAGGGCTGCTCCCCAGCCTAGAAGGCTGGCATCTGTTGTTAACACCTTGCAGGATAAAGATTTTCCCTCCTGCTGGATAACAACCATGTCGGAAGCCAAGCGTATCGGAAACAAACAAGGCCTGAATCCTCGTTATTCCGGACCGACAGGATGGTGTCTTGAAGCAGTCCTTGAATAAAACTGCGTTTAAGGGACGGCCCTGTAGGAGGCCACCCCTAAAAATCTCCTGCAGCCGAATGAAGGAATTTTCCTTTATCCTGACAAGTTGAATTAGTCCTACAATGGAACTGATTCACGTCTGGGGTAAGAATACCATCTTCTGTATGGCATCTACAACCAGTCCCCAAGTAACCTCCTTGATGGTTTTAAGGACAATCTTTCTAGTCTGAGAATCCAGCCTAGAAAGTTCAGATATCTACAGCCGAGATCAGACCCTGGTTTTAGACCTGAGACTGAATGATCTATAAAAAAAGTAGGGCCATTATGCCTTGAGCCCTTAACCTGGCTAAAGGAGGTACCAGAATCTTTCAGAACACTCGTGGTGCTGTGGCTAAGCCGAATGGCAGTGCCACGATTGAAAAAAATTATTTTATATTTCAAACCGCAGAAATTTCTGGTAAGCGGGAAACTTTGGCACAAGGAGATATGCAACTCCCCTCCTTGCAGGATGGACACAGCCGATCGAATTGTGAAAGGATCGGATGTTCAAGTGCCGATTCAGATCTTCGAGATCTAGAATGGGTCTTACCTCTGTTTGGCTCTGGGAACTTAAAAGGTTTGAGACAAAAACTCCTGTTCCACTAAAGCCGCGTACACACGGGCGGACTGTCTGTCCAACTTAGTCCGCTGAAACACATTTCAGCGGACAGTCCGCTCGTGTGTGGGCTTCAGCGGACTTTTTCAGCGGACAGTCTGGCGGACTAAGTCTTTCGGAATTTCCGTAATATTGTCCGTCCAACTTTGGTTTCAGCGGACAGTCCGCTCGTGAGTAGGCAAGTTGGACGGACTAAGTATGGCGCATGCTCAGAAAGGATTTACACGGCCGAAGGTTGCATTGCAGTGTATTGGACGTCGTATTTCTAGTCCCGTCGTACGTGCTGTACACGTCATCGCGCAAGCTTTCAACGGACTGTCTGTTCATCGTGTGTGGTCAAGTCCGTTCATTCAAAATTAGGACGGACTGTCCGTCGGATTGTCTGACGGACTTAGTTGGCCAGACAGTCCGCCCGTGTGTACGCGGCTTAAGGGTAATCTCTGATATCACCGACTGGGATAACAGCTGATCCAGAGGCCAGGAAGAGAGACTTCTTTGTTCTCTGGAACCTTAGGAGCATTCTTTGAGGAGACGGACACTCTTGCATAAAGACTGCTGCATCAGCAGCCCCAAGGACCCCACAGGCAGCACCCAAACAGGACCCGAACCCCAGACCCTCAGATCGAAAGCTGACTGGGCCATGCGGGCTCTTGAAACTCTAGATGTAACCTAGAGAGAAAAAAAAAAAAAAAAACGCAGAAATCCCTCTGGTCTTAGGGCTTTGAGAATCGCAGGACCCTTCCCCCTCACTCAAACGAGTGGGGGTGCTCCTTAATGAGAAGGCTTTAGCATTCTTCTTCATGGGCTTTCTGCCCCCCAAGATCCTGGTGCTGCCCCTGGGAACTTTCTCCTGAACCTGACGATTGAGACCCGTCGAGACTGCCTAAAGGCAGATACCCCAGGCATAGAAGAGGCTGGGAGAACTGTTTGAACCTCCTTTTACTGGAAAAGAGCTTTACCCCTTTTGGATGTACTTACCCACTCTAAATAGCCATACCTCAAGAAGGGACACAAACTGGCTAAGGGTTTTCACCTGGTGCTTCGGCTGATCAATATTTCAGCCACGGACCTCTGCAAAAATGCACTAGTCCAAGTATAAGTCATAGGGCTTAAAACGATCGAGTCCTTCATAGCATCTGTGGGATACAGTGCATCAAATACACCAGCTCCTTGCCAGGACTGCTGATCAGGCAGAACTTTCAGGTATCTCACACCTGTTCCTTAATCCCTTGGAGTCCACATTCCAATGCATTGGCATGACTCAAAATTTGCTCCACCACAATAGTGAAGCAGACGTTAAGGGGTTAATGGACTGAGCTACTACAATTGCAGCCAGAACTGCAAAAGACATCTCTTCTTTAACCACTAAGGGCCGGTTCACACAGGGGGCGATGCGAGGCGACACCGACTTGCCTCGCCGCGACCTGCCGCGACCTCAGCGGCGACTTGCAAATGACTTCTGTATAGAAGTCAATGCAAGTCGCCCCGAGGTCGCCCAAAAGTAGTACAGGAACCTTTTTTCTGAGTCGGAGCGACTCGAGTCGCTCCTCTCAGAACGGTTCCATTGTACAGAACGGGGGCGACTTGTCAGATCGCGGCATGGCAAGTCGTGTCGCCTCTTGTGTGAACCAGCCCTTAAGGACCGCCGTATTGCCATTGTACGTCATCGCAATGGCACAGGCAGGCACAAGCACGTACATGTACGTGCCTGCCTTCCAGCGGGTGGGGGGTCCGATCGGACCCCCTCCCGCTGGATACGGCGGTCCGGTTCGCTGCAGGAGCGATCTGTGATGAGGGGATGGCCGTTGGTTTCTGGCCATCCCCTCTCGATCGCTCCTGGCCAATGAGAAGCTTCCTCCCCTGTGTAAATGTAAACACAGAAAGGAGGAAGTGATGTCACACTCCTCGTGTCTGTCTTTTTGACCGGACAGCGCGGAGTGAAGACATACAAGTAAGTGCACCAACAGTCCACTGACACATAGGTACACATTTCACCCCAGTTACCCCCCGATCGGCCCCCGCCCCCCCCCCCCCAGTCACAGGTGTCACTAATTGCAGTGTTCATTTATTTACAGATCACTGCATTTAGTGTCAGTTGTGACTGTAAAAAGTGTCAGGGCAGCTAGTGTTAGGCCCCTTTAGGTCCAGGGTAGCCCCCTACCCCCCCCCAATAAAGGTTTAACCCCTTGATTGCCCTCCCAGTTAACCCTTTCACCCCCTTTTACCAGTGTCACTAAGCGATCGTTTTTCTGATCGCTGCATTAGTGTCACTGGTCCCGCTAGGAAGCTAGTTTTTTTTTTAAGGTTCAAGGCAAGGTTTTTATAGCATTAGGTACCCCGATATATAACCTAATAAAGGTTTTAACCCCTTGATTGCCCCTAGAGTTAACCCTTTCACCAGCGATCGCTGTATAAGTGTCACTGGTGACGCTGGTTAGCCAGTTAGTTATTTAGGTTCCCCGTCAGGTTTTTATATAGCGTCAGGTACCCCCATATAAATACCCAATAAAGGTTTTAACCCCCCGATTGCCCTTAGTTAACCCTTTCACCAGTGATCACCGTATAAGTGTTACGGGTGACGCTGGTTAGGTAGTTCGCTTTTTATAGCATCAGGGCACCCGCCATTTATTACCTAATAAAGGTTTAACCCCCTGATCACCCGGCGGGTGATATCAATTCGGTTTTAGGGTCAGAAAGGGTCTGCGTTGCCCCAGGCAGTTCTAGGTTAGTGCCAGTACCGCTAACAACCACGTGCAAAGCATACACCTCCCTTAGTGGTATAGTATCCGAACAGATCAATATCTGATCTGATCAGATCTATACTAGCGTGCCCAGCAATTTAGGGTTCTAAAAAAACGCATTGTTAGCAGGATCAATCCAGATACCTGCTAGCACCTGCGTTTTGCCCCTCCGCCCAGCCCAGCCCACCCAAGTGCAGTATCGATCGATCACTGTCACTTACAAAACACAACACACATAACTGCAGCGTTCACAGAGTCAGGCTTGATCCCTGCGATCGCCAACAATTTTTTTTGTAGCGTTTTATACAGTCGCTGACAGGCTAGGTGCTTTTTTACCTGTGAGTCTCACTAGTGTACCCCTAAATTTAGAGCCCAAAATGGCAAAGCGAAGGTACACTAGTGAAGAGGCCTACACGTTTCTGAGCATGACAGATAGTAAAGAGGAAGACACTGATCTGTCAGATTCAGGCTCAGAATACGAACCTGTAGAGGACAGCGCCTCCATGTCAGATAGCTCTGACGACGAAGATGAGGTCCCTGCTAACGTCAGGCGTACCCGAATCCGATCTTCTGATGTTGTTGAGGTGCAGGAACTGCAAGTCCCTCGTATAGAGCCAGTACTAGCGCTGCTCATCCTTTTCGTGAACTGGCAAGCACCAGCGGCCTAGTACACCCTGGACGTACATCCAGCACTGCAGTATCACGTGGTGACGTGGCGAGTCCCATAAGTGCAGTTCAAGCTGGCGAGGTGGCAAGCACTAGTGTCCCGCTGCCACCAAGAAGAAGACGAAGACAGGCCCGTCGTTCCCATAGTGCCCTTTCTGCAGAATTCGCCAATCCTGATTGGGTGCCCACCACTTCTGCAGCACCAGTACCTCCCCCATTCACTGCCCAACCCGGTATTCAGGTGGATACAGATGATTTTACGCCACTTGATTTTTATTCTCTGTATTTCACAGAAGATCTCTATAGATCTATTGTGGACCAAACCAATTTATATGCTGGTCAACATATCGCCGCTAATCCCCAGTTGCCTTCCCTTGCCAGAGATTGGAAACCAGTTACGGTTTCCGAATTTAAGACCTTTCTGGGCCTTTCCCTCAACATGGGCACACATAAATTCATGACGTTGCGGGCTTATTGGTCCACGCATCCGACTGACCACATGCCCGTGTTTTCTAACTCCATGTCCAGGAAACGATACGAGCAGATCTTGCGGTTCATGCACTTCAGTGACAATGAACTTTGTCGTCATCGTGGAGACCCTGAATACGATCGGCTCTACAAAATTCGGCCCCTCGTAAACCACTTCAACCAACGCTTTGCAGACTTGTTTACTCCCCAAAAAGTTGTCTGCGTTGATGAGCCCCTGATTAAGTTTACTGATCGCTTGTCATTCAAACAGTACATTCCCAACAAGCGTACCAGATACAGGGTTAAGCTCTATAAGTGCTGTGACAGGGCCACAGGCTATGCATGGAGCTTTATGGTTTATGAGGGTAAAGATAGTTACGTAGAGCCGGAGAACTGCTCTGACTACATAGGAAGCGCTGGCAAGATAGTGTGGAACTTGGTGTCACCCTTATTCGGAAAGGGGTACCACTTGTACATGGACAATTATTACACCAGCGTGCCACTGTTTAGTCACTTGTTATATAATCAGATTTGAGCATGTGGCACCGTGCGACCTAATCGCCGGGGCTTTCCCCAGCGGCTTGTAGATTTCCGTCTTAGGCTGGGGGAGAGAGCCTGCTATCGGTGTAATAATTTGCTCGCTATGAAGTGGAGGGATAATAAGAATGTTTTCGTTCTTACCTCCTTTCATGCAGACACGACGGTCCAAATTCCTACGGCGACTGGTATTGTGGAGAAACCCCTCTGTGTCCACGAATATAACAAAAATATGGGAGGGGTGGACCTCAATGACCAGTTGTTGGCGCCGTATCTAGTTTCCCGTAAGGCCAGACGCTGGTACAAAAAAGTGTCTGCTTACTTATTTCAATTGGCTTTGCTGAATGCTTTTGTGCTATACAAAACTTCAGGCGGGACTTTAACCTTTCTTTTCTTCCAAAGAGGTTGTCACAGAGCTTCTGTATCCAGACGGTTCTGCACCTCACCATTCCCAACCAAATGCAGTAAGCCGGCTGCATGAGAGCCATTATTCTTATGCCCTCCCGAGTACCCCTACCCAACAAGCCCCCCAAAAAAGATGTCGTGTCTGTACCAAGCGCGGATATAGGCGTGACACCCGTTATTGTCCACGCTGTCCTGGCAATCCTGGTCTTTGCCTTGGTGAGTGTTTTGAACGCTACCACACACTAGTGAAGTATTAGCGTAGGGTACAGCATTTCACAGGCTAGGCACACTAACACAGAGTCTCCCAAGATGCCATCGCATTTTGAGAGACCCGAAATGTTACAGTTGTTACAGTTCAAAAAAAGTGTATAAAAAAAAAATATATATATATATATAAAATATAAAAACCAAAAATAGTTGTCGTTTTATTGTTCTCTCTCTCTCTCTCCTCTCTAATTTTTTATACTTTACTGTTTACTGTGTTTTATTGTTAACCATTTTTCATGTTTTCAGGTACGCCATTCAGCTGCAGCGTGGATTTATTTATCTTGACAGCAACAGCGTTTGCTTCCACGATACATAAAGCCGTGACTCCAGTGCTGTAGGAGGTGATTTCACCACCACAGTTAAAAAAGAGCATATATGCCGAAGCATGGGGGCATAAGGGGTGGAGGAGCGATTTTGCTCCTAATGCCGCGTACATACGGTCAAAATTCCGACGGAGGGCTTGCCCGTGGAAAAGTTTGAACGTATGTACACGGCATAACTTTTTTGCGGGAGGATGCCCCCATGCTTCGGCATATATATATTTTAGGCACAGGTTGTGTTAAAAAAAGTTTTTTGATTTTTTACAGTTTTTTTTGGCATTTGCTTTGCAGGTATGGTATGGTAAGGTTTTACTGTTATACTGTAATGTTACTTTGTTTTAACGTTAACCATAATTTGCTTAGCAGGTACGCCATTCAGCTGCAGCGCGGATTTATTTATCTTGACAGCAACAGCGTTTGCTCCCACGATACATAAAGCCGCGACTCCCACGCTGTAGGAGGTGATTTCACCACTACAGTTAAAAAAGAGCATATATGCCGAAGCATGGGGGCATAAGGGGTGGAGGAGCGATTTTGCTCCTAATGCCGCGTACATACAGTCGAAATTCCAATGCATGCTTGCCCGTGGAAAAGTTCGACCCTGTGTACACGGCATAACTTTTTTGCGGGAGGATGCCCCCATGCTTCGGCATATATAAATGGTGCATGTATGTCCATCATTAGAAGTGGGTGGATGAAGGGAGGCATTCTAATGGTGGGCATACCCACCCAACAATCTCTTTTTTTTCGTTCAGACAACATGACTCTCAGCAAATAGCTTGGGGTGTCTACTTTCCAAAATGGGGTAATTTGGGGGGGGGGGTTTGTGCTATTTTGGCATTTTATGGCCTTCGAAACTGTAATAGGTAGTGAGGAGTGAAATCAAAAATTTGCGCCCTTAGAAATCCAGAAGGTGGCGATTGGTTTTTGGGGCCCCGTACGCAGCTAGTCTCCCAAAAAGTCCCACACAATTGGACCCCCTGTACTCAGGAAAAGCAGTAAAAATGTATTTTGGGGTGCAATTCCACATATAACCATGGCATGTGTGAGCAATATATAATTTAGTGACAACTTTTTGTAAAAAAAATAAATATTTTTATTTTTTGTCATTATTTAATCCCTGGGAACCAAAAAAAAAAAAAAATAAATATTCAATGGTCTCAACATGGCCCTCAGCAAATAGCTTGGGGTGTCTACTTTCCAAAATGGGGTCATTTGGGGGGGTTTTGTGCCATCTTGGCATTTTATGGCCTTCAAAACTGTGATAGGTAGTGATAAGTAGTGAGGAGTAAAATAAAAAATGTACGCCCTTAGAAATCCTGAAGGCGGTGCTTGGATTTCGGGGTCCCGTACGCGGCTAGGCTCCAAAAAAGTCCCACACATGTGGTATCCCTGTACTCAGGAGAAGCAGCAGAATGTATTTTGGGGTGTCATTTCACATATGCCCATAGCATGTGTGAGCAATATATCATTTAGTGACAACTTTGTGCAAAAAAAAAAAAGTTTTTAATATTCCCGCAACTTGTGGCAAAATATAAAATATTCCATGGACTCAACATGCCTCTCAGTAAATAGCTTGGGGTGTCTACTTTCCAAAATGGGGTAATTTTGGGGGGTTTTGTGCTATTTTGGCATTTTATGGCCTTCGAAACTGATAGGTAGTGAGGAGTGAAATCAAAAATTTGCACCCTTAGAAATCCTGAAGGTAGTGATTGGTTTTCGGGGTGCCGTGCGCGACTAGACTCCCAAAAAGTCCCACACATGTGGTATTCCCATACTCGGGAGAAGTAGCCGAATATATTTTGGGGTGCAATTCTACATAGAACCATGGCATGTGTGAGCAATATATCATTTAGTGACAACTTTTTTTTTTTTTTTTGTCATTATTCAATCCCTTAGGACAAAAAAAATAAATATTCAATGGGCTCAACATACCCATCAGCAATTTCCTTGGGGTGTCTACTTTCCAAAATGGGGTCATTTGGGGGGGGGGGGGGGTTGTACTGCCCTGCCATTTTAACACCTCAAGAAATGAGATAGGCAGTCATAAATTAAAAGCTGTGTAAATTCCAGAAAATGTACTCTAGTTTGTAGACGCTATAACTTTTGCGCAAACCAAAAAATATACGCTTATTGACATTTTTTTTACTAAAGACATGTGGCTGAATACATTTTGCGCTCAAAGTATGACTAAAATTTAGTTTATTCGATTTTTCTTATAACAAAAAGAAGAAAATATCTTTTTTTTTCAAAATTTTCGCTCTTTTTCCATATCGCAAAAAGTAAAAAAAAATCGCAGAGGCAATCAAATACCATCAAAAGAAAGCTCTATTTGTGGAAAGAAAAGGACGCAAATTTAGTTTGGGTGCAATATTGCATGACCGCGCAATTACCAGTTAAAGCAGCGCAGTGCGAAATTGTAAAAAGACCTCTGGTCCTTAGGGTGTTTATTGGTCCGGGGCTGAAGTGGTTAAAGGGAAAATCCAACCTTAACTTGCTGGATCCTTTAACATCAGTGCATTATCCACTGGACATGTGAGACTCTGCTCACTGAGGTGATTGCAGCATTAATAGCTGGACCCCCCCCCCCCCCCCCATTTCTTTCATAGAAATGTTCCCATTCAGAATACATAGCTATGCATGAATAGGAAAAACATCCCCAGGTAGGGGAGGTTCACATGAACCCCATTAGGCCCCTTTCACACTGGGGCGGTGCGGGCGTCGACGGTAAAGCGCTGCTATTTTTAGCGACAGTCTGCGGCCTTTAGCGGGGTGGTTTTAGCCCCCGCTAGCGGCCGAAAAAGGGTTAAAACCATAGCCGTGCTGTCCCATTGATTTCAATGGGTAGGAGCAGTTTAGGAGTGGTGAATACACCGCTCCAAAGATGCGGCTAGCAGGACTTTTTTCACCATCCTGCTAGCGCACCGCTCCAGTGTGAAAGCTCCTTGGGCTTTCACACTGGAGTGAAAGGGGCTGGTTTTTTCAGGCGCTACACAGCAGCTACTCCCTCCCTGTTAGGAGCCTCCGAAGAGGAAAGATAAGCATCTTCCAATATTTGGGAAGATCTACCTGATCCCAAGCCTCCAGACTGTTCCCTGTCATAGGGAACGACGATCAGTGACGTCACATGCCAAGGCCCGCTCCCCTACAGAAAAAAAAAACAACACACACAATGTCACACTTAACCCCTTCACTGCCCCTAGTGTTAACCCCTTCACTGTCAGTAAAATTTTTTACAGTAATCAATGCATTTTTAATAGGGGTGCAACGGATCAAAAAACTCACGGTTCAGATCGTTCCTTGGATCAGAGTCACGGATCGTTTCATTTTTCGGATCAGCAAATAATTCAATTTGCACAAACCTGTGAAAATTCCACCACCATATAGTCCCCACTAATATCCACAATCTCCCCCACTGTAATATTGGCCGTGTATGGCTGGGAACAGCTGAGCATGGCTGGGTATGTAAGAGTATTGGCAGAGTATTGGCAGGGTATGAAGGGATGGCTGTCACAGAGCAGCGCTGTGGGCACTACAGATCCAGCCCACAGAGCTGCTTCCATCCGATCTCTCCCCTCCACTGCACAGATCAGTACAGCGAGGGGAGAGAGGAACCGGCTTAATGACGGAGCGATCACATTGTAAACAGCCTGGGTGTAGAAAGATGGCAGTCGCTTCGGAGCTAGGCCGAAGCCGTGGCCTTTCCTAAGGCCGAGAGCATGGAGCACTCAGCGGATTGCGCCACGTGCCAATCCAAGCGGGGTGACCCATTCAGATCACGGATCGGTAACGATCCGTTGCACCCCTAATTTTTAATCGCATTAATGCCAATGGTCCCAAAAATGTGTCAAAATTGTCTGACATGTCCGCTATAATGTTGCAGTCACAATAAAATCAAAAAATAAAATCAAAAATTGCTGATCGCCGCCATTGCTAGTCAAAAAAAAAAAAAAATTATATAAATGGCATAAAACTATCCCCTATTTTGTAGACACTATAACTTTTGCGCAAGCCAAACGCTTATTACGAATTTTTTTTTTAACTAAAAAATATGTAGAAGAATACGTATCGCTCAACACTGGAGGAAAAAAAAACAGTTTTTGGGGATATTATAGCAAAAAGTAAAAAATATTGCATTTTTTTCAAAATTGTTGCTCTATTTTTGTTTTGTTAGCGCATAAAATAAAAAACCACAGAGGTGATCAAATACCACCAAAAGAAAGCTCTATTTGTGGGGAAAAAAAGTACATAAATTTTGTTTGGGAGCCACATCACACGACTGCACAATTGTCAGTTAAAGCGACGCAGTGCCGAATTGCAAAAAAAGGGGCCTGGTCCTTTAGCTGCAAAATTGTCTGGAGCTTAAGGTCAGCAGCTACAAAAAGTGTAGCTGCTGACTTTTAATAAACAGACACTTACCTGTTCCACAGTCCAGAGATGCAGCCGAACGGGATATCACTCCTCTCCGCCGGTGCCTCCATTGCCACTCTGGGCAGCCGGCGTTACCGTTTTCGGCTTCACGGTCGGGCACGCTGCGCTCCCGGAGTGGACAGGTGATCTCCTGGGACCTGTCATGTGTCCCAGGAGATCGCCTAGAGGGAGGGGCCGCCTAAGGCGAAAGGAGTTGTCGACTTGGCGGTCCCTGGGCAGAAGGAGGAAGTGGGACAGGAAGTCCCCCTCCAAATGAAGCCCCCACTCCCCCCTAACAAAAAAATGACATGCCAAATGTGGCATGTAAGGGGGCGAGGATTGCTTAAAGCGGAAGTACAATTTTTGGGTGCAACTCCGCTTTAAACAAATCAGTGACTTAATGTTCACACCATACATCCATAAAAAGAGTTATATTTAGACAATTCTATTGATGTCATCAAAATGTTAAAAGGAACATCATAAACATTATTATTTAGTAATTATTTTATAGTACTTGTAACTGTTGGATCGTAAGACTATACACATCTTCTAGTGGCAAGATCAAAGCAATACCATAGACATTCTGAGACCTTTTAGCTTATTCACATATTACATGGATACAGATAATGTATAAAAAAATACATCAAACACCATCCAATTCCACCAATTTCAGAAACCATCTTTTGAAATAACAGACTATTTATCTACTTATGGCCTCATGAGGGCATGCAACAAACAAACCTAATGTACTGACAAACTTAGGTCCCTTACCTGAAGGTGCAGCCTGACAAGCTAGGAAAAAGGGGAGTTACAAGCGTGGGCTGGGTGGTAAGGCACCTTGTCTCCAAGTTGATAAGGACATAGGTCTCTTTCCCTCAACCTTGGACTGGTGCTGGTTGGGGTGACTTAATAGAATGTGGAAGCCCCCACATAGTACCCCTACTCATTCCCCCCGAAAAGTCAAGTAAAATAAACATAACAAACAGTTTTTTGTTTTGTTTTGTTTTTTTGTGTCAAAAAACACAAACACACAATGTCCCCCCTATGCACAGCCATTGTCAGTCATGTAGGGCCACATAAATCATGACAAACAACAGCCGCCAACTGGCACAGAAAAAAAAAAGAAAAAATCCACACATGCCTCTTGCCGAATCTGACTGTTGCGCTTCCTCGCTGCTGTTGAAGAAAGCAGAGGGTCATCCGGTGATGCCCCGACAATGGTGATATTTTTGGGTACAGTTTTGGACTAAGCATTTAAAACATCTAGATCTCAAACACATTTTACAAATGTCCGTTTTATCTACTTCCCTACTGTAAAAACAACTTATTTATACTGTAATCTGTATTGCTACAAATTCATGTATATAATAACCAATGTATAGTGTGAAATAACCACAACAATTTCAAAGAAGAAATCGAAAAACGGTGAAAAGTGTTTTGAAAAATCACGCACAATCTATGAGTAACACATGTTGTCATATGTAGATGTTAATAAAAGGTGAAGACAACAGTCCATAGATGAACAGTGAAAAAAACAAAACTCAATAGCAGGAAAAGGTATTCCACATGTCGTCAGTGCTGAAATGAAAAAAAAAAAAACGACAATAAATCCACCTCAAGTTGTATGAAGGCTTACCGGAGTGTAGGGACTCAAATGAGTGAGCAGGGCTTGTGGTGTAAACACCAATGTATAGGACCTTTGCGTTTGTATTCCACATCGGAATAGAAGATGGCCCATATGTTCTCAGAAAGACTCAGAGAAGCAGTCCTCAGGAACAGCTAGCATATTGGACCAGGTCATCGCATATATTCGGAATGATATAACAAAAAAAAAAAAAAAAAAAACACAATACTCCACATAGTGTAAATCCGTAAAAACCTAGAGAATTTATTAGAATTCGGAACAATCACATTTGATAAGTAGATCAAGCGCTTGAAATATATATAGTCTAGGCAACGCAATGACATCAGTAGGGCTCAAGCCCTTTGTGGGTGGGCAGTGGTTGGCACGCTGTTATTTGGCCAATACAAGATATCACTGCTTAAGTCTTAGTGACTAAGCATGTTGGCGACAGTCGTTCTGGTGTTGTGCTGGCTGCTATTAGACACATTTTTGCGTGTCAGCGTGATGTACACCATTTTTTCTATTTATACTGTAATCAAAGAGAGAACATTCTTATAACCTCAGACCAATCAAGATTTTGGTTCAAGCACATAAAAAGGAACACATCATTTAGAACAAATGTAAATATTGGACACAGAATATTTTTGATTGTTTAATAATGCAAATTAGAGGAAAACATTTAGTATAATAAAATGGTGCTGAACTCTAGTCCTCATGGCCCAGTCACAATCCATATTTTCCTCATTGTATTCTAGGGACACTAAAACCACTTGATAGATTGTAAGGGAAAAATCATTTAGGACTTAGAAAGGTATAAAAACTGTGCACCGATGGTAGCAGAAATTGCCCCCCAATTCCCCAGGTGATGACACTTCCTTGTAGTGTTCATGTAATCAGCCAGATTCAAATAAAGAGAATATAGATTTTTTTTTTTTTTTTTTTTTTTTTTTTTTTACACACACAGTATGCATTATTAAAACAGGTTTGACTGAATCTGGTGTAAACGAGCCCTAAGCCCCCCGTTCACACTCAGCATGCTTTCAAAGCCACAGGACAGTGCGATTTCATCTGCATCTTGCTGACATCTGTGCAATTTAATGCACAGATGTCAATGCAAGTTGCACATGAAATCGCCTAAAATAGCGCAGGAACCTTTTTCAAATTATTAGTGCAAGTTGGGGGTCGCACCAATTTAAGCGATTCCATTGGCACAAATAGGGTGACACTTGTCATGCGATTTGGAACTGTCAAATAGCATAACACGTCGCACTGGTGTGAACAGGGGCTTAGACACAGTTACAAAAAATTGCATTGGTAGTAGCAATATTTCTCAATGCAATAGTTTAACAGTAATAATTAGATGTGCTATTATTTTTAATATTATGCGGCTTTTCATCTACCTTTGAGGACTGGTTTTCTAGGCTCAATGTTCTCCATACAAGTGCTGAGATTAGACAGGGGCTTTACATGGATTTAAGTAACAGGCAGTTGCATGCGAGTCCGAAAAGTATACAGTGTACTGTTTAAAGTCTTCAATCAACACTCTCTATCCACTTTATACTTAGAACACGACTTCCTTCACTTACTCCTAAGGTTACTCTGAGGCCAGGCTATGTTGTCTTCAGTAGATCTACTCCTCTCTACAATGATAGCTCAAACACCATATCTCTGGTTACAATTAATGTTTGTATTTTAGGATTTCTGGAAATACTGCACTGAATTAATACAGCAAATCCTTCTACACTTGCTGATGGAACTTCCTCTTTGTCAAATTTTCGATCCAGTCTATGGTGTCCTTTTAAGAAGCAGTGAGACACACACAAATATGAAAGGGGGGCATGGTTACTGTCTTGGGGTGTCTGAGGTAGAAGGAAGTTAATAATGTTCCTCCTTAGTTCCCCTGAGATTCTCTTTACTCCCCGATTCTCCACCTCTGAGCTGGTGAGTCGGGGAGGGTGAATTCTGACACAGATCGCCAGTGAAGTGCTGAGATCACAGCTTCATAAACTGGCCATTTCTGTGTCAGTCAATGAGGATTCTCCACGTGCGGAGATCATTGGTGGGAGAACATGTTCAAACATGTTCTCCCCCAACTATCTCTGTTTATAAACCGTTTATGGACTGTGACCAGTTGCAATACTCTGGATCACTGCTTCATAAATGGACACCTATGTCCATTTTCCCATAAATCAAGATACAATTTTTTCCTGCATTCCTATGCTCAGTTAGCAACTGCAGGAAACTGACATCTGCATTCTGATTTCACGAGAATGGATTACAAAAAAAAACTGCATGCTATCAAGCCAACTGCACTGCAGGTAATCCTTGAATGACACTGCAAAGATGTCCCTTAGCTTATGCCAAGATTTTCACTGTTACCCCTAAATGCGTAAGCCCACCTGCACGGTTACCACTAAGGACTTGTTTACATCAGCGCTGCGCTTTCCTGTGCAAGTCACATGCAGTTCTGTGTGGTGCAATTTCAGCCCATTCATGCTGAATGAGCTGAAATCGCACCGTAGTGCATGCACTACTTTTGGAAACATACTGCAACCGGTGTACTGAGTGATGTGTGTCACTGCAATGCATAGGTGAGAGTGCAGAATCATGTTCAGGATAGGAACATCTTGATCGTCGGCCGCAGGAAAAACATTTTGCGTTTTCCCACAGCCAGTGTAGGCCAGTGTACATAAAGCCTTATAACATCTCCTGTGTTTGTTTTTTGTTTTTCTGTCACCAGGACAGGATTGAAGGAAAATGTTAAATTTTACAGCTGTTACCAGAACAAAAGATTGGGGGAGAACCTCTCTTGGTGAGGACATCTGTTCTGGTGACAACTGCCAAATATGAGATTCCCCTGACATTGGGGCAATACATAGCCTTAAAAGCAGAGTTCTAGGCTTTTTTCAGTTTATTAAAAGTCAGCAGCTACAAAAAGTATAGCTGGGGACTTTTCATAAACAGACACTCACCTGTCCTACAGTCCAGCGATGCGGCTGCCTGAAGCCTCACTCCTTCCCCTCCTCTCCGCGGCACCGCCATAGAAACTGTGGGCACCTGGTCATGACAGCTTGCGGCTCCACGGCCGGGTGCATACTGACCATGCACAAATCGCACTGTGCTCTCTCCGAGTGGACAGGCAATCCTCTGGGACATGTCCCAGAAGACTGCCAAGAGGGAGGGGCCGCCTAGGGTGAGAGGAGTCGTCTAGGTGGCCTGAAGTCAGAAGCAGGAAGTCCCTCTCAAAACTAGGCACCCAAAATGTGGCATGTAAGGGGGGAGGAGTGCTTAATGCAGGAGTTCCACTTTTAGGTGGAACTCCCCTTTAAGGCTGGTGCACACTAGTAAAAAAAAAAAAAAAAAAAAAAAATCAGGCGAACAATTGTCCAGTTTTCCTCAATGCTTCACAGAAAGTCAGAACCGAGGAAGGATAATCTACAAAAACTCATACGACAAAGGCATTTTTTGTGTGATTTATGGTTTCTCATCATGCAGTCTTTCTGAACCGATTTTTCTCAAACTACAATCTTACAAAAATAGTACACATTAAGCAAAAATCGTTTATTCTGTTCATGTAGGAGAACAATTTTGAATTTGTTTGCAAAGTCTGAATGAGATGTTGAAAGTTATGTACACACGATACGAAAATTGAATGATCGTGTCTCGTACAGCATTTTTCTTTCAATTTTCTAATAGTGTGTACCCCACTTAAAAACCGAGGTGCCTAAATATGCGATATTAAAAAGAAAAAAAAACTGATCGTTAACACCAACCAAATAAAATGTATTTTTTTATGGATTGCTTGCCCACTATTGCAATGCATGGTGGCATGTTGGGAAAAGTGCCTCAAGCTGCATTTGCATGCGTTTCATGTGTCTGGGTGGTCCAAAAAAAAAAAAAGTGCTGGACACCATGATCTGTTTTGATGTTTGAAAGCTTGAGTTATGCAAAGTACATGTTTGGTCCAAACACAAAAAAAAACTCCAGTCTACCATCCTAGAACCAGAAAAAATACAAGCTTAGAAACACATTGCTTTATATCTGTGATGGGCTTTACATAGACAACATGTTGGGGATTTCTGCTATAATCAACCTTTACATGGATTCATTAAAACGCGTTCATCAGGACTACATGTGACACACCTTTTAGGTACGTGGATTTTGTGCCTGAAAATCTCTCCTCCTCTAGAACTGCTGTCATTCCCTTTCCCAGCCTAGAAAGCAAGCCATATGTGAAAAATCATTTCCACAAAAACGAAACACAAAAAGAATATGTGCCGGGCCAATATTGGCAGGGAAAAGGAACAGGTTCACTTTAAACTATAAACAAAAAGGAAAGACTTTTTCATTTTGGAGTGGAGAGAGATTAGAACACCAGTCATGTTTTCACTGCTGTCTGTGCCCGGGTTTATTTACACTTGACTAAATTCCTAACGATCAACACACACTCTTATAGTGTTTGTATGGCGTTAATATGGGGTCAGACAGGCGTTTTACAAGCATTAAGGAGTTTAAAATGCTCCCCAAATGCCTATTCCATTCCAGTAAATGAACTAATCCTAACACCCCGCAACCGCCTGCCAGAGCATTTGCGAAGAGTTACCATAGTTGAAAGGCTTCAAACGCCTCTTGACTCGACACGAGGCTTCAGTTTTGAAGCGACGCTAACGTCTAGTGTGAACAGCACAATATGTTGTCTACTGTGTCTTGTGCATAGGCGTTTGAGGGGCCTTTTTAAAGCCTCTCAAACGCCTGCTCTTAATGCCAGTGAGAACTCAGCCTAAAGGCTAGGTTCACAATTGGGGCCCTTTCACACATACTGTGCGATCAGGTTCACCTGTCCGTTTTTCCGACGGACCTGATCAGATGCTCCATTCACCTCTTTGGAGCGACGGATGTCAGCGGTGACATGTCCTCTGCCACCATCCAATCTGCCAAATCTAGACAGATGGAAACCCTATTTTTCATCCATCTGGTGGTTTGGGTGGAATCAGATGAAAAATGGACAGGCGGATCCGTTTTCATCCGATCTCCTACAGAAGAGAGCAGGGCTCTGACAGGTTCGTCTCCTACAGTGAGCAGAGATGGACCTGTCATCCGCCGGTTCAGTGGGGATCAACAAAGCGATCCCTGCTGAGCAAGTGGAGTCCGTCAAAACGGACAGCCCCATGTGAAAGATGCCTTATGCAGCTCTGCGAGACGCATTTTGAATAGCTGCAGTGCCTCCTGAAATGCAGGAAAATTTTCCCGGCAGCATGTTAGAAATCACAGCCCGCATGGGAATGATTTCCTACGCGTGGGGCAGTACATTAGGCGATTAATAGCACCTATGCACATCTAGCGTGTTTTACTTTGCAGGCGATTGCGGCAGTGGGAACAGATGCAGGCCTGCAGTGGGAACCACCCATGCAGATATGAACCTAGCCTTAGGGTCAGTTCACACTAGGACGACTTGTCAGGCGACTTAGCCGCCTGACAAGTAGCGTCCCGTTCTGTACAATGAACCGTTCTAATCGGAGCGTCACAAGTCGCTCTGACTTAGAAAAAGGTTCCTGTACGACTTTGGGGGCGACTTGCATTGACTTCTATACAGAAGTCATTTTGCAAGTCGCCGCAGCGGTCGCGTCCAGGTCGCCTGAGGCAGTCACGCTGTAAGTGTCAGCTGCCTCAGTGTGAACCGGACCTTAGGGAGATTCACCCCTTCTATGTATCCTGGTGACAGTTATCAAAATTAAAGATGAAAGAAAAATCCCCAAATTTAGGGTTGTCGTCACTAGAGCAGGAGTAGAGGGGGAAATCTTCCAATGTGGACACTAGTTCTAGAAGTTTTGATTTCCTCATTCCGTATTTTGGTTATGGAACAGGAAGTGAAGGGAAAATTCTCCCTTACTCTATCCAAAGCCAAAAAAAAAAAAAAAAAAAAAAATAAAAAAAAACACACACCACCACCACGCATTGCTCAGCTCTATCCTGGAAGCCCTGCAGAAAGTAGCGAGACCATAAGACCATCTGCATGAACAACAACAACTAATCACCCATCGACGTACATCCAGAGAGGATTGGAGGGGGTGAGTGGGGAGGGTGTATAGTATGAGGCCCCTTTTACACTGGGGCTGCGAGTGCGTCGGCGGTAAAGTGCCGCTATTTTTAGCGGCGCTTTACCATCAATTTTGTAGCGCTATTCGCTATTATGCGTTTACACCCCCCCGTAGTGGCCGAGAAAGGGTTAAAACCACCCGTAAAGCACTGTTGCAGTATAGCCGCGCTGCCCATTGATTTCAATGGGCAGGAGCAGTGGAGGAGCCGTATACACACCACTCCAAAGATGCTGCTAGCAGGACTTTTTTTTGCGTCCTGCCAGCGCACCGCTCCATTGTGAAAGCCCTCTGGCTTTTACTGAAAAGGTGAACGTGCGCTTTAAAGTCCAATTAAACCTTCAGTTTGATAGGGGAGTTTAGCTTAACCACTTCCGGCCCGCCCTACAGCAGATTTACAGCTACAGGGCGGCTCTCCTGTGAGGGATCATGTATACACACACACACACACACACACTACAGGGAGCATAGGCTGCCTCTGCTGTGATTAATCAAAGTTTTTTTTCTGCCCGTGTTCCACTAGGGAAGTAAAAATAAATCTCTCCAATGTGAGGAAAAACCGGAGTTAGACTTACCGGTAACTCTTTTTCTAGGAGTCTTCCAGGACAGCCTTTGAGATATAGGGCTCCTCCCTCCGGGACAGGAAACACGTCAAGCCAATTAAATAAAAGGTGTGGTCCTCCAGGCCCTCCTCAGTTTTACTCCAAGAACCGCCGGGAGGCTCTAAAAGACATAACACACTAACAATCATGTTAATACACATCCTCACCACTTAGTCCAATTTAAACAACTTTGGGTGGGAAGCCAGGCTGTCCTGGAAGACTCCTAGAAAAAGAGTTACCAGTAAGTCTAACTCCGGTTTTCTCATATCGTCTTCCAGGACAGCCTTTGAGATGATAAGCAAGGAGCTCACCTTGTCAGGGCGGGACCACTGCCTGGAGGACCTTACGTCCAAAAGTCTGCTCTTTATCAGACCATAAATCCAGACGGTAATGTCTTGCGAACGTTGAGTAGCTGGACCACGTTGCTGCTTTGCAGATCTGCTCCGGAGAGGCTCCAGCCCTCTCTGCCCATGATGCGGAAACCGCCCTTGTAGAGTGTGCCTTAACTAAGGGTGCCTGCTTCCCCTCTAACTCATAGGCTTTAACTATCGCCATTCGTATCCACCTGGCGATAGACGCTTTGGACGCCTTGCAGCCCTTGCGGGCGCCCGAAAAATTAACAAAAAGTGAGTCTGACTTCCTGAAGACCTTAGTGGCTTCTAAAAAAATCAATAGACTTCTCCTGACGTCTAACAAACTTAAAGATCTCGCCTCATCCTTGTCTGAGGTTGAGAAAAAAGTTGGCAAAATAATATCCTGTGTCCTATGAAAAGTGGACACCACTTTAGGAAGAAAACTAGGATCAGTCTTAAGTACTACCCTGTCCTCTAAGATTAACAGAAATGGCTCTCTGACCGAGAGCGCTTGTAGATCACTGACCCTTCTAGCTGACGTGATCGCTATTAAAAATACAGTCTTTAGTACAATCCACTTAAGTGAAGCCCCCTCTAATGGTTCAAATGGATCTTGGGTCAGAGCTCTAAGAACCAAGGCCAAATCCCAAGTAGGACAGGACTTCATTCTCACAGGCCTGGATCTAGATAGAGCCTTGAAGAAGTTCCTGACAAATGGATTCTGCTGAAGGGAGGACTGAAGGAAAACACTTAAGGGCGCCACCTGTACCTTTAGAGTGCTGATAGATAGGCCCAGTTCTACCCCTGCCTGTAGAAAATCTAGGACTGCCGGGACCCCGGGACTTGCAATCCCCTGTTCTCGCAACCAGGAATTAAACCTCTTTCCTACCTTGGCGTAAATTGCCCTAGTAACAGGTTTACGGCATTCTAACAAGGTCTTAATCACTCTTTCTGAGAAACCCTGTGACCTTAAGATTTGTTCCTCAGATACCAGGCCGCAAGCTTGAGCCTCTCTATCTGAGGGCACAGGATCGGCCCCTGGGAAAGTAAGTCCTCCCTGACTGGTAGAAACAGCGGAGGATGTACGGCCAATCTCTTTATGCTGGCAAACCAGGGTCTCCTTGGCCAAAAAGGAGCTACTAAAATGAGGTCCGTAGTTTCCGAACGGAACTTCTGCAGAACCTCCGCCACCATCCTTACGGGAGGAAAGGCGTAACACAGGCCAAACATCCATGGATTGACAAGGGCGTCTATCCCCCTGGCCCGATCCTGTGGGTGAACCGAAAAAAATTGTGTCACCTTCCTGTTGCCTTCTGTTGCAAATAGGTCTATTTCTGGCCTTCCCCAGCATGACACGATCTCCTCGAACACTTCCTTGTTGAGGGCCCACTCGTCCTGACCTATCTTCTGGCGACTGAGAAAGTCGGCCAGGAAATTCTGGGTTCCCTTTAGGTGAATGGCTGATATTGAGGACAAATTCTTCTCTGCCCAGCAGAAGATTTTGTCCGCAATTACCTGCAGTGCAGGGCTTCTGGTTCCCCCTTGCTTGTTCAGGTAGGCTACTGCTGTCACATTGTCTGAGCGAACTTGCAGATCCCTGCCATGTAACCGGGACTGGAATGTTTCTATAGCTTTCCAGACTGCCAGAAGTTCCTTCTGGTTTGAGGAACGACCTGTCTCTAGGTTCGACCAGGAACCCTGGGCTAAGGTTCCCTCTAGGTGGGCACCCCAACCCAGCGCACTGGCATCGGTCGTGACCACCACCGTAGCTTGTGGGGACCAGGGAAGACCCCTGTCTAGGTTGACCTGGGCCCGCCACCACCAAAGAGACCTCCTGACTGCCGAGGATAGGGGCATAACCTGATCCAGGCTCTCCTGCCTGCCATCCCAATAACGGAGCATGAGTCTTTGTAAAGGACGCTGATGATGTCTTGCCCAGGCCACCGCTGGAAAGCATGATGTCATCAACCCTAGGACTCTCATCACCTCCCTGATCTGGGCTTCCCGACCAGATTGAAGCTGGGCTACCGCCTGCTCTAGCTTGCCGATCTTCTCCTCCGGAAGAAATACTCTCATTTCCACTGAAGAAATCCTGTATCCTAAATACAGGACCTCCTGTGAGGGGGTCAGCTGGGATTTTTCCTGGTTTATCAGCCACCCCAGTGAGCGCAGGAAAACCAAGGCCTCCTGTATGTCCCTCTGCAGCTGTTGGGCCGACTGGGCTATGAACAGTAGATCGTCCAGATATGGGATCACTGTTATAGCCTTGAGCCTTAATGGGGCCAGTGCCTCTGCCAGAACTTTTGTAAAGACTCTTGGTGAGGCTGAAAGCCCGAAGGGGAGAGCTCGAAACTGGAGGTGTAACACCCCCGTGTTCAACCTCACCGCCAACCTGAGAAATCTCTGAGATTCCGGATGAATCGGGATATGCAAATATGCATCCCTGAGATCCACTGTGGCCATGTGACAGCCCTGAAACAGGAATTTGGTTACCGAGAAGATTGACTCCATCCGGAACCGCTTGTATTTTATAAATCTGTTCAGGGGACGGAGATTCAGTATTAACCTGAACTTCCCCGAAGGTTTCTTTACCACGAATACGTGGGAGTAAACCCCCAAGCCTCGCTCCTCCTGAGGTACCTGCACCATTACTTCTTGGTCCACCAGATCCCCCAGAAGAAGAGCCAAAGCCTCTGCTTTCTCTTGGTCCCTTGGTAACCTTGTTACTTGAAAGTTCGGGAGGGGAACTGAACCAAACTCCAACCTGTAGCCGTTCCTTACAAGATCTCGAATGAACGGACTTTCGGTTGAAGCTTCCCACTGTGGGAGGAACTTCCCCAGTCTTCCTCCCACCGGGACGCAGGAGTCACTGGGTTTTAGGGGAGGGTTGAGGAGGATTGAATAAGATACCTCCTCTGCCTCTTCCCTTGTGACCCGTCCAATGCTTTTTGGGGCGAACCTCCCTTTCCTGCAGGTTTTGCTGCCTGGGGCTTCGAAAAAGGCGTTTCCCTTCAGGTCTCTTTTTCCTTTCTGGGAAAGCTTTCTTCCTATCCTGCGTGCGCTCTAACGCCTCTTGCAGGCCGGGCCCAAACAAATGGTCCCCTGAAAAGGGTAATCCACACAACTTTAGTTTTGAAGCTGTGTCTCCTGACCAGGTTTTAAGCCAAACGGCCCTTCTGGCAGCGTTCACTAGTGCTGCTGATCTAGCAGCCAGTTTGACTGATTCTGCAGAGGCATCCGCTAAAAAGCCCACCGCTTTAAACAGTAGCGGAAAGGACTTCAACAGCTGTTGCCTAGAAGTACCTGCAGAAATATGTGATTGTAACTGTGTAAGCCAACACTCCAAGTTTCTGGCCACACAGGTAGCTGCTAGGGCCGGTTTAAGCCCAATGGAAGAGGCATCCCAGGCTCTCCTGAGCAGCAGATCTCCCCTCTTATCCATAGGGTCCCTGAGTGAACCCATATCATCAAAGGCCAAATCTGTCTTCTTAGAGACCTTAGCCAAGGGAGCGTCTAATTTGGGAACCTTGTTCCAGGGATGCACCGCATCCGATTCAAAAGGGAACCTCCTTCTAAGGCTACCTGAAAAAAATGGCCTTTTTTCCGGTTGTTCCCACTCCAGCAGAATCGCCTCCACTAGCGACTTATGGACGGGGAATACCCTGTCTTTCATTACACTCGACCCTTGATACATCATGTCGTGTTTTGAAAGCTGGACCTGTTCTTCTCTGATCTCTAAGGTGTCATATATAGCCTTGAGGAGGTCACCCACATCATCCAAAGACAGCTTGTATCTGGCTGATCTAATGGCCTCTTCCTCCCCCTCAGATTCTGAAGTAGACTCTGTCCTAGAGGAGGCTAATGACCTGGATAACCTCTCCCTATCCACCTCCTCCTCCTGACTTGGTTCGGATAAGGAAGGCATACTCACGGCTCTGGGTAAAGAGACAGAAGGACCCTGCATCCTATCCATCATGTTTTTAAAAGATTGGAAGGTGGATGCAATCTCATCCTTTACGGATGTTAAAACATTGTGACAAGCTGCCACCGAGTCCTCTTTTACCAGGCTACTGACACAATCTGGGCAAAGCGGCTTCTCCCAACCGGTGCCTAACTTAGCCCCACACACGGCACATTTCCTTCTGGGTAAAGGTATCTGGGCTCTGTCCTGTTTAACCTAAAAACAAAGAAAAACAGGGTCCCATTAAAATACCACCCCTGACCACACCACTGTGCTTCTAGGGTCTGTTTTAGGAAGTGCCCCCCTTCACCAGCAGGTTCTCCACCCCGGGAAGGTGCTACGGGTCAGAGTGACCCCCCACCCCCCAGTGTAAGTCCTGGTCTGCCCTCACCAAGCTTACCTGAGAGGTACTGGAGCCTGTTGAACCGGAGTCCACCTGCACAACCGCACTCTCCATGGTTCCTGTGTATCACTCAGTCTCTCTGAGCCTTCACACTGCTCCAGGCAACCCTGTAGTCACACCGCCGCGCCCAAAGGACTGGAACGGGTCCTGCGGCGCCCCCTGATGACGCGAATCCGGCGGAAGTGCGTCTCTCCCACTTCCGTACGCCAGAGCGCAAAAACTCCGCCCCGACGCCGTGCGTTCTTACGAACGCACCGCTCACAGTACCCGAACGCCGGTTGGTAGAGCGAACGTCTCCCGCCGCCTCCGACCGACAGGTACGAGCGGTTAGCGCTCCGAGGGGGAGATTGCCGCGTATCGGGGTCCCGTTCTCTCCGAACGTTTAAATGGCAGCGGGGACTGAAAGCTACCCTCTCCTCCCTTCGTTCGGACCGAGGGGTGCTAAGGGCCAGGTCCATCAAGGCGCTCTCCCCAGGTAAAACCCCTGAGAAGGAGCTCCCCTTACCAGTTCCAAGACGTGCTCCTTCCCGTCCGGCAGGAAACACAAAAACTGAGGAGGGCCTGGAGGACCACACCTTTTATTTAATTGGCTTGACGTGTTTCCTGTCCCGGAGGGAGGAGCCCTATATCTCAAAGGCTGTCCTGGAAGACGATATGAGAAAATACACCCCCCCCCCCCCCCCATATTACTGGGAATGTGCCATTTTCCAACACTTCATGATGGACACAGAAAGCAATGAAGACATGGCAGGGGTTTTAACACATACTCTATTCCATTGTCCCCATGAGAGGTGGAGGGGATACCTTACATTGAAACCAACATGTTAAGACCTGTATATTATATATAGGTTCCATACGTTAAGGTAAGCAAGCATTTTATGTGGTGGTGGCAGCACTCTGGTGCATCCTAAAAGAGAATCATTAACAATCATGTATTATCCCTGTGAATGGTCACCTCAGGAATTGTGGTGGCATCTGTGAATGAAATTCTCTCGTCAAGATTGCCAACACTTAAAGGATTACTAAACCCGGGACCCTGCATTTACTATATCTGGTCTCCGACAGTACACAACATAGAAATACAATTGTTTTAGTAAATATAAACTGCTAAATACCTTTTCTCATCAGCAGTATATAGCAGTCTTATGACTTATAGTGTCTTATGAGGCTGTAGGACCCCTAACCCTCTGTCTGGACAGTGGTGATTGGCCACGTGCCAAATACTATTCCACCTTTAGTGCTCATGCACACGGACGTTTTAAAAAACTGGCTGCAAAGCTAGCTCCGACGCCTGGAAAAATCGGCGTTAAAAACGTGATTTTTACCGCCTTTTGCATTGGCGATTTTGCACGTTTTTTAGCGTTAGCGTTAAGTAGCGTTTTTAAAGAAACACATCTCTTGGCTATAGCACTCAGAAAACAAAGAAAATATGTTGCGCGTTTATGCGCGTTTTCCCGCGATTCGCGTTTTTTACAGCTCTAGCTCCGCGCCAGGGAACGCACTGGTCCTGGTTTTTTTTTACAGCTTAAAAACGCCTATGCCATTTGCAGCTCAAAAACGCCTAGGTGGGCATGAAGCCATAGACTAACATGGACAGGCCTTTTTAAGCTGCAAAAAACGCTCAAAAAAGCGGCTGTAAAAACGTCCGTGTGCATGAGGCCTTATTATCCTCAAACTAAGTGCCAGCAGTTGAATTCAGCTTATAAATGGCCTATCTAAATACATAAAGCAGTTTAAAATAGCAGCATCGTAGGTGCAGCATTTCTTAAAAAAAAAAAATTGGTATCGGTCACAAATTCGATTTTTTTTTTTCTTTTTTAAATGTACAGAATATTGGTTATCGGCCTGAGAGGTTGCCGAAATATCGGTACTGAAAAAAACTATTGGTCAATCTCTCACCTATGAGCTACACGAGAATGCGCTGATGCAACCAGTGTTGACACACCCTGCCTGATCCTACTGGCAGGAAAAACAGGTAATAACGTTGAGTTATGGAAGAAACTGCTGTAGTAATGCTATTGACACAGACTACAGGACATACATTAAAAACTTTATCCTGTTTACAACATCCCAACACATATGTGCAATAGTAAAAAGGGTGGGCTTTAACGCCCAGACACTGCACATAGCGCAGGCAGCTCGGCCTTTATGCTGAGAGCGTGCAGTGGGCGACACTCTGAGCATCCGGTGTTTATGTGCTAAAAGAACACCCCCCCAGCACAAAGACTGAGCTGTCAGAGACAGCTCTTGGGCCAAACTACTGAATGGTAGTCAGTATGATGGGTTTCCAATCATGTGACCACTATGACATTGGTCTCATGATTGCTGATCCTTCTAAAAATGTGACAGGGGTCACTTGTTCACAATCTTTGCCACCCCCAAGCCATTCTATTTAAAGGGATGCCAGGGAAGGGGTTGAAGCTTAACTCTGGGAAAAGCAAAATAAATTCCTTTGCAGTGAGGCTTCCCCCACACTGCAAGGGTTAAATGCTTGAAGAGTACACATAACAAGAACCTTTACTCTATGTCTTATCCACAGTATAAGACCAGCTGCCGCAGCCTCTTCTCTAAAGCGCACTGAAGGCCAAAAGCATTGCATTGTATGTGGGAATGTAGGGACCACCCACACAATAAATGTTACAACTCTAAAATATCCTGGCAACCCCTCTGGACCCCGTTGCACATAGAGGCCGTAATGCCTAACGTTGCTGGTGTAGCAGTCCGTACACCATAATGCTTGCAATGGCAGGAGCTCATTGGTCAGTGTGACTAAACTGACCAATGAGAAGCTCTTCTTTCTTCATACCGGAAGTAGCAGCCTCAGATGTGCTTCTCATTGGTCTGCATGGTCATGTGGCTACACGGCCCCTTTGCGAGAGAGGAGTTTTAGTTTTCCCGGAGTTGGGCTTTAAAGTGGAACCAAACCCTCCTATCCTTTTCAGCCAAGGAAACTGGCATCCCACTGTCGGTTTGATCTGCCACTGCCATGGTGCTGCACATGTGATCAGCTATGACAAGCAGCCATCATAGATACCCAGAATGCCTTGAATGGAACTGTTCTAAGAAACCATCAAGGGCCAATTCACACTGTAAGGCCTCTTGCACACTGCAGATTGAGCTAAAATACAGCCCAATAATTGCAAATGTGCCTATGCACACTGGTGCGTAAACAAGCAGCATGCATTCTTAAGTAAAAAAATAAAATTGGAGGGAAAATAGAAAAGTCATTTTTTTTTGCTCAGTAATTTGCACCTCGTGTGCAAATGCACACACAAATGCCCACTTACATATTGTACAGAACGAGAACAAGTGTAATGGCGGTGATCTGCAATTTGTACAGGACTGCGACATTGCAGCGGATAGGACACGTGACACTTTTTTGGGACCACTAACATTTATGCAGCGATCAGAGCTATAAAAATGCACCAATTACTGTGTAAATGTCACTGGCAGGGAAGGGATTAACACTAGGGGGCAATCAAGGGGTTAAATGCATTCCCCTGTGAGCGTTTCTAACTGTGGGAAGATGGGACTGACTGGAGGAGGAGACATATTGCTGTTCATAATTACTACAAACAGTAGATTTGTCTCTTCTCTCCTGTCAGAACGAGGATTTGTTCATTTACAGACCCAAATCCCCATTCTGGCTCTCATGCCCACGATCGTGGGTGGCCACCTGCGATCGTGCCTGCTGACCACACGCATCAGGTCCCCTGCAGTGCAGAGGGTGCACATGCCTGCTATGGCTCCTAATAAGGAGCCGACGTACGGGTACTGGGTTTCGCATTAACCAACCACTTTGCCGATATATGTGCGTGAGTCGGTTGGCAAGTTGTTAAAGACAACGAAGGACTCATTCATACCTGCACACTTGGGCCTAATTCACATAGGCATTTCGTTTTTTTTAAAGTGAATGTTAAAAATTACCATGTAAAACTGTTTAATTACTTGCCAACCGGCTCGTGTCGATATACGGCAGCAGAGTGGTGCCACTGCGCGAATCGCCGTACCCGTATGGAAGCTCCCTTAACAGCTATAGCAGGCAGGTGCAATTGCCGCCGGCCACCCGCGATCATGGGCATGAGAGCAAGGACAGGTATTTGTGTGTGATAGGAGAGGGAACACACATAACCCCTTGATCGCCCCCATAGTGTTAACCCCTTCCCTGCCAGTGACATTTATACAGTAATCAGTGCATTTTTATAGCACTGATCGCTGTATGTCAGTGGTACCAAAAAAAAAAAAAAATAGCAATGTTAAAGTCCCACTAAAAGGCGCAGCCATTACTAGTAAAAATATAAATAGATAGAATAAAAATGCCATAAATCTATTCCCTAGATGACATAACCTTTGTGCAAACCAATCAATACTACGGTTATTGCGATATTTTTTAATTATTTTTACCACAAATATGTAGAAGAATACATATTGGGCTAAACTGATGAAGACATTTTTTAAATTTTTTGAGGATATTTATTATAGCAAAAAAATATTGTTTTTTTTTTTCAAAATTGTTGCTCTTTTTTTGTTTATAGCACAAAAAATAACCACAGAGATGAGCAAACACCACCAAACGAAAGCTCTATTTGTGGGGGGGGGGGGGGGGGGGGGGTACATTTTGTTTGAGTACAACGTTGTCAGTTAAAGCAATACAGTGCCGTATTGCAAAAAAATGGACTGGTCATTAACGGGGTAAATAATTACTCTGCATTTCATGGGCACTGGAAAATATTTTAGTACACCATTTGGTTCAGAATATTTTTTTTCTTGTTTTCAACCTCTAAAACCTAGGTGTGTCTTATGGTCAGGTGCATCTTATGGAGCAAAAAATATGGTATTTATATAACACATTGCTAATAGTATTAGCAACATTTCCATGCAGTGCACCTCTAGCAGATATGATGCAGCCTCACCAGTGCCCATCAATGCAGCCTCTGTGCCAGTCCATGCAGCCTCACCGTGCCCATCCTCACCATCGTCTCCCGATGTGTCACGGAGCCAAGTGTGAAACGTTTGGCCGCGCTATGACAAAGATCCCGCCCTCCTCCTAGACCAGCTCGTGTGATAAACAGAACACTGCGTCTATCACACGAGCTGGTCTAGGAGGAGGGCGGGACTTTTGTCACAGCACGGCATAACATTTCTCACAGCTCCTGGACATAGCAGTCTCCCGCTGTGACAAGTAGGGAGGAGAAGAGGATCATGGCGAGGAGGAGGGGGAAATCAGTGGCATCACACACACACCAAGATCGAGGATGGGGAGGAGGGAGCTGAGGAAACTGTCACAATGGGCGGCACCCGGGGCGGACCCCGCCCCCTTTCGGTATGATTTGTGCTATCGGCCGATACCGAAAACACCTTTTTTCGGCCGATATTTCGGTGCACCTCTACATTTGTGTATAGGTATCTATCTGCACGCACACACGCTTTAGATAGAGAAACTGCAGCACACTGAGCGAATGTAAGCAATTACCTTGTAAAGCGGTTTAAAATCGCATTTTATATCGATCTACACTCTCCCCTTTTTTATGTGACTGCATTCCCTCTGCTCTCAGCTGCATAAGTGCTGGGGGGAGGAGATGCAGCAGCACTCTGAGCTTCCCAGTGAAAGGCTGTGCAGCGTGGGCATGTCAGGATAAGTCTGATCATTGGAGGAGAGCATGCTGAGTTCCAGGCATTGCTAGAGGACTGGCCACAAGGTGTTCTCCTGCTTAGTGTGGTCAGTTTTTTAATAGGAAAGCAGAGGGACTTGCAGGAACCCCAGGGATGTTACATAAAGGAACAATACAAAGAGAACAGGATACTTTCTCATACAAGTACATGGTACAGCGGGCACTTTCAGATTCGTAACACGGAATCTAAAAATCTGCTTCTATGAACATATGGTTTACGCATATATACGCGTTTGTAAATGTGTAAATTAAGTCTAAACAAAATAAGGGAAACAAATTATCAGTCTCGGCTTCCTGCATGCCATGTACTATGGACGAGCTGTCACCGTTGGCAAAGCGGCATACCCGTTGGTCATGCGCACGCCACCCAACCCGCACAAATCACAGCAGGAGCCTGTCAGCAAGTGCCGGCCAATGATTCATGGCCGTGACCTGGTGTGTACAATCATAGCCCAGAGCCACATAGTTAGGCATGTTTTTAACCCTAGATGTTAACCCCTTCCCAGCCAGTGTCATTCATACAGTGACAGTGTATAGTATTATCATGTATAAGTGTCACTGGTGATGTGTGTCAGATTGCCTACCATACTATCGCTGTCCCATTATGACCCCTTTCACACCACATAGCCCATAGCATAAAAAGTCGCTATTTTTGCAGTGCATTTCGGCCGCTTTTACCCCCACTAGCGGCCGAGAAAGGGTTAAAACCGCCAGCAATACACCGCAATAGCGGCATTTTGCTGGCAGTATTACATCGCTGCCCCATTGATTTCAATGTGGAGCAGCGGTGGAGCTGCAGTGGAGGAGCGGTAAACACACCGCTCCTTCACCGTTCCAAAGAAGCTGCTGGCAGGACTTTTCCCTGACGTCCTGCCAGCGCACCGATGTAGTGTGAAAGCCCTCGGGCTTTCACACTACAGACAATGGTGCAGCTTTTTTAGGGCGGATTACAGGCGCTATTTCTAACGCTATGGCGCCTGCAAAACGCCCTGGTGTGAAAGGGGTCTAAAAGTTTATGATCACCGCCATTAGTAGTTTTAGATGCTATAACTTTCACTTTTTTTGATACGTTTTATAGCAGAAAATAAAAAAATATTGTTTTATGGGGTTTTTTTTTTCATGTCACAAAAAAAAAAAAAAAAAATGCAGAGGGGATATAATGTATATATATATATATATATATATATATATATATATATATATATATATATATATATATATATATATATATATATATATATATATATATATATATATATATATATATATATATATATATATATACACACACACACACACACACAATATACATTGGGTACAATGTGGCATGGCCGCGCAATTATCAGTTAACCACTCCTGCCTGGTCAATAGTAGATTGATGTCTGAGAAGTGGTTCTGTTATCCTGACTGGCCATATGACGTCCATCAGAACTAGCCATATGACATCCTTCAGGATAACAGCCGCCACGCGCCCTTGGTGGCGTACATCGCAGCGATTGATGGAGCGGTGTGTCAGTCTAAACATGATAAAGAGCCTCCGGCGGAGAATAGGAGGAGCCATTGATCGGCTTTTCTTCACTCGCGTCTTACAGACGCAAGTAGAGGATTTCTCCAGAGCCTCTCCGATCCTCTGGAACTCGCTACCTCCACTGGTCCGGCTATCCCCTACTCTTGCTACCTTCGGGCGAACCCTGAAAACTCATCTATTCAGGGAAGCCTATCATGTCTCCAACTAATCTCCTACCACTTCCATCAGCTCATTCCCAACAGTTATAACCTTTTGTACCACCTGCCCCACCCTATTAGATTGTAAGCTCTTCTAAGCAGGGCCCTCTTAATCCTCTTGTATTTTATTGTATTGTAACTGTATTGTCTCCCTTTTATATTGTAAAGCGCTGCGTAAATTGCTGGCGCTATATAAATCCTGATAGCTCCCCCCCGGATGCCCACACTAGACCACCAGGAAGAAGGGGCAACATGAGGATGGCCAGGTATGTACCCCATGGCCATCCACATGTGCAAATGACAGCCCAATCTGTGCTAATCAGTGCTCACAAATGGTCACTGACTGGCACCATCATGTGACAAATTAAATCAGCGATGCCCAGCAATGCCACCCATCAGTGCCCAGGAGTGCCAACTATTAGTGCCACCCATAAGTGCTGCTTACCAGTGCCACCCATAAGTGCTGCTTACCAGTGCCACCTAATCAGTGCCCATCAGTGCCGCTTTATCAGTTCATATCAGTGCAGCCATATCAGTGCCCATCATTGAAGAAGAAAACTTACTTATTTACAATTATTTTTTTTTTTTTTTACAGAAACAACAAAAAACTTTTATTTTTTCCAAATTTTCTGTCTTTTTTTATTTGTTGCGCAAAAAAATTAAAATCGCAGAGGTGATCAAATACCACCAAAATAAAGATCTATTTGTGGGAACAAAATGAGGAAAAATTTGTTTGGGTAGCATGACCGCGCAATTGTCATTCAAATTGCTACAGCGCTGAAGGCTGAAAATTGGCCTGGGCAGGAAGGTGTCTAAGTGCCTGGTATTGAAGTGGCTAAAGTAATGAAGTGTCAAACTACAAAATATGGCCTGGTCACGAAGGGGGGGGGGGGGAAACCTTCCGGAGCTGAAGTGAAGTGGTTATGTATGAATACATGTCTTTTTGCATTTAAACGCCTCCATATAAAAGTCATTTACTGATCATTACACATGGGATTTTCTCCCAGAAAACACGAGTTCTGCACTAACAATCCAATTATCGTACGATCGATTCAAAAGCGGAATTTTCCTTGCGATTTTCTGATCGTGTGCTTAATAAGATCGGTAACATGATTACGGCTGTGTGAATGAAGAATGGCCGACCTCCATTGTGGGGGGGGCAATACTTTGCACAGTGGTCAATGCAAGGCACTGTTTACTCCCCCCCCCCCCCCCCCAACTTTATGGAAGCGTCACAAAATGACACTGGATTGTAGCGGACACATTATGAGGCGTCAGAAAGTTTCTCCACAAAGTAACACGAATTACAGTGAAAGAAGCAGATATACACTTCATTGTATTCCTTTACACTTCTACACATAGAATACAAACGAGGCCGGGGTTCTCCACACACATACAGGCTACAACTTGCAATGGCTTGTAGCCCCGTAGCAGCACGAAGCTCAGTACGGGTCACACATGTACGGGTCACACATGTAATGGACTCACGAAAAGAACGGGTCTTCGTCGAAGTCTCTGAGCAGGCTCCCGAACATCTTCCCGCTCGTCCTTCCAGCACCGAGTCCAGCTCAGCTCCGAACTAAAACCCAGCAAGCCAGCTGCACGGTCTATAATCCACCACCGCCTCACATGACCCGCTGCCCGCATCCCGATTGGCTGCTCAGCCTCATGCAGAAAGCTCTGGAGCTTCTTCTGTCTCAATGGCAACCGCTGTCAACAGAGTCATTGCCAAGAGGCCAGGGATGGAAATAACTAGAAATGACGGCCGGACAGACTTTGGTGCATAGGGAATAAATACAGGCTGCCTGGATATTACCAGCCCCCAATATCCCATATACATCAACTCCGAAATATATTCGGCTCGCAGGAAAACAACGCTGAGAATTTGTCTGGACCATCTGTGTGTGTCAGGCTCGGGTCTCTTTTATGTGTACAGTACTTTCCAAAGGAAAAATGGAGAGTTGTAAGAAAAAGTATGTGAACCAGTGGCGGCTGGTGCTTTTTTTTTTGGCAAACAAACTGAACACATTTAGAGAAAACAAACATCAAATGCAAGATAAAAAAGAGGAAAAAACCGCGCTTATCAGATAAAAAAAAAACTATGAAAAAGCAGCAACCCAAATGTTATACTACATTTGGAATAAAGAGAAAAAGGGTGGGTTGCGCTAAAAAAATAAATTTAACTAAATAACACAAAAAAATGCACCTATGTGAAAAAAACTCCAATCACTTTAACTTAATAATTTGTGAATCCTATGCGGAGAAGTTTTCTGTGCAAGGAAATTTCAAATATATATCAATGTTGTCAATGAAGATACCATAAATAATAATAAATTGTCCTAATATGATGTGAACATTCAAAGGAAAAGCACATGTGACAACTAATGACCAATTGCCTTAAAACATAAATAAAACCTCAATATATGTGAAAAAAATCATAACATTGAATATTAAAGTGTTCATAAAGTCCATGAAAAATGTCTATTTCCAAAGTATTCCACAGTGATATAGTGACAGCATAAATATCCAAAACGAACGTGAAGCGTGCACAACCTCCACCACAGATATTACTGCCGCTTACCGAAGGTGTATGGTTCCTTATTACAGAGAACCATGCAGAGCGGATGACTGATTCCCCCAGTCCAGGGTTTTCACAAATGGATGCAGAGGAACTCTGGAACCCGTTCACCTCCAAATACACTCCCTCTCACCGAATTACATAGAAGGTAATAAGACTCACAATAGTGTAAAACCCAAGTAAAATTTTAATCGAACGTAAGAGACAAATGCGCACTTACAGAAATAATGTTTAAAACGATCGTTATGCAAATCCGAGCTGGCCGGTCTCGATTCGCGCCCTATACTTCCGCAAACAAACAACGCGAGCTGGTGGCGTCAGGACGTCGCTCCTCCTCCCTACGCATTTCGTCACTATGGGACGTGGTCACGGGGTACGGGCGGCGTCCTGACGCACCGCTTAAATAATACAGACAATAAACCAAGCCTCGGTTTGACCCCGGAACTGAGACGGAAAACGCCACCTTGGTTTAGGGAAAGTAGCATTGGCTAGTACTGCCAAAAATGGCCATCATATTAAATAGATAAATTTAGCAAATGAAAATTTAAAAGGCTGTGCCACCAAACAGGAAGCATACATATGATAAAAAGAGAAAAATTATAAAAAAACGATATAGTCTAATTATCTATATGGTCACATTGAAGAGCTCATATAATACATTAAAATAACCTTGTAAGGGCTCCATATGTAATTAATTAGATCAGATAAACTATCTTAATGGATTAACTACATGTATGATCCACTCAATTCCGAAGGTCAAACCATAGATGTACAGCTCATAAAACCAACTATTGCATCTAATAATATATATCAATAGTAAAATGGGAACACAAATGTATTACATCTATTATAAAGTCCCGATAGCAGTATCTCCCTGCAACCATGAACCAAAATATATGCAGACCTTAGAGCCGTGCATGGCCCCTAGAATGCATAAAAACTTAGGTGAACCCCCTAGATGAATTTGACCGCATGTATGATCACATTCCAAATGTCAGAACATAAATGACTGTTATATTTAATATATAGCCAAAGTGGAATTAGAGTAGAGCTGCACTGTTTCCGTTGTTACATCACAATGGTCAACCGGAAACAGTGCCATACTATACTCTTGGGCTTAAATATATGTGGACCATAGGGCCATGCATGGCTCCTAAAAATGGTACATACGGGTTCAGATAGAATAGGCAAGAGTATGGAAATTAAATCCATGTACAAAAAATATTTTTTTAGTAAACATAAACAGTGAAAAAGTATACAGTGTTAGGAATTGTCGATGAAACAATTAACATCAACATCAATGTTTAACCCAAAAGGGGTATAGCTCTTTAATTTGTGTACCCAGGCCATCTCCAACCTGGAGATACTACGGACCAAGCAACTCCCCCTCCAATTCGGCCTATATTTATCTATGCCAAGGAACAGCGTATTTGAGGGATCCCTGTTATGAACCGTTAAATAGTGCTTGGAAACGGAGTGTTTAGTAAACCCTTTCCTGATGTTGCCTATGTGCTCATTAATCCGGACTTGAAGGGGTCTCTTAGTCCGGCCCACATATTGCAGGCCGCACGAACATTGGAGCAAATAAACAACACCGGTAGTAGAACAAGTGATAAAAGAATCTATGGGGAAGGTTTTAGAGGTACAGGTAGAAGAAAAACTAGTGGTCCTTCTTGTAGTGCATCGGTTAAGTTGGCACACCTGGCATCTTTTACATTGATAGTACCCTTTTAGCTCGGAGAACAAGTTTGTTCGCTCTCTAGGGGGGTTTACAACATTAGGGGCCAATTTGTCTCTGAGGTTAGGCACACCTCTAAAGACAACCTTGGGTTTATCTGGTAAAATAGCACCTAAAACCCTGTCACTCTTCAAGATGTGCCAGTATTTATTCATAATATTTTTCACGCTAAAGTGTTGGCGCGAAAAAGTAGTGATAAAAGGGCATCTGTAAGAACCGACACCACCCTCATTTCTCTCCTTCGCCTCCAATAGATCACCTCGATTGGTGCCAATAACCTGATCTAGAGCGTCTTTAAGGAACACCAGCTCGTGTTGTTTGTTTGCGGAAGTATAGGGCGCGAATCGAGACCGGCCGGCTCGGATTTGCATAACGATCGTTTTAAACATTATTTCTGTAAGTGCGCATTTGTCTCTTACATTCGATTAAAATTTTACTTGGGTTGGGGGCGTGGCTACCGCGCGCTGGTGGATGGCAGCATAGGAGAGAAGCTCCGCTCCAGCGACGGGATTTGATCCTCAATACGGACTCCCTGGGCCGGCGAATATACCTTACCTTGCTCCGGAAAGCCTCCTCTTCCTCCGGAGATGCCGACGAAGCGGAGAGGGTCCGGGCAGCCCAAGAAATTGCCGGATTTCTTTCCGCCCGCGGCCCGCGATCCTGGCCAAGATGGCGCCGGCGGCAGCACGCGCTCCTCCCCGGGTCGCTCGTCGGCCTCCTCGGGCAGTCCGACGCACGTAGCTGCTCAGAGAAGGGGATCGCCAGGGACGTCCACACCGATTAGCAGCAGCCCAGCAAAGTCCAGGCCAAGGCTCTCAGAAGAGGCACTGCAGGTGAGCGCTGACCAAAACTCCTCTGCTGATACCAGAGAACTGCATGGATATATAGCTGAGTTCCCTGCTACTAATCAGCCTGTCTCTGAGTCCACCCTGAAGGACATGTTAGTCTCTCTGCGTGCATCACTTCATAAAGACTTCATGCAATGTGTCAGTAACTTTAAAGCTGAAGTAGGTGCACTGGGTGGCAGACTAGATCATGTGGAACAAAAAATGGGGGACTTTGCGATTGCCCATAACACTCTGGTTGACGCACACAACGACCAATCTGAAGACATCGCTTGGCTTAAATCCAAGATGGCGGACCTGGAGGACAGGTCCAGGCGCAATAACGTAAAAATCAGAGGGGTCCCCGAAACTGTTCTCCCTGCCCAGCTGGCCCCATACGTCCAGGACCTCATGAGAACTCTGCTTCCTGATTTATCGGATCAGGAGGTGACTATTGATCGTATCCATAGGTTGCCTAAGCCGTCCCACTTGCCTGACAACATTCCGCGGGATGTTCTCCTGCGGATTCATTTTTTCCAAGCCAAGGAACAACTGCTCTCGGCGTTTAGGAAGGAGACCCAGCTCCCAGAGAGATTCTCCCACCTGCAACTGTTTGCTGATCTCTCCCAGTTCACCCTTCAGAGACGCAAAGCTCTTCTTCCTGTCACTAAAGCACTGCGGAATCACGGAATCCCTTACCGATGGGGTTACCCTCTGAAACTTCTTATCACTCACGAAGGTAAATCCTCGGTGGTTTCAACACTGCAAGAAGGGCTGGATCTCCTGCGCTCCCTTGACATCATCCCTGAGGAGCCGGTGGGGCCGTCGGCATCGTCTCCTCCCGGCCGGCTGGAGAATCAGGGAGACTGGCAGGTGGTTCAGAGGAGACGCCGGAAGAAATCCAAAGCCAGAACCCCCTGAGAACTTTGCTGAAACCTGTTATTTGTTTTTGATCTCCCGACCGCTGGAGGTCGTCCAGTGCTCTTTCTCTTCTTTACCCCCCAAGTAAATGGGCATTTATAGTGCCTTCGGATCTCACCAGAGATTCCCTTTTTTACTTACCTCTGTTCTGTTTTTTTGGTTCTTGTTTTATTGTTCCTATTTGCTGCACTATTGCAGCCTTGACTCGGTCTGTCATTGCTCATGTGTTTTTGCATCGCCTAGCCCTGATACATGTGTGCCTTATTTAGCCTACCCTTGGAAGCCTGTCTTGTTGGAAGCCCAGAGGTCCCATTGTGCCTCTGGCCACTTCCCTTTTCATTTGCATCTAAATCCCACCTTCAATGCCACTTAACCTCGTCTCTTTTAATGTTCACGGCCTCAACCATCCAGTCAAGCGGAACTCTCTGTGGAAGGAGGCTCAGAGGTTGGATGCGGACGTTCTGTGTGTTCAGGAGACCCACTTTCTTGACAAAGCCAATCCATACTTCCAGCACAGGAACTATCCGCACATTTTCCTGGCTTCTGCCTCCGAGAAGAAAAGAGGGGTGGCTATTGCTATCAGAGACTCAGTAGCCTTCTCCCTCACTGATGCTATTATGGACCCTGATGGGAGGTATTTAATCTTATTAGCTGTACTGAACAATAGGCCCTATACTATAGTTAATTTGTATGCCCCCAATGTACACCAACTAAGGTTCTTGAACAGATTGTTTCGTAAGATTAACAAATGTCGTAAGGGGTCTCTAGTGGTTTGTGGAGACTTCAATGTAACGGTCGACTCCGCCCTGGACACCACGTCCAGGGCGAGTCGGCCTTTGCCGAGGCTCCAACCTCTACTTGCTGCTGAAGATGTCTTTGATGTATGGAGGTGCCAACATGCGAGTGAACGAGACTTCACATTTCACTCTGCGAGACACAACACTTACTCTAGGATAGATTTGATCCTGGTGGACAGGTTGCTGTTGCAGGCGGTGTCTTCCTCCACCATCCACGATATTTCTTGGTCAGACCATGCTCCTGTTTCTGTCGAGGTGGTGGAGGAACACACCCCGCGCTCCGCTTATGTCTGGAGGGCAAACTCTCAACTCTTTCAAAATCCCTCGCATGTTGCTGCTATTTCCAAAAATCTGACGGAATTCTTTAAACTAAATGCTCACTCTGTGCAGAGTCCCACTACCCTCTGGTGTGCCCACAAGGCCTTTATGCGGGGCATAATGCTCCAAATCTCATCTAGGGATAAAAAAGCTAAAACCCAAAAACTGAATGACGTTTTGGCGGACATTCGGTCTTTGGAATCCTCCAACAAGTTGGCGCCGGATTCCAACACGGCTCACAGACTGACCCAGCTCCGTGTTGAACTTCGCCGCCTATTACTGGCTAGGTATGATAAATATGTACATGCATTGAAGCTGTCACACTACTCCTCCAGTAACCGGGCAGGCAAATATCTCGCCAATAGAGTGAGGGCTGCTAGAATTAAGGCCAAGATTCCCTATGTTTACCACCCTTTGGATAAACAGAAAAGGATTAACCCGCAAGAGATTGCGGATGCCTTCGCTGCTTATTATTCCTCTCTGTACAATTTGAAGCTAGACCCCGAGACGCCCCAGCCCACGACAGAAAGTATACGATCCTTTCTTTCCTCTATTAATCTTCCCTCCCTTACGGAGGAACAATTGGCATCCCTAAACCGCCCTATTTCACCTAAAGAAATTATAAAGTGTATCCAATCCCTTCCTCTGGGTAAATCCCCGGGACCGGATGGCCTGACTAATGATTACTTCCGTTCATTTGCAGACCTTCTTTCCCCGGTGCTTTCAGAAACTTATGCGGAAGCGTTTTCATCTGCCTCCTTCCCACCGGAGATGCTTAGGGCCTATGTGGTTACGATTCCCAAGCCTGGTAAAGAACCTGACACCCCCTCCAACTTCAGGCCCATATCCCTTCTTAATACCGACGTCAAGATATACGCTAAAATTCTTGCCCAAAGGCTCCTCCCACTGGTCCCCCGGTTGATCCACCCAGATCAGTCGGGATTTACTCCCGGCAGGCAAACCTCAGACGCCACTAGACGCGTCTTGGGGGTTCTTCAGCTTGCAGAAGCCCGTCGAACGCCTTCTCTGCTCCTCTCTTTGGACGCGGAGAAGGCGTTCGACCGGATCCATTGGGGATACATGGAGGAGGTCCTTCGGAAGTTTGGCTTCGGTGGACCGTTTCTATCAGCTATCCTCGCCCTTTATTCGGCCCCTTCTGCCCAGGTCTTCACCTCCAATATGTTATCATTGCCCTTTGCCATTTCCAATGGCACTAGGCAAGGATGCCCATTGTCTCCTACAATTTTTAATCTGCTTATTGAACCGCTTGCAGAAAAAATTCGATCCCAATCCTTAATCACAGGCATATCTACACAAGAGAGCCCCCACAAAATTAACCTCTTCGCTGATGATATCATCCTTTTTTTGACCTCCCCATCCTCCTCCCTACCACAGGCTCATCAGATACTCCACGAGTTTAGCCTAATCTCCTACTACAAGGTGAATTTCTCTAAGTCAGTAATATTAGAGACGGGCCTTGGTCCCTCTCTCAGAGCAAGATTGATGGCCATGTTCCCATACAAATGGAGTGACTCCACCATCCCGTACTTGGGCATAAATCTAAGCAAATCTGCGAGCCGATTAGCGGGGGCTAACTTTCCTCCTCTTATTGATAAACTCACGAAGGAGGCCAACAGACTAGCTAAGTATGAACTCTCTTGGTCGGGACGACTGGCCTCCTTCAAGATGTTATTACTCCCGCAAATTTTGTACATATTTAGAGCATTGCCCGTTCCCCCTTCTAGGAAACACCTCCGTGATCTCACTCTCTTGATGAATAGATTCATCTGGAGCTCTAAAAAACCTAGATGTTCTAGATCACTCTTATTGAAGCACCGGTTGGCTGGGGGTATGGGACTGGTGGATCTCAAGGACTATTACCTTGCATCCAGGCTGGCACAGCTCTCTCATTGGTTCAACTCGACCAGCGAGCCGAAATGGTGCTGCCTTGAACGAGCTCTTACCCCCACTCAAGACCTAAAACTTCTTCTTCTCACTGATTCGATTAAACCCTGGCCCTTACAGTCCCTCCCTCTCACGGTTTGCGCTTCTCTGCAGGCCTGGCGAGATCTTCTTAAATCCACACCCTCGACCTACAAATCGGTATCTCTACCTATCCCTCTAATATCCTTAGAATTCCTAATTCCCAATTTCTCCGTCAGAGACTGGGTCCGGAAGGGGTTGCTATCATTGCAAGATCTTTTCCGGGGCCCTTCCATGGTTTCATACCAATCCTTGAGGACTCAATTCCATCTAAAACCTATTGACGTATATAAATATTACCAAATAGCCCACTTGTTTCGGGGTGGTGGAGTCACCAATGTTCCCGTAGCCGAATCTCTCTGGCGCTTTCTTGCTGCTGATCCCCCCTTATCTAAAGGTATATCCCTATTCTACAACTTTCTACAGCAGAAATGTGTTTTTAACAAATCTCGTCCCTTTTTGCGCTGGGAGGAGGACTTGGGCCGCGCCTTCTCTGAGGCACAATGGTGTCAGGCACTCAAGGCTAATTATAAGGCCTCTCGGTGTGTTGGACACTGGGAACTTGCCCAGAAAATTGCCCTACGGTGGTACCTCACTCCCTTTCGGATCTCGAAATTTGGCCTGGCGGAGTCCTCCCCCTTGTGCTGGAGGAACTGCGGGGAGGTGGGTAACTTACTGCATATTTTTTGGTCTTGTAAGCATCTCCGAAGCTTTTGGAACGCTATTTTCCGAGCTATCTCCGACATTACAGGTTTCCTATCTACCCCCGAACCAGGCTTGGCAATTCTTAACTTAGGTATTGATAGATATCCACCTGACTTCAGAATTGTTGTTTCCCACATCCTCCTGGTGGCTAGGTCTCTGATAGCTAGATTCTGGAAAAATGACCAGGCCCCCAGTGTCTCTGAGGTTTGGTCGACTACATCCCTACATTACTCCTATGAGCTAGTCCTGGCCCTCAGGATGGGGAAAAAAATTCAGTTTGATAACAATTGGAAAATTTGGAATACATGGTATAAGAGTTCCCACCTGTCATGAACCCTTACCCTGGTGTTCAGCTCTCTTGTTACAAGGTACTAATTTATCTGTGACTTACATTACTACTTTTATGCACATAAGCTTCCTCTTTTGGGCATAGGACAGACCAACTGTTCTCGAGTTTTTTTTTTTTTTTTTTTTCTTTATGTTGTTTGTTACTGTTTTGTTTTCTTTGTCCTACAGTATGCCCACCAGATTACCTTTTCTCTTTTCTCCCCTACCACATGCCTGTACTATGCTATGTAATATTGTGACGTCATGGGGGAATTATTTGTGACTTTTCCTTCATTGTACTGTAAAATTTTGTGAAAAACTTTCAATAAAAACCATTTACAAAAAAAAAATTTTACTTGGGTTTTACACTATTGTGAGTCTTATTACCTTCGATGTAATTCGGTGAGAGGGAGTGTATTTGGAGGCGAACGGGTTCCAGAGTTCCTCTGCATCCATTTGTGAAAACCCTGGACTGGGGGAATCAGTCATCCGCTCTGCATGGTTCTCTGTAATAAGGAACCATACACCTTCGGAAAGCGGCAGTAATATCTGTGGTGGAGGTTGTGCACGCTTCACGTTCGTTTTGGATATTTATGCTGTCACCATATCACTGTGGAATACTTTGGAAATAGACATTTTTCATGGACTTTATGAACACTTTAATATTCAATGTTATGATTTTTTTCACATATATTGAGGTTTTATTTATGTTTTAAGGCAATTGGTCATTAGTTGTCACATGTGCTTTTCCTTTGAATGTTCACATCATATTAGGACAATTTATTATTATTTATGGTATCTTCATTGACAACATTGATATATATTAGAAATTTCCTTGCACAGAAAACTTCTCCGCATAGGATTGACAAATTATTAAGTTAAAGTGATTGGAGTTTTTTTCACATAGGTGCATTTTTTGTGTTATTTAGTTAAATTTATTTTTTTAGCGCAACCCACCCTTTTTCTCTTTATGCCAAATGTAGTATAACATTTGGGTTGCTGCTTTTTCATAGTTTTTTTTTATCTGATAAGCGCGGTTTTTTCCTCTTTTTTATCTTGTGTTCTTATACTGATTGCTGCTGCTGTCTTTGATCTCCTTAAAGGGATCACATGGATGTTTTTGAATTTCAAGCCACGAGAATCTTTGACTCAGATGGCGTTTTTGAACCCTTTAAAAATGGTGACAATGATTTGGGTGGTCTTTTCATGAGACTGAAAAACCTAATTGTCTCAGAAATTCACACCAAATGGGATATAGCCTTTTTGGAAACCTATATAAAAAATCACATGGTACCACGTAGTTTGCGTTGGAAGTAAGTCCCCAGAAAGGGGAAGTGGACCTTGAGGGTTGGTATAAATATTTTAACGAAGCCGGTGTCAATTTACTTGACTGATAGAAAAAAATTCAAATTAACCAGATTGGATGATGAGATTAAGTTAATTAAGGACAAACTGACCCCATTCAATGCTGGAGATGAGTATATAGAGAGATCTAAAAATCTACTTAAAATCTTAGAAAAGGAAGAAAAAGAACAAAAAATCAAAAAGAAAAAGAAATATAATAGAGATTTGGGTGATTATGAATCTTTATTGGTTTTTGAGTGGCAAAAGAAAATACTTGCGGAAAAGGGGGATGGTACTCATGTTGCCATGGAAGTAGCACCATCTGGTTCCAACCTTGGGGCTAATCAATTTTCAGGTCCTCCTTACCTTCCAACTGTTTCAATGGTAGGCCATGATCGCTCCCCAAATGGTGCCACAAGACCATCAAATCAGAGGGGGAGGGGTACTCGCCCCCCTTCTTCGAATTCTGGCAGGGGAGGGGGAGGTTCCCCTTCTTACCCCAATCAGGGTAGGGGAGGAGTGGGTCCCCACAATGGGGCTCCGATGGGGAGACCCTTTGGACAAGGCCAATCGCGAGGTCCTCAACGCAACCGAGGTCAAGGGCGGAGTCAGGGTCCCCCTAGGGGACAAGGCTCCAATTCTAATTTGAGGTATACTGATAACTATCCATCAGGGCATAATTACCCCTTCAATCAGGGTTATGGTCAATCACAGCCCTCTAATTATAACTATGGCCCATCTGGTCGTTTTGAGGACCAACGGGTGATACATTATGATGGTAATGCACTACCAGATTATAATATTCCAGTATATAATCAGTACTTCCCATTGAGAGACACTATGGACTCTAATGAGAGTTTTTGTGACCCTTCTTTGGGGCCACAAAATAATGTCCACATGAGTAGTGGTCATTCCGGTTTTGAGCAGGGGGGACATCAGGACCCAAGAAATACCACGGTATACCCACAACAAAATTGGGGTTTTCCCAAAACCGGCCAAGGAATAAAAAGAATAGTCGAGCTCCGAGAGGAACTAGAGGGGGGAGGCGCATTAAGTCCAAAAAGAGCAAGAACTTAGTGGGTACAGGTATTTTTAACTTGAGCTCTCATGTGCTAACGGATTTGGAATTGGATGTTTTGGATAGGGGCTTAAAATTTGCCCCTGTTCATAATATTAACAAATTTCAAACCTACATGGATCTACAGAAATATGTACGTAAACTCAATGTACAGAGGTACATGGCTTCTAACCCTTACAATCCACCTAGAGCCCTGCTATCCACCTTTTCACATTCCGGTCTAGCGAATGCTTCTTTATTCAATCCGCCAGGACAACTAGCTCCATCCTTAAAAGTTTTTAGGGATTTGGCCCTTGGGGATCTAGAGGCTATGCGGGTTCGACAAGTGAAAAATAAGGAAAACATAGATAAGGGCATTGAATCCCTCTGTACCAATCATAATTTAGTCATTCGCCCAGCTGACAAGGGAGGGGGAATTGTCGTCCTAAATAAGGACGACTATATGAAGGAGATGCGTCGTATTTTGGGTGATACCATTACCTACACTCCACTATATTACAATCCCAATGAAAAATATAAGAAGGAGTTAGAATATATTGTTACTATGGGTTTTGACAAATCGATTCTAAATAAGAGGGAGAAAGCTTTTTTGGTGCCTAGGGCACCCAGAGTGCCTATAATGTACTATCTACCAAAGATACATAAAGATGTTACTTGCCCCCTGGGTCGTCCTATTATAAGTGGAATAGATTCAGTCACGTCCCGGGTGGGCAAGTACATCGATTTCTTCCTTCAACCCCTAGTTCGTTCTATCCCTTCTTATATAAAGGATACAAGGGATATTATTAATCTTTTGTCTCAATATAAACCAAAAGTAGGGATGTGGCTGGTAACAGCCGACGTTACCTCACTCTACACTGTGATTCCTCATAATCTGGGTCTAGAGGCTGTTTGTTCTTTCCTTGAAAGGGGGTCCAATCTGCCACAGGAGCAGATTGACTTCATTATGGTCCTTTTGAATTATGCAGCAACACATAATTTTTTTTGGTTTGATGGGCATTTCTACCGTCAGGATAGAGGAGTCGCCATGGGGGCTAAATATGCCCCCAGTTTGGCTAATTTGTTTATGGCCAAGTGGGAGGAGGACGTCATCTATGCGGAGCCTAGGTCAGAGGTCATCCTCTGGGTCCGGTATATAGATGACGTCCTCCTCCTCTGGGATGGTGATCTTCCTGCTCTTTCTAAGTATATGGATTTCCTAAATACCAACAACAGAGGGATACATTTTAGTTATGAAGCAAGTTTAGAACAAATTCACTTTTTGGATCTAGTCATCTCTGTCAGGGAAGATAGGTTTATTACCTCCACCTATTTTAAGCCTACAGACAGGAACGCGTACATACCCCGAGACAGTTGCTATCATAAATCATGGCTTAACTCAGTCCCAAAGAGCCAATACCTTAGAATCAAACGCAACTGTTCAGAGGACAGTATCTTTTTGACACAGGCGGAGGTCCTCACTAAGAGGTTTTTGGATAAGGGGTACAGTTCTGAATTCCTTAAAGACGCTCTAGATCAGGTTATTGGCACCAATCGAGGTGATCTATTGGAGGCGAAGGAGAGAAATGAGGGTGGTGTCGGTTCTTACAGATGCCCTTTTATCACTACTTTTTCGCGCCAACACTTTAGCGTGAAAAATATTATGAATAAATACTGGCACATCTTGAAGAGTGACAGGGTTTTAGGTGCTATTTTACCAGATAAACCCAAGGTTGTCTTTAGAGGTGTGCCTAACCTCAGAGACAAATTGGCCCCTAATGTTGTAAACCCCCCCTAGAGAGCGAACAAACTTGTTCTCCGAGCTAAAAGGGTACTATCAATGTAAAAGATGCCAGGTGTGCCAACTTAACCGATGCACTACAAGAAGGACCACTAGTTTTTCTTCTACCTGTACCTCTAAAACCTTCCCCATAGATTCTTTTATCACTTGTTCTACTACCGGTGTTGTTTATTTGCTCCAATGTCCGTGTGGCCTGCAATATGTGGGCCGGACTAAGAGACCCCTTCAGGTCCGGATTAATGAGCACATAGGCAACATCAGGAAAGGGTTTACTAAACACTCCGTTTCCAAGCACTATTTAACGGTTCATAACAGGGATCCCTCAAATACGCTGTTCCTTGGCATAGATAAATATAGGCCGAATTGGAGGGGGAGTTGCTTGGTCAGTAGTATCTCCAGGTTGGAGATGGCCTGGGTACACAAATTAAAGAGCTATACCCCTTTTGGGTTAAATATTGATGTTGATGTTAATTGTTTCATCGACAATTCCTAACACTGTATACTTTTTCACTGTTTATGTTTACTAAAAAAATATCTTTTGTACATGGATTTAATTTCCATACTCTTGCCTATTCTATCTGAACCCGTATGTACCATTTTTAGGAGTCATGCATGGCCCTATGGTCCACATATATTTAAGCCCAAGAGTATAGTATGGCACTGTTTCCGGTTGACCATTGTGATGTAACAACGGAAACAGTGCAGCTCTACTCTAATTCCACTTTGGCTATATATTAAATATAACAGTCATTTATGTTCTGACTTTTGGAATGTGATCATACATGCGGTCAAATTCATCTAGGGGGTTCACCTAAGTTTTTATGCATTCTAGGGGCCATGCACGGCTCTAAGGTCTGCATATATTTTGGTTCATGGTTGCAGGGAGATACTGCTATCGGGACTTTATAATAGATGTAATACATTTGTGTTCCCATTTTACTATTGATATATATTATTAGATGCAATAGTTGGTTTTATGAGCTGTACATCTATGGTTTGACCTTCGGAATTGAGTGGATCATACATGTAGTTAATCCATTAAGATAGTTTATCTGATCTAATTAATTACATATGGAGCCCTTACAAGGTTCTTTTAATGTATTATATGAGCTCTTCAATGTGACCATATAGATAATTAGACTATATCGTTTTTTTATAATTTTTCTCTTTTTATCATATGTATGCTTCCTGTTTGGTGGCACAGCCTTTTCAATTTTCATTTGCTAAATTTATCTATTTAATATGATGGCCGTTTTTGGCAGTACTAGTCAATGCTACTTTCCCTAAACCAAGATGGCGTTTTCCGTCTCAGTTCCGGGGTCAAACCGAGGCTTGGTTTATTGTCTGTATTATTTAAGCGGTGCGTCAGGACGCCGCCCGTACCCCGTGACCACGTCCCATAGTGACGAAACGCGTAGGGAGGAGGAGCGACGTCCTGACGCTACCAGCTCGCATTGTTTGTTTGCGGAAGTATTGGGCGCGAATCGAGACCGGCCGGCTCGGATTTGCATAACGATCGTTTTAAACATTATTTCTGTAAGTGCGCATTTGTCTCTTACGTTCGATTAAAATTTTACTTGGGTTTTACACTATTGTGAGTCTTATTACCTTCGATGTAATTCGGTGAGAGGGAGTGTATTTGGAGGCGAATGGGTTCCAGAGTTCCTCTGCATCCATTTGTGAAAACCCTGGACTGGGGGAATCAGTCATCCGCTCTGCATGATTCTCTGTAATAAGGAACCATACACCTTCGGTAAGCGGCAGTAATATCTGTGGTGGAGGTTGTGCGCGCTTCACGTTCGTTTTGGATATTTATGCTGTCACCATATCACTGTGGAATACTTTGGAAATAGACATTTTTCATGGACTTTATGAACACTTTAATATTCAATGTTATGATTTTTTTCACATATATTGAGGTTTTATTTATGTTTTAAGGCAATTGGTCATTAGTTGTCACATGTGCTTTTCCTTTGAATGTTCACATCATATTAGGACAATTTATTATTATTTATGGTATCTTCATTAACAACATTGATATATATTTGAAATTTCCTTGCACAGAAAACTTCTCCGCATAGGATTGACAAACATCAAATGCAGCCACTGTGACATCAAACGTAACCGCTGTGACCATCAAACGCTGCCACTGTGCCATCAAACGTAGCTGCTGTGCCCATCAAACGCTGCCACTGTGCCATCAAATGCAGCTACTGGGCCAAACAGTAACAGGTAGCGCTATATAAGTCATTCATTCATTCATTCATTCATTCATTCATTCATTCATTCATTCAAACACTGGCACTGTGCCCATTAAACACAGCCACTGTGCCATCAAACGCAGCTACTGGGGCAAACACTGGCACTGTGCCCATTAAACGCAGCCACTGTGCCATCAAACGCAGCCACTGTGCCATCAAACGCAGCTACTGGGCCAAACACTGGCACTATGCCCATTAAATGCTGCCACTGTGCCCATTAAACGCAGCCACTGTGCAATCAAATGCAGCCACTGTGCCATGAAACGTAGTCACTGTGCCATGAAACGTAGTCGCTGTCCTATCAAATGTAGTCGCTGTGCCCATCTACCGCAGCCACTGTGCCTTTAAACGTAGCCGTTGTGCCCATAAAACGCTGCCACTGTGCCAAACGCAGCTACTGGCAGTGTGCCCATTAAATGCTGCCACTGTGCCAATTAAACACAGCCACTGTGCCATCAAACGCAGCCATTGTGCCAAACGTAGCCGTTGTGCCCATCAAATGCTGCCACTGTGCCATCAAACATAGCCACTGTGCCCATCAATCACTGCCACTGTGCCATCAAACGCAGCCACTGTGCCATTAAACGTAGCCACTGTGCCCATCAAACGCTGCCACTGTGCCATCAAATGCAGTCACTGTGCCATCAAACGTAGCTGCTGTGCCCATCAAACACTGCCACTGTGCCATCAAATGCAGCTACTGGGCCAAACACTGGCACTGTGCCCATTAAATGCTGCCACTGTGCCCATTAAACGCAGCCACTGTGCCAAACATAGCCGCTGTGCCATCAAACATAGCCGCTGTGCCCAAACGCTGCCACTGTGCCATCAAATGCAGCCACTGTGCCATCAAACGCAGCTACTGGGCCAAACACTGGCACTATGCCCATTAAATGCTGCCACTGTGCCCATTAAACGCAGCCACTGTGCAATCAAATGCAGCCACTGTGCCATGAAACGTAGTCACTGTGCCATGAAACGTAGTCGCTGTCCTATCAAATGTAGTCGCTGTGCCCATCTACCGCAGCCACTGTGCCTTTAAACGTAGCCGTTGTGCCCATAAAACGCTGCCACTGTGCCAAACGCAGCTACTGGCAGTGTGCCCATTAAATGCTGCCACTGTGCCAATTAAACACAGCCACTGTGCCATCAAACGCAGCCATTGTGCCAAACGTAGCCGCTGTGCCCATCAAATGCTGCCACTGTGCCATCAAACGTAGCCGCTGTGCCCATCAATCACTGCCACTGTGCCATCAAACGCAGCCACTGTGCCATTAAACGTAGCCACTGTGCCCATCAAACGCTGCCACTGTGCCATCAAATGCAGTCACTGTGCCACCAAACGTAGCTGCTGTGCCCATCAAACGCTGCCACTGTGCCATCAAATGCAGCTACTGGGCCAAACACTGGCGCTGTGCCCATTAAATGCTGCCACTGTGCCCATTAAACGCAGCCACTGTGCCAAACATAGCCGCTGTGCCATCAAACATAGCCGCTGTGCCCAAACGCTGCCACTGTGCCATCAAACATAGCCACTGTGTCCATCAAATGCTGCCACTGTGCCAAACGCAGCTACTGGGCCAAACACTGGCACTGTGCCCATTAAATGATGCCACTGTGCCAATTAAACACAGTCACTGTGCCATCAAATGCAGCCACTGTGCCAAACGTAGCCGCTGTGCCCATCAAATGCTGCCACTGTGCCATCAAACGTAGCCGCTGTGCCCATCAATCGCTGCCACTGTGCCATCAAACGCAGCCACTGTGCCATCAAACGCAGCCACTGTGCCGTAAAACGTAGCCGCTGTGCCCATCAAATGCTGCCACTGTGCCATCAAATGCAGCTACTGGGCCAAACACTGGCACTGTGCCCATTAAATGCTGTCACTGTGCCATCAAACACAGCTTATGTGCCCATCAAACTCTGCCACTGTGCCATCAAATGCAGCCACTGTGCCCATCAAACACTGGCACTGTGCCCATTAAAAACAGCCACTGTGCCATCAAATGGAGCCACTGTGCCAAACGTAGCCGCTGTGCCCATCAAACGCAGCCACTGTGCCATCAAACATAGCCACTGTGCCCATCAAACGCTGCCACTGTGCCATCAAATGCAGCCACTGTGCCATCAAACACAGTTACTGGGCCAAACGCTAGCACTGTGCCCATTAAACGCTGCCACTGTGTCATCAAACGCAGCCACAGTGTCGTCAAACGCAGCTTATGTGCCCATCAAATGCTGCCAGTGTGCCCATTGTATGCAGCCAGTGTGCCCAACTGCCCATCATATGCTGCCAGTGTGCCCATCAAATGCTACCAGTGTGTGCCCATCAAATGCTACCAGTGTCATCACCCGAAGCCCCACTCTGTGGGGCTTCGGGTGATGGTGACAAGCGGGTCCTTCATGCGTCTCCTCTCCAGCCTCATCTCCCGTCCTCTCCTCCTGATAGGCATCCAATAGCTGCACCTGTCGTTTCAGCCAATCAGGTGGCAGGTAAGAGACCCAAGCACCTGATTGGCGGAGAGGCGGTTCAGTGTTAAGAAAACCAATAAACATTAGTTTTCCTAACACAGCTGAGTGGATTGCGAGCGCCAAGCATGGCACTTGCAGTTCACCTATTTTGCAGCCTTAGAGCCTTACTTACCAGCTCCGCTCGGGCTGTGCATTCTGCAGAGCTTCTGACGTCACTTCCTCTGGTACAGGGAAACCGGAAGTAACCTCTTAACTTGAAGAACAGTTGTTCGGCATGATGGAATGCGCCACAAAGCAGGCAAAAATCCTGCAAATGAAGCGCCTCGTCTGCAATCTTGTGATTGCATTGATGTGGCACTTCCCATAGTGCACTGTGTCCAGTGTCCAAACACAGTGCACTTAAAGTAATTTTTTTTTTTTTTATTACCTTTTTTTTTTTTTTTTTACTGCAGGGAGAGTGCGCCCTCTATGGACGGACCACCACTGATGTGAACCCCCTGGAAGGAGCTGGTTTTCTGCAGAAATTTGCCATAAAATGTGATCTGATCCCCATCTTCTGCCTTCTACATGCGATGAGAAATCGGACAAAAAATAATGTGTAATTAGTATAGTATTTGTACGATAACAGAATGTGTGGCCAAGAACACGCATGCTTGAAAATGAAAGAATACCTTCTACTTTTTCCCCCTGTTCTCTCTCTCCTCTTTTAATTTACTCTTTATATAGTTCTGGTAGCAGAACTTTTATTTCCTTAGTTATCATTATACCAATTGTACATAGTTCCAATATGTAGTATAAGATTTTTTTTTTATTTAAAAACTATACTCTTGATAATAATTAAGATACTATTTTTTTTTTTTTTTTTTTTAATCTGAGGTCATCTTATATTAACCTGGTCTAAGCTGGTTTTATGCTCTCTTATACAATGTATGGCACAATCTTTTGAGTAGTTAGATCCATGCTAAAATTGTTTTAATGAAACTACTTTTAGTTTATGTTGGAAGTACAACTATTATTACCATATATGTGATCTTTTCTTTTGCTGCCACCATATGTACTTATGTATACTAATTGTTAAAATTCAATAAACAAATTTGACAAGGAAATGAAAGAAAACATTACAATACATAACACTTCTATTCTGTCATACGAGAGTTTTCGTAACTTTACTATTTCATTGGTTTTTCATATGAGACTAACATGCGAAAAAAAACAAAAAAACAGACACTCATTCGTGTAATATTCTTATTGTGTTTACTAGCCATAAGTCGCATAAATAGACAAACACCATGTGCATAAGCTGATAACACACAAACAATTCTAATTTTCTTGTGTATTTATTGAATACACCCATTAAACACTCACAGTATTGGAGGAAAAAGTAAATGAACAATAGGAGTTAATAGCTGGTTGAACCTCCTTTGGCAGCAATGACTTAAAGCAAGAGCTTTCGGTAACTCTGGATCAGACCTACACAACATTCAGGAGCATAGGTATGCACAGGGGGTGTGCCTGAGCATTCCCTAATCCCTATGTGCAATGCCAAGTCCCTCTACTGCTGCCCCAACCCACCCTGAAGTGCTGCTAGCTTCCCTTCCCTCCTCTCCCCCCAGCTGCTGCGGGGGTGTTTCAGGATGGAGAGCGAGGGAAGGGGCTAGTAAATATGTCATTTGCCAGCACCTTCCCATTCTAAATTAATACAGTGAACACACTTGCTCACTGTGTCCATTCATAACTGAAGCATAGTCAACTGTGCTTACTATGCTTCCATTTGTGAATGAACAGGGAGCAACTCAGAAATGCAGGTGTGTTTGAGCTTTGGGGTGCACACTGTCGTGGATATTCCACCACACTCTTGCGCTAATAAGCGGCCTTCAATCTAATGATATAATGCAGCCATTCGATCATATGTCTCCCCTGGTTCCCCATTCCCCAGTAATTAGACATTACCACATTCTTACGTCCTCATCTCAGCATGTTTCGGTCAGCATCTCTGACTCACACTAGCCTGCATGGCCTTTTATTATAACAAAAGCTTTCACAAACAGGAAGTGCTGGTTTTAGCCAATCACTTCTTACATGGGAAGTGACATCACAGGAACGACAAACACAGGATGTGAATGACCATATAAGGACATGACCAAATAAAGACATGACACAGAATAAATGAATTTATACAATAACCAATGAATGATGACTACAATTCCGCTTATTATGCATTGTTCCAGAGAACAATGCATACCTGGATTATGCTACCCTTTCTTGTAGGTGGAAGGCTACTAGCAGATGCATGCTGCTAATCTTGACATGTGCTGATCAGACACGGCAGAGACAATGAGCGTACATCGGCCCATAAACGATCCTTGGAGAGCAAACATATCCCCTCAGACGATCGTCTGTGCAATGCACAGGGACCCTTCTCTGGCGGACATACCCCCACTCTGCAAACAACTCTCTCCAATCCCAGGAAGTTTACCACTACCTAACAGGTCTCATCCAGCGTCAGTCTGCCCCTTTTTAGAGCGGGCTGGGGGAGAACGAAAACTGGAGGGACTCTTATGACAATACATATTAAAATACATCCAATACATCTTCATGAAATTTTCTACAACACACACCCTTATGCAGTAGGCTGCGCACACCTATGTTCAGGAGGAATTTTTGACCAGTTCTCTTTGCAAAACTACTTCAGCTCAGACACATTTATAGCGCAGTGCAATCAGCTCTCTTGAGGTCATTCCACAGCATCTCTATGGGGTTAGGGTCTGGGATCTGAGTGGGCCACTCCAAAAGGCACATTGTAGGATAATTTGGTAAACTTGGGAATTAATTTTCACCTTGATGATGGAAAGTGGTCCAGGTCCTGAGGCAGCAAAGCCAGCCCAAATGATGATGTTCCCTCCAACATACTTCACCATTTGGATGATGGTTTGATGTTGGCAAGCTGTGTCATTTTTGTACCATACAATTAAACTTTTGTTTCATCAGTCCACAAAACATTTTCTGAATAGCACTGCGGTTTGCAAAGGTGCTCTTTCGCAAACCTCAGTCATGCAGTAACGCTTTTTTTGGCTTCTTCCATAGTGTTCTCCCATACCTTTTCAAAGACTTAGGCCCCTTTCACACTGGGGCGGTTTTCAGGCGCTACAGCGCTAAAAATAGCACCTGTAAAACCCTTTCACTCCAGTGTGAAAGCCCTGCGGCTTTCACACTGGAGCCGTGCGCTAGCAGGACGGTGAAAAAAGTCCTGCTAGCCGCATCTTTGGAGCAGTGAAGGAGCGGTGTATGCTTCGCGGGTGGTTTTAACCCTTTTTCGGCCGCTAGCAGTGGTTAAAATCGCCCCGCTAGTGGCTGCATACCACCGCTAAAACAACGATAAAGCACCGCTAAAAATAGCAGCGCTTTACCACCGACGCCCGCACCACCCCAGTGTGAAAGGGGCCTTACATTGCCTTGAAAAATTATTCATACCCCTTAAAAATTTTCCACATTTTGTCATGTTACAACCAACAACATAAATTAATTTTATTGGGATTTTATGTGATAGACCAACACAAAGTGGCACCTAATTGTGAAGTGTAAGGAAAATGATAAATGGTTTATTTTAGAAATAAAAATGTGAAAAGTGTGGCATCGATTTGTATACAGCTCCCTTTACTCTGATACTCCTAACTAAAATCTAGTGGAACCCAATGCCTTCAGAAGTCACCTAATCAGGGGTGGCCCATGCCCTTTCAGAACACTGGACAAATGGATTCCTATGGTGGGAGCGGGAGGGGGTGGTACTTTTTTAAGCAACTGATTAGAGCCAGAGGCTCTAATAGGCTTCAAGATAGGGTGGTTTCAGGGCGCAGAGAGTGTGCCCTGATCCCACCCAATTGTGTGACGATAGCAAATTAATTTTTGCTATTTTCACACTAACGCTCCTCCCCACCAATCAGGGAGGCAGGTCGTCAGACCTGTTTCCCAATTGGCCAAAGCGCCAGGAGGAGGTGACCATGAGAGGGGGGGTGGCATAGCCGCGAGGGGGTTGGTGGGCACAGTGGCTGCATATGATGGGCACAAGTGGCTGCATATACTGGGCAGAAGTGGTTGCATTTGACGGGCACAAGTGGCTGCATTTGATGGGTACAAGTGGCTGCATATACTGGGCACAAGTGGCTGCATTTGATGGGCACAAGTGGCTGCGTTTGGGCACAATGGCTGCATACAATGGGCACAAATGGCTGCATTTGATGGGCACAGTGGCTGGGCTTGATGGGCACAAGTGGTTGCATATGATGGGCACAGTGGCTGTGTTTGATGGGTACAGTGGCTGCATATAATGGGCACAAGTGGCTGCATATGATGGGCACAAGAGGATGCATTTGATGGGCACGAGTGGCTGCATATGATGGGCACACTTGGCTGCATTTTATAGGCACAAGTGGCTGCATATGATGGGCACAAGTGGCTGCATTTGATGGGCACAGTGGCTGCGCTTGATGGGCTGCATATGATGGGCACAAGTGGCTGCATTTGATGGGCACAAGTGGCTGCATATGATGGGCACAGTGGCTGTGTTTGATGGGTATACAAAAAAAAGAGTCTTTAGGCGCTCCCATGAACGGTCTATAACAAAATAAGTTTAGAACTAATCATATCTGAATGTTTGATGGGTACAATGGCTGAATATGATGGGCACAAGTGGCTGCATATGATGGGCACAAGTGGCTACATATGATGGGTACAAGTGGATGCATTTGATGGGCACAAGTGGCTGCATATGATGGGCACAAGTGGCTGCATATGATGGGCACAATGGCTGCATATGATGGGCACAAGTGGCTGCATTTGACAGGCACAAGTGGCTGCATATGATGGGCACAGATAAATTATATAAAAAGTGATCAGCGCAACTAATTAAACGAAACTAAATTAGTTTCGTTTAATTAGTTGCGCTGATCACTTTTTATATAATTTACCTGTTATGAGTGCACTTTATACACTTTAGATCTAGCTGCAATTTTTAGATATATTATTGTTCATTTAATAGATTCACTTTGATAGCGTGAGGGACCACACTTTATACTCATATGATGGGCAGAGTGGCTGCATATGATGGGCACAGTGGCTGTGTATGATGGACACAGTGGCTGCATTTGATGAGCACAGTGAGGCTGCAATTGATGGGCAGAGTGAGGCTGCAATTGATGGGGGGGGGTTTCAGTATTTTTAAGTTTGTTTGTGCCCCCCCCAAGGAGAATTGAGCACCAGCTGCCACTGCATCTAGTTAGTAAACAGAGCCCACCTGTGTGTAATTTCACTTCAGTATACATACAGCTGTTCTGTGTAGCCCTCAGAGGTTTGTTAGAGAACCTTAGTGAACAAACAGCATCATGAAGGCCAAACTTACCAAGACATGGCCCTCCACCTAAACTGACAGGCTGGGTAACAAGAGCATTAATCAGAGAAGCAGCCAAGAGACCCATGGTAACTCTGGAGGAACTGCAGAGATCCACAGCTAGGGTGGGAGAATCTGTCCAAAGGACAACTATTAGTCGTGCACGCCACAAATCTGGCCTTTATGGGAGAGTGGCAAGAAGAAAGCCATTGTTGAACCAAAGGAAGTCCCATTTGTAGTTTGTAAGAAGCAATGTGGGGGACACAGCAAACACGTGGAAGAAGGTGCTCTGGTCAGATGAGACCAAAATTTAACTTTTTGTCCTAAAAGCAAAACTATGTGTGTCAGAAAAACTAACACTGCACATCCCCCTGAACACACCATCCCCACTGTGAAACATGGTGGTGGCAACATAATTTTGTGGGGATGCTTTTCTTCAGCAGGGGCAGGGAAGCTGGTCAGAGTTGATGGGAAGATGGATGGAGCCAAATACAGGGCAGTCTAAGCCCTTGTACAGACGGTCGGACATTCCGACAACAAAATCTGTCGGATTTTGTCCGAAACTGGTGTTGCATACACACGGTCAGACAAAGTTGTCAGAAAATTTGATCGTTCGCAACATGATGACATTATTTAGTTAAGACGGGATTACGTCCAGGCTAGTAGCCAATAGCTTTGGTCTAGGAATTTGATCTGAGCATGCGTGGCACTTTGTCCGATCGGATTTCTCTACAAACGATCGGACAAAGTCCGATCGGATCATGTTGTTGGAAAATTTTATAGCCCAGTTCTAAAACTTTGTCGGTCGGATATTCCGACGGAAACAGTCCGATGTAGCCCACACACGGTCGGATTATCTGACAACACGGTCCGATCGGACATTTTCTGTTGGAATGTCCGACAGTGTGTACAAGGGCTTAGAAGGAAACCTGTTAGAACCTTCAAAAGACTTGAGACTGGGGCAGAGGTTCACCTTCCAGCAGGACCTCAACCCTAAACATACAGCCAAAGCTACAATGGAATGGTTTAGATCAAAGCATATTCATGTGTAATGCCGCGTACACACGATCGGAATTTTGGTCAGAAATAGCTCTGATGGTTTTTCTGACGGAATTTCAACGGGATTCCGCTCATGCTGTCTTGCATACACGCGGTCACACAAAAGTTCTCTGAAATTTTGACCCTCAAGAACACAGTGACATACAACAATATAAAGAGCCGAGAAAATTAAGTTCAATGCTTCCGAGCATGTGTCGAATTGTTTCTGAGTTTGCATAGGAATTTTTTCCGACCGAAAAATTGAGAACATGCTCTCAATCTTTTGCTGGCCGAAATTCCACCAGCAAAAGTCCGATGGAGCATACACACAATCGCATTTTCCGACCAAAAGCTCTCATTGGACTTTGGCTGGCGGAAATTCTGATCATGTGTACGGGGCATTAGAATAGCCCAGTCAAAGTCCAGACCTAAATCCAAATTAGAATATGTGGCCAGACTTGAAAATTGCTGTTCACAGACGCTCTCCATCCAATCTGACAGAGTTTGAGCTATTTTGCAAAGAAGAATGGGCAAACGTTTCACTGTCTAGATGTGCAAAGCTGGCAGAGACATACCCAAGTTTTTTACATACATACATACCCAAAAAGACTTTCAGCTGTAATTGCAAGGTGGTTCAAATTGAAAGGTGGTTCTACAAAGTATTGATTTAGGGGGGCTGAATACAAATGCACACTTTTCACATATTTATTTCAAAAAAATTTGGAAAACCATTTATCTAGTACAATACATTTTTATTCATTTTTTGAAACATATTAAACATACATGAGGTTTTGTATTTCACATACAATCGTAAACGTTTTACAACATGTAAACACAAACAAGATTGTTATATTAATTTAATGCCAAATTAACATTTAGTAATGTAAGTATATTAATATGAATACTAATAATATGAAAGTATATTAATATGAACCTTTTAAGATATAGAAGTTAAAAAAAGAAAAATGAGAAAAAATTTAAATCTGTGTAAAAATAATAAAGATAACAATAAGCGATTTAGTGTAAACTCGTAAATGAAGATTTAAATAAGGGTCCAGACTTATCCAATTGACTGTATCTCCAAGTTATAAAAAAAAATGATAAAGTGCTACCATCAACCTTAATATAGCACAGTGATCCAATAGGGATGTGATCCTATAAAAAACTAATCATATATATGTGTCCAGTAAACCACACTAAATATAAATGAATTACTGTTCTTCCAAAATGCTTGTACATTTCTTGAGATACTGGGGAAAAAAGTTAAATACCACTCATTTGTAAGATAAAACACAAAAGGACAATGATACCCAAATGATCAGGTGTGTAGTCTCTGATGATGTTCACATGTGGTGGATTGCTTTCAATCCTTCTTAGATCAATATTGCTCAAACAAAAGAAAGGACCTACCTCATTTCGCAAATAAACTAAAAACGACATGTGGGTAATAAAACACAGTTGCATCACACATGCCCCGCAATAATAAGATCGCATTTAAGAAAGTCAGTTGCATATATTCAGAGACACTCTCCTCACCTGGCTGTTCCTGTTCACACAGCACTGGGGTTCCTGGCTCCTCCTACGTGTTACATCACTGGCACGTGAATTTTTCAAGGCCACCTTCAAAAGGTACATACAATTTTGTATCTCTAAGTTTTAGGCTGAGCGAAGTCTGGAGAATTTCTGAAAATAACCCATGGTGCTGACCATATCTTATTCCTCTATTGATCCGTTAGCTGTTGCTACTAATTCCTCCATGTTGTAAAGCTCCTGAATTGTATTATTCCATTCTTTAACGTGGTTGTAAACCTTTACAACACACTTTTTGCTACAGGTAAGCCTATAATAAGGCTTACCTGTAGCTACCCTGGATATCTCCGAAACCTAAACGGTTTAGGAGATATCCCCTGTATTTGCATGTGCCGACATCATCAGCACATGCGCACATACGTGCTCTTGCTTCAGTTAGACTGTGCCGTTACCGGCGGATCCTGTGTGCAAGCGTGGGAGTGACGTCTTTGTAGCTCCGGCCAATCACAGCGCTAGAGCCCGTGATACCCGGTATTAACTCCGGGAGAGATGTTGCTGGAGCGGTGAACGAAGACCGCTGCGGGGGCTTTGATCTAAGGTAAGTAATACATAATGAGCTGGTATGCTTTGCATACTAGCTCATTATGCCTTTGACTTTGATTGATGGAATGCAGGTAGATTTCCAATATTGTGGTATTAGGACTTTAGCTTCTATCAACAGGTATCTTGTTAAAGATGTGAGTGTGCAATGTACAGGGATAGGGACAAACACTCACTCAGGTTGAACTGGATGGACTGGTGTATTTATTCAACCTTACTAACTATGCAACTATTAGCATTCCAATCTACCATTATGAGAAGAATATCTTTTTTTGGAGTTAGTTCTAAAAGGTGTTGTAGATCTTCATAAAAGCGATCAACCTCAACTTCTTCAGCATCAGAGGTTGGTGCATAAACTTGGATTATTGTGATGTTCAGTGGTTTGCCTTGGTAAGGACTGAGATCATCCTGTCGTTTTTGGGATTGTACCTCAGTATTGCTTTCCTCATTCTTTTGTTGACTATGAGGGCTATACCATTTCTTCTGAGAGATTCTTGTCCACAGTAGTAGATATAGTAGTCATCTGAGTTGAATTCGCCCATTCCAGTGTATCTTAGTTCACTCATTTCCAAGATATCGATGTTCAGTCTTGCCATCTCCTGTTTGACCACATCCAGCTTACCCTGATTCATTGATCTTACATTCCAGGTTTTTATGCAGTATTCTTCTTTACAGCATCTGACTTTCCTTTCACTCCTACCATCCACAGCTGAGCGTCCTTGCAGCTTTGGCCCAGCCATTTCATTAGTTCTGCAGCTACTTGTAATTGCCCCCTGCTCTTCCCCAGTAGCACATTAGACACCTTCCCATCTGGGGGACTCCTCTTTTGGTATCATATATGTTAGACTTTTGTTTTTGTTCATGAGGTTTTCTTGGCAAGGATACTGGAGGGGGTTGCCATTTCCTCCAGTGGATCACATTTTGTCAGAATTCTCCGCTGCGACTTGTCCATCTTGGCTACATGGCATAGCTCATAGTTTTACTGAATTATGCAAGCCCCTTCGACAACAGCACAGCAGTGATCCATAAAGGGGGTGCTTACATACTGTGTGTTAAAAGGTGTCCTCCTTTTTCATTTCAGAGAGTTGAGAGGGATGCTTTTTGTATTGAATTCCTCATGAGAACTGCTGTGAATTTCCTCTCATGTGAATGTGTGTTGTGTCTGCACTCCCATAGCTGTATATCTACAGTGTGAGATATAAGGCACAGCTGTCCATGCTAATCTCCGGAGAAAAATTTGGGGATGTCATTACTGTGTTGCTTGTTGGAGAAGATTCTGTACTATATGCATTCCCCCTGCCTCTGCTCTATTTATTTTGTAGATCTGTGCTTTGTGACCCTCTTCTGCTGCATCTTGAATATACCAGTTATCAGATCTCTATTCATTGGGGGGGGGGGGGGGAGCTCTAAGATGAAGGAGCAAAACCCTGCCTCTACCAGGATGGCTGCCATACAAAACCACCTCCATACAGGGACAGTGCAGAACAAAGCATGGTAAGTCAGTAACGGGGATATGTCAATTGTAGGGTGCTCACAGGCAATACTGGTGACTAGTCCTTTGTCCACTGACTGACTTTTTTGAGTTCCGTTTCACTTTAATGTGGTATATTCTCTCACACACCATACTGGAATTGACTATGTGATTAAAAGGGTGCTGCAATTAATCTCAACTGGTCATGGTGTGCATCATGAATGAAATATGTCATACACGACATACCTGAGGAAAAGTCCCTGCAAGGTACAAAAACAAGAGATTTGCACTTTGAAACAATCTTGCTGGTGTGCTGGTGACACACTTCATCTATTTCCACTTTAAGGCTAGTCCACACAAGGTGTGTTTATCTGCATTAATCAATGCAGGCACATAGAAACTGTTGCTCTGTGTGTGTCCTTTTCATGGCGCGTGTTGCATTTTTTACGCAGCTCAATGCTCGTCACTACATATTAATGCACTACGGTGTTTCATAATGTGGGGAGGTGCAGAAAGTTAAATTCTTTTTTTCTTCACATTCAGTACAGTAAAAAATAAATAAAGTAAACTGTGTGTGTTACAACACAGTGTTCCACCCTTACAACATACATCAGTGCGTGTTATATTGTGCAGTACATGTGTGGGATGGTGTGAACGGGCCTTTAATGTCATTTTTGTTTTACAGTGAACTGATTACATCATTCTTTATATTTCAAATTCAATCAAATCTTTTTATATGACGTGAGCCTGGTGTGTTGTACTTTCCTGCATTCGGAATCATGGAACATTTTCAGAACGATTCATCCTCTCCGCTGTTTTCCAGATGTGACTTCTGACATTAGAACTCCTCAAGCTGAAATGATGTTTTACAGAAGCGGCAATGGTCATTTTCAATACTGGTTATATGTTATAGATGTGACATCATTGGGGGATACTTTCATAAATGTGCAAATTTTAAGACATGCTTTTATGTAAAACCATATGGTAATACACTTTCCAATTGTATATTTGTATTCTCGAGGTTAACTTCTTTCCCTTATCCATGCCATTATTGACAACGGTGATGTTATATTTGAGATGTGTAGAGTTAAAGTCCATCATGCTAAACTCTATCTTTTTTTTCCTTCCTGAGTAATAGACGGATGTTTTCAATGTAGGTTGGAATGCTAAATGTCTTAAAGGAAATGTAATTTACCTCTTAAATGTTAGTTGTAGCTGGGAAGATGGATTTATCATGATCAGGGACGGGGCAGAACATATACACCATTTAACTTAGTCTCCTGCAGATAGAACATTGTGCTGTCAATCTAAAGCAGGGGTCTCCAAACTATGTTTTGCAGGCCGAATGTGGCCCTTTCCTGACCTGCCGGGCTGTGTGCTTGGATAAGGGCCTGGTATGGATTGGGGGGGGGGGGGGGGGGTGGGTCACGCAGTTTTTTCTGGGTGGGGTTTCACCTTAAAATCTATACCAGACCGAAGGGCCTGTGTGTTCTTGGAGGGGGAACCTATGCATTTTTTTTTTTAATAGATTTTGTGCGTGAAGTTCTCCTTCAAAATCATCAGAGCATGCCATGGTCGGATCAGTTAAGACTTCGATCCAACTTTGATCTGACTTCAGTGATATTCAATGGGCTAAAGTAGGATCAAAGTCAGACCAAAGTATTGCAGGGACTACTTTGAAGTTGGCACGACTTGAAATCATACTAATATGAATGGTAGTCATTGGAAATCATGGGGGATGACTTGTCATACGACTTACTTGGCCTTACTTGTAAAACAACCATTCAGCTTCAAATATAAATTAAAGGCAAAATGTTTGTGTATACATACATATATATATATATATATATATATATATATATATATATATATATATATATATATATATATATATATAATAAAAATAAATGTATAAATACCTTTTTTTTCTTTAATAAGTGATTGCATACTATTATCAGCTGATCAACTTGGAGAGGTAGGAGTGGAGACTGCAGGGGTGTATGTCAGCACAAGTCTAACCATTGGAGGACAGGCCGACTGTTCTCCCAGCACATCTAGAAAATTGACCATGCTGGGATGGACGTGTTTCCACGCCTTGCTTGGTCAGTTAGAAATAGGATGGCAGGGAGACTGGAAGGATCACCAGGTATTGCACATAATGGAAACAATGCAAAGAGAACAAGATACTTTTTAACATAGGTACAGTACAACAGACACATATCAGGAATATGACATGTTGGTGTAACAAACACTTTAATGTGTGTTATAGCATGCAATAAGGAACATTGTGTTGAAGTGGAAACACTCCTATCCTTCACAGCAAAAAAAACTGTCATCTTAGCCTCTGATCAGCTATAACACCAGCCATTTGATGACGTGACATTTCGTTTAGAGTAGAAGCAACTGTGACAGCTATCATTCATGGCATGCCTTATATATAAGTGTTTGGGGAAACTGTTAAATTGATGGGTTTAGTTCTATTAAAGGCAGGTTGTCCTTTTTTCTAATCAATGTAAAGAGTTGTTATTGAACAGTTTTTTTTTCATTACAGGCAAAGCAAAGAGACTTTCACCATTCCCCATGCCCTCCCTCCACCCATTCCATATCCCAGACCATTCCCCGTGCCCTCCCTCCACCCATTCCATATCCCAGACCATTCCCCGTGCCCTCCCTCCACCCATTCCATATCCCAGTCTTGATTCACACACAAAAGTAGGACAATGTATAGAGTAGCCAAGGGGGACCTTCAATTAGCTTCCTCAGACAAGGAGACAAGTACTGTCTTAGGAAAAATGACAATCATAATGTATAGAAGACCAGCCATAGCAGTGCCCATGAGGTAAGTTAGCCATACATTGATTGAAATTTGGCCGGTTCAGCAGGGCCCTGCTGAATTCTGATCTATGTCTGGGCATGGTGGTTGTACACAAGTCAAAGGAAAAAAAATTACTTGTGTATGGCCAGCCTAAAAGACTGGGTTCTCTGTCTTTTCTGAAATGTATACTTGCTCTAAGTTGTTGACTCAGACAGTAGTGAAGCCAGAGGATCAGCAAAATAGTCAGACAACTAGCAAGAGGTTAATAAAGTGGCCCTCGTATCGCTCTTACGCAGGCCATAGACAGGTTGCAGGAAAGAAATGTGCACGATTCCCCCATCAACACAGACAATGTTGATGGGGGAATCCCTCCTGGCGAGCCATTGTCTTCTCTCTGCTGGGGTGAGCATCCTGCCAGGAGAAGACAGTGATTAGCGCTAGAAGCTTTAGCAGCCGCTTGCGATAATCACAAGGGAATCCAGCAGGCCGGTTGTACCCAAGTTGATCGATCAATCAACTTAGTACATTCAGTCTGCCCATTAATGGTTCGAATCTTGAAAATCTGGAAAGCAGAGGGACTAGTAGGAACACCAGGGATTTCACATGAAGGAAACAATACAAAGAGAACAGGATACTTTCTCATACAAGTAGATGGCAGAGCAGGCACAGATCAGGAATATGAACTGTGGGGTAACAAATGCTTTAAAGGCTCAGTTTATCTTTTCACTAAAAAGTGAGTATTCCCTTGCGGTGGCGGGAGCAAGCATATATTATTTGGAACATCCAGGAACTTGGGCTGGATGTGGCATATCACTGCAAAAAGAAGTTTTTGTAGCAAGCTTAGGGGATTACGAACATGGCCTACTTTTAAGAAGATAAAACTAAGAATACTATTTAAGGACCCTTTCACACTGGGGTGGCATCGGCATTAAAATGCCGCTATTTTTACTCCCCCCACTAGCGTCCGAGAAAGGGTCAAAACCATCGCAAAGTGCTGCTGCAGCAGCGCTTTGCGGTGGTATAGCCGCGCTACCCTATTGATGTCAATGGCCAGGAGCGGTGAAGGAGCTGTGTATCCACCGCTCCAAAGGTGCTGCTAGCAATACTTTTTTTTACCGCCATGCTAGCGCACCGCTGCAGTTGGAAAGCCCTCGGGGCTTTCACACTGGAGACACAGCAGCTGCTCTTTCAGGGCACTTTGCAGGAGCTATTTTTAGAGCCCTTTCACACCGAGGGCGTTTTGCAGGCGCTATAGCATTAGAAATAGCGCCTGCAATCCGCCCTCAAACTGCTGCACCATTCATTCCAGTGTGAAAGCCCCGAGGGCTTTCACACCAGAACGGTGCGCTGGCAGGACGTCAGGAAAAGTCCTGCCAGCAGCTTCTTTGGAGCGGTGTGTTTACCGCTCCTCTCCATTGAAATCAATGGGGCAGCGCTGCATTATCGCAGGCAAAATTACACTATTGCAGCATATTGCGGGCGGATTTAACCCTTTCTCGGCCGCTAGGGGGGGTAAAAGCACCCCCGCTAGCGGCCAAAATGCGCTGCAAATCCGATGGTAAAACACAGCTAAAAATATTGCGTTTTACCGCCGACGCTATGGGCTCAGCAGTGTGAAAGGGCTCTTAGCACTGTAGGGCCTGCCACAGTGAACAACCAGCTTTGATTTTCTCTGTGTAGCGGATGACATTTTGGACAAAGTGTCATTCATGTACAAATTTAGTTTTTTCCTCAGAACAGTAAAGGGGTTCTGAGGGTTAATTATGTAGGTTAACTTTGACATCAGTTTGGCTGGGCTGTGTTAGAGTTCTGCCTGGTCATGTGTACGGTGAGGTGCACATGACAAACCAGAACCAGGCCTGGTTGGACGTTTTGGGTATCAGCTTTCTCTGAACCAATCAGTGGATGTGCCGGGCCCCGCTGAGGAGTCTGGGAAGGGGTACTTAAGATGTTGAAGTCACGTGTTCAGTAGGAGTTTGTGAGGGCAGAGTGGTCTGTTCTTGTTTCCAGGACCGGGCTAGCCCCGTGAGGGGTCCTGGTCACGGGGTGTTCGACATCCCGCAACATGCTTCTGTCGGTTACCCCTAATAGACCCGCCTGGTCTGGGGTAGGGATCAGTCTGTTCCAGAGTCTCGGAACCGGCTGGTCCGAGGCACAGTAACTGAGGGAGGATTCAAGGCGTCCGGGTGTGCTCTCGGCTTGGAGGGGCACCACAGCTCGTGAATGTGACCGGGGGAGGACTCTACGGAGGAGGGCCAACAAGTGGCATCCTGAGAAGTGCCTGGTTACTGAGTTGGGAAGGAGATTGACGAATTCATGCTTTTTTCATTACGTTCAAGGAGACAGAGAACGTTCCAGGTACTGAGGAAAAAGGTTCCTGTTCACTTTCAGTTACAACTTGTCTACGTTCAGAGATTTTACAAGTTCTGAATCAACATGCTGATTGCCATGATCTCTGGCTAGAGATCTGTTCAGCCTTCAATTGCCCAGCTGCGAGTGGCTACCCTCTGGGTGATATTAGAGACTTTGTTATGTCTGCAGTTCAAGGTGCCTGAGTTCTTCACCCTTGCCCTCTGTTCCCATACGAGACTGTGTTGTTGGACGTTACCCCTGCAAAATAAAACCTTTCAAACAGACTTTATTGGTGTCAGCTTCCAAAGTTGTTGGGTATCAACCTTGGGAACCCCTAGATGTGGAAGAACAAGCCAAGCGGAGGTAACTGGTAAGCCCAATAAGTCAAGGCCGCCCTACAAAGGGTTATGGACGCTACATCTGCTTTTTCAAATCTTTTGTTCTGTAGTTCCTTGTGAACTACAATGAACACAAAAGCATTTCCACTGGCTATAGTGTAGTTCAAAAATAACAGCAGTTAAAGTAGAACTATAGGCATAACTTTTTCATTTAGGATAGAGTATCAGTTTATTTTTTTGCCATCTGCGCCCCACTGGGGAGATTTACCTTCACTTCCTGTCCCATAACCAAAACAGGAAGTGAGAGGAAATCCCTGCAATTTAAGGGAATCTCTTGGGGATTCCCAGGTTACCAGAACTAGTGTCCTCATTGGAATATTTCCCCTCTATTACTTTTCTGGGGACAACCAAAAATTTGGGATTTTCTTTTACTTTTTCTTTGAATGACAATGGTAAACAGGACGAGAGGGGGAATCTCCCTAACGTGGACACAAACAGCAATAAAAATCTGACAGGTGTTCTACTCCCTCTCTACTCTGTCCAAAACGGGAAAATTATTTTTTGCCTTTAGTTATACTTCAACCTCTTCGTGCCCGCGCTATAGCACTGCCTAAATTACGTCCTCCCGTGCAGCACTGCCTGCACGCCCCCTGTGGGGAGCAGGCGGTGCGCTCTGTGATCAGTGAGTCAATAAGATCCCAGCCCCTTACCACGTGATCAGCTGTCAGCCAATGATATGCTTATGCTGACAGCGTGAGGAGAAAAAAAAAGCAGATTACCGGCTTGTGTAAATGGAAAATCGGTCCCGCACACAGAGAGCCACTGCCACCTCATCAGTGCCCACTAGTGCCACCTATCAGTGCCCATAATTACTTCTAAGCAGTGCCCACCAGTGCTACCTACCATTGTCTATCAGTGTCACCTACCAGTGTTTATCGGTGCCACCTATCAGTGCCCTTCAGTGCCACCTATCAGTGCCACCTTATCAGAACACATCAATAATGTTGAAAAATTACCTGTTTGCAAAATTCTATAACTAAGTATGAAAACTTTTTTTTTTGGTCTTTTTTTGTTTGTTTAGCAAAAAAATAAAAACCTCAGTAGAGATTACATACCACCAAAAGAAATGCTCTACTTGTGTGAAAAAAATAAATGGTAAAAATTGTATTTGGATACAATGTAGCATGACAGCGCAACTGTCATTCAAAGTGTGACAGGGCTGACAGCTGAAAATTGGCCTGGGCAGGAAGGGGGTTACACCACTTGTACCTACAGGTAAGCTTATATTAAGGCTTACCTGTAGGTACTGGAAATATCTCCTAAACCTGCATGGTGCATGCACACTGAAGAAAGGGCATGATCGTGCCGTTTCTAAAGGGCCTATGCGGAGACCGGCGGCTCCCACACACGTGTGGGATTGACGTCACGCGACTCCAGCCAGTCACAGAGCCGGAGTCCACAGTCCCGGAAGGAAGAGGGGCCAAGATGGATGTGGCAACCAACGGGCTTCTTTACAGGTAAGTGCAACATACCAACATACCATACCAGTGCCCAGTAAGCAAGTGGTTAAACATGTATAATATGTTGCCATCGCTGACCTCTCTTCAAAGATTATAGTTTTGAGAGTAAACCAGGAGTTTTGAGCCCCCCCCCCCCCCCCCACGTATTTTAGAACTACCTTTTCCAGGAGTCGTTAGGCTAACCACATGACTTGCCAAGTCCTCATCCTCTGAGCATATCCTTCTTGTGGTGTTTGGAGGTGATGTAGATCAGCCTTTCTCAAGCAGGGTTCCTCCAGAGCAGGGGTATTGAACTAGATTCATGGAGGTCGATTGGTAAAAATTTGTTCCAGCAGAGGTCCAAACCACATTTTTGTGCGATAATTCAGATTCTTTACATCACAGCCCAGGCGTGCAGGCATGACAGTCCATTCATTTGAATGGGGCTGTTGTGCTTGCATTATCTGCTGGGAAAAGGTCCTGGCACCTTTTTAAAAATGCAGCCGCACTGAAACCACATGGTGCGTTTTGTATCATGCACTTCCATGTGTGGGAAACTGCACCATGTATTTCAGTGTGTTCTAGAGTTAATGGTATCCCCAGCACGTTTTATATGCATGGAAACCTTATGGTGCATTTGTACCATGCAATTTCCATGTGTGGGAAACCCTACCATGTACTGTATTTCAGTGCGTTTAAGAGTTCATGGTACCCCCGCACATTTTATCTGCAGCACCTCATTTTATGTGCGGCTGCATGTCCCCCTTCACAGTTCCCCCACCCCCACTGCCTCCTTCACATAACACCCCCACAGCACTGACCCTTTCACCCCCCCCCCCCCCTCACAGCACTGCCCCTTCACATATCCCCCGCACAGCACTCTTCCCCTTCACTTATCACCCCCACAGCGCTGCCCCTTTCACATCCCCCCCAACAGCACTGTCCCCCTTTACATCACCCCCCACACACACAGCACTGCCCCCTTCACATATCCCCCCCAGTACTGCCCCCTTTACATACCCCCCTCACACACACAGGCTTGCCCCCTGTGCATGACCCCACACACACAGCACTGATCCCCTGTACATGACCCCCCCCCCACACACACACACACAGCACTGCCCCATGTACATGTCCCCACATACCCAGCATTGCCCCCCTGTACATGACCCCCCCCCATACACACAACACCAGCCCCTGTACATGTCCCCACACACACAGCACTGCCTCCCTGTACATGTCCCCTACACACACAGCACTGCCCCTGTACATGTCCCCACACACACACAACACTGCCCCCCTGTACATGACCCGCCATACACACAGCACTGCCCCCCTGTACATGTCCCCACACACACAGCACTGCCTCCCTGTACATGATCCCCATACACACAGCACTGCCCCCTGTACATGACCCCCAAACACACAGCACTGCCCCCTGTACATGACCCCCCAACACACACACAGCACAACCCCCCTGTACGTGTACCCACACACACAGCATTTCCCCCCTGTGCATGACCCCCCATACACATAGCGCTGCCCCCCGTACATGTCCCCATGCACACAGCGCTGCCTCCCTGTACATGACCCCCACACACACAGCATTGCCACTGTACATGACCATCCCCCAACACACACACAGCACTGCACCTGTACATGTCCCCACATACACATCGCCACCCCCCTGTACATGACCCCCCCATAAACAGCACTGCCCCCCTGTACATGACCACCCGTACACACAGCACTGCCACTATACATGTCCCCACACACACAGCACTGCCCCCCTGTACATGTCCCCCCCACACAGCACTGCCTCCCTGTACATGTCCCCCCCACACAGCACTGCCCCCCTGTACATGACCCCCATACACACATCACTGCCCCCGTGTTCAACCTAAGTGAGTGTCTACAATTGTCCCTATCCCTGTACATTGCACACTCACATTGCTCCCTACCCTCAAGGAGCCCACAATCCAAGGTCCCCATTCATAAACTGGGGCCAATTTTGGACAGAAGCCAATTAGCCTACCTGCATGTCTTTGGAGTGTGGGAGGAAGCCGGAGTACCCAGAGGAAACCCCCACAGGCACAGGGAGAACATGCAAACTCCGGGCAGGTAGTGTCCTAGTTGGGATTCAACCCTTCTTACTGCTAGGCAAGAGTGCTAACCACTACACCACTGTGCCGCCTACATGACCCCCAAACACACAGCACTGCCCCCTGTACATGACCCCCAAACACACAGCTCTGCCCCCCTGTACATGACCCCCCAACACACACACAGCACTACCCCCCATACATGTTCCCACACGCACAGCACTGCACCCCTGTACATGACCCCCCATACACACAGCGCTTCCTCCCTTACATGACCCCCCCCATACACACAGCACTGCCTCCCTGTACATGACCCCCCATACAAACAACACTGCCTCCCTGTACATGACCCCCAAACACACAACACTGCCCCCTGTACATGACCCCCAAACACACAGCACTGCCCCCTGTACATGACCCCAAAACATACAGCTCTGCCCCCCTGTACATGACCCCCAAACACACAGCTATGCCCCCCTGTACATGACCCCCCAACACACACAGCACTACCCCTCCTGTACATGTCCCCACACACACAGCACTGCCCCCCTGTATATGACCCCCCATACACACAGCACTGCCTCCCTGTACACGACCCCCCCATACACACAACACTGCCTCCCTGTACATGACCCCCCCCCCCCCCATACATACAGCACTGCCTCCCTTACATGACCCCCCCATAGACACAGCACTGCCTCCTTGTACATGACCCCCCATACACACAACACTGCTTCCCTATACATGACCCCCCGCCCCCATACACAAGGTACTGCCCCCCTGTACATGTCCACACACACACAGCACTGTCCCCCTGTACATGACCCCCAAACACACAGAACAGGAGGTGGGACAATCCTGGACTGAAGGCAGATGCGCAGCAGCACTGGGTGGAGGAAGAGGGCTGCCAGATTAACTTTTCATATTAACAAGCTGGTGATTGGTTGCTAGAATTATACCCCTAACAATATGAAGAAAATTACCAGACATAAGCCCAATGCTTGCAAAGTGAGAAAGCAATGTATCAAATATATAACATATACTCTTCAAATGACTAGACTGGAGACTGAGCTCATTTAGAGGCTGTACAGGAAGGACTTCCACACCCAGGAGAGGCTGGACCTGGCTGGGGCAACAAGGGATACGTTTGCGACTCCAGCACTTATCAGGTCTGGAGCAGAGGAGTGTCTGTGCTCCTAGAGACCACAAAAAAGCCTGCTAGGAACCATATGGGGATTGCAGTGATTATATCTGCATGGAATGGTTTTGCATCAACTAAAGTGATCTTTTACAGTGGATCAAAAGCAATCTTTTTGCCAATTTCACACTGTACAATTCATTGTTTCACTTCATTCCTCCATGGGAATTTGACAAATTCATGGAGATCTGCAAAGGTAGCGGCAAATAAGATATCCAGTGTGGACTGCGATCTTCCCATTAACCCCCTGAGGAAGAGGCTGGAAAAGAGCAGGGTGCTGGCTGGTAGTAATAAAGTCAAGTGCATTTGCCTTTCTTTTCATTAAGTAAGACAACTGCTTCTGGTGACTGAGGACTTTTGTTTAGGTGGGAGTTGTCACTGGTGGAGTTACACACAAAATAATGTAAATTTGGCTGTTCATACCTTTTTAAAGGTTTAAGACACTGGTGTGAACATAACTTTTTGAATATCAGGATGAACTACACATGGGCACTATTTGTGTTTTGTTTTGGTAACATTTGAAGAGTATTTATTACATTAGGGACAATTCACTAAGGCTTACCGGATGCGATAACATGTTCACATGACTCATTTGCATAAATTACTGCATGCGGTAAATAAAGTCCTATTCACAAAAAAGAAATTATGATTATGCGGTATTTACAGCAAAATGAAAAATGTGCCGGTAAATATTGTTTAACCACTTGCTGCCTGCCATATAGCAAAATGATGGCGGAAAAGTGGTTTCAATATCCTGACTGTGTGTCATATGACGTCCAGCAGGATATCAAGCGGGGGCTCGCATCGTGGCGATCGTTGTTGCGGTGTGTCAGTCTGACACACCGCAACACTGATCTAGGTAAAGAGTCTCTGACAATGTCTCTATCAATGCCCATCCATGCCACCTATCAGTGCCCATCCGTTCCGCCTATCAGTGCCCATCCATGCTGCCTATCTGTGCCCATCCGTGCCACCTATGTGTACCCATCAGTGCTGCATCAGTGCCACCTATCAGTGCTGCATATTAGTGCCTATCATCAGTGCCCCCTTATCAGTGCCCATCAGTGAAGGAGAAAACTTACTTATTTATAAAGTTTTGTAACAGAAATAAAAAATTTTTTTTTTCGAAATTTTATGTCTTTTGTTTGTTTAACAGAAAATAAAAATCCCAGAGGTGATCAAATACCACCAAAAGAAAGCTCTATTTGTGGGAACAAAATGATAACAATTTAGTTTGGGTACAGTGTTGTATGAGCGCGCAATTGTTATTCAAAGTGCGACAGCGCTGAAAGCTGAAAATTGGTCTGGGCAGGAAGGTGTATAAGTGCCCTGTATTGAAGTGATTAAAAACCATGCAGTAAGCTCTTAAGTCAAATTCACAAACGGACCAGAGAATATGGTATGGTTCAGGAGGGGGGAAGGAGGGTGCACGCTCATTCCCCCCTTCTTTTGACCTGCTGGGCTGCATGCTCAGATAAGGGGGGATCTTAGGGGGGTCCCAAACTTTTTTTTTATTTTGGCGTGGGGCCCCAAAGGGCCTGGTGTTGACTGGGGGGGCAACACACCCTTTTTAAATTTTTATAATTACTGCCAGCAATGGTATTGTATTGTCGTCAATTTAAATGTCATTTCATAATTTTTTTATCTTTAGAAATGTCATTTTTGCTGCAACATGCTACAGATGCACGTGGGGCCTGGGTATGCATAGGAGGAGGGGGCACGCTGTTTTTTTTACATATTTTTTAATTGTCGGCATGTTTTTTTTAACATTCACCTGTCAGTGGGTTCCCTGCTGACAGTTGACGAGTCATCCGTTGTTAAGGACACAGCAGCCAGTTTCCGCCCACCTCCTAAGCAACCAGCTCAATACGGTAATTACCGCTCAATTGAACAAATACCGCATTCGCTATGTAACACAAAATTCTTAGTGAATTTCACTTTCAAAACTGATTTACCGTAAGCGGTATTTTACCACATTTTATTTCCCGTTATTTAACTCTTAGTGAATTGACCCCATTGTGTTCTCAGTTTGAAAGCGCTGGGCTCTTGTCCGGTGGTTTGGCCCACCACACATAATTTTGTTCATATTGTGGGGGTATAATTTTTAGCACAGCAGCTTGGTGTTGTGAAGTCATCTATTTATTTTTCCACATTTTATTTTATTAAAAAAAAAAATTGTGGCACAGAGAGGGCTAAACACAACCACTGACACAAATGATCTTTTAAGCATTCTTCCCATTGTCCATCAATCTGAGGAACTTTCTCTTCACTGGCTGACAGTGTAATGAACATTCTCCTCAATGATCACAAATGTTTGGAGCATTCTTCCCACTGACCACCAATTTAAAGAGCATTCTTTCCACTTACCACCTATATAACCAGCATTCCTCCCACTGACCAACAGAGTAATGGGACCCTTCTCCCAATTACCACCAATTTAAAGGGATCCTTCTTCCACTGACTGCCAATCTAAGGGAGTCTGTCTCCACTGACCATTTATGTAAGGGAGGATTTCCCTGACTGCTGTTGTAAAGGGGCATTATGTATCTGTCTTACTCCTCCTCATGCCAAGAGCTGTAGATACAGTAATGATTAGCTTGGGTTCCTTGAGAACTGAACATTTTTTTAACGGTTCTTCCACGCTCAAAGGGTTAAGAAAGACCGATGTAGAGACTGAAGTTAGAGTTGCTCTTTGTATCAATACAATGTATCCATGACCCCCTGCACTCATTCTTGGTCTTCGGAATATTGATGACATCTTGTGGTGGAGAAGAGGTACTGCGAGTAACAGCACCAGATTGGAGGTGAGTAATACAGCCAAAGCCCTTTTTTTTTTAGACCTCCAGACGGACATAAAAAAATAGCTTGGAGTTGGAGAGGTCAGAAACTGCAACTTGTATTTCTCTTAGTACATATTTTTTATGAAACACTTGCTTTGTTTTTAGTTTAGTAGCTATTTTAGCAATTTTGTAGTTAGAATCATGTAATAAATCTGCATGTAAAACTGACCAAGAGCAAACAGTACAATATGCATAATATAGCTAGATATACAGATTGGTGATGAGTGTGAACAGACTGGAGTACAGATAACACTGATATAAATTTCTCCCTAGTAGAAGGGTTTGCAATGTACCCTCTTAAGCTACAATGAAAGAGCATCTGGCAAAGGATGCACCAGCAAAAATAGAACAGATCCTTTCAGTTCAAGGAATCGTGGTAAGGGCAGGCATGCTAAAATAGAAATAGCTGATGTTACACATGAACCGCGTCAAAAATAGCATTAGGAAGTTAATATGTCCTGGAAGCAATCTAATTCCTTATACACAAAGCCACCTGACAGTGTACAGAAGTTCAATGCAAACATTCAACTGTATTTTCAGACTGGCAGGACCTAAATAAGAAGAGAGGTCTGTGGCCCCTTTTTAAAAGAAAAAAAGAACAATGCAAAAAGTGAACAGAAATATGGGTGTGCAAGTCCAGAGACCAAATCATTTTGATAACATAAATATAAGCCCTAACTAGGTGACATTTTATGTAAAAAAAAGCTCTATATAATAATCAATTGTCATTTATTCATAATTCTGTTTATACCTTTTTCTTATTTTATCAGCTTAGTGTTACTGGTCTCTTGCAGCCTCTTTGTAGTCACTTCTGTCTTTAGGCTCTCCAGGGTTGGCTGCCCATCATTGCTCAGTGTCAATGACAAAGATGGACTATGCCTGCAGATTGTGTCAGCACATTCTTTTCTAGCCTTCACCAGGAGCATGTGTAACACAGGAGCACAAATAGGAGACAGTTGTTACTCCAAAACAGGAAGTGCCCAAACAAGGACCTTTATGGCAGGATCGTTAGGTAATCTTTTAATTAAAAAAAAAACTGCAGATGGGAAAAAAATATGTAAATACAAATATCAGGGGTAATATGAACATTGTAACATTCCCCATTGCAACCCCCCACCCTCTCACACACACTTACCCGAATTCTTCTCCCTAAAGCAGGCCATAGATGATTCTTTTTTTCCATTCAACCAATGGTTTGAACTGAAAAAATTACCCGATTCCCCCATTCACATGAGGTGGATAGAGGAATCGCTCTAGCTGAGCTATGGTGTTCCGACGGTGGGGAGACTTCCGGCACTGATCGAGTGGCATTAATCTGACAGGCTAGTTGTACAGAAGTCAGAAGGGTGCTCATACATGGATTGAAATCCGGCCAATCCTTGTTACACCGGACAATTTTTGTTCCATGTATGGCTGGCTTAAAGCATACTCACAGATTGCAATGGAGCAAAAGTGCAGTGACGTCATCGCACTTGTAATCTATTGTTTACCTACTCCAGTTCCACAACAGAAGTTCCATAATTCTGTATTGACCTAAAACTGGGGTTAAGCAATCCAGGAGACATTGCACTCCACACACAACACACATGTAGCGGTGCCCCACGTGACCCTGCTTGGCCAGGCATTCACTTCAAACACAATTTGCCAGTCAAAGATGCAAAAGGACATTTGTGCTAACTAAAACTTGGTGGACTACTGATCCCAGAAAGTCCATTGCAAATCCTGCCAACCCTCTTGGCTGCAGCAACTTGACCTCAACGACACCACAGTCTCTTTCTGGCTACACATCCAATCCTGGCATGTCCCTCCCAGAGCTTCTCAGTCACTGACTCTGGAAAGAATGCCCCCTGAATGACTTGCCTGGCAGTGCTCCCTACTGTCGTCCTCCTGCTCCTGTTCCAGGACACCTCTCAATGACCATGTAGAGAGGCTCCCTCCCAGCTGTGAAGCTCCAGGCCCGAGGTCACCCCCCCCCCCCCAGAAAGGGGGCTCCCTTTAGGGCCACAACAGTCTAACACTCCATCACTCAGTTCTTCCACCCAACAACTCCTCCCACAACAGGTTGACCATGAGCATATATAGGAAGCCTGCCCCCTGCCAATCCTAGTTGGGGATTGGTCAGGGCTCCCATATACACTCCATGCCACTCCCATCCTCTGCCCTGCCTCTTTTCCAGAACCCTCTGGAAACAGAGGTGGCGCTAGAGAGATGAAGTACATGTCATTCACCTGCTGCTACACTAAACCACTCCCCAGCCCCCAGATCAAAAACAAATAGGCCTAGCTCACAGCTAGGCCTGCCTAAATTTACCTGCACTGGCTGTAACAAAAACACACTACTCTAGCAACCTACCTACCTAAGGTAGAGGGTGCTACACACAGATTACTGTTGCAGTGTCCTGTAGGCTTCAATGCAAAAAAGATAGATGAATTTAAAGTGGTTGTAAAGTCACATGTATTAATTACTTTGATCCTCTCTGTTTTAAGTCCCTGTTCAGTACAGAGTGTGTGTTTTCCTAAAATTATAATGCTAAATACCTTCTTTGCAGAGCCCTGCTGTACTGTCTTGTGATCTCCCTCTGCTTCCCTTCCGGAGTGAGTACATTGGGAAGGGCTGAGGTTCCCCTCTGATGAATGCAAGCTGACAGAGCAAGATCACTTTTCTGTAGAGCAGTGCTCTGCAAAGATGACATTTAGTATTATAATTTTAGGAAAACAAACACACTTTACTAAACAGGGATTTAAAACAGATAGGATCAAAGTAATAAATACATGTTTCTTTACTTTACATGCACTGGAGCAGCTTCAGGGAATAGAATTACACAAGCATGAGATGAGAGGGGAGGAGATCATCTCACAATCAGACTACAGAAGGGACAGAAGGGGAGACACGTAAACCAGCAGCCATGAATATTGTGGTCAGCACACCTAGGGGGAGGATCAACCTGGTATCGTACAACATAGAATGGGACAGATGACACTACACAAACTCTATGCTATATATAATGCCTTAAATGGACAGGAATTTTCTTTTTTTTTACAACCACTTCAATTTTAGAGCCTAACCACCTTTTCGGATGATTTGCATTGTATGGGACAAAGTTAAAGCCCAACTCTGGGCTCAGCCCAGACTGGTGACATCAAAAGTCCTCTTTTTCCTCCAGTGAGGTGTAGGCAGATGCAGTCTATTTTCAGGTGGTGCTATCCGCAGCGGCACTGCAGTTGGGGAGGAAGCCCGCAGAAACATGGTTCCTCTATGGTTTACTGGGTCACTGGGGAATCAATTCTATTGGATGTTGCCACCTCATGTGACTCTAGCGACTACCTTGGGTCAGGCAGAGCCTTTTAAAGGCCATGGCTCCCAGGTTTGGTGCTCTTTTTGTGGGTTTGTAGAGTAGGGTCAGGTACACTGCCTGTGAGGGACAGTACTAGCACTAAGGAAAGGTTCCTGACGAGGAGGGATAGCATAGGATCACATCTCTTCTGGACACCTTCCTGATTGGGCGCAAGATGGCCAGGCAGCATTCTACTCCCTATCTAAAGATACTTTCAGACTGGCTGAAATCTAGTCTTCAACATTGTTGGGAACTGTGAGTGCACCTGGCTGGGTAGCCTTCCCACATAGTGTGTTGTGAACTGTTGCTACATTACTTCAATAGAAGTTTTATCTTGCACCCGACTGTGTGAATTATTGCCATAGCACATGCTGCACAGTGTCATGGTATCTGTCCAGGGCACGGGGAGGAACCATGGCATCATAGTCATTCGCCCCAGAAGAACACTGGTGCTAAATTCCCAAGGCAGTGGGTTTGCTGGGGATAGCACTGGAGAGAATATGAGTTATGCCGCGTACACACGACCGGACTTTCCGGCAGACTAGGTCCGACGGTCTTCCCGACTGACTTTTGGCGGAGTTCCGACGGACTTTCCGAATGAACGGACTTAGTCACACACAATCACACCAAAGTCAGACGGATTCGAACGCGTTGATGTAGGACTGGACTAGAATAAGGAACTTCATAGCCAGTAGACAATAGCAGCCCTAGCGACGGTTTTCGTCAGTTGGACTAGCATACAGATGAGCGGATTTATCCATAGGAACTCGGGCTGGCGGAAAATTTTTAAAAATGTTCTATTTCTAAAGTCCATCAGATTTTTGGACAGCAAAGTTTCAGTGGAGCCCACACATGATCGAATTGTCAGACGGATTCATTCCGTCTGACCTTTGCTATCAAATAGTCCAGTTGTGTGTATGTGGCATAAAGCAGCCAGAGCCGATTTTGTGTTAACGGGCTGACAAAGGGAATCATGTTTGCATTTTCTTTGTCCAAGCTGTTTTAGAAGTTGAAATGTCTGTGTACTTTTTATTTTTGGCTGTGACCCCAGTTTTTGTTCCTGTGACACTCAAATAAGAAATAGGGAGTGTGGGGCATCATCAAGACAGGAAGGCACAGAACAAAGAGAACATTGTCAGAGTTTCTAATCCTTCCTCGCTTTTCTAAAAAAATTTTGAGGTTGGTTTACTAAAACTGGAGAGTACAAAATCTGGTGCAGCTGTGCATGGTATCCAATCATCTTCTAACGTCAACTTGTTCAAATAAGCTTTGACAAAAAATAAACTGGAAGCTGGTTGACTACCATGCACAGCTGCATTCTCCAGTTTTAGTAAATCAACCCCTTTGTTTTTTTTTTATGTGCTTCCATTAGAGCATATTTCTATTAATGTCCATCCTAAAGGGAATCCACATTAGCCATACCACCACCTTTGCGCCCACACACCGCCTCCACCCTGGCAACGAACGTTTCAAGGACTGCCAACAAAAGGTCCAAAGGCACTGCACTGTTTGCAGATGAGCCAGTTGCAATTGCAGGGAGTTCTGGGGAAGAAACACCAGTTTCTGAAGCCATGCTGACTCACCCTGTCTGCCACCCTTGGGGACTTGGGACAGGTGCACAATCCCACCCTCCTAGCTGCTGCAGACCGAGGGGCCCCCACCGCAGGACTCACCACCCCGACTGAGTTCTGCGACGTTCAGTTAGTAGTGCTTGTGTCCAGTATCAGCTCCCAGGTTTCCTGAGTGAAAAAATGCGCTGTTCTGAGCAGCAGGGACCAGCGCTGGGCATAAAAACCACGCTGGACTACAACAAGTTTACCCCAACTTGAACATTAATGTGGAGTAATATGTTCCTTCTTTATCAAAGAAAAGCAACCATGATTGAGCCAAAGTTCTACCCATTTCAGAAAGCCAATTTAAATATGTGATCAATGCTTTTTCAGTCAACACAAAAGAAACATTTTATTTACAGGCAGATCAGCCTCAGATCTTTTCTTGTGTGCTCTGTGAATGGGGGGGGGGGGGGTCCCTTCCATCCAATCAACTCTCAGAGCTCTCCTCACTTAGCTCTGCAGATTGTAACTTCAGCTCTCTGCCCCGTTTCCTGGCAGCTCAGAATGCAGATCAACAGGTACAATTGATGTAGGAGGAATAAATTAATCTCTGTGTACCACCTGAGGCCAGTCACTTCACTGGGTATATGTATGGGTTTACAACTACTCATAATACAGTTTAATGAAACCTGTTATGAATAAGGACGCCTGTGAGGCCTCCGACTAGTTTAACAAACTGCGTCTTCAGGGTGGCTTTCCTAGTCAGAAGCCTCACCGGTGCCGTCACTTCCGGCCTGTTTCTGACATCATGTTAGGCCTGAACCTCCTGCTGTTGGAACGTGCCCCGATACCCGGGAGAGACACACGGTGGTGCTCACACCAATAAGGCTGTGTACATTTGGGCCGAGTCAGGGCACAGACAAATGTGAGTTCAATACATTTTGGGCATTTTAAAGTTTGGTGCAATAAAATTATTACACTATAGTATTCTCTTTGATTTATTGTAGTGATATCCTTTGGAGAGAGGATGAACAGATATAGGACAATACTGGAAGATCTGGTGGTGAGGCTGTGATCGATTTGGATGGGTCAATAAATATACCAACGTATTAAGCTTTATTCATTTAAATGTAGTGACAGGGAGTGCGCACTTCTCACAGTGGTGGTGGCCCTTGGTGTTTTATTGGAAGATCACGCACGAGAATATAAGATCACATTTTATGGGACATACCACAATTATTTTTTGACTTTTTAGTTGATTGTTTCAATGAATGTTAATAAGGGTGTATTAGTGCCGTTTCCGATTTTTTGTTTTGTTTAATGTTTTTATAGTGTTTTACTATAAGGAAGGCAGCTTTATTGTTTGTATCACAGGGGAGCAGGCGCTTTTGTATTTTTACCATATATACAGTAGGTTTGCCTTATCTGCCCATTGCCCAAGTCCCCCCAGATGTTATTGTGTAACTAAGAACAAGGAGATAGGGGAAAGCAGCTTTCTGCATCTGGCCTCCAATAACTGAATGCTTGTAGCTCTCTTATCATCTGTAGCAGTTGATAAGTGGTCTCCTTCTGACTTGTGCTTTCAGATTCTACTGAAGGGTGTTTAAGAGACTAATAATTATGTGTAAAGTTTGCTGTGCGCCTGAAAACACAGTCCCAATAAGGAGCCTGCAAACTCTAATTAGTTTTAAATAAATATTTGTAATTAAAAGTTTGAGGGTTTGTTACTCCACTGCTAATTAGATACTAGGTAATTTCCCTCTGGTATTAATTTGCAGAGTTAGGTACAATCCATGTTATTTGTGAAGTTGCAGCTTGTTAGAATTTACTTTTTAATCTCACAGTCACTATGTGGCATGTACTAATTGTTGCTAATTTTAAGGATTTGCTCAATTTAACACTTTTTGTGCTGGAAATATGCAGTAGAAAAAAAAAAAAAAAAGGATTCTTAAACCTGAATGCCAGTCAGGTATAAGAAACAAATTTAATGAATGTAGCTATGTTGATAAATCCTCACATGTGTTTTATAAGAATGCAACAAATATAAAGGTTTGAATTTGACTTGATTTTAGCCTCTTGCAATGCTCTGTACAGCAGAACCCAGATAGGAATAGTGATGGGCAGTACTAGGAGTCAATCAGGGTATACTGCTGGAAAATATGCTGATGAGAAGCTAACTGAAAGGAGAGAGCAGAGTGAGAGGGATAACATTAGTTTTCTGCTGCTCTATCACTGTCCAATCACAGACTAGGAGCAGGGAGACATCACCGCTGTATTCCTTAATTGTAACAGACAGTGGTGTTATCACTGATAGGACCGTGTAAAGCTGGCCAACGGTGACTCTTTTTTTCATTTCTTCAGCTTTTTTCAACATTTTCGTTCAACAGAAATCAATCTAACATTTGACTTCTGTTAAAAGTGGAGGCCACGCATGGATTAAAATTCAACCTGTCCCTGCTGAACCTCCTGAATTCCAATCCATTTATGGCTAGCTTAAAGTGATTTTGAAGGCAGAAGTTTTTTTTTATATTAATGCATTCTATTCATTAGGTGAAAAACCTTCTGGATGCTGCCCCCCCCCCCCCCCATACTTACCTGAGTCCCATCTCGATTCAGCAATGTGCATGGTTTGCTATTGGGGGGACTCAGCGGGGGGAAGAGTCAGGACCGCTGGCTGGAGAAATAGAGGATTGGGGCTGTTCTGTGCAAAAGCATTGCACAGAGCAGGTAAGTATAATTACAATCACTTTAAATCACAGAAAAGAATGGATAGACATGCAAATCCTTTGCAAGGCAAAACATCTACCCTATATTGTTCCTGCTGGAGTTCAGCTTTAGAGCAGATCTCCAGCCACAACTATGCTTTATGTATATGGATAGAGAAGGAAAGGCTTACATCCTCTGCCGGGGTTTTATTGTTGTAACTCCCCTAACTTCCTGTTCTAGTGACAGTGATCATCAAGCCAGAGAAGGGTATCTTTTCAAATGTTACACATGCCAATATTTTTTTATTTTTTATTATTTTAGTTAACCGTTTGCTGACAAGCCACCACAGTTTTACTGTGGCAGAATGGCATGGCTGGGCGAAACTACGTTACCTTATGTTGCTTTGCCCTTTGGCCATGAGGGGCGTGCACGTGCCACCCGCAGCTTGTGCCTGTAGCCAATGTAAGTGCCCGGCGGGCGCGATGACCGCTGGGCTCCCATGATCGCTCGCAACAGAGCAAAAACCCAGACGTGTGTGTGCGTGTAAACACAGATTCCAGTTCTTTCAGGGGAGTAGAGACCTATCATGTGTGTTTATACTATATATATATATGAACAACGATCTCTCTCTCCTATACAGGAATCAGTCCATTTTTATAGCACTGATCGCTGTATAATTGTCAATGGTCCCAAAAATATATCTAAAGTGTCAAATTTGTCCGCTGCAATATCGCAGTCCCGATGAAAATCCCAGATCACCGCCATTACTAGCAAAAAATAAAAATAAAATAAAAATACCATAAATCTATCCCTTATTTTGTAAATGCTATAACTTTTGTGAAAACCAATCAATATATGCTTAATGTGATTTTTTTTTTAAACAAAAATATGTGGAAGAATATATATCGGCCTAAACAGAGGACATTTTTTTTTTTTATAAAAAAATGTATGCAAAAGTTTAGGAACCCCGGACAATTTCCACGATTGTCATTTATAAATATTTGGGTGTTTGGATCAGCAATTTCATTTTGATCTATCAAATAACTAAAGGACACAGTAATATTTCAGTAGTGAAATGAGGTTTATTGGATTAACAAAAAATGTGCAATATGCATCAAAACTAAATTAGACTGGTGCATACATTAGGGCACCCCAACAGAAAAATCCCATCAATATTTAGTAGAGCCTCGTTTAGCAGAAATAATGGCCTCTAGACGCTTCCTATAGCCTGTAATGAGTGTCTGGATTCTGGATGGATGGATTTTGGACCATTCCTCCTTACAAAACATCTCCAGTTCAGTTAGGTTTGATGGTTGCCGAGCATGGACAACTCGATTCAAATCACCCCACAGATGTTCAATGATATTCAGATCTGGGGACTGGGATTGCCATTCCAGAACATTGTACTTATTCCTCTGCATAAATACCCGAGTAGATTTTGAGCAGTGTTTTGGGTCATTGTCTTATTGAAATATCCAGCACCGGTGTAATTTCAACTTTGTGACCGATTCCTCAACATTATTCTCAAGAATCTGCTGATATTGAGTGAAATCCATGCGACCCTCAACTTTAACCAGATTCTCAGTACCGGCACTGGCCACACAGCATGATGGAACCTCTACCAAATTTTACTGTGTTCTTTTGCCGCCATTCATAACGCTCCTTATGCTCAAATAACTCAATCTTTGTTTCATCAGTCCACAGCACCTTATTCCAAAATTAAGCTGGCTTTTCCAAATGTGCGTTTGCTTACCTCAATCGACTCCGTTTGTGGCGAGTGTGAAGAAAAGGCTTCTCCCTGTACAAAGTGCGCTGAACTGTTGAAGGATGCACAGTGACACCATCTTGAGTAAGTTGATGTTGTAGGTCTTTGGAGGTGGTCCGTGGGCTGTTTTTGACTGTTCTCACCATCCTTCGCCTCTCCAATATTTTATGTGGTCTGCCACTTCTGGTCTTAACAAGAACTGTGCCTGTGGTCTTCCATTTCCTCACTATGTTTCTCACAGTGGACAGCTTATATCTCTGCGATAACTTTTTGTAGCCTTCCCCTAAACCATAATGTAGAACAATCTTTGTTTTGAAGTCATTTGAGAGTTGTTTTGAAGCCCCCATGTTGCCAATCTTCAGAGGAGAGTAAAAGAGAACAACTTGCAATTAGCCACCTTAAATACATTTTCTCATGACTGGATGCACCTGTAAGAAATTCCATGCATATTGAGCTCACCAACCCAATTATGTGTCCCAATTAATCAGTGCTAAGTATTTACAGGTATTCAAATCAACAAAATGACAAGGAACCCTAAATTTATGCACCTGCCTAATTTCATTTTGAAGCATATTGCGCATTTTCTGTTAATCCAATAAACCTCATTTCACTACTGAAATATTACTGTGTCCTTCAGTTTTTTATAGATCAAAATTAAATTGCTGATCCAAACACCCAAATATTTGTAAATGGCAATCATGGAAATTGTCAGGGGTTCCTAAACTTTTGCATACAACTGTAGCAAAAAGTAAAAGATAGTGTTTTTTTCAACGTTGTTGCTCTTCTTTTGTGTCTAGCACAAGAAATAAAAGGCAATCAAATTCCACCAAAAGAAAGCTCTATTTGTGGAAAAAAAAGTAAATTTTGTTTGGGTACAGCGTCGCACGACTATGCAATTGTCAGTTAAAGTGATGCAGTGCGGTATCGCAAAAAATGCCCTAGTCTTTGAGCAGCCAAATCTTCCCGGGGGTTAAGTGGTTAAGCAAAGAAATGTATGAGTGTGTCAGATTTTTAGATTTCAGTCTATGCACTCTCTCATCACATGACAAAAACAATATAAACCTTACAAAAGTTCTAGCACTTTTCTATTAAAAACGAATAAAAGAGATACATAGAGCTGTCATTGCTGAACTCTTCTGAAATCAGAGTGCAGTCAGAAGTCCTGAAGTAGATTCTTGTTCAAGGTCATTGTCTAACAAAGTACTGATGCAGATGTAAAACCCTATGGGCTCGTTCACATCAGTAGCCCCATGTTATTCATAAAACTCCCACACTGGTGTGCATTGTGTAGGGGCAGTACGATGCATTGTAACAATGCTTTGTAGCAGTGTTCACATTTTTTTGCTTTTACCTTTACAGAAAACTGTTCATTCAACTCTATACACGTTGTGTGAAAATTTCTGTGTAAATGTATTTTTATGCAAAACACCTGTATGATGTGAACAGTTATGCACCCCAGTTCCTAAATTTGAATGCATAGTTGAGTCACTTAGCCTTGCTTCCATGTATTGTGCACAGGAACACAAACCAAATAAACACTGGAACTGGGGTACAGAAAAATGGCAGCAGATGTTCTGGACTGTTGCATTAAACCGTGAAATTTTAAGCTGTAGCAGGAGGCAGTTTATTTGCGAAGGGCTTGAAAGCAGCACAATAATGTGTGTCTGCAGGCAACAGTGAAGTATGGTTGGAGTTGGATATTTGATCAGGATCAATGATGTCCTCAATGCTGAGAAATACAGGCAGAGCATTATCCATCATACCATACCAACAGGAAGGTGTGTGATTGGCTCCAAATTTATTCTGCAGTCAAACAATGACCCCAAACATACAGCCAATGTCATTAAGAACTATCTCCAGTGTAAAGAAGAACAAGGAGTCTTGGAAGTGATGGTTGGGCCCCCACAGAGCCCTGATCTCAACATCATTGTGTCTGTCTGGGATTACATGGAGAGACAGGAGGATCTGAGACGTCCTATATCCACAGAAGATTTGTGGTTAGTTCTTCAAGATGTTTGGAACAACCTACCTTCTGACTTCCTTCAAAAACTGTGTGCAAGTGTACCTAGAAGAATTGATGCTGGTTTAAAGGCAAAGGGTGGTCACTCCATATATTGATTTCATTTGGATTTCTTTTAAGTTCATTTACTTTCGATTTTGTTAAATACATTTTTTTTATAATAACAAACATGTTATAATTACCTGCTCTGTGCAATTGCATTGCAGAGTGGCCCCAAACCTCCTTTTCTGGGGTCCTCTGCTGGCGCTCCAGACTCCTCCTCCTCTTCTTTGTGTGCCACCATAGGAAGCTGCTTTGGCACACCTGTGGGCTTGATCCCGAGATATGCTGCCTGCATCTATAGACACAGAGTGGCTCTGCCCTGCCCCCCACTCCCTCATCACAGGATTTGACTGACACATATTGAAACATTTTTTACCTTAATGCAGGTAATGCCACAGCCACTTTAACTACCTGAATACCGGACACTTTTACCCCTTCCTAACCAGGCCAATTTTCAGCTTTCAACGCTGTCGCACTTTAAATGACAATTGTGCAGTCATGCTACACTGTACCCAAATGAAATTTGGATCTTTTTTTTTACACAAACAGAGCTTTCTAGAGGTGGTATTTAATCACAACTGCCTTTTTTTTTTTTTTGCTTAATAAATGAAAAAAAGGTCAAACATTTTGAAAAAAAAAGTGTTTTTCTTCATTTCTGTTTGAAAATTTTGAAACTAAATAATCTTTCTTCATTTATTAGCTACAGCTAATCACATCGCACAAATGGGCTGTGATTGGCTCTGTCTGTACCATGTGATCACTGTGACCAATCACAGTTAGCAACACAACTGAATACAATAAATGGCATGAAAGGAAGCCATCTATTGTTTACAACTGTTATGATAGACGGCCGGTACACTGATCAGTCATCCACCGTGTCCGGTGGACACAGCGCATGACAGATTGCGATGGAGCATGGCCCGGAGTTTGTTGTCAGAGGGACATCATATGGCGTCCTCTCAGAACAATAGGGTTCCCACTTGACCGTCATTTTACAATAGCGTGGGCAGGAAGCAGTTAAACAAAACACATTTTTACCTTTTTTTTCATTCTTGATTGCATCTCAGTGCCAACAATCCCCTGCAACCTCTTTTCAGCCACTTCCTGTCTACATGCACTCCTGCAATGACTGCATTGCATTTTAAGGGCAGGCTTCCTGATGCTGCAACAGTCGATCATGGCTGCATGATGTGTGTTGAAATTACCACTTGTGGTCTCCATTGGAAGCCCGTGTGAGAAGGTGACAGCATGACAGCACTATTGAGAAAGAAGGGCAAAGTACTGTCACCCTATGACTGCAAATGCTTGACCTTCATGGCAGAATCACCAGGTTTTATTTTAATAAAAAAGATTCTCAAAAACTAAAAAAAACTTTTGAAATTATATTAGGAGCTCCCAAAATATTTTAAATATTGGGTTTACATATACTGCTTTAACTTAAAGTGGAAGCAGAAGGAAGTAGAATTTAAGTCATGTGACGGCACTGGATTCTGCAAAATAAAGGTAGAAAAAGTGGGATTTTTTCATTTTGAGACCTAAGGCTGAACTTAGCTCACATTAACCGTTGCGTGAATCGCCGTCATGATACGTTGCTTCTTTATGTGGCCACTAGGGACGTGCATACACCGCCGCTCGCCCCCAGAGCCGATAGGAGTGCGGACTCCCGCAATCGCTGGTGACACGGCGAGAACTGGGATCTCTGTGTGTAAACAGAGAGATCCCGGTTCTCTGAAGGGCGAAGAGACAGATCGTGTGTTCATAAAAAAGTATGAACACCGATCTATCTCTTCCCCTAGCAAGTCCCACCCCCTTCAGTTAGAACATGTAGCAGAGAGGACAGTTGACCCCTTCACTGCCAATGACATTGTTACAGTATTCAATGTATTTTTATAGCAGTGATTGCTGTATAAATGCCAATGGTCCCAAAAATGTGTCAAAATTGTCAAATGTGTCCACCATAATGTCGCAGTCATGATAAATCTATCCCCTATTTTGTAGGTGCTATAACTTTTGCGCAAACCAAACAATATACGCTTATTGCGATTTTTATTACCAAAAATATGAAGAAGAATACATATCGGCCTAAACTGAGAAAAAAATTGCTTTTTTTTTTTAAAAACATGGATAATTATTATAGCAAAAAGTACAAAATAATGTTTTTTTTCAAACTTGTTGCTCTTTTTTTGTTTATAAAATACCACCAAAAGAAAGCTCTATTTGTGGGAAAAAAAGGGCATCAATTTTGTTTGGGTAGAACGTTGCACGACCGCACAATTGTCTATTAAAGTGGCGCAATGCCGAATCGCAAGAAATGGTCCGGTCATTCAGCAGCCAAATCTTCCGGGGGTTAAGTAGTTAATGATAGCAGGGGAGAATTCAAGTGTTAGGGTGGACTTCCACTTCAACTCCAGCACCTGTACACCCCCTTATGGACAAAAGCAAACATTTCTACTATATGGCTATTTATTCAGAGATAACTTTGTTATAAAATTAAGATAAAAAAATACAGATGTTGTTTTTGGAGGAAGAACGAGGCTTTCTAATGGAAATACTGTCTTGCAAGAATTATTTTATTATACGCTGTAGCTATAGACAAAAAAATGGAAGAAAAAAATGCATCTTTTTCCCCTGCAAGCAGAGTTTATTTTAAAGCAGAGTTCCACCCAACTTTACTACTTAAATGAAAGACCACCTCTCCACCCCTTGTTTTTGGATAGGCTTTTTCTTTTTACTTACCTTAGTAGTAAACGGGTGAAGTTCCATCCCAGCCTTGCCACGGCGAGGTATGTCATTTTCTCTTCTGGCTCTGCCCGCCCCCCCCCCCCCCGCTGCCTTCTGGGACCTGTGTGTGTCTCAGAAGATGATGGGGCCATTCAGAAAGCACCACGCGACTCACGTACGCGCAGTAGTAATCCGGCTGTGAAGCCTTAAGGCTCCACTGCCGGCTTCCCTTAGTTACAATGACAGTGCCTGCACCCAATTTGATGGACGGAACGGCCTCAGGGAGCTGACATTGCGGGCAGGTAAGTGTCCTTATGAAAAGTCAGCAACTACAGTGTTTTTAGCTGCCAACTTTTAAAACATTTTTTTTTGAGGTTGGAACTCCGCTTTAAAATAAGCAATGTAACTGTAGAGAAACATATACATTATATTATATAGTTTGCCCCATCTATAATAAAATAGCATTTCTGGCACAAAGTATGGCAAAAAAGTTCATTTTAAATTTTTAAGCATTTTTATTATAATGCGACAATGCAAAAAAAAAAATAAATCAAATAAAAGTTAAAATATTATCATAAAAAAGCAAGAGGCTGAAGGAGATAAATAGGCTAATTAGGGCTAACTAAGGCTTAATAATAGGTTAAATAGCAACACAATTTACAATAAACTTCTACAGTAGTTTAATTGAATGAAAAGTAGTAAACACAATTATGTTACATCATACGTCACTGACATTTGCCACTGCTCCCGTCATACCTAGCAAGGTTGTCATTTTCACAGCCAAGAATTGTAGGCAAAAGTTGATGGGGGTAAGGGGGTTGGTGGAAGGAGCATAGCAGACATGCTCTAGGAACTTTAACTTTTTTAGGGCATACCTCCTACATCCAAAGCGATTAAAGTGGATCACTTCAGGCTGGCCCCTTTTGCAGGTATAGCTATGTAAAACATTCAAAATAAGTGCCTATACTGTTTAAAACCAATAATACATTCTAGCCCTGCTCTGCACATGCTCAGTTGCTATTTTTAGGAACTGTGACAAAAATCAGAGCCACTAGAGGCTTATCTGCTGACAGCCTAAAGATTTACTGCTGCTCAGGGGCTCTGGGCTTTAGCAAAATGGCAGCCTCCAGAAAAAAAAAAAAAAAAAAAGGAACAATGCTGGAGGCAATTTACAGCACACCCTCATTTTGGTAGCATAATAATGTACAGTATGTTCCTCCCTAAAGAATTTTTTTTTTATCAAGTTATGTGTACAGTTCTATGTTAATAATGCATTTGCTGCCCATTTTTTAAGGAAAAATAACCCTACCCATCCTCTTCACTGTGCTGATCTTTTTCCAGTTTAAAATGACACTCAGCAAAAGAAGATGAAAAAAGGCTAGACCAAAGCAGAGTTCATGTATGGTCAATTCTACATACAGTGGACTTGTTTCCATTGATTCTGATTAGAATTTATATAATGCTCTTGAATTTCTCCTACTGCTTTTTCCGCAACAGTTTTGTGTGAAATACTTTCTAGATTACGCTAGAGTATGTAAGAGGTGTCTCCTGTGGTCTGTGTGTAATGTAATTTTGCAGAAGAAATGAATACAAATCCCCAGAACCATATTCAGAATTCCTAATTTCCCATACTATAGTCCGTTTCAGCACTTTGCCTAAAAAAAATAAAAAATAAAAAAATAAAAAAGGGATTACAGGAGGTGTTAAGGGAGAGTCAGCACAGCCAATTCATAACAACCCAATTCTTTACAGTGAGTGCAGCCTGCATGTACTGAAAACCCATCTGTTCACCCATTTGTGACACCCACATGTCACATGTTCTGGACCAGCTTCACACAGAATGATGGCTAAGATGAACTTCGCATCTGTATAAATTCATGGCATAGCACTAGTTGGCAGTATTAGAACTGAATGATCTAATATATTTGTAATTTGGCACAGTTTGGTACTCAATGTTCATGATATACTCACAAACGAGCACACAAGCTTAAGAATAAAAATCAGTGTAAGAAAAAGGGAGATCGGGTCATATATCTAGATAAGGATGTTCTATTGCCATTAGAACCTTCTAAAATCTACCTTTTGCCTTGGATATCCCAGAGAAAAGCATGTTATTGTACCTAGGCAGCTCTATACTGTAGCCAAGACTGAGAGTAGGTGATGCTACTCCTGTGCTGCTCATTGTTCTTCTAAGTGCCAGCTGAACAGGCTGTACTGAGGACCACTAGTGCAAGTATCTTCTGGCTTTTACTTTATTTAATGGATCTGGTTTTTTTTTTTTGCCTCCATTGCAGCTTCCAGATAAATCCTTACATATTTTTACTGAAATAGTAATTGATGCCTGGAATAGACGTCCAGCGGAGGTAGTAAGCCAATCAACAGTAAGCAGATTCAAACGAACTTGGGATAAACATAGATCTATACTCTAGACAAAAAAAAAAACAAATGCAAAAAATATATATATAAAAAAAAAAAAGTGAGACAGACTCGATGGACCACTGGGTCTTTTTTTCTGCTGTCAATCTTCTATGTATCTTCATATATTATATTTACCTGACTAAAAAAAACAAGGAAAAAAAAAACCACACCTATGTGTTCCCTTTAAAAATATATATGTATAATGCAGGTAGCGTTTTTAGAAATGGAGATACCACTTGTTAAGACTATATAACTGCACAAGGACCTTCTGAGATTTATGGGACAATCTGCAGTGTCATACAGTCCCAGACGAGAACTGAAGAGTGCATTTGCTGACTGACACCATTTCAATATTCAGATCTGGGCATTATGAAGGATGTCTCCCATTACTCAGTCTGCATCAAGGAGCAGATAGGTAAAACATGTGAAAGAGTGGAAGTATAAAAGCAAGACTTTTGCCACCAACCCAGTTGAAAATGTAATGTCAGTAGTAGCTGCCTATTTATCCTCATTCCCAGAAATATTTTTTGGTCTAATATTTTTATCACTAGCAATTTCCAATGCTATAATATAGTATTTACTGAAAATATTTTAATACAGTCATTTAATAAGGATATCAAAACTGGGTATATTGTAATTCATGATCATTCCAGATCGTACATTATGGGTTTCAATTTATAAACCATTTATAATAAAACAGTATTTTTAATTACTGTCAATTAAGCTCGCAAAGGCAATCATAATATGTGTGAGTGAAAATTCTGTTTTAAGTACAATGCTGGCTGGGCCAACCAAAAATAATAGGTGTGGTCAGCGGAGGAGAATTCTAACGCTTCTCAGATGACCTCTACATTTAATGTTCTGGACAGAACATTTGGTATTAGTGTCACCGCTGTCACCTGTCTCTCCATAGAGCTGCAAGGAGTGTCCGTTCAGGTTCACCTGAAAACCTGACAGGCGGACCTAAATTGTCCGCATGTGTGAAAGGAGCCTAACAGATACATTTTATGTCGCCATGTCTTTGCTCTTCTTTTCTGTTTGTAAAACTCAATAAAAACTTTATGGAATAAAAAAAATAATAATAATAGGTATTTGTACAGCAATTTAATAAGTACCCACAGCTACGTACAAGGTCTCATGAAACACACACTAGTCTAAGCCACATTTATTATTTAAAAAACGATATAATGAAGTTGAAGGAATGACACAGAAGTAAAAACACCATAATGTGAAGGTGACTCAGTAATGCCAATGTTCACGCTACTGGGCTTCCCATCAGTCTCTCTTGTCGCAGAGAAGTCAATCTTTTAAACCATTTTTCCTCAGCTTCAGCCTTCTCAATGTACAGCTGTAGAGGAAAAAAAAATGTTGTTAGATGTACTTGTCAAATATCAAGAGACAGATACTGGAAACAAAGGTCTCATGTTTGGCACCAAGCATGTTACATTCCAATTTTTTTTTTATAAACAGCAGCCTTTATTTTAAATACTGAAAAGAAAGGTGGAAACAGTCCAAAATCAACAAATTTAATTTCTTATTTGATTTTCTCAGTGTAGGTCAAAGAATTGAAACTAAAATGTTCATCTCGGACATGTGCAGTGGGGAGTAGGCTGTGAAACAGCATGGAGTTTCAGCCAGCTTCTCACAGCCAAGGTGGCACCAAGGATCCAAAGACAGCTCTGAGATCTTGGGCTTCATGGGCTGGTAAGTGTCTGTTTTGTTTTTTAAAGTCATCAGCTGCAGAATTTTTAGCTGCTGACTTCTTTTTTTAATGACTGTAGTTCCTCTTTAAATAGCCAACTAAAGGACATTGCACCCAAAGCTGGCATCAGAAAAATCTGAAATGTCCATCTGGCAAAACATGAAAAACATGTGAACTGAAGACCAACCTTGCAAACCTGGGAAACAGATACCTGATGATGAAACACCCAAGATACACTCACAGCCCTGGTGGCGTGAGCCTTTACTGGAAAGGGGGATCCTTGAGACCATACTCTTCTTTGTCTGTCTGAGCTACGTAGAAATGGTGGAACTAGAAGCCAGGGTGCCCTTTCTAACCCCACGAGAATTACAAAAATGAAATCTGTCTTGCAGAATGAAGAAGAGATATACATATTATCTTCATACACTGTTGTCTGCGTGAAACCAAAGTGGATAACCTGAGGTGGGTGAACTGCCCGCCTCGATGCTGGAAGCCAATATGACTTTAATACTCAAGGAGGGGAAGGATCAACAGGAAGTCTCATCATATCGGCCAATATCCCTGCTGTGTTCGGACATTAAAATTCTAGCTAAGGCCCTAGCAACCCGTTTAAACAAATATATCCATAAACTAATACATCCAGACCAGTCGGGTTTTATCCCGGGTAGGACAACCAGCACTAATATTAGAAGAGTTTTTCTTAATATCCAAACACCCAGGGATAATGACGGGCCGGGAGCTATTTTGGCCTTAGATGCGACTAAGGCTTTTGACAGCCTGGAATGGGGCTACTTGTGGGGAGTGATGGAGAGGTTTGGCTTTGGCCCTCACTTCATCCAATGGATAAAATAACTTTATAATAGACCCAGGGCAAAAATCAAGATGGGAACCGAATTCTCTGAGGCTTTTCAACTGGAGAGAGGAACAAGACAGGGGTGCCCACTGTCTCCCCTCTTGTTTGTACTAGCCATGGAACCCCTGGCTGTCCTGGCAAGATCATGCCCGGACATCCAGGGATTCCGGCGTGGAGCAGGGGAAGATAAAATTGCCCTGTGCGCGGATGATGTCCTGTTCTTTATTGGGGACATGGATTTATCCCTGAACAGGGTAGTGCAGATGATGGGGGAGTTTGGTCAACAATCTGGCCTTGTAATCAACTGGAGCAAATCAGCTCTCCTGCCATTGACCAGACCTGGGGATCAATGGGTGTCGCCGGCGATTACAGGCCTAGAGATAGTGTCCAGACTGAAGTATCTGGGCATCTGGATCACTGGGGAAGTGAATCAGTATATTAATGAGAACTTAGCACCACTCTTAATGAAATTGAAGCAGAAACTCAATAGGTGGTGCGGCCTTCCTCTCTCCATGGCGGGACGCTGCAATCTAATAAAAATGATTTGGCAGCCACAAATACTATATATCCTACACAATTCCCCAATCTGGATTAACCAGAAATGGTTCCAAAGAATGGATTCACTTATCCGAGATTTAATCTGGAAAAAGGGGAATGCTCGGATTGGGCTGCAGACGATGCAGCTTCCCGTAGCGGAAGGAGGATTGGCCATACCCCACTTGAGAGCATATTTTTTAGCCGCCCAACTTCAGCATTTAGAGGGGGCAGGGCTCCAAGAGGGAGGGTCCCCGAACCATAAACTGATGATGGTCGGGGCACCCCATAAGCTATTGGCTGAAGCCTTGGAGGCTAACTCATTTGTCCATAGATGCCCTACTAATGCACTAATGAGGAAGGTTTGGCATAATTCAAAGCAAAGTATGGGATATGTGGGAGTAACTAGCTACACGCCCCTATGGTACAACCGATACCTAAGTGAACTAAACAATATAGATAGATCTCTAGAATGGGACAGGCAGGGAATTAATAGGTTGGTGCAACTATATGAAGGGAATGTAATGAAATCCTTTGAAGCCCTTAGACAGGAATTTGATGTCTCTAATAAGACGTTTTTCAAATATCTACAGCTGAGACATGGTATTCAAGCTCAATACGGGTCACTTGAGATTGAACGGACCGAAATCCCCCTACTCCAGGGTCTCATGGACCGCAGGCAAGTAAAAGGTCTCCAGATCTCCAGATTATACACAAAGATTAGGGGAAGGATCCTGAAGGGAGAGGGCCCGGATAAGAGCAGGAGGGGGTGGATAGGAGATGTGGGCCCGATAACTCAGGAACAATGGGCCAAGACTCTTGAACAGGGGAGATTGGTCTCTATATCTCCATCGCAGAGAGTGTCACACTTATTCCTTATATATAGGGCATATTATACCCCCTATAAGCTGTGGAAAATGGGCAGGAAAGCCAGTGACAGCTGTCCCAGATGTGGGGCATCGGGGGACCTTTTCCATATGGTATGGAAATGCCCAAAATTGTATGGGTATTGGTTAGAAATAGTACTTAGAATAAATAAGATTTTTAAGACTTCCCTGAAACCAGAGGCTAGGATTTGTTTATTGGGGATTTTTGAGGAGGATAGAACCCCTCCCCTAATCAAGCTCTCTGTCCTGTTTGTACCAGGCCAGGCGGCTGCTAGCTATAAATTGGCAAGCCAAAAATCCCCCAGCAATTGAACAATGGGTCAACGCAATCGACTCTACCATTTGGTGTGAGAGAGCAATGTTTATAAAACAAAACAACTTAAAAAAAATTCAGGGCAATATGGAACCAGTGGCTGATCGGTATGGGTTACCCCTTAGGGGAGCCTACTGAGGGGGCGACCTAGCATTTGTTTGGTTGACTGGTGGCAATGGATTTCCCTCTCTGGTTTCCCTCCTTCTCCCTTATCATACCAATTGGTGTTTATTACCCTCCAACCAGCCGACCATTATTGGTCGGGCTGGTACCAACAGTGTGTGCTCGAAGTGGGGGTGGGTGGGGGGGGGGGTGGTGGGGTGGAGGGGTTGGCGGGCGAGCCCGTCGCGATGAGCGGGTCGGGAGCGCCCTTGTTATTGTATTATTTATGTATGAAATGAAGATTTTCTGTGAATTGTGGAAATTATTGCTATTTTGTATTGGGAAAATTTTTTCTAATAAAGATGAATCAGTTAAAAAAAAAAAAAAAAAAGTGGATAACCTGACAATAGAGCAGCCCAAAGCTGGAGAAATATCAAAATCACCTGGACCTCTGGGATGTTTAACAAGAGATGAGATTCCACCAACCAAGTCCACTGCACCAAGTACCCATGACTCCTCCTCAAAGCCTGACAGGCTGGAGTGTGTCATCAATATTTTCCAATATGCCAGAAGGGAAGACTTCCCCAATGTCAGAGACAAATTCTGAATGCACTAGGACAGAGACAGTCTGGTGTTTGTCTGTGTAAAGACAGAATAGACCTTTCCCACAATGACAGACTATTGTATAGCAGAGTCCTTGAATGGAGCTGGGGAGTCCACCATCGGTCTCAAACCTCTAAAGTAAAAAACGAGAGCCAAACTGCTCCTGTACTGGAGCGCACAAATCTACAGACTGGCGAATCTGAAGTTTTTCCTGTGGAAGGAACAAGCTGGACCAGTAAATTCCCAGAACCAGCATCAGATATTTCAAGTGATGGGCAAACTCAGCAATGCCTTTTTAAGATTTACCATCCAGCAGGATCTATCTGAAGGTTTGCAATATCTGGACAGTCATGGACACATCAGAGTGTGCAAGATGTCATTAATAGAGCTTGGTGAACAACCGCAATGTCGGGGACAGGTTATATGGAAGGGCTATGAACTGGTAGTGAGGGTGGCCCCACTGCAAAACACATGAAGCGTTGATGCACTAAGAAAACTGGTACATGTAAGTGGGCAACCCTTATGTCCACCAAGACCAGAAGGTCCCCTTGATAAAGTGAAGCAATAATTGATCTTGTTATTTCTATTAAAATTATTATTATTTTTTTTTAAACAAATGGTTTATTGTCAATTTTCATATTACACAGAATTAGCTCACTGTTCAATTAGAGATTAAAGTGGTTGTATACTCTTTTATTTTTTATTTTTACCTACAGGAAAGCCTATAATAAGGCTTACCTGGAGGTAAAAAAAATATCTCCTAAACCTGTACGGTTTAGGTGATATTCCCCTCGGTATGCGCCGCTGACTGCAGCAGCGCATGCGCACAAGGGGATTCTCGGCTGAAAACCCGGCAGTGGCCGACTGGCCGGAATGAAATCTCCCGGGCGCATGCGCGGGAGTGACGATATCGCAGCTCCGGCCACTCACAGCGCCGGAGCCGCGATACCCGGAAGAAACGCAGAGGGAGCATGTCAGCTCCCTCGGCGTGGATCGGGCCAGATGTCGGGGCCTCGTTCTAAGGTAAGTATTTCATAATGAGCTAGTATGCGGTGCATACTAGCTCATTATGCCTTTGCCTTTGCAGGTGGCAAAAACAAAAAAAAAAAACATTAGCGGGTTTACTACCGCTTTAAGGCCCCATTCACACCTGAGCGTTTTGTAGCTTGAAGCCTGAAGCTACAAAATGCTGGAGGGGAAAAAATCTATGATTCTCAATGGAGATGGTTCACATCTCCACTCCATGTCGCCTGAAGCTCAAACAAGTTCTGGATCCTTTTTTGTCACTCAAATCGGGCAGATTTGGGCGTTTTTCTTCTTTTTACATGGTGACCTTTTGCCCTGCACAAAATCGTGGCAAAACGCCACAAAATCGCAGTAAAAATGCCGCAAAATTGTACGATTTTCTGCCTGAAACCACTACGTTCAGGTGTGAATGGGGCCTAAGTGTGCATTGAAAAATACAGATGATTTCCATAATTAAATATGGAAAAACAGCCATAAAGGGTCTACACTAAAACATACAAAAAGAAGAGTACATTAAGTGAAAAGGCCTTTGCATCTGGGCCTATAACAAAGATATTTGTAGTCAAATTAGCAGCAGGCACTACTACTAGTGGATAAGGATACTCCAGAAAGGGGAGTGAAGAAGGGTAAAAATTGAAGCACCACCTGAGTGCAGTATTGAAATGTATGTTTTAATGACACAATGTATGATTACACTTACAAGACAACAAAGATAACAAGGCTCATCTGTTATTCAGTGGTCCATGGAGATTTCCTCAATTCCCAATCTGGGTGATGCTGCAGATAGATGATTATTGGCAGAGAGTACTTTCTGTGGCCATCAGGAAGACGCTGGGGCCGGGGTGGAACACTTCCGGGGGAGGGCTTCCAACAAAGAGACAAGCTAGTCCATCCAGCACTAGCTTGTCTCTTTGTTGGAAGCTCTCCCCCGGAAGTGTTCCACGTCGGCCCCTGTGTCTTCCTGGTGACCACAGGAAGTACTCTCTGCTGATAATCATCTAGTGCTGTGGAAGAGAAGACGCGCTGGAGCCGGACCTGTAGCTGCCCAGAGGACACAAAAGGAGAGGAGGAGGAGGAGAACACAATGGGAGAGACGCACACAGCCTGCATAGTCAGTGGCAAGACCTCCGGGGGTGGGTGGGTGCTGGCTGACAGTGCCGTGGGCCTGGAGAGGGGAGGTAGTGCTGGTTGTTTTCTGCCCTCCCAGAAGAAAAGCCCACCAGCCGCCACTGCTCACCTCTATGCTGCAGCATCAGTGTGATGTTGCAACAGTCCTATGTCAGCTCCAAGACCAAACGATCACATGAATGCTAATGGTTCAGTTTATGGTCTGTACAGAGCAGAGACTGTCAGTTCCCTCTCCCTCCTCCTCCAGTGCTCACTGGAGTGACGGGCTGGAGAGGGGGTGTGCGCAGCACACTTTGACTCTTAGCTGCATGCTGATAGCCAGAGCCAGCTGTCAATCAGGCAGCTGGGTGGAACATGACAATATTGTCGGGGTCTTTCTAGAACCTGAAGCAGCTTTGCTACGCCAGCTCACAGTGGGCAACAGCCTGCTAAAAACCTGACTCTAGGCTACAGGGGAGCAAACGTTTGTGTACTTCTGTGACCCACAAGAGACGCATGGCTAAAAAAGCTTGGGCCATACTTCTCTTTTAATGAACATATAGATACAGCCTTAATATATTGGCAGATGTTTTTTTGGGAAGGCATAAAAGCTGATCGGGTTTAATTGTGAACATAAAATTACTTTAGAATGTTTAATACATTTTTAGCAAGTATTTGAACATCCTCATTTAACAGGGAGATAAGTCAATAGGCTATATAAATGTTAGAAATTTTCACTGGTGCCCTATTAATGGCTCTGTATTTACTCTGAGCAAAGTTTATGATGCAACTTACATTTGGGTGTGCGACTGAGTTATCATCCAAGTACTTGATAGCAGTTGGAATAGTACTAATATCGGTTTCCTTCTCCTCTGCAAAAAGATCCAGGGTTCCTGTCCCTAATATAGCAGCGTCATGCTTGGTCTCCGTACTCTCTGTAGACTGAACAAAAAAAACACCAAAATTATAAGATGTCGGTCAACAGTAAAATATTTTATTTATATATGTGTGTGTGTGTGTGTGTGTGTGTGTGTGTGTGTGTGTGTACATAGGTTTCAAATATACAGGCAGTTCCAGGTAAAGGGGGGGGGGGGGTTGCAGTGTTGTCGATTGGGAGGGGGATGCAGAGCGCTGCTGACCCCATCCGGATCTCTATCACAGGATCTAACAGCTCAGACAACTGCTGCTGCTATTCATAAATCATAAAAGCCAGTAGAGGTAGCCTTTCACTACTTGCTTTTTCTGTGGATCTGACTGATGACATTGATTGTAGAGTGTGGCAGTGGAAGCGTGTAGTAGAAGACTTCCACTGCCTGCTTCTGTGTTTACAAAAGACAGCAGCAGTCGGGCGAGCTGTCAGACTGGCAGAACCAGATATCTTTTGCCCAACACTTTTCATCCCTGGTGTCCCCCACCCAAATGGGCAAGAGAGTTCTGGATAGGGTCAGCCTGAGCAGAAGAATTAAGCAATTTGTAAGGTGCTTTGTAACTACTCTCTACTGTCTCACTCTGATGTATGTTCCCTTTTCCGCAACGCCTTATTTCATATGCCATGCCGTATGTTCCTTATTTCACAACCTGTCATTCCATATGCAATGCTACACATTCCCTGTTTTGCACACCCTCATTCGATTATGCTATTAGATTGTAAGCTCTTCTGAGCAGGGCCCTCTTAATCCTCTTGTATTATAACTGTATTGTCTCCCTTTTTTACATCGTAAAGCACTGCATAAACTGTTGGCGCTTTATAAATTCTGTATAATAATAATAATAATTATGCAATGCTGTACATTCCCTGTGCCACTGAGCCGGATTCTGTATGCTCTCTATTATGCAATACTTCAATCCTTATTACATGCTATACTTATTTCAGACTGCTTCCTTTGGTATATAATGCCATATATTTCCCTACATACCATGCTGCATGTTCTCTTTACCACATCATTCCCTATGCCCACTACCCTACTCACTATAGCATGTTGTACAACCTCTACTTCACAGTTCTAGATTTTTAGTTAAACCTTTACATGCATAGTTACATAGTAGGTGAGGTTGATAAAAAGACCATCAAGTCCAACCTACGTGTGTGATTATATGTCACTATTACATTGTATATCCCTGTATGTTTTGGTCGTTCAGGTGCTTATCTAATAGCTTTTTGAAACTATTGATGCCTCCTGCTGAAACCAACGCCTGTGGAAGGGAATTCCACATCCTTGTCGCTCTTACAGTAAAGAACCCTCTATGCAGTTTAAGGTTAAATCTAATTTCTTCTAATTTTAATGAGTGGCCACTTGTCTTATTAAACTCTCTTCTGCAGAAAAGTTTTATCCCTATTGTGCAGTCACCAGTATGGTATTTGTAAATTGAAATCTCTTCTCCAGAGAGAATAAGTTCAGTGCTCGCACTCAATAACTTCATAAGTAATACCCTCCAGTCCATTTATTAGCTTTGTTGCCCTTCTCTGTTCTCGCTCCATTTCCAGCACATCCTTCCTGAGGACTGGTGCCCAGACCTGGACAGCATACTCCAGGTGAGGCCGGACCAAAGTCTTATAGAGTGGGAGAATTACTGCTTTATCTCTTGAGTTAATACCCTTTTTAATGCATGCCATTATTCTGTTTGCTTTGTTAGCAGCAGCTTGGCATTGCATGCCATTGCTGAGCCCCAGGACCTTTTCCAGCTTAAATTCCCCCAGAGATTCTCCCCCCCCCCCCCCCCCCGGTGAGTATATTGCATTCATATTTTTGCTACCCAAATACATTATTTTCAATGTTTCCACATTAAACCTCATTTGCCATGTAGTTGTCAGTTGTAGCCAGTTTTCAATCCATGTACTCACCCTATGGTCCATGCCAATGGACCTTACTTTGTACAGTAAACATTTATGGGGGACTTTGTTGCAAAATGCTTTTGCAAATCCAGAAACATGCCCTGTCTTTCATTTTACCTCTGGCCAGTCCAGTGCTGTTTTCACTCAGTACAACGGGAATGGAAGAGGCAGAGGACAAAGAGCAACATGGTCATACATCACTGCGCACTTCTGGGTCCATGTCAAGCAGGAGGTAAGCAGGATGGCAACTGCAAGTGGGACTACAGAAGACGATCAGAGGCGCAGTTTGGCATCTTCATCCTTGTCCCGTCACTGTATATTCTTTTCAAATCTCACGCATACAAAGTGTGTGTATATATATATATATATATATATATTTATTGTCTATCTTAATTAGCGCTTGTCCTATATTTAACTAAAGGTTATAAAACAGTCATGGTGCCACATCTAACCATAGTGCAGCAAATGAGTCCAATCAGCTAAATTAGACATGACATTAAAACATTTCTAGATGTGGCTTTGCTTGCAACCATTAATGACAACTGGAGTATTAAGTGAAAGGCAGCTTATTTAGTATAATTGTATGGATTGTGTTTCTAATTAACAATTAATACCTCTTGTACAGGCCTGTGTAATGTGTGGGAGTGCGGGAGATCAGCCTTAAAGTGGATCACAATGGATGTCATGACATGAGCACTAATCTATAGCAGGCTCTGACCATTATGGATTATGTGTCCAATAAGACGTCACTCTTCAGGATAGAGCCATCTATAGACATTTATGTAAAGGATGCAAGAATGAGGATCTATTTCCACCAAAATTAATTATTTCTTGTCAGACACCCAGAGAGAATGGGAAATGTAACTTTATCATTAACTCAGCCATAGATTCTATACCTAGTTAAGAGTATTGTTTCTATACCCTTAGTACTTATAACTGCATCAGAAGGCATAAAAAGGATATACTGGTAATCACAGTCTTACCAGCAAGCTGAATTGTAAGTCAAACGGGACCAAAACAAGCTAGACACCACCAAATTCATTAAAATACAACAAGAATTTTCATAAATATAGAATGCTTGGCAAACGTTTTAGGCTGCTGTACAGAAATACACAGTAACACTGTTTTTAAAAATATATATTAATATTGTTAACAGCAAAACATTCCGCGATCCATTTATGGGGACATAGGCTGTACAGGTTCAAGCAAACAGAGCCATACATTATTTTATTCAGAATTTTTCTGAGATAGATACAGCATCTCTTCAGGCAAAGAGGGCTACACTGTTGAGGGGCAATTCAGAGTACAAAGCAAATATAAAGTTAGCATGACCAGTAACAAAAAGATGAAATCAAAGCCTAAACATTGCTCTGCTGTCATACTCATTTTATATAACATGATTTAAAAAAAAAGGGAAAACCACAAACAATGGAGTCAAAGCTCAGCGATAAATGATAAATCTGAATTGCAACTCTCATTGGGATCAGGAGCAGCAAGTATTCCGAGGGTAACAGGGTGCCTAGAATTGTTTATTTTTGTAAATTTACAAAATACAAAGTAAGTGAACACAATAAAAATCGAAATCAAATCAATATTTGGTGTGACTACCCTTTCATCTGCTGCAACAAGTTTCCTTCACCCATCACTGTGTCTACAGTCCTCAACATTGCCCAATCAATGGTGTCCTCTATGCTGAGAAATAAAAGTAGATATTTATCCATCATGCCATACCATCAGGGAGGCATGTGATTGGCCCCAAATGTATTCTGCAGCAGAACATTGACCCCAAACATACAGTGTAAAGAAGAACAAGGAGTCCTGGAAGTGATGGTTTGGCTCCCACAGAGTCCTGATCTCAAAATCAAGTCTGTCCGGGATTACATTAAGAGACAGAAGGATCGAAGACAGATTACATCCACAGAAGATCTGTACTTCATTCTCCAAGATGTTCGGAACAACCTACCTGCCTTCAAAACCTAACTGCACAAGCACTGTGTGTACCAAGAAGAATTGATGCTGTTTTGAAGCCAAAGGGTGGTCACACCAAATATTGATTTGATTAGGATTTCTCTTCTGTTCAGCTACTCCCTGATTGTTAAATGATAAAAAATAAACTATTAACACTTCTTACATAGTTACATAGTTAGTCAGGTTGAAAACAGACACAAGTCCATCTAATTCAACCATAAAAAATAAATAAAATAAAAAATATCATACAATCTCATATCCACAGTTGATCCAAAGGAAGGCAACCCCCCCCCCCCCCCCCAGAAAAGCACGATCCAATTTGCTACAGCAAGGGGAAAAAATCCCTTCCTGATCCCAGAGAAGCAATCGTATTTTCCCTGGATCAGCTTTACCTATATATGTTAGTACCCAGTTATATTATGTACATTTTGTAAAAATCCAGACCTTTCTTAAAGCAATTTACTGAGCTGGCCAGAACCACCTCTGGAGGGAGTGTATTCCACATTTTCACAGCTCTTACTGTGAAGAAACCTTTCCGTATTTGGAGATGAAATCTCTTTTCCTCAAGACGTAAAGCGTTCCCCCTTGTCCTCAGTGTTGACCGTAAAGTCAATAACTCAACACCAAGTTCACTATATGGACCCCTTATATATACACATGGTGATCATATCCCCCTTAATCTCCTCTTCTCAAGAGTGAATAAATTCAGTTCCTCTAATCTTTCCTCATAGCTGAGCTCCTCCATGCCTCTTATCAGTTTGGTTAACCTTCTACTTGTGAAAGCATTCTTAAATTTACAGCATTTTTTCACTTTTGCACAGTACTTTACATAGAACATATTCATATTTTTTTTTTTTTGTTCCAATTTTTATTAATTTTTCAAAACAGCATACAGAACATCATGCCCAAATATTCATCAGAAGATTGTTGAAACAGGGATGAAATATAAAATGTGCTTGTTGGATCTTCTCATATAAGTAATAACAAAACCCATTAAAAAGTTATATTATGGCCTAAGAGGAACATATTCGTATTTTCACGGGATTTGACATATAAAGTGTAAGTGAACATTTGCTTTGAAGCTGAAACCAACAATGCTGCTAACAGCCATTATAAGCTACAGCAGACTAAATCCATTCGTTATGTACAGCATTCTGTGATGGGATTACTAAAACTTGTCATTGACTTCAGCTGAAAAGTATAGTTGATGGATTTTGATCACAAAATGTAAATGCACTATATAGTTTTATTTCTTGCTTACAAGGAAAATGAAACATTGGACCTTATGCAGACTAATGAGTGAAAAAAGCACTATCCCTATTGCTTAAACCAATCAGGTAGACGTTTCCTTTCAGGTATCTGGTGCAGTATAGGAGAAGCTGGTTGCGGTTGACAGGAGAGCTGTCCACTGCAGAGCTTATATCTATACAAACACAGCTTTCCTTGTTTTCTCTATGAAGATACTTCACTGAACACTTATAAAATGCTGCTGAGCTTTTACAGCGTGGCGAGACGTACAGCTCCAGCAGCTGGAAATAAATATATAATAAAAAAACAACATTATTAAGCTGTGGTACTTAAATATACACCATGGAAAGCATATTAAATGTCTTGAAATACAACCAAGTGGAGCATGAATTATCCCCATAAATCAGTTTAAAATGGTTGCTGCTCATTTCCACAGGACAGAAATGTGAATAAAGATCTCGTTGAGCGGTGTGTGCTAAATAAATTCTGCTGTGACCTTCGGGGCTGTCATAGTGCATGATTCTCAATGAAGTATGTCGGGTAAGAAAGGCTATGCTCATAAACTGCCCCCTCTGCAGACATGTACGGCAGGCACAGAGAATTGACAAACTCATTTCAAGCTACGTTCAGCCCTCCACCCCTTTGTCAATTACTTTTCGAGATGATAGCTCGCTGAGAATATCGCCCCACTCCCGTACTTTTCAGATAGATATAATAAATATGTTTAACCGCTTTAGGGTAGAATTTAATGGCTGTGGGTTACGCAATTTGTTAATCTTCATAGATTAAATTATAGGTAGTAGATCCCATGCTACCTTTAATTCTCTAGTCTGTATTGTCCGCTGGGACTCCATTCCACAAATCAACTACTTTAATCTATAAAGCCGTATTTATTCCCTAATCAGCTATCTCTGATTCAGGCCTTCAGATGTATGTGTGAGTGTACTAGTGAAAGACCAACTGTGCTTCAGCAATTGGATAACTGAAAATAAGCTTTTTATTACTGTATATGGAAATATATTTCTAAAAGTTCAGTAGGTCACAAGGCTATGACTTAAACTGGTAAAGGTACAGGAGGGCAGCTGGATGTGCAGGCATGATAAACAGTAACTGCTGAAAAAAAAACTTCTGTTGAAGCATCTTTCCAAAAACATGCATGCTTGAATTTCTTGAGCATGTGTGTTTAATCAAAGAAAGAGGGTCGACACACCCTAAACCTTTGCACTGGCATACCCTAGGACAAACAATGACCGACTAAAAATATCCAGCACAGCAAATCGCTTTCTCTCAGGAATGCTCCACAAAAAGTAGGTGGATTGTCTCAAGCCTATAGATATCTTTGGACTGCACTTGTACAGGCAGGCCTTTTACTAAGAAATAGAAGTTCATAAGAGATCTGCCACACTGCAGGTATCTTCAGTGATGCTTTAAAAGTATAACTAAAGGCAAAACTTTTTTTTAGCTTTGGATAGAGTGGAGGGATTAGAACGCCTGTCAGCTTTTATTGCGGTCTGTGCCTCCATTAGGGAGATTCACCCTCTCTATGAGTCCTGTTTACCATCACCATTCAACGTGAAAGTAAAAGTAAAAGAAAATCCCAAATTTCGGGATGTCTCCAGAGGGAAAATCTTCCAATGTGGACACAAGTTCTGGTGACCTGGGGGTCCCAATGAATTTCCTTAATGTGCAGAGACTTCCGCTCACTTCCTGTTTGGCTATGGGCCAGGAAGAGAAAGTAAATCTCCACAATGAGACAAAGATGGCAAAAATAAATCTAAAGGCCCATACACACGATCAGACTTTTTGACAACAAACATGCAAATTAGCTGTTTTGGAGCAACATCTGACCGTGTGTACGCTCCATCGGACAAACTTTTTTGGTTTTCATCAGACTTTTGTTGGCTGTGCGAACGGACAAACTTTCTGGCAACAAAAGTCCGATGGAGCAAAGTCTGATCGTGTGTACGGAAAACCATAGGACTTTTGTACAAAGTACAAACAGGCATGCTCAGAACCAATGCAAAAGATCAGACAACAATACAGAAGTTGACCAAAGGTGGCGGTAAAGAGCAGAAAAACCACGTGATTTGGTGAAAGTTGGCTGAAAAAGTCCTGCCGTGTGTATGCAATACAAGTTTGTGGCCGACGCCCTTTGTACAAAAATCCAAGGGAAAGTTTGTACAAAGTCCTATCGTGTGTATGAGGCTTTACAGGGGTTATAACCCTCCCTTACTCTATCCAAAATGAAGAACAATGTTTTGCCTACAGTTCTACTTTAACCCCATTTTTTTGGTGTCCTTGCCTTTTCTATCTAGACTGTAGAGAGATTGGAGGTGGAAAACGTATTCAATAGTGCAAGTGTTCATATTCACTTGTTAGCTACTTCCTAAACAACTCAAATATCACAGGTGATATACAAAGTTGTATCATTTAAAAATCTGCAGCACTGCTTACAAATCTTATGAGGAATCAGGGCGCCCTTAGGCCTTATTCATTCTCCTGTTTCATCCAGTACTGAAACACTTCTCCCCCACTCAAAAACCAAAGCACATATGGCAATGTTCTCATTTTCAATAAATGAACATCATTATTCTCCCATGTGTAATCAAAAATATCTCGCTGTATCTTATGCACACTTTCAGGCTCACCACAATGAACAGTTATATAAGTTGTAAACTTGGATATTTTAATGAATGCATTCACACAAACAAAATGTCAAACCATTTTTTTTTCTTTGCGGCTACGCCACTTAACCCCAAAGTAGCATTTCAGTTTTATGTGAAATAAGTGATTTCAGTCCCCCAATGGCATCTTTTGCCGCTATCTGACCCCAGCAGCAGACCTCCCCATAACATTTCACTCCACTTTGGCTGCTCTCTTCTTCTGTTACTTCAACTGTGTTTAGAATGTAATAATAAAAGGCATATCCAAGGAATGGTGGGACTCCTAATGGGTGCAGCAGGTCTGTAGACCTGGGGGCTTAAGAACTGAGATCTCCAGAGTCCCTGAAAATGTAAACTGCTAGGTAGTTAACACTCTTTACCAACAGTAAACAGTGCCATCTAATGGCCAAATTATTGTCACAATATGAAATATAAATTACCAATAACCAAAGTATTTCTTAAATGAAGCATTCAATTCAACTATTAAAGTATTCTTATAATGAATAAACCCCACTATAGAATAATAAATGTCTTAGGGCTTGTTTACACATGTGTCAATACCTTGTGTTTATATGACATTTATTTGTTTTTAAGGCCTCATAACTGCTATTTGACGCCTGCCATGAATATTACAATGGGTACCACACAGTGTTGCTCACACAGAAGCGGTAATCAGCAGGTTTCCTTCATGAAGCAGCAACACTTTTTTATTGATTTCAATGGTATTGCTCTGTAACCAAGCCTTACAGCACCTATAGCATTTACGGTGCGTTAGTGAAGCATTTCAAATGTTAACTGGGCAAAAGCCAGTGGAGGTTCCTGTATCCCAGGATTTACTGGAAACTAATAGAGAAATAGGACAGAGCAGCTTCAGCCACCTCCTGGTTTCCCAGAGCAGCCATATGGTAACGGCATTTGCTTGTGCGTGCAGGCATAAGCATCAAGCTAGCCAGCAATAATCCCAGGAAGAGGCAAGACCAAGGGCATTGAGCATTATTGTCAACTTTTTGTTTCAGAAAAAGTTGAGATGGACAAAGCCAAGTGCCAGAGTTCAAAGTATATGAATCCATCTTGCATAGAGTTCACAAAAATGTATGCTCTTGCATCACAACCTAACCACGCCTCAAAGCAGATAATTTCCTCTGCATGACTTCACCTTTCAGCACTTCACACTACAAAATAAAACGATCTTTTAAAAATATTAAAATTAAGGAACGCTATTATCGTTTAAATGTTACAAAGCATATAACAGAATATGTAAAAAAGCAAATCAAGGATGCAAAAATTCAAAACGAACAACAGATTGCAAAAGATAGTAGGACAAAACCCCAAAAAATTATTCTAATATATTAATAGTAAAAAGGTCAGGTCTGAGCATGTAGGCCCTTTACAAAATAATCTAGAATGGGTGACTGGGGACAAAGAGAATGTATTAAATACTTTCTTCAGCTCTGTGTATACAAAGGAGCATGGGGGAGCTCATATCCATAATGGGGGTGGTAGTGACACAGCCCCAAATGATCCACAATGGCTCAAAAGTGATATGGTCCAGAAATATTTAGACAGAATAAAGGTGGATAAAGCACTTAGATCAGATGGCATCGACCCACAGATCCTAAAAGGATTGAGATCTGTCACTTTAAGGCCATTGCTTCTAATATGTAGGGACTCTTTAATGACTGGAATGGTACCAGTGGATTGGCGCAGCGCCAATGTGGTGCCCATATTTAAAAAGGGATCAAAGTTTGTATCAAAGTAACTATAGACCTGTTAGTTTAACTTCCATAGTCAGGAAGATACTGGAGAGTTTAATAAAAGACCACATAGATGAGTTCTTGCTGGGAAAAAAATATTTTAAGCAACAGGCAGCATGTATTCATGAAAGACAGAAGTTCTCACACAAACCTGGTTTCTTTTTATGAGGAGGTAAGTAAAACCTTGGACAGAGAGGTAGCTGTGGATGTGGTATACTTGGATTTTACAAAAGTGGTTGACACAGTTCCCTACACGTCTAAGGTAAAGACTACAGGCTTGGAAAGATCAATTTGTAGATAGAAAACTGGCTAATTCAGTTCTGGGACTCTTACTTTTTAATATCTTAATAAATGATATAGGGTCTAGGATTAAAAATACAATTTCTGTCTTTGCAGATGATAGCAAGCTATGCAGTGGAATAACGTCCTTACAGGATGTCTCCAATTTACAAGCCAACCTCAATGCACTGTGTCTAATTGGACAACTAAGTAACAAATGAGGTTTAATGTTGATAAATGTGGGAGTACATCTGGGGGAAACAATGGTGGAGAAGAATCTGGGGGTTTTGGTAGATCATAAGCTCAATAATGGCATGCAATGCCAGGCTGCGGTTACCAAAGTGAGCAAAGTCCTTTCTTGTATTAAGAGAAGTATGGACTCCAGGAGAGAGATATAATTTTGCCCCTGTACAAATCATTAGTAAGACCTCATCTGGAATATGCAGTTCAGTTTTGGGCACCAGCTCTCAAAAAGGATATCGGGGAGCTGGAGAAAGTGCAGAGAAGGGCAATACAGCTGATAAGAGGCATGAAGGAGCTCAGCTATGAGGAAAGATTAGAGGAACAGAATCTATTCCCTCTTGAGAAGAGGAGATTAAGGGGGATATGCTCAACATGTACAAATACATAAGTGGTCCATATAGTGAACTTGGTGTTGAGTTATTCACTTTAAGGTCATCACAGAGGACAAGGGGACACTCCAAATACGGAAAGGTTTCTTCACAGCAAGAGCTGTGAAAATGTGGCATATCCCTCCAGAGGTGGTTCTGGCAAGCTCAGTAGATTGCTTAAAAAAGGCCTGGATTGTTTCCTAAATGTACATAATATTTACAGTATAGGTAAAGTTGATCCAGGGAAAATCCGATTGTCTTTCGGGGGATCAGGAAGGAATTTTTTCCCCTGCTGTAGCAAATTGGAGCAGGCTTTGCTGAGGTTTTTCGCCTTCCTCTGAATCAGCTGTGGGTGAAGGATTGTTTATATGGGATTGTATTTTTTTGTTAAACTAGATGGACTTGTGTCTTTTTTCAACCTAACTATGTAGCTATGTAGAAAATCAACACTTCCATGGGTATTTATCAAGCATTCTTGAAACGTTTTCAACGCTTCAAAAACACAATGAAAACACACCATAAACACATCATAAATGCTATAGGCGCAGTAGTCAGCATTGGTTCACTCTTCATAATCAAGTGTGAACGAGCCCTTAGAGAGTCAATTCATTTTGAGGGATCTCATTGTGGAAAAAAAAAGTGGCTTTACTTTTTTCTTTCAACTACACCTTGCTGAAACTGTCAAATCCCTCCAACAACTGCAGAGTTCTCTCTTCCAAGACCTTGTTTTTTGTTTCTTTTTTTAAAGATATCTTCAACTTCAACATGCCCTTAATAGTCAGTACAAACTTAATGATTTTACACTTCATAAAATGGAATTGATTTCCTTTATAACTCTTTCTCCATGTAAGAAGGGTCTTACAGCTAAAACATACAATGCACTAACTGCCAGATTTCCCAACCCATTGTTAATACTAAGCACAAAAAATGGATACAGGACCTAGATCTATTTACGGATTTAACAGTGGCTTAAATCTCTGTGAAAAATACTTCTGATTTTGGTATCTCCCCCTTTCAATATCTGCATCCCTAGGACTTAGGCAGTTATTCCTATTACATAGTGAGGAAAATTGATCAAAACCGGAGCAGCCAGAATCGGGACCAGTTGTACATGGCAACCAATCATCTATTTAATATTATCTTTCATTTTTAAAGCTTAACTGAACAAGCTGAATATAGAAGCTGATTGGTTACCATACACAGCTGCTACAGATTCTGGCTGATCCAATTTTCACAAATTTCCCCCAGATTATATTGGACTCCCTTAAGAAATGGACCTTCTTTCTCACAGAGACTCCCCACTGTGCCCATAAGGTGCACCTCAGTACAGGGATTCTTATTCTGGAGGTGCTCAAAACAAGTCTAATACTGGCAAGATGTGTTTGAGATCATTAACTATCATAGGCATACACACAGGGTGTCCTTCAGGATGGAGATTGGGGAAGGGGGCCAGTAAATATAATCCTTTTCTGAATGAACGCAGCGAGTGATCGGTACATAATTGAAGCATAGTAAACTGTGCTTATGAATGTTTGTAAATGAACAGAAAGCCTCTCAGGACAGGGCATTTTACATTCATTCACTGTCCAGTGCAGCTGAGCCTGCAGAAAAAGGGACTTGGGAATCTCGGTCCTCAGTCCCCTTTAAAAAAAAAAAAAACTACTGATGCAGTCCACTGCTCTAATGATAACATCCACTGCCCTACTGACACCATGCATGTTTTAATACATTTTAAAATATGTTTGTTTTACACTTATTTATAAGCATATATATGTATATATCTAAGCTCTAACGAGCAGAGCCCTCTGATTCCTCCTGTATTGAATTGTAACGGTTGGCGCTATATAAATACTCTATTTTATATATATATATATATATATATATATATATATATATATATATATATATATATATATCTCACACACGCTTTGAGCTTTTGGGGTGCACACCCTAAAGAATCCTGTACTTGGCCAGGAAATCATAGGGCAACATTGGTTATTGCCCAAACCCCTACTATATTTCTTTGGATTGATAAGGTGACTGCAATCCTACACGTAGAAAGCTTATCCTATACCTGTAGACGTTTCTCTCGCAAAATGAGAAGATAGCTAAAGGGGTTGCATTAAGGTGAAAAAACACCTGGCAGTGACCGGCCCCCCAGCCCCCCCCCCATTTTACTTACCTGAGCTATTTCTGTCAGCGGAGACACTCTTTCTCACTCTCCACGGGGTCCCAGCTCTTGATTGGATAGATTGATAGCAGTGCAGACATTGGCTCCTGCTGCTGTCAATCAAATCCAATGAAGCGAGCCATGGGGGGCGGGGCCGAGTCTGGCATTCGTGTCTATGGACGCAAATGCTGGACTCGGGAGAGCGCCTGCAAGGTAACCCCCTGGGAGAGTGCTTCTCCTAGGGGGTTATCTGATGTGGGGAGGAGCCGTGAGAGCTGCTGGAGGACCCCAGATGACGAGGTTCAGGGCCACTCTGTGCAAAACGAGCTGCACAGTGCAGGTAAGTATGTTTGTTATTTTTTTTTAAACTAACCCTTACAATCACTTTAATGGCTTAATGAACCTACCTTGGCACCCCCTGCTGTAGTTATGCACAGACTCTTTGGAGATCATAGTCCTCAGGATAGACAGTTGAACTTTACCTCCCTATACCCATTATTCATTTCCACTTCTATAAATGATTGGTACAACAATGGGTACACAGACCATGGTTATTTCCCAACCATATATACATTTTTTGATTGTATTTTTCATTCACACCTACAATATTATTTTCATGTAATTACTAAAATGCTGTACTTCTTAGTTATATCGGAAAATTTTGCAAGATACGTCTGTAACCAGTGGCTTGTAGGCCACCTTTCTCCTTTACTGTAAGTCACTTTGTTCTGTTTTGTACCGCTGAGTACACTGTTGTTGTACTGTTCTTTTTTCTGTTAAACAAAACGAAAAGAGAGAACTTTGTTCTGAAATATCAATATCATGATAAAAAAAGTCTTCTTGTAAGACTTGTAAAATATTTACACTTTACAAGAAATATCATCTGAGCTTTGATTATACACATCAAGTGTTGGCTTAAAAGATAAGTATGTTTTTTATTTTTTCTTTCTGCTATAATACATATTAAAAAAAATATATAAAAAAAACGAATCAACTCAGTTTAGGCCGATATATATTCTTCTACATATTTTGTGTTATAAAAAAACAAAACGCAATAGGTGTGTATTGATTGGTTTGCGCAAAAGTTATTGTGTCTACAAACTATGGGAAAAATTTAGGGACTTTTATTTAATTTTTTTTATTGGTAATGGCTGCGATCTGCGATTTTTAGCGGGACTGCGACATTGTGATGGACATTACGTCATTCATCAGTTATAGGCTATAAAAATGCACTGATCAATGTAAACACGCTAGATTAAACTGAATTTATGCTTTAGAAATCTTTAAAAACAAAAAACAAAAAAAACAATGTCATCTTAGATGCAGTGCTGATCCACGTTCCACTATCTATACCTTTTGTCTACTGCCACTGCATACATCCTACTGCCTGAATCTAACTGGAACATTTAAAGGTGGTGGTGGGGATGTGAGTTTTGGATGGATGTTGGAGAGTTAAACTAAAAAAGAAAAAAATTATTTGGCATGTCTTCTAGTTAGATGCAAGCGAGCTTCCATGGCTGCACATACAATTATAAGGGTCTTCCAGACTTACTGATTGATTTCTCATTTATTTATATTATGATGCACTCATCACCTTCATACACTATATAAAAGTATTAGGACGCCTGCCTTTACACGCACATGACCTTTAATGGCATCCCAGTCTTAGTCTGTATGCTTCAATATTGAGTTGGCCCATCCTTTCCAGCTATAACTGCTTCAACTCTTCTGGGAAGGCTGTCGACGATGCTTAGAAGGGTGTCTATGTGAGGTCAGGCACTGATGTGGACAAGAAAGCCTGGTTTGCAGTCTCTGCTATAATTCATCCCAAAGATATTCTATCGGGTTGCGGTCAGGACTCTGTGCAGGCCAGTCAAGTTCCTTCACCCTAAACTCGCTCATTCATGTCTTTGTGGACTGGTCCAAATCATGTGGAGGTGAGGGGATTATGGCTTGAGGTTGCTTTTCAGGGGTTGGACTTGGTCCCTTAGTTCAGTATACCAAGACATTTTGGACATTTTCATGCTCCCAACTTTTTGGGAACAATTTGAGGATGGCCCCTTCTTGTTAAAACATGACTGCGCACCAGTGCACAAACTTCATGGATGAGCAAGTTTGGGGTGATGGAACTTGACTGGCCTGCACAGAGTTCCGGTCTCAACCTGACAGAACATCTTTGAGATGAATTAGAGTGGAGATGGAAAGCCAGGCCTTTGAGGCCTTATCCCCATAGACTCACTCCTAAACCTTTTGGACAGCCTTCCCACAAGAGTTGAAGCTGTTATAGCTGCAAAGGGTGGGGAAACTCAATATTGAACCCTATGGACTAAGACTGGGATGCCATTAAATTTCAGGTACGTGTAAAGGCAGGTGCATGAACGTTACACTTTTGGTAATATAGTGTATATTCTTCTAAAATTAGACTGAAGGATGTGCAGAATAGAGCTGGGAGCTAGCTTGGGGAGATCTGTCAGCTGATAGCAACTTGGCTCACCAGACTTCACATTATAACAAACCTCATTTACTGATGGGCAGACCTTTCAGTCTGCGCTGCACTGCAAGAATTGTGTTTTACATGTGGGGTCATGTGAACAGTAGGCAGATGGCCAGAATTATAGGAATCCTCTTAAGACCATTCTCTTTTTAAAAATGCTTCTTGCCTGTCTGTCATGCTGTTTCTCTGGTTCCATTACATTCTGAGTCACTAACCTAAAACACATATACAAATTGGGACTTCTTGCTTAATGTTTGATCCAAGGGTGCCAGAGATTATCAGGCAACTAGTATACACTGTGACTAGTTAAGACTTGTTAGCACATATATCCTCCAAGGTGTATGAAAGTAGCCGTACATTATACAATCTTTTTGTACAATTTTCCTTTAGATTTACCAAAACCATATAATATGGAGGTCAAACCTAACCACTTTCAATTTATATGCAATCAGGCAGGCCTTTGTACTACATATAAAAAACAAACACAAGGGGGCGCCTCCATCTAGGTGTAGCGATTTAATTAAAAAGGCTTAAAAAAACAATTAAAATGCACTCACAAGATACAAGTAGATCAAGGCTTGTCACAGACCCATATAGACCTTCATAGGATCACTGTGAGGCTGCAGAGCTCAGCAGGCATGTGGCTGGTTGAAGGAAGTGCAGCTGTCAGTCTTTAGGCTGGAACATAAGCATCAGCAGCTTCCAGAAGTGGCAAGATGGCTGCGGCTTCAAACAGCACCTCTTATGGCTGGGTGAAGACATGAATTAAAGGGGATGTGGCTACATGTTTCAGGGCAGAAAGGAGGGCCCCTTTATCAAACCATTGGAAACTTGACAAGCCTCGATCTACTTTTATCTAGTGAGTGTATTTTAATAGTTTTTTATGCCTTTTTATTTAAATCGCTACACCTAGATGGAGGCGCCCTCTTGTGTTTGTCTTGTGTTTTTTTTTATGCATTAGGATCTCAAGACCTAATTTGAGAGGAGCTGTATCATTTTTACCTGGTGTTCCCTACCACTCTCCTGGCCCTTTTATGTGCCCCATTCAAGGACGGTTGGGTTCCAGTCAGCGAAATAGCTTATTCTTTTTTATTTGCACTACATAGCTGAAGGTAAATCTAAAGGAAATTGAATAAGAATATTGTATAATGTATGGCCAGCCTAAAGCCTTATACATACTACTAGTTTTTTGGGTTGAAAAAAAAAATTACAGTACATAGTTGGAAGTAAATCTAAAGGAAATTGAAGAAGAAAATGATATAATGTATGGCCATCCTAAAGCCTCATACACACGCCTAGTTATTTGATGTTTTTTTTTTATAAAACACTCTTTACTAAACATTTTCTATCAAAATACATACATGTTTTATATCTAACATACTATTGACTGTTCTTTCCTTATTACCGTATATACTCGAGTATAGGCCGACCCGAATATAAGCCGAGGCCCCCAATTTACCCCCAAAAAAACTGGCAAACTTATTGACTCGTGTATAAGCCGAGGGTGAGACATGCCTGTCCATCCCTGTGTGTGTGTCCGTCCATCCCTGTGTGTCCGTCCATCCCTGTGTGTCCGTCCATCCCTGTGTGTCCGTCCATCCATCCCTGTGTGTGTGTGTGTCCATCCATCCATCCATCCCTGTGTGTGTGTGTCTCCATCCATCCATCCATCCATCCCTGTGTGTGTCTCCATCCATCCATCCATCCATCCCTGTGTGTGTGTGTCTCCATCCATCCATCCATCCATCCATCCCTGTGTGTGTGTGTATCCATCCATCCCTGTGTGTGTGTGTGTCTCCATCCATCCATCCATCCGTGTGTGTGTGTCTCCATCCGTGTGTGTGTGTGTGTGTGTGTGTGTGTGTGTGTGTGTGTGTGTGTGTGTGTCCAGCCTACCTGTGTCCCGAGCCTTTGTCCCGAGCCTCCGTCCCGTGTCGTGCCTTGCCTTCGTCCCGTCCCGTCCTGTCCCGTGCCGTGCCTTGCCTTGCCTCCGTCCCGTGCCCTCTTCGTCGGCGGCCATTGTAAAATTCAAAAGCCGCGCCTCCTCCTTCGCCTGTGATAGGCGGAACACTGAATTTCCCAGCAGCCTGTGTTCCGCCTATCACGGACGTCGTATCATCCTCGTCCGTAGTACGAGGATGAGACGACGCCCGTGATAGGCGGAACACAGGCTGCTGGGAAATTCAGTGTTCCGCCTATCACAGGCGAAGGCGGAGCCGGAGGCGCGGCTTTTGAATCATAGAATGGCCGCTGTCTGTCTGCTCGACACGCTGATCGAGCGGGCAGACAGCGATGACTCGAGTATAAGCCGAGGGGGGCACTTTCAGCCTCAAAAAAGAGGCTGAAAATCTCGGCTTATACTCGAGTATATACGGTATTGATAATCTGGGGGTTGACCCCCTCCTCGTCTCCAACCTCAAAGAGAGAGAGGAAAAGAAAAAAAGAAAAAACCTTTTATCCTATCTTTTTTTCCTTACCCTCCCTTACCTTTTTCCTTCTCCTCCCTTTCCCCTTTCCTTTAGTGTTCTCTATGTGAGTGATCTTTTTCATATTGGCGATATTAGTGTGCATTCATTTCTACTAAAAATACAAATTTCTTTATATGTGTTCTGTGTGACTTGTTTTTAAGTTTTTTCTTCTTACTTTCTCTTCTCTTTCTCTTTCCCCCCCCCCCCTCCCTCTCTTTACTTTTCCCTTCCCCTTCCCTTTTTATCCCTTCCCCTTTTCCTGCTATCAGGTTTGTCTTCTTCTTATGTGTTTAGTGTTGTGTGTGTGAGATATCCAATTTAATTCCCAACATTATGTGTTCTCCGTGTACCCCCTTCTTTGTCCAGCTCCAAAAAAAATAAAAAATACAATTATTTGATGTTAGTACAGCGATCTCCCCATTGCCTGAGAGCACTGGCAGGGAGCCGGTCAGCAGACCTTTTCCAGTCATAACCCTTTGGCAGAAGCTAGTTGAATGGTTGCGGTACACACAGGCCGATGCCGCCTGACATTTAGCCCATGCGTAGTAGGGCTTTAGTTTCATGTCAGGGCCCAGCGCTCTCGTGTTTCTCCATCACTTCAACATACTTGGTACTTTCAGGTATGGGTAAAACAAGTGGCACTCCCCCTGCTTCCAAAACGAAGCACTCGATGCTTAAGTAGCCAAATGCCAGACTTGATTGCTTTCTCTGTGATGGTTAGGAGGAGGAGACTGAGCTCTGAACACGTTTCAACTTTCAGAATGTTAGTATTTGTGGGGGGGACCCAGGGTGCTTCAATAATATATCAGGGAGACGGGGAATGGAGTGAAGGCAAGTACAGTTTTATGGGTTTTTGAGGGCTTAGTATAGGCTAGCATTTAAACTGACTGGTTGTTCCAAAGTTACATGGCACAGAGTTAACTAAAGCACTGGTTTCAAGCAAAACAGAACACTGCAAAAAAAACAAAAAAAAAAAACTGACAAACTTACAGCTTTATTGTCTCGACTTGACCGGAAGGCCTGTGGTATAAAGGAGTCACTTTCAATAGCTTCAAATTCCTTCACACGCTGTGCTTGTTCTATAAGTATGGCCTGGTCTGAAAGGTAAAGAAATTTACAGATGCCATATTAATAGAGTGCGGTTACAGATGAAATATTTATTTTGAGTTAAAATAGACATTAAAGCAAACCTGTAATGACTTGCAGTGTTAAAAAATTGCTAGCTGGACCATACTGCGGACACCTTAAATATAAAGCAACCAGTGGCCCACGACCTCCTGCTCTGGGATGGAATAGAATACTGTTATTAAAGGTAAGTTTATCACTAAAATCAGTGTGTATATCTGGGTATATCTGTTCTGCAGTGGTTACAAGGCTGCTTTCAAACTGATCCACAGGTGCAGAGAAGTGTACCTATGGGTTACCTGCACTGAGCCATAGACTTCTATTACCTGCGAGTTTGGTGAGCTTTCTGAAAGTGCACCACTACAGGATATAATAGAAGTCTATGGCAAAGTGCAGCTAACCTGCAGGAAGGCCACAGGTGAACTGAGCTGCACCCTACAGTGCGGGTAAACAATAGTGCATCAGTGTGAAAGCAGCCTTAGGCCCCTTTCACATGGTCAGTCCGACCCAATCGGACCCTCCATTCACCTGTTGTGTCCATTTACAAAAGCCTACCTTCAATCTGATCAGCAAAAAAAAAAAACAGTAGAGTTGGCTCTATAGAGTAGAGCGGGCTGTCATCCACCACTCTGCTCATTGTGGCCTGTGACCAGTTACCAAGTCGCTTAAGTGGTCCTCGCTCTTCAAACTGTTGGGCACCCCTGCCCTAGGAGGTTGGCACTTTTTCACCTTTCACTGCAGGTTACTGAGGCTACCCATCATATTTAGCAGCCAATACCAAGGACTAGAAGAAGGGCCAAAATAATTGCTATGTAGGTAAAGTTAGTATTTTCATATTATAAGGCCCTGAGTTTTTGGGATTCCTAAGGTGCTCTGGAAGGAGACTGAAGAAACCTTGTGGTCCAGCCTGTGCACGCTGGAGACATGGAACGTAAACACTATTTACACGCAGCAGCAAATTAAGAACAAACAAGATGAAAAAAACTGTCAAAGGAGAGCTTTCTTAAGTGCTCTCAAAACAGATTTTTCAGTACTTGAGTATGCTAGTAGGATAAATAGCCCATCAGCTTCAAGCATGTTGGGGACTCTAGGGGCAAGATTTCTATGCTAAAGTTCCTGGCTTGTTGTTCGCCCCCCTAAAGAAGTTTCACTCAAACAGGTGGTCAACTAACTGAAACCTAGCATCTTTTGATTCAATTCACTGGTATCCATTCAGTATCTATCTAATATGAAAATACATCTTTAGGCTGCAATTACCCTTTAAATGTTAGAAAAGATCAGGAGACTTGGACTTCCCATCAATCCGAAGAAACAGAAAACAATTTGTCAAAATGCTGAGGGCAAAATCAAGGCACTAATCTAGCTGCCTGCCCATAATTTATCATTAACCATTAGCTATATTTGTATGCAGTATTCATAATGAACCAACAGATAAGAAGTGACAGCCAGAAAGAAATTGCAAAGGGCGGGGACAGGGATGAAAATAAATAAATATATGGCTAAATGTTTCTAAGAGTTATGTCGATGACATTAACGTGGTTGGAATGGACTGCAAGGAAGTGAAATCCATTAGTGACTGATACCTTTTGACAAACACATTATTGGTAGATAAAATGACTTCCATATGATGTTTGTCAGATGTCAGTAGAAAGGACATATATATTTCATAGGAAAATCAAAAATAATGGATTGAGAAGGCTAGAAAGCAACAGAAATCAATGCTCACTTTGTAAAAGTCCTTGCTGAAAAATGAAAATGAAAAGACGTTCCAATAATGGTTGATGTCTTGCACGGAAATCAGACTGGCTTGTTTGCTGAATATTCAAAGCAGGCTTCAAATACACCTTTAATTTCTCATGTTAAGCTACTTCTCTTGGTCACTTCATCTAATCTACCGGATCATTTAGAAACACATTAAGATGCTAGGGTAAAGAGAATATGCCTATTTTGCCAATGAAAATTAGTTGTTCATATTTAACCTATACTAGACAAAAGGCAGGGAACTTCTAGTTTATTTTGGCAATGTTTGATGGTCATGTTCCCCAACACATACCAATAAAACATGAACTGTCATTAAAGCAAACCAGTCCTAAGCCTAATACAGCAGTTATAAACATGCCCTTCTTGTCATATGCAGACTTCAGCAAGTAAAAAGGTGATCCCAGCACTAGGAAAAGCAATGTTTGCACCTGCTGTTAATACTCCTTTTGTCACACATACAATATATATGGACCATAGAGTATAATGGTTCACCTCCAGAACCATTAAACTCTTTGGCTGCTACATTTGTGGTATATCACAGTGAAAGCATTGATGGAAGGATGTAAACTTTGCCTGGCCTTGTGCGGGTCACATCACTCACATCTAAGACATCTGTGATAGCGAACCTATCTTTTAAGGAAAAACTTTAATGTACATGTAGACTATATATTCCGTTCATTCCAGAGACAAGTCTTGTAGCAAACTTATATAACGCCAACACCAAAATCATTACATATACTGTACATGTATACACACAGCACTTTAGTTCCCTCCTACAGTTTTGAACATGTATACAGAAATTAAATCTGATAATCTAAAAATACCTACATAATCATAGCCGACAATTACTGAAGTTAGGCTATATATTATTTAAGAACCGGCAAGTGTATTACAATGGATACCCTTCTAGCTTGCCCTGCAGTGTTGGGGACCTGGTTTTAAATTAAAAAGGTCCTTTAACATTAGGCACTTGTTAATGAATGACCTATTACACAGTAATGTAAAATGTGCTGGATCTATATAAACTGATGATGTAATATACAGGTAATGACAAAAGGCAACAACAACTATAAGATCAGCATTAAAGCCCGCCAACTAGGTTTTTAAGATGATGGTCAGCAATGGTAGCCCTCGGTAATTTTACCATGATACATTTCCCTTAAATGTGCAGGAAACTTAGATTTACCTAAAACAGGACTAATGTTCTGCCTTGGCAGATAAAAACGAACATACCCAGTGGAATGCCGCACCACTAAACTGCGGATAAATCTACAGTAATGTGTTCCACCAGATTATATTTGAGAAAAAGTGCAGCTAATTCAAAATGTAACATACCAACTAACAAATTTCAGAGGCATGAGACAGGATGGCTTTCAAATAATAATTATTATCATAGTCATTTTTTGCTCTGCCAAGATATATAAAAAAGAAAAATCTGTGTGAAGCTAAAAACAAACACAATCACCACTAGGTGGCACTCTTTTCCAAGATAACATTTCATCAAACTGCTTCTAGTCTACCTGGAATTCATATTTTCCCACAAGCATATACTGCAATGTATGTTAAATGGGATGAAGGTTACTATTTTTTTTTTCCAACTTTCTGAACACTTAAAAAGTGCTCATTGCTACTCTATTATTTTAGGCTTTTTAAATGCGGTAATATATATTAATATAAACAGGGTATAGCACTTACGAGAAGGAGGACAAACCTGAAATCCAGTTACTTACCTGGGGTACAAAAATCTGATGGGTGAGGTGAAATGTCTTGTGTCTGGTACAGGAAAATCATTTAAATAAATAGGCAACACACCAAATATTAAAAGTAAAAAAAAAAAAATCGGAACCTCAATAAACATTTTAACATTTGGGGTTCTATATATGGTGTGCTGACTATTTAAATAAGCTATAATAAGGTGCTGTGCAGCCCCTGTAGAGAAAAGGGTCATGGAGCTAGGTGGATTGGACTGTATTGTCACAGGAAACTATCATAAAGGAAATATAAAAGCGGATGCTGCCATGTTAGCTGCCTGTCTTGTTGAACATCTAACTTAAAGTGGAAGTTAACCCTCCTATTATTTTCAGCCATGGAAGCTGCCATCTTGGCCTCTGTTTAATCTTCAACTGCCATGATGCTGCACATGTGATCAGTTATGACACAGGCCATTGGATGGTGTGACAGTTTGGTTGAGAGCACAACCAATGTAACAGTTCGCATTTCCAGCATGCCGGAATGTAACTGTTTTTTGGAACTAATAAATCGTTGGGTTTACTTCCGCTTTAAAAACTTTTTAAATTCCCTGACCCAGAAGTGCGGTCAGTACTTGTGATCTGCAATACTTCTTGTCAGTGATCTAAGAACTGTTGAAGCCAAAGGATCAGTAAGACAGCCAGGCAACTAGCATTTTCATAGATATTATTATTCAGGTTTTATATAGTGCCAACAGTTTGCGCAGTGCTTTACATGAGGGCAGACATTACAGTTACATTACAATTTGGTACAAGAGGAATCAGAGGGCCCTGCTCGTTAGAGCTTACAATCTAAAAATGTCTTCATTGGCAGCCTTTACCATGAAAGGTTTCCCTTAGGAAAGTCCGCACCATACACAAGGCACGGTGGGCCACCTTTCAGCTGTGGAAAAGGCTGAGTAAACTTTTGTAGTCCTGGTTCTAATATGGAAGGCTCTAGACACACTTGCATGTTTCTGAGAAACTCAAGCATTATAGAAAATGATTGCTGCAGGCGGTTTCCTCTGTTTTCATGCAGAAATTTTTTTTTTTACAGGTAACATTAAAAAGCTTACCTTTTAATCTTTACCTTACTAGCACACCCTGGATGCTGATCTAAAGGAATTATGGTTTGTAGTGCTATTCTTATCATATATATGATTTACTAGCAAAGAATAGACCGGCTAAGATAAGCTCATTGACTTTAGTAGGACTTCAGCTATTAAACAGCTTAGGAGACTGACATGGAATATGATACGAATGTTCCATTCGTATCATATTCAGTGTCAGTCTCCTGACAAATGGACACAATTACCTTTTTTTTCCCATATAGTGTCACAATTGCTGCCTAATGTATTTAAAAAAAAAATTATTAATGAAATATTATTAGTTTATGGCTCATTTATGGTCAGGAATGTCTCTTCTCTTCCCCCTCTATATTGTCAAGCCAGTGCTTTTTCTTTAGAGGAGTTAATTACTATATTTTTTTCCCCATCAGGCCTTTTACTATCCAGCCCCAGCATTGTTAGCCCACATTTGAGTGCAATACACTATGCTGCTATTGAGCCAATGCTGTCACTTGGTGTGACAAGCTCTGCACACAACTTTGCAACTACCGCTTTCTTGTCATGGGTGCCTATTAGCTCATCTCCATGCTCTACCCCTCACCCCACCCACATGTCAGGCTTAAAAGTTCTAAGATATGCTCACTAGTTATCCAAGGTCTAACTAAATCTCCCTATATTCTAGAAGCCAGCTCCAACAAGACAGGCACCAGCAACAATGTGGCATTATTCTGACATAAGCAGTTCCTAAATGCCAACCAACTAGTTAGCACTGGGAAATGGTACTTGGCATAATTCACAAAACACAAAGCACAGGAGAATTTGGGCTCTACTTTCAGGCAATGTGCACAAATCATTTGTCTGACAAGTAGGTAAGCTTTTCAGCTAATGATTACAATTATGCCTGGTAGTCAGGGGTCAAGTCCTGGGGAAAAAAGTGTGGGAACTCCCACCCAAGATCCACTCCCCCCACCAAAAAAATAAAAAATGATACGCTCATATGCACAAACGCTTCAAAAGTGTTATTTTTCATCCAATTTTCATATTGTGTGTATGAAGCTTAACTGTTAGTACACAAAAAAACAAAACAATCGTCAATAAATATAAATACGGTAATTCTCTGAATAATCAGCATTCATTCCATTGTGCTTCCATGCAAATGTGAACATCATGTTCTGATCTTTATTGGGGATGTTATTTTGTATATAGAGTGTTTATGTGGTGAATTTACACTTTTCATTGAACAGAGTTTGGATAACACAGGGTTAAACGGAAAGGTCATGAATGAACTGCACATTATCTGGACAGAATGCTTGGGGAGATAGTGATGTGTTCCTGCTTAGGAGATGTATGTTAGCTTGGGGGGGCTGCAAACTCTGCAGGGGCTCCAACACACACTCGCTGCTATTCCAACCCTTCACATATTTCCACATAAACTTCCCTCCTGGCATTAAACTTTGCCAGGTATTGTGCCCAGCTTACCACCCCAAACTGATGTTGCTCCCTCACCTCACCTCTCTCCCAGCATGTCCTGTGAGCAGAATAGCTGTGCTCCTCCTCTGGGTTCTCTCATCATATGGCACTGAAGATAGAGGAGGGGGGGATTCAGCGGGACACACAGAGCAAGTATGCAGGAGACTGGTGGGGAGATGAGGAGACAGAAAATCAGGAGGGGCCAGCGGGGAGGAGCATCACGAGAGGTCTGACTAAATACAATCTCTTAGCAGCAGGGACCTGATCTACCCGTCAGCTAGCTGTGATTGAGAGGTAGATCGAAGAGGAAGCTGTCATGGGGCCCTCTACTGGCAATTCCTGAATGGTCAGGTGTGCGGAACTTACTATTGTGAGCTGTTGGTGTAGCACCTCCCACACACCTTGCATACTTTAAAGTCTTGCAGGACACGGCTGCTAATGGGAACTGAGTTCCTGTTGTAGAAAAAGTACAGGAACTCCGTTCCCATGCGTTCCCGCAGGACTTGAGCCCTGCTGGTAGTAGAACAGTAGTAAATATTATACCACTTCTGAGAGTGATGTCACTGACCCAAGACCTGCATCCCCCAGTATAGTGATGCCTATGGATAAGACATCCTAAACACTAGAGCAGCTTCTCTCAACCTTTTCAACACAGAGGAACCCTTGAAATACTTCTCCAGTCTCCGGGAACCCCTGCTAAAAATTAGAAATCTACAACTCGTGATACATTAGTGTGATGGTTAGTGGAAAGAGTGGTTCTTACACTTGTGGTCATTGGGAAGAATTACCTCCCAATGACCACAAGTACATTATACATTAGTGTGATGGTCAGTGGAAAGAGTGGTCCTTACACTTGTGGTCATTGGGAAGAATTACCTCCTCATAGATAGCTAAAAATATCAATGGTGTCGGCGGGAACTTATCTTAGAGGCAGAAATGGCCCAATGCTGAAGGAACCCCTAGCAACCTCTGGAGGAACCCTGGTTGAGAATCACTGGACTAGAGTTTTTTTTTGTCCTATCATTGTTTTAACCAATCTGCTCTGCACCACCCTTCTCACACACTACACCCTCTTAAATACACAACAGTACAGTTTTCCCCTCAATCCCTTTTGCGAATTGCATCTTCAAATCAGCTCCATCTGCACCCACCCATAGCATATTTCATACATGCAAACTGCTTTTCTAGTAGGCCTTGCCCCAGTGTATCTAAACTTCCCCCCATAATCATGCAAGAGCTTCACAGTAGGATACAGAGATACTGAGTCTAAATTTTCCTTGCAGAAAAAAGTTCCTACTGCAATGATCAACATGCACCACGTTTTTTTTTCATTTAAAATAAATGTTATTGAAGTATACACAGATTTTTAAAATCTAGGTATCGTGCAAAAAAGAAAATATTGAAAAAGTTAAGGGAGGCGCAAAGCAGGATTAAAAAAATGAAGATACCTTTAAATCCAGGGGCAGTAACCGTACAAAGTAAATACATAGTAGGAACTGCTTTATGTAGATAGCAGCAAGGTATAGTCTTGTAGTAGGGAAAGTGGAGTGAACCTGAAGGGGTGAGATAGCTCTGGACTATGTAAGTTGGTACTTTATGGAGTAGCAGAGCTTGCTTTAGCGCAACATTTCATATAGTGATAGGACCAGGGCCGTCTTTAAGGCAGAGCAAAAGGGGCAGCTGCCCTGGGCCCTGTCGTTGTTGTAGGGCCCAAAGCAGCTGCCTCATACTTGCCAACTATCCCCATTTAAATTTCCATTGTCCCTTGAAGTTTTAGTCCCATGCTGTGTCCTGATATCTCAGTGTGAAGCGTTGCTACTAATGCTGCCTAGCTCTGCCCTATTGTTATGTACAGATGACTCACCCGCAGACCCTGTGTTTACATGTAAATTACCGGCATTCATATGTAAATAGCAGCATTCATATGTCAATAGCTGCATCCGGCAGCATAGATATGTAAATAAAGGCGGCATTCATATGTATAGCATGAGGAGATGATGTGCTGTAACCTCTAGCAACCAGAGAGCAGTATTACTGTACAGTAATCTCTAGCAACCAATAAACAAGCAGAAATATTTTGCTGTAACCTCTAGCAACTAATCAGTGAGCCACAATGTGTGCTGTAACCTCTAGCAACCAGTTAGTAAGCAGTAATGATACACTGTAACCTCTGGCAACCAATCACAATCACTGCCTGATCTGATACAGTAAACTGATTTTAAGTCTAGCTGCTATTTATTATATGTCTCAGAGCAGGTGGAGAGCGAAATTGTATGGGGGGGCAAGAAAAGGTTTTCCCAGGGTCCAATCAATATTAAAGACGACCCCTGATAGGACGATAGCAAGGATCATTTTTCAAAGGCTGTGAGAGTGGATTCCATACAGGCCTCCCACCTGTTTACAAACCGTTTAGTGGAACTATAGCTCTGTCCAGCTTTTCTTTGTATAATAGAATTCTCAAATCCTTGTTGATACCCATGATGTTACTCCTTTCTTGAGGATGGCGTGAGCTACCAGCAAGCAACCATAAACCCACTTTAAGCTCCCTTGTGGTTTGTTGGTATGGCTAAAAGCAGGTGTGGTCACCAAGTTTTAGGCCCTCTTATTTACCAAACCAAAGGAAGTTTGAGAAAACGTGGATTACATAATTTATTGGAATGGCATTATTTAAGCAGTTTACTGTGGGTTACAGCACAATGGGTATACATTAGGGTGATGTGCATGTATGTTTTCATTCACTATTTTAAATAAACAGGTCAGCTTTTCATAGTATCAGAATTTAAGTTTTCCCTAAGAAAAGGGACCAGAAGGTGTCTGATTTTTTTTTTCTTCAAATTTTTTATTTAATACAAGGAAGACCAGGGTACATGAATCAGTACAACCAAAAGTATAGAAGACAATACAACTGCAAAATAAACAAACAGCAACATTTCTATACCCATGTAGGCATAACGCCCTTCGTTAAGGTCTCACCGCTAGGGTAGCCTAGAGGGTAGGGTCAGTTTGACCCATATAGCTCCCGCGGCCGACACCGTCTCCTCCAGGGAGGTGAACAGCTCGTCCACGTGCGGGTGAGCAGCAATGTATCTGACCTTGCACACGTGGTCCCTCCTTTTTTATATTTTTTGTTTTTTATTTGTAATCTCAAACTCTCCCTACAGCGGTCCTCCCAGGGATACTAAAAGACCGGAGGAGGCCCGCTGAGCAAGAGTGTAACCTAGCAAAAGGGACAGGCCAGTAAAAGAGGAGGAAGGGGGGGAAGGGAGAAGGGGGGAAAGAGGGTAGGTAAGAAGGATTCTGTAACAATATCCCGAAAAGGCCATCACTCAGCGCTCCTGAGAGCACGACCTTCAGTGGAATACCTGAAGGCATTCCATGCCTGCCATGTCTTAGAGTACGCTTCCTGTCGGTGTTGGCTGGTGAGGATCAGGTCCTCCAGCCTGCTAATGTCATCTACTTTGTGTAGCCATTGAGCGACAGTCGGCGGGTTAGGGGATTTCCAGCTGAGAGGTATGCACGCCTTAGCAGCATCCAGTAGGTGTCGTATCACGGATCTGCCATATTTCCGGGCAGGAATATCCGTCATATGAAAAAGAAAATAGGCAGATGAAAACGGCACCTCCCTGTCAGTGAATGTCTGGGTAATGCGCCACACCTCTCTCCAGAAATTATGTAATCGGGGGCAGGACCAGAATATATGCAGGAGGGTACCTTCTTCCAAGTGGCACCTCCAGCATCTGTCCGAGGTCGTCGGGAAGATCTTGTGCAGGAGAGCGGGAGTTCTATACCAGCGGGAGATAATTTTAAAGTTTGTTTCCTGTTGTCCAGTGCATAGTGAGGATTTGTGGGTGTAATTGATTATTTGTCGCTTCTGACTGTCTGTGAAAGTGACCGCAAGGTCTTCTTCCCACTTGGCAAGATATGGGGGCTGGAAATCCCTTGGGGGTTCAATCAACATTTCATATGCCATAGACAATGTGTGGGCGAGGGTCCCGGTCTCTGTGCAGAGCTTCTCCAGGCAGGTAAGGGGTCTCTGTGAGTCAGTGGGTGGCGGCGGCATACTCTGGAGAAAATGGGATAGTTGGGAGGCCCGTAGAAAGTCAAGGCGGTATGGGCCCCCCGGGTCTGTCAAGTCCGCGAGCGTCTTCCATCTACCCAGTTGACTAAAATGGGACGCTTGGGAGAGACCCTGTCTACAAAGGTCCCGGAAACACTTGTCTCTGAGACCAGGAGTAAAATTCGGGTGACCGATCACAGGCCGCACCGGCGCGTCAGGTGTCGACAGGTCCGGGTCAGTTAAAAGGAGTGAGCAAATCTTTGCAGTATTGCCTATCAGTGGGTGACGTCTAAGCTCAATAGGTAAGTCTCCATAGCACCACGGGCTGCCCGTCAATGGAATGTCAGATTGGTCCTGTTCTAACTGCGTCCAAAGTTTGGTGTCCTTATGGCGGCACCAGTCTAGAAGTCTACTGAGATGGGCAGCGTAATAGTATTTCCGAATCTCCGGCATCGCCAAACCCCCCCGATGCTTAGGGTTGGAAAGCATACTCCTGGGTAGACGTGGATGCTTGCCCGCCCACAAAAAGCGGGTGAAAAGTGAGTGAACCTGCCCGAAAAAGGCCCTGGGAATATGGACCGGGAGGGCCTGGAGTAGATAGAGAAATTTTGGCAGGATCGACATTTTAAGAATATTACATCTGCCCAGCCAGGAGTGCATTCCGCCCACCCAGTCATCCAAAAGCTTTTGTACGGTTTTCAGTAAGGGGGGAAAATTAAGTTTAAAAAGTTGCGAAATGGAAGGGGGAATAAAGGTGCCCAGATACTTCAGGGCAGTATCTGACCATTTCAGCGCAAAGGAGGTCTTTAGACGCTGCAAACGTGCGGGTGGTATCCCCACGCCCATAGCTTCGGATTTCGAAAAATTTATCCGCAGGTTAGAAAGTTGGCCGTAAGCATGAAATTCCTGCAAAAGGGTCTTAAGGGATGTCTCAGGTTCTGCCAAGGAGAACATAAGGTCATCGGCATAAGCAGACACCTTATGCCTAGTCCCCCCGATCCCTATTCCCTTAATTGCCACGTTACTACGAACATGGCACAGGAAGGGCTCCAAGGTCAGTGCGAACAGTAAGGGGGACAGGGGGCAACCCTGACGCGTACCATTCGTAATAGGAAACACGTCAGAGAGCATCCCGTTTACCCGTACCCTCGCCGTTGGCCCCGAGTAGGCTGCTGAGATCCAGCGTATCATTTTGTCTCCGAGGCCTACATGTTTAAGGGTGGCAAACATAAAGGACCACTCAACCCGATCGAATGCCTTCTCGGCATCTGTGCCAAGAAACACACTCGGGGTCCGGGTCTTGGAAGCTATATGGACCAGGTTAAGGACCTTCGTAGTGTTGTCCCTTGCCTCTCTAGACGGGACAAAACCCACCTGATCCAGATGGATCAACGGAGGAAGATATTGTTGTAGCCTCGTGCCCAGAACTTTAGTAAAAAGCTTCAGGTCTGAGTTCAGGAGGGAGATCGGGCGGTAGCTCCCGCACTGAGATAGGTCCTTGCCTTCCTTGGGGATAACCGAGATATGCGCCCGCAGAGTAGTGTCGTGAAGTCTGGTCCCCGTCCCCAGCCCATTAAAGAGGTCTACTAAAGGGCCCCCCAAGGTCGGCAACAGGGTTTTGTAGTAAGCGAGAGTCAACCCGTCAGGGCCCGGCGCTTTACCCGGTTTCGTACTCTTCAAGGCTGCTTGGATTTCCGACAACGTAATGGGCTCCTCCAGAGTGGCACTCGCCTCCGGGGACAGGGATGACATTTTGGACTCGGTCAGATACTGCGAGACGACGGAGGGCGACGGCGGCAAACCGGACAGGTTGTACAGAGAACTGTAATAGTCCCTGAACTCCTGTGAGATCTGCATGGGAAGCGACCGTTTTTGTCCCGACGGGGTCACAATCTCGGGAACGTAGGAAGCCAAACGCTGTGCTTTCAAAGTCTGAGCGAGGTGTCGCCCGCATTTATTACCCGACTCGTATACCGTCCGTCTACATCTCTGCAGCGCAGCCTTAGCTCTGTGTTGAAGTAAGTCGTTAATTTGTGAGCGGAGAACGTCTAACTCCACGCCGAGGGCCGACGACGGAGATGTTTTATGCGTCTGTTCTGTGGCATGGAGCTTCGCTAGTAGGGAGTCCAATTGTTCAGTCCTCTGTCTCTTCAGTCTGGCCCCGTGTTTTATAAGGACCCCCCTGTTTACCGCCTTATGGGCTTCCCACACTACGCCCATGTCACTGCCTGGGGTGCTGTTCGTGGCGAAATAGTGACCTATTTCCTTAGTCACGTCTGCCAGAACTACAGGGTCCTGTATCAAACTCTCGTTAAGGCGCCACTGCGCTTGAGGATGTGTAAGGTTGTCTGACAGTGTGTACTGCATGCTGATCGGGGCGTGGTCTGACCACGTAATCGACCCTATGGAAGTGTGTGACACTGCATGTAACTGCCCGTGTGGTATTAGAAAATAGTCCAGGCGTGAATAAGTCTGGTGCGGTCTGGAAAAGAATGTGAAGTCACGTTCCCCCGGATGGAAAAGTCGCCAGACGTCGATAAGTTGTGCCGAGTGTAGAGATAAGCCTATACGTTTGCGCATGTCTCTCGATGTAGTAGATGTACCGGACGAGGTGTCTTCCAAAGGGTTGAGGAGGATGTTCAGGTCGCCCCCTACTATCAACTGGCCTTCCGCATAGCGCTGAAGATGATCCAGCCGCTTGTGAAGGAATACATCCTGGCGGTCGTTTGGGGCATAAAGATTTGCTAGTGTGACCTTCCTACCCCCAATCAGTCCCTTTAAATACAGGAAGCGGCCCTCCTCATCTGTTCGGGAGCCGATCAGCGTCCACGGTACCCTCGCCGAGATTAAGATCGTCACCCCTCTCGCTTTGGCTACCGCATATTTGGAGTGGTATGCAAAAGGATAATGTCGACTTTTAAGGAATGGTACACTACCGTCTCTGAAATGAGTTTCCTGGATAAAAACCACGTCCGCTTTGGCCCGACGCATGTCATGTATGAGAATCCTACGCTTTTCGGGTATATTGAGGCCCTTCGCGTTAACTGAGAGTATGTGAATGGCGTCCATCGCTACAAGTGAAAGAGTGACTAGCAAGTCAAAGGGTAGGGGTGGGGGAGGGGAGGAGGGGAAGGGGAAGTAAAAGAAAAGTAGCAAAACAGGGGGAAGGGAAAGGGAATGAAAGGGAGTTATAAAAATTGGGGAGTCTCGGGAAAGAAGGAGGGGCGTAAGAAAACTAAATAAGGGGGAAGGGGGCCGTCACTGTCCTGAGCGGCCAAATAAGCAAAACTAAAGTAGCCTAAACGGCTGCAACGCTCACCAGAGCTATCTCTGGTAACTGAGCGAAAACCTAAGTGGGAGCTGGAGTGAACCGAGTTGTAAGGGTGAACTCCCGGTCCTGTATAGCATCTCACCCCCGGCAACTAACAATCACATGTGAAAATAGATAAAGACAGACATAATAGTATGAAAACATATAAACCGGCATAACAGTAAAAAATTAAAAGCAAAGACAAAGACATTAGGTAAGCAAATGCATAGAACGTCCCATACGGCAGTAAGTACAGCCAGGGGGGAGGGAGACCATCAAGGTAGGAGGCCATATAGACCAAAAGGGTCTACCATGTGGGAGCGGGGGCCGCGGGGGGTCTTCAGCACCCACTACCGAACACTAAGTCCAGCCGAACGTGCTTCTCCCCCACGGCCTCCCCAAAAACAACCCCCTCCCCCCCAGGTGCACGCCACAATGCCGAGGCATAGGTCAATAAGAGAGGAGGAGACCCCCTCTCCCCAGCACCACTCGGTAGTGTGCCCTATCAGGCGGGAAAGGCTCCCGCAGGCTCCACAGTATACCCGAGGGTCTCCCCCCTCCCCGCAGGCCCCACAGTATACCCAAGGGTCCCCCCCCCCCCCACATAGGAAATTAAACAGGTCAAAACCTAGCCCAGTGCTCCCCCCCACTAGCAGCCGGCGCGGCATGAACAGGCCGCAAGTCCCCTATGACAAAAGTCCCGTTTGCCGCCCCCGACCTGGGAGCAAAAAGTTCCTGCAAATGGTGGACCCGCTATCCGTGATGGTGGGTTGCAGTCCGGTCCCCTGCACCAGCAAAACATGGATCAGAGCTGACAGTTTGGTCCTCCAGACAGCAGCGCGGTGCCCAGCGCAGTGCAGCACAAAACAGGTGACAGTAGTGGCATCCGGGGGTAGGCCATTGCAGGCAGCACGGGGCGGGCTGCACTGGCCGGGGTGTGGGGTTGTAGGGAGCGGAGGGCAGCATCAAAAAGCAAAATAAAAAACAGAAAAGACCTGTCCGGGAGGTGTCCCAATAGTCCGCGACAGTCGCCCACGCCAGAGAGGCCACCAGGAGCCCCCGGGGGGGGGAATCCCACGGGATCAGCGGGGGGACCGCTTAGCAAGGGGGAAGGTGCGGGGGGATGCCCAGAAAAACAAAACAAAAACAAGGTGGCATAGAGGACAAGGGGGTGCATACAACCATAGCAAAGTGTGCATATCACCTATGTCAGCCTGGCTTCCGCCATGTAGAAGTGGGACGAGTAGCTGGAGTGTGTGGCTCAGGGCCTACTCACGTGGGGCTCCTCCCGAAGCCGAGCGGTGTCTCCGACGTCCTCGTTGCTGGCGGGGGGCTGGGGGCCCCGGTTAACCGATGCACCCGATCTGCCCACTTGCCGAGGGAGTAGCTGTAGCCAGTCCGGGATCGGGATGGGTTCTGTCCCCAGAAACCGAAAAAGAGCCGGTAGGTCGGCGGCCGTCTGCAGGGTGAAGCTGCCCGCGTCTTTGCGGAACATGACGGACAGGGGGTACCCCCAGCGGTATGTGTAACCCAGCCGTTTGGCCAGGTCAAGGAGTGGTCGAAGAAGGGCCCTCCGTCGCAACGTAGAGCGGGACAGGTCCTGCAGAACACGGATGTTCGCCCCATTCACCTCCACATCACCGAGCTCCCAGGCACGTCTCAAGATGGCTTCCTTCTGCGCATAACGGTGCAGTCTGCACACAATGTCCCGCGGTCTGTCCGGGTCTGTCGGTCTCGGGCCGAGAGCTCTATGCGCTCTGTCCAGGGGGACCACCACATCCGGATCTCCGAGCACCGTGTGGATAATAGCGCCAACTACCGCACTCACGTCCTCCGGACCTGCTGTCTCCGGGACCCCACGGAGCCGCAGGTTATTGCGGCGGCTCCGGTCTTCCAGGTCCTCCACGTGTAGTTGGAGGGAGATGGCGGCGTCTCTGTGCTGGTCCCTCGATTGTTCCAGCGCGGTGACCCTGGCCTCCAAGGCCGTCAGAGAGGACTCCCCCGCTGTCACTCTGTCCGCAATACCGGAGACCTCTCCGCGGACCTCCTGGATGTCCCGCCTGTGCGTTTCCTCCAGCCGCAGAATCAACGCCTCAACGGCAGACTGTGTTGGGAGGGCCTGGAGCATGTCCCTAATGTCCTGGTCTAGCATGGAGGGCCCAGGAGCCGCCGGGACAGACATCACCCCCGCTCCCTGCTCCGCCTCCGCCATACAAAACTCCGGAGGTGTCTCCTCGCCGGGCTGGAGCGAGCCTGAGGGTTCCGAACGTGAATGCCTCGGTGAGGCCTGCAAGGCCTCTCGTGGAGCTGCGACGGCCGCTCCCGGTGGGGATCCCTCTCCGCGCCCGAAGTAGCGGCGGAACGAACCGGCGGATTTACTGTGGGGGGTCCCTCGAGTTGCTCCCCGTGTCCGGTGCTTCTTGGATGAGCTCATGCCGGTAGAAAGGATTATCAGCGCCGGGGCATGAGGCCTTGGACCGGGAGCTCCAAGAAAAAGCTGCCTCACTCGGCCATTCCTAAGCCACGCCCCCGAAGGTGTCTGATTTTACCTTTGATGATAACCAACCTACAATCCAGTGCAAACTGATTAGCAGCTCATTCTGCACATGTATTGATGACAATGGGTGAATAACATTTCCAAATCTGGAGGATTGAGTGGTGGTCTTACGGAGTATGTCAGAGGGTCAATGAAGGCTTTCAAATGACAGCTCGGTTAACACATGCCCGGCCGTGGTTTCAGAGTGATTTTTAAAAGGAGTCCAGTGTGGGTTTGTTCACTGATTCAGGTGCAAATTTTTACTTGAAATCGTACCTGAAATGGACTGAAAAATGTACAGGGCTCTTTTTAAAAATGCTCCATGGGCGACCTGCAGATATGTGAATCGGCTCCATAGAAAGGGCTGCCGGTTGACATGTAATGCGAATTGTATGTGGTTTAAAAATGCATCCAATTTGCATATATCTTAACACAGCCTAAAGCGGTAATGCGACGCTGTACCCAAACAAAATGTATCTCCTTTTTTTTTTTCCACAAGTGGAGTTTTCTTTTGGTGGTATTTGATCACCTCTGCATTTTTTATATTTTGCGCTACAAGCAAAGAGCGACAATTTTGAAAAAAAAATAAAAATTTTTTTTACACTTTGCTATAATACATATCCCCAAAAAATATATATATAAAAAAATCAGTTTAGGCCAAAATATATTCTTGGTAAAAAAAAAAAAAAGAATCGCAATAGGCGTATATTAATTTGTTTGCACAAAAATTATTAAGTCTACAAACTATGGGATAAATTTAGGGAATTTTTTAAAATTATTTTTACTAGTAATGGCTGCGATCTGGGATGTTTAGCGGGACTGCGACATTGCTATGGACAAATCTGACCCCAAATAACACTTTTTGGGGACCAGTGACATTATTACATTGATCAGTTATAATGCTTTCAGTACTGTACTTAAAGTAGAGCTATAGGCAAAACTTTTTTCCTTCATTTTAGATATAACAAGAGAGGGTTATATTACCCCTGTCAGATTGTTTTTCTCTCCATCTGTGCCCCATTGGGGAGCTTTCCCTTTACTTGCTGTCCCATAGCCAAACAGGAAGAGGAAATCCCTGCAAATAAAGGGAATTCCTTGTGGACCCCCCAGGACACCAGAACTAGTGTCCCCATTGGAGGATTTCCTTGTACTGTATTTCTATTCTGGGGACAATCCATAATTTGGGATTTTCTTTTACTTTCACTTTCAATGATTTCAAAATGATTTTAATCTTTTTTTATTTTATTTCAGGTTTACAAACACTTTAACAAAAAGGGCCCAATGAACGAGCCTGCATATACTGTAGTTTAGTAAAGGAAGTAGTAGGTACCTTGTAGAGCGGATTTTAAAATGGATTTTTACTTTTAAAACCGTACCAAGGCTGACAGATTTGTGTCTACCAATAGTTCTTATTATAAAAAGATTTATAGAAAATCTGTTGATTCCCACATCCACACTAACGGTATGGATTGAGGAATCTCCACTGCCAGCTATATTACCATAGTGTTTTTTCCACCCGCCTTAATTGATTTTAGAAATCTACTTTTGTCAAGCAGAGTGGCGTTTACAGGACCACCCATGGCTTCAATTTTGGCTGATTCAGCAGGAATCTGAGCTATGGGGGAAATTGGGAAATTTAGGCTACATTTAAATCCTTTTTTTTGGAGCAGAGCTTTAAACTGCCACTCTTCCCACAAATTGATCAATAAAAAAGAGACTGCAAATCTTTACCACACTGACCTGAAAAAAAACAAATTAACACAGCAGAGAAAAGGAGGCCACTGGCGGCCCAACAAACCAGGAAAAGACAAGTCACACTGGCAGCAGCATGCACATAGACTAATTAACATTGTATAGATGGGATAGTTGTCTGCATGTCATCTCCAGACACCCCATAACTACACAGAAGCTGTCACCCTGCAGGCCACACCACATTTGTCATGGAGATACACTGTTCCTCTATCCTCAGCACACACAAAAGATATGTAATTCAATGCTCAATTTACCCTTGTCTCGTAGGAGATTTTTTCCCTGCTAATTGATAGAAATTAAGCCATTAATCAAGGCACTAGCCATCATTCAAACCAGGGAAGATGAATACAAACTTTCATAATAACCACCTTCCCCATTTTAGTGTTCATTAGCATTAATTTTTAATGCAATTATGCTATTCTTTTACGCTGAGCTCATAAATTACTGCTCTTTTGTTGCTGGCTGGCCTTGTAAAAATCTAAAGTAATGCTTGATGCTGTGATCTTAAAGGCAATTACTGGGCCTTCTCTCTGCTCTCTCTGTATCCCCAATAACCTCCGTACTCCAGGCAAGGAGAGTGACTGACGTGCGTGCATGCCTTAACATGCACGGTACATGGCAACGATATTACTGACAGCTGAGATAGATTTTTTTTACAGTCTATAATTATCTACAATGTGTCCATAACACTAAATAGTCAGTTTAGAATTTGTATCTCTATACTGATGATGGCTACAGCTAAAAAAAAAAAAAAATTCAAAAGAAATTTTTTTCTCCACAAGCTTATGAAAACTAGAATTTGTAGATGTATGAATTTATTAAAGGAGTAAAAGCTGTATATCTAGGAAGTTATTGTTTAATTTAAAAAATTGAATACATTTTTATTTTGGTAATCACAGTGACTTAAGCGGGATATGCACTATACAACTTTTATTTGAGTTCCTTCAACTATGTAGTGCAAGAGCTTGCCTGATTGCATACAAGTTGAAAGTGTTCAGGTTTGACCTCATATTATATGGTTTTGGTAAATCTAAAGGAAAAAATGTAACGAAAGATGTATAGTATGTATCCAGCTTTAGGAGTTAGAAGCACTAAGGTAACAGTTTCAAATCCCGGTCAGGACACTGATAGCATAGAGATTGCATATTCTCACTGTGGGTTTAATCTGGGAATTTGGGCTTTTTCCAAACTCCAAAGACATGCTGGTAGGGAAATTAGATTTAGTACGTGTATGTATGCATATGAAATAGAGACCTTAGACTGTAAGCTCTATGAGGGCAGGGACTGATGTAAAGACGCAATATGTAAAGCATTGTGCAAATTCTTGCAGCTATATAAACACCATAAATAAAGAACGATATTAATGTTAGTAAATAAGGGGAATCTGCATTTACTTTCAATGCCCAGTCATTTTCTAACAAGAATACCCTTTTATTTTTTTCCTTTGCACATGATTAGGTAATTGAAAGTGAACATCTGTTGGCCTTTTTTACTAGCTTCACCGTGCCTTGACTCTTTTGGTAAATCAACCCCATTATCAGAAGAGACATTTTCCTGCATACAGCTGACTTCTGGGTTCCTGCAAATAAATTTCAGCAGCTAAATAATGCATTTTGGAAAAGTATTTACTACCTATCGTGTTTCCTTATACTTCAGCAGGCTATTCTTTGTGCTCAGTGAGCATTATTTAAATGTAGCATTCTGCCATATCAAAGCTATAGACACTTGGTGGACCTGTTCATAAAAAGAGATAACCTTCAGGCAAACATAAGTCAACCCAGCTTGTTCATAGGTTTGGAAACAAGAGAACTAAGTAATCAGATCTGGCCAGTTCACCTGGTTCCTCGGACATCCAGCTCCTGTAGATGGAAGTTCTTCATATAGTTTGGGTATAACTAACACTAAAAGACAGCTTCCTGTCAGTTTGTTTACCATTGTAAATGTCATGACCATATTTCCATATTCACCCAGGTTTTCTGGTACTGTGTTGACATTCAGGCAATGCCAGTGAACTGTCATTTAGAGAGCACCAGCAGGAGAGGATTGTTATGGCACAGGTGAATCCTCATCTTGAAGAAAATTGTGGCGGCGAATGGCTGATATATGATGCCAATTTTTCTTTAGGCCAATATGTTAGGCCGATTTATTTTTTCCCTTCATCTCATAAAATCGAACAGATACCTTTAACACTGGGGTGTTTTTCAGGCGCTTTTGGGCTAAAAATAGCACCAGTAAAGTACCTGCAAAACGACTCCCCTGCAGTCTGTGTGAGAGCCCTGAGTGCTTTCACACTGAGACGATGCGCTGGCAGGACGTTAAAAAAAGTCCTGCAAGCAGCATCTTTGGAGCGGTGTATACCGCTCCTCCATCACTCCTGCCCATTGAAATGAATGGGCACCGCTGCCGAAGCGCCTGCAATGCGAAACAGGCAGCGGCGCTTCACGGGCGAATAGTGCCACTAAAATGACGGTAAAGCGCCGCTAAAACTAGCAGTGCTTTACCGTCAACACTTGCCCGCTCCAGTGTGATAGCAGCCTTAACCACTACCCGGGCAGTGCACACCGATGTGCGTTGGCAGAATGGCACGGGCAGGCAAATTGGCGTACAGGTACGTCCATTTGAAATTGCCGCCCTGTCATTGCGTGCGCACCCGAGGCGCTGCGTGCTGGTCGGGATCCCCGCGATCGTCTCACGGGGATGCTGAATGGGGAGATGCAGAAGTAAACAGCATCTCCCCGTTCTGCCTAGTAACAAGCGACACTGATCTCTGCTCCCTGTGGGAGCAGAGATCAGTGTTTACTAACACACAGCCCAGCCCCCCACGGTTAGTAACACGCCCTTAGGACACACACAACCCCTACACTGTCTCCCCCTGGTTAACCCCTTCACTGCCAGTGTCATTAACACAGGAATCAGTGCATTTGTTTAGCACCGATTGCTGTATAAATGACAATGGTCCCAAAAATGTGTCAAAAATGTCCGATGTGTCCGCCATAATGTCGCAGTCCCAATAAAAATCGCTGATCACCGCCATTACTAGTAAAAAAAAAAAATATTAATAAAAATACCATAAAACTATACCCTATTTTGTAAATGCTATAAATTTTGCGCAAACCAACCAATAATTGCTTATTGAGATTTTTTTTACCAAAAATATGTATAAGAATACGTATCGGCCTAAGCTGAGGAAAAATTATTTTTTTTTTATATATTTTTGGGGGATATTTATTATAGAAAAAAGTAACAAATAATGCGTTTTTTTCAAAATTTACGCTTTTTTTTGTTTATAGCGCAAAAAATAAAAACCGCAGAGGTGATCAAATATCCCCAAAAGAAAAAAGGACGTCAATTTTGTTTGGGAGCCACATCGCATGACCGCGCAATTGTCAGTTAAAGCAACGAAGTGCCGAATCGCAAAAAGTGGTCTGGTCTTAAGCCAGCAAAATGGTCCTGTCTGAAAGTGGTTAAGTAATACAGAAAATTTCTAACATTTAAATATTTATTAAACAAAACAAACCTCCAATCAGTTCACTTGTATGTATAAAAAAAAAAAAAAAAAAAAAACTATATCTTGAATATTAAATACACAAAAACAGGTAATCAAAACATGATGAAAAAAAATGGGCTAACTTTACTGTTTTAGTTTTTTTTTTAAATCAGTGTATTTTTTCCCAAAAAATCTAAAGGTCTGAATGTTCCAATGAGCACTGTTGCGGCCATAATCTGGAAAGAACATAATTTCACCATAAACTGAATACTACTAGGTGCTCCTCGCAAGATTTCTGACAGAAAAGAATCATTCGAGTTATCCAAGAGCCAAGGACCACTTGTTGAAAGCTTCAGGAAGACCTGGAATTAGCAGGTACAATTATTTCAAAGAAAACAATAAGTAATGCACTTAACCGCATGGCCTGTATGCATGCTCACCACGCAAGGCTCCATTGCTGCAGATAAAGTTTGCTGCACAACATTTAGACAAGCCTGTGAAATACTGGGAGAATATAGTTTGCTCAGATGAGACCAAAATTGAACTCTTTGGAAGCCATAATACACACTATGTTTGGAGGTCAAATGGCACTGCACATCACTCCAAAAACACCATATCAACAGTAAAGTGTGGAGGTGGGAACACCATGGTGCAGGGCTGTTTTTCAGCATACAATACTGGCAAACTTCATATCTTGGAAGGATTAATGGAAAAATGTACCAAGACATTCTTGATAAAAATCTGCTGCTATCTACCAAGATGATGAAGATGAAACAGCAAGACAATGATCCCAAACACAAAGCCAAGCAAACTCTCCATTGGTTTCAAAGAAAGAAAATAAAGGTGCCAGAATGGCCCAGCCAATCACCTGACTTGCAATAAAAGATCTATAGAAAAAAATAAAGATCAGAGTTCACAAAAGAGGTCCATGGACCCTTCAAGATTTGAAGACCGTGTGGAGGAATTGGCAAAAATCACACCTGAGCAATGCATGGGACTAGTTTCTTGATACTGTAGGCATCTTGAAGCTGTCAGTACCAACAAAGGATTTTGTATGAGGTAATAAATAAATTTCAGTTAGCGTGTTCAATCCCAGTGTCATTCCATTTTATTACACATAACTTCATTACTGAACTTATTTGTTTTGGTTTCTTTTATGGATGGGTTGCATGGGTTGTTACCGACATGTGGTGAAAATTTCATTTCAATAGCATCTTTAGAAATATATTTATCTAGAAAAAATGGTGACATGTTCAGTACTTATTCTACCTGCTGTATATACATACAAACCATAGTTTGTACACCCTTTAACTTTCACAGACAAAATAATATACACTGCTTTTGGTTCATTGTTACCAAAGAAACGCAGCAGAATACATTTTAGCCTAAATGTCTGAAGAAAGACTTTTTAATTTCCAAAAGTTTTATAACAGAAACGAATGCCGCGTACACAAGATCGGATTATCCGGCGGACCAGAGTCCGCTGGACAATCCGCAGGTGTGTAGGCTCCGGCGGACTTTTTCTTCCCAAAAGTCTGGCGGACTTAGAAAGAAGTTTTGACTTAAAATTGTCTGCCGGACTGCGCCCATCTGTGGGGTAGTCCGCCGGACTTTTGAAATGAACAGACTTGCCCACACATGGATAAAAGTCAGTTCATTTTGAACGTGGCTCCAGGTAGAGGGGACTAGCGCAGGAAGTCAATGTCGCCACCTCCATCGGTGAGATTAACACCTCGCTAGCCCCATCACCTGGTATGGATTTAAAGGGGAAGCCCTACGCCGAAAAAACGGTGTGGGGGTCCCCCCAAAGTCCATAGCAGACCCTTATCCGAGCACGCAGCCTGGCCGGTCAAGGGGGTGGGGACGAGCGAGCCCCTCCCCTGAGCCGTACCAGGCCACGTGCCCTCAACATGCAGCCCCCCCCACCCCAAAGCACCTTGTCCCCATGTTGATGAGGACAAGGGCCTCTTTCCGACAACCCTGGCCGTTGGTTGTCGGGGTCTGCAGGTGGGGGGCTTATCAGAATCCGGGAGCCCCCTTTAATCAGGGGGGGACCAGATTCTGGCCCCCTACCCTATGTGAATGAGTATGGGGTACATGGTACCCCTACCCATTCACCTGGGGAAAAAAGTATAAATAAATAACACACAACACAGGTTTTAAAAATACTTTATTAGACAGCTCCGGGGGTCTTCTCTTCTTGCGTCTTCGGGGGTCTTCTCTTCTTGCGTCTTCTCACCGGACTCCTCCGTTATCTTCTGCTAGCACTTTTACTAGCGGAGGAGCCCGGCTTTCTCCTTCGTTGCCACCGTCCGGGCGTCTTCTTCTGACTTCGGAGGTCTTATCCCACTCTTCGGTTCTTCTTGCCGGGCCTCCTCTTTCTTCTTCCAGCTCTTTTACTGGCCTTTTTAGGGTCCAGGCTTCACCTGCCACAGTGGGCATACCCCTGAAAGGTTATTCAGGATCTGGGTTCCAAAGGGATGAATCACAGCTCTGGACCTTTATAGCACCCTGTGGTTTACTACATGTATTCAATAAGTGCCAACGCGAGCGCCCAAGCAGGATTCCGTGCCCAAAACAACACTGCAGGCCATTCCCTCAGCTTGGGGTCTGGGTTTTACTGAGGTTGCACTGAACCAGATGTACTGTTCCTTTTGCTGCTTTAGTAGACAGAGAGAAGTTGATTGAAGAATCCAATTAAAAATAATAGAATAGTTAAACATACTGTAGAATGATTTCCCCTGTAAGGGAGAAGAGGTCCACTACCCAAGGACAGTAGCAAAAAATGACCAATCACCTGAAAGTAGCTTGCGTCCTGTACTGTATGATGAAGAGATCTTATTTTATTGTTTTTTGTCATAAAGTCAAAAGACTTTGTAAACTTTGTAAAAAGAAGCAGTCATTTGTTACATATGGCAGATCTGTCATATTAGACCACTTCCCACAGAAGTTTATATCAAGTAGATTGTAGGGATAGAATGTAGTAGTTATTAAAGAGAAAACGTCAAGGCTGGGCTCTCAGCCCTTCCTTCTCTGTGCTCAGCTGTCGGTTAGCTGCCAATACTCATTCTACAGTGGCTCACGTGTTGATCATCTCCTGCTCGTCAGTCAAGCCCATACCCATCCCCTTCTGGCTATTTAAACTGCATGGTTCATTTCATCAATTGCCTTTACCTTGGTAAACATATCTAGAGACTTTCTACTGTGTTGCTTTTGAAGACTTGCCTGGCTGATGCCCCTTCCGTTTCCTGATCCTGTCTGCTGCCTCTGACTACACTGATCTCTGGCTTCCTGGTTTGTTCTGACTACCCAATTTGGCTACTGAACCCTGGCTATGTTTTGGCTACATTTACCATTTATGCAGCATTTTCTGTCTCTGTCTGTTTCATGGTTCACCTAGTGGTAATATTTTTTACAGGTTGAATGAGCAGGATCACTGCATGGATCAGTTTGCCATAGTGTTACAGATGTTCCCGATTTGCACTGTTCACCTGGATCCTCCCACTGTGGCTGCTCTGGTACAACCTGTGTTGCAGGCCGTCCTTGCTGCTGCTCCAGTCTCTGTGCAGGCACCTGCTTCGAATACCACCTCTGTATGAGGTATGTCTGGTTCTGCTCCGCCTTCCCCAGCAATTTGGGGAGATCCAGTTCAATGCAGAGGGTTTCTCAACCAGGTTGAGATATACTTTGAGATGCTGCCCCAGGCATTTCCCATGGACAGGAGCAAAGTAGGCTTCATCATTTCTTTTCTTTCTGATAGAGCCTTGGCCTGGGCAAACCTTCTATGGGAGACACAAAAACCAATTGTCCTGAGTTACCCAGAGTTGGTGGCTTCCTTTAAAAGGATATTTGATGTTCCAGCATGCTCCACTTCTGCTGCCAAGAGTCTCATGTCCATCAATGTACGAGAACTGTTGCCGATTACGCCACTGAATTTCGTACTCTGGCAGCAGAGGTCGTTTGGAACAATGAGGCCCTCGTGGCTGCTTTTCTCATGGTCTCTCAGATAACGTCAAAGATGAGATAGCAGCCCGAGACATACCTACAGATCTGGAGAAGTTGATCACGTTTGCCATTCTCATTGACTCTAGACTCAGAGAGAGACCTTCATTTAAGAAGCGCTTTCAGAAGCCTCCTCTACATTTATTGTGGCCAGACAGGTCACTTCTTGAAGTTTTGTCCTACCTGTCCGGGAAACGATTGCACCGGAGGTCCTGTAGGGGACAGACCTAAGGTGGCGTTGTTATGTCAACAGTTACCTTGAAGAATAAGCCTCTAATTTCAGTTACCCTTTCGTGGTCTGAGTCGTCCATCTATACACAGGCTCTAATCGACTCTAGGGCTGCAGACCTGTTCATAGACAGTGCCTTTGTGTCTAAGCACTTGATTCTGCTGCAGCTTCGTGCCACTCCACTTGCCATTGAGACTATTGATGGGAGTACAACTACAGCCTACCCATGTGACTCAGACTGCTCCGTTGTCCATGGCTGTAGGGGCTCTTCACTGTGATATAATCCAGTTTGAAGTAATTTCCTCTCCTCATTATCTGGGAGTTATTGGTTACCCTTGGTTACAGAGGAAAACCCCCTCTTTTGATTGGCTTTGTGCTGAGGTTCTTTCCAGATCGCCACAAGACATGTTTTCGGAAAGTGGCTAATGTCTTGTGCGCCTCTTCCCTCTCCTTCTTGCCAGAGTACTGCGGATTTAGCGATGTCTTAGACAAGGGTCAAGCCGGTAGTATGATTGCATAATTGACCTTCAACCTGGTGCTATGCCTCCTCGTGGCCTGGCTTACCCTTTGTCTCAGAAGATAAAGCTATGGAGGACTATTTTTCTGACGCACTTTCTCAAGGGTTCATCTGCAAATACTTGTCTCCTGCTGGTGCTGGCTTCTTCTTTGTGAAAAAGATGGTTTTCACTAAGCTTGATCAGAGAGGGGCATACAATCATGTAAGGATCAAGGATGGCGACAAATGGAAAACTGCGTTTAACACCAGGATAGGACATTGTGAATACTTCTGGTCTTTTTAACGCTCCTGCAGTTTATCATGAGTTTATCAACGATGTCCTTCGAGATATGTTGCAGCAACGTGGGGTGGTTTATCTTGACGATATTCTCATATATTCTAAATCCCTAGACAGCCACTACACAGATGTCTCCCGTGTGCTACAGAGGCTGAGAGATAATAACCTGTATCGTAAGTTGGAGAAGTGTTAGAGGAGTTCCATCGTGAACAGGTTAAATTTCTGGGTTATGACATTTCTACTGCTGGTTTTTCGATGGACTCAGAGAAATTATCTGCAGTTCTACAGTGGCATCGAACCCATAGGTCTACGTCTGTTACAATGCTTTCTTGGCTTTGCCAATTATTGGAAATGTATTCAGCACTTCTCTTCTCTGGTCAAACCCCTGACTAATATGACCAGAAAGGACAGCAACCTACATAATTGGTCTCCAGGTTCCATTAAAGCCTTTGAGTCTCTAAAGGCTGCCTTTGTTTCAGCTCCTGTGTTGGCACATCTTGATATGATCCTACAGTATCCTTCATTGTTGATGCATCTGAGACTAAAGTGGGCACCCTTTTGTCTCCACGTCCTACCTCAGAGCGCTATGCACCTTGTGGTTCCTTTTCTAAGAAACTGTCTCCTGCAAAATGCAATTACACGATTGGGAACAGAGAATTGTTCTCTATAATTTTAGCTCTTAAAGAATGGAGACATCTCCACGAAGGTACCATTGGGCCGGTCCTTATTTTTGACTGACCATAAGGATCTCACATTCTTGTCTGAGGCTAAACACTTGTGCTCTTTTTCTGTCAAGCTTCAATTACATCTCATTCTTACCTGGTACTAAGAATGTAAGTGCTGACGCATTGCCTCAACAGTTTTAGTCTGCTTCCAAGATTAAGTCGGTGCCTGTTCCCGTAGCACCTTCCGATCGCATTCTGGCTACTGTTCGCATCAGTTTCCCCTCATCTTTGGGTGACAGAATTTGTGCCGCTCAGATCCAGTCTCTTCCCAAGAAACCTGGTGACTGCTGCTTTGTCCCTGAGAATCTCCGCACTGCTTTGCTCCAGACTTACTATTCTCCCAAAGCGGCTGGTTGCCCAGGGAAGAATCAACTAATTTGGGCTATTTCTCAACAATTCTGGTGGCCTAGTCTCCATGCTGATTTAACCACCTTTGTAGCCGCTTGTTCAGAGCATGCAAAGAGTTAAGCTCCATACACACTATCAGTTTTTCTGCTGAGTTTTTCCTTCAGGTTTACCAAAACCATGTAGTGCAAGGGCCTGCCTGATTGCATACAAATTGAAACTCATAAGGTTTGACCTCATATTATATGGTTTTGGTAAATCTGAAGGAAAAACTCAGCAGAAAAACTGATAGTGTGTATGGGGCTTAAGACACCACAACACCTTCCAATGGGCCTTCTACAACCCATACCCAATGGAGAGAGGCTTTGGACCAACCTGTCTATGGATTTTATTGCAGAGTTATCAAACTCCCAGGGCAACACAGTTATTCTTATGGTGGTTGACCAGTTCTCGAATATGTCACATTGCATTCCACTAAAGAAGTTGCCCACATCCAAAGAACTGGCATCCATTTTTGCTAGGGACATCTTTCGGTTACATGGGCTACCCAAGGTTATCATTTCTGACAGGGATTGCCAGTTTGTCTCCAGGTTTTGGCGAGCCTTTTGTGCACAGTTAGGAATTTAGCTTTCCTTCTCCTTTGCAAATCACCCACAGTCCAATGGGGCCACAGAACGAGCCAACCAAGCCCTGGAACAGTTTCTATGCTATTATATTTCTGACCACCATAACAATTGGTCAGACCTCCTACCTTGGGCAGAATTTTCTCACAATAGTGTCGTCAATAGCGCTTCCCGATTGTCTCCGTTTACGGCGAATTATGGTTTACAACCATTTATGTTGTTTGACTCACTTGTTCATTCCTGCGTTAGAGGAGCATCTCTGCGATCTTCGTTACACCTAAGTGTCGGAAAAGGAGTCCTTGCAATGTGCCAGTGAGAGGTACAGACTCCATGCTGACCGCCGACGCCTACCTGCGCCTTGCTACCAGGTTGGGGAGAGGAACTGACTGTCATCTCGTAACCTCTGACTCCCCGTTTCCTCACTGAAACTGGCAGCAAAATTTATTGGGCATTTCTGTATTCTATGTAGGATCAACCCAGTGGCTTACGCATTAGACCTTCCTTCTAACATGCGTATTTCAAATGTTTTGCACGTCTATTAAAACCTGTGGTGTGCAACCGCTTCACCACCTCAGTACCATATCCTTACTCGGTGCAGGTTGAGAACCATGAGGAGTATGACATACATTTGATCATTGACTCACGTAGGTTCTGTGGGCACATACAGTACCTGGTTCATTGAAAAGGGTACGGTCCGGAGGAACGCTCTTGGGTCTCATCCTCAGACGTACATGCTTCTGTCCTACTCCATGCTTTCCATGGATGTTTTCCCCTCAAACCTGGTGGTCCTCTGAGGGGGAGCGTTGTTGAGGAAGGGGTTGTCAGGGCTGGGCTCTCAGCCCTTCCTTCTCTGTGCTCAGATTTCTCAACTGTCGGTTAATTGCTAGTACTCATTGTTTCACAGTAGCTCACTTGTTGATCCTCTCTCGCTCGTCAGTCAAGCCCACAGCCAGCCCTTTCTGGCTATTTAAATTGCCTGGTTTATTTCATCAATTGCCTTCGCCTTGGTCAATATATCTAGAGACTCTCTGCTTTGTTCCCGCTGAAGACTTGCCTGTCTGGTATCCCTTCTGGTTACTGATCCTGCCTGCTGCCTCTGACTTTGCTGATCTCTGGCTTCCCGATTTCCTGGCTTGTTCTGACAACCCAATTTGGCTACCGAACCCTGGCTATGTTTTGACTAAGTTTACAATGTTTACCATTTTATTAAAAGGTGTGGATTTTTACTGCATCTTCTGACTCCATGTTTCATGGTTCCTGACAGAAAGAGAAAGGGGGTTTTGTTGGTGTATGGTATATAATTGGTTATTTCCTTTTTTTAGAATGGGTAAAGTAAACGTTGTTCAACCTCCAGGTAGGGGCAGGAGGAGCAAGTTTAATTAGGCATATAAGGTAAAAATTGGATACATAAAATTAGAAAAAGAGGTATGGGGAACATTTAAAAAAAAAACAACTTACTTTGTAGTATAAAACATATCAAATAAATTCCAGGACAGTACAAACACCTTGGACCCCTTTTTGGAAAATGAAAACCCAAAGGTGATCTCATCACAATTTTTTAGAAATATAGAAATACTGAGGTTTTAAAACCAACCCATTATTGGTGGTCAACCACATTTAACCCCCCCGCCCCAGAAAAAATGGGTCATGGATGGTCAGTGGCACTTTACCTTGCCCAGGCACCTCCCCTATTATTGGTGGTTTCTGGGACTTTAAATCTCTTCAAAACAATCCACACCTTTGGTAGTCAGTAACCTCTAACTTCCTCCCCCTTCCCACTAAGAATGCAGCCTTCCTCCACTGCAGTCAGGAAGATTTTTTGTTGTTATGGTTGCATTCCTTAAATCTGTGACAGACCCAACTGGGGCATGGGCTTTTGGTGGGGGCTACAGGGTAGCCTCTTGCTTATGGGCCCTGCCATCTGAGGGAGCCATGAGCATTCAGGAATATTTCCTGTTACATAATGCAAAATGACATGGCATTAACACATTTAACATTTAAGGAGGCCATGATGGTCTCTGCCAACTTGAAACTTAGTAAGATGGATATAAAAAGAAAGCTGATTAATGAGATTTGGACAGCCCAGAGTCTTTTTGAATGATGGAGAACTGATGCCGGGGAGTCTGGGGTGGGCATTCCCTGACTAATCACGGCTTGTCTAGGGGCCTAGCTGTTAATGTGCTTACTGGTAATTAGTTAGTGTTGATTGGATTGAGGTTTAATTGGAACACTGTTGGCTGCTGGCTGATGATTAGATTGGTATATAAAGTTTGCAGTGTTTAGGATAATGCGATCAAGCTATTATCTGATTTTGTATGGTATAAATTCTGTGTGAATTTACAAAAAAAGAGTTCCAGTTTGCACCTAGGCTAGGGTCTTCTAGTTCTTAGGTGCAATTCTCAGCTAGAACACCAGGTTCCCAAGTGGAGGCAGCTCTATCTTGGTGGAGACACCCAGGTGGGGAGCGAGGCAGTCCATCACAATGAAGTGAAAATTCAGTAAAAAACAAATTTACTCTAAATCTACTGGCATTCACATTCTACGACTAATCTATTGAATCCTGTAAAGCAAAAATTGCTATAAATACCTTTTAAGAAGCCAATCCAGTCTATTATCCAGAGGCAGATGCTGTGTGCAGGAGACAGCCGACAATGGCAGGGAAATGCCTGGGAAGTGACATCACCCACAGACTTACTATGGGGCTTCCGTTGTTGATTGCCTCTTCTGCACACGCCTACACAGAGAAGCTGCCACTGACAGCTCAGCGTGGAACTAGACTGGTGCGGTTGCAAAAAAGGTATGTATAGCGATTTTTGCTTTACAGGGCTAGATAGATTAGAATGTGGCTGCCAGCAGATTTAGAGTTAGTTTTTGGCTGAACATCTACTTTAAATTGTGTATTTTGTTGGTTGTGCTTAGATGCAATGTAATTTTACTTTAAAGGAGCTTGTATTCAGTACTGTACAACTTAGAAAAAGTGTTTTAAATGGTAATAATCACTAGAGGTCGACCGATATGGGTTTTTCTCTGGCCGATGCCGATACCGATATTTAGAAATTGCCACGGCCGATGGCCGATATATGATGCCGATTTTTTTGGGCCGATATGTTAGGCCGATTATTAATTTTTTCCCCTTCATCTCATAAAATCTAACAGTTAGACACCTTTCCCACTGGGACATTTTTCAGGCGCTTTTGGGCTAAAAATAGCACCTTTAAAGTGCCTGCAAAACGGCTCCCCTGCAGTCTGTGTGGAAGCCCCGAGTGCTTTCACACTCAGGAGATGCGCTGGCAGGACGTTAAAAAAAAAGTCCTGCAAGCAGCATCTTTGGAGTGATGTATACCGCTCCTCCACCACTCCTGCCCATTGAAATGAATGGGCACCGCTGCCGAAGCACCTGCAATGCGATTTGGCAGCGGCGCTTCACGGGGACATTTAACCCCTTCCTTGGCCGCTAGCTGGATTATAAGTGCCCTGCTAGCAGCCGAATAGCGCTGCTAAAACTGGCAGCGTTTTACCGTCAACGCCTGCTCGCTCCAGTGTGAAAGTAGCCTTAAGTGATACAGAAAATTTCTTACATTTATTAAACAAAACAAACATCCAAACAGTTCACTTGTATATATATATATATATATATATATATATATATAATTTTTTTTATATATATATATTACACAAAAACAGGTAATCAACACTCTTGGATGAAAAAAAAAATGGGCTAACTTTACTGTGTTTTTTTTTTTTTTTTAAATCGGTGTATTTTTTCCCAAAAAAATTGAGTTTGAAAAAGCGCTGCGCAAATACCGTGTGACATAAAATATTGCAACAACCGCTATTTTATTCCCTAGGATCTCTGCTAAAAAAATATATATACGTTTTGGGGGTTCTAAGTGAATTTCTAGCAGAAAATACACGATTTTTATTTGTAAGCATCAAGTGTCAAAAAAGATTTAGTCTTTAAATGGTTAAACTGAGAACTTCTACACACTGAGATGAATTCATTCATTCAAGTGTAAACATTGTATCTTTTTGCTCTTTTCTTGGCAGACTGCCCAGAGAGGAGACAAGTCTCTTCACTTAAGTCTCCAGGCAACTTGCACTGACTTCTATTACTGAAGTCATTTGCAAGTAGCGCTGAATATATCATCGGCCTTTTTTAAAAGCACAATCGGCTGATGCCAATTAATTAAAAAACGCCAAATATTGGCCGATATATCGGTCGACCTCTAATAATCACTACTTTTTAGTAACATCAGTTACCTGCATTATCAGTTCCCTTTGTTGTATATTTGTTTTGCCATGCAATAAGGGTGGCAGCTGCCCTCAAGAGAGGCTGAAGGTACCATTCTATGACACTCAGTCTTGGTTTTTGTTTTGTTTAATGCATTTGGAATGTTAGCTGGAGTATGGGGATGATAGAAGGGATTTTATATACAGATGGATTACAAATAACTAGTTAGAGCCCAAATATGATTACAATTTCTTCTGAAAACAAATATATACACATGCATATGTATATAAACACAGCATCATTTTCTACACACATAGACCTATACATGTACAAAATAACCCAGATGTGGTAAGTATGACATTTGTGCTATATATTCACTGGAGGATGTAATCTCACACACTTCTCCTAATGGGCACCGATAAGAACATTTTTCATAGAGAAGATAAGTAGCACAAGATGGGCTGAGCTGTCATGTACAATGTGTCGATTACACCAGATCATGGTATTGCAAAACTTGGGACAAGTGCAAAGGTCTATACATCACTAACCATCAATGACATGTTAAAATTGATTTTTATTGACTATAAGCTTTCATAGCACAAAAATAGGCTTGCAGTCCTCGTACATCCATTCCCTTTGCAAATTTTGGAACACAAAATCCTGGAGTAATTTCAGAAGTAATATATGTTTATTGTTAAGTAAACCTGTCACTAGCATGGGAAAATCAGACTAGGCATATAATCAAATAACTGCATAAGCAGAAGTTACCTTCTCCCTTAGGACCCTACCTGCTGACAAAAAAGGAGGTGGTAGAGTAGGGCTATGATAGACTAACAAGAAAAGTCAAGATCTGCATATAGCTTCAACTGTCTAAATTTCTGTATTTTACTCATCATTCTGATTTGTTGTTTTAATGAAGGTAACCTCTACTTATGAGTTGTTTTTTTTGTTTTGTTTTTTATATATGCTCAGTTTGAATAGCCTAGGTGGACTTTTTTTTAATAACCGTGGTTCTTAGTTTTAAAGTGTCAATAAACCCACATCATAAAAAACTCAATCATCAAAAGATGCTGTGTTACATGTTTGTTCATACTCACTTGGTCACTATGAGATTTGTTTTCTGTATTCTTCAAAAAACCTAGTTAATCCTGCTGGTCTCTGTCTCTACCTTGTATTCATGTACCCAATTCAGTTAGGGATTTTGCAGCTGTGGTGGCAACTCTGCACATGCTTAGTTTTAATTTTGTTTTTATTCTGAGGATTTCCTCCCTTTTAGACACGTGTTTATTCATTTCGGTCTGAAAACAAACTTTGGACAAGTTTTGGGTTCGGATACGTCTGAATCTCCGAATGAAATATTGATATGATATTAACGAATTTGGTTGAAATTCTTTAAAATTAATTTGTATTCTAATGAATTCCAAATTTTTAGAATGATTAGAATTTGGATTGGTCGAAAAATGATCGACCGATTCAAATTCAAACAGGGATATCTTGGAGGCTCACCACTGGAGAAAAGTGGCCATTTGCTCTTTTACCACTAATAAGTCCCCGGGACAGGGCAGACTACCCGGTAAATGGTATAAAGCTTATGCCTCACTGCTAGACACTAAATTGCAACAATTGTCTGCCTATTGCTTGGAGGCTGCCAGACAGTATGTATCAAGTGCATATAGTGCTATTGCCAAAACCGGGTAAAGACGCGACTCATTTCTCCTCATACAGGCCTATATGTTTGTTAAATTATGATCTTAAATTCCTTTACAAAGTTTTAGCAAACAGATTTTTTTTAATGAAGGTTTTGCTATCTCTTATTGACATTGACCAAGCTGGCTTCATGCCTGGCAAATACACAGACAAATATCAGAAGGGTTCTCATACATTTTCTCCTCCAACCTGACGAGACTGCCACAAGTGTGTTGGTAGCACTTGACATTGAGAAAGCCTTCGATACAGTCCGCTGGAGTTAAATGATGACGGTATTGGAACGATTTGGTTTTGGCCCTATATTCAGGAAGTGGATCAATTTGCTATAGAAGGTTCCAGTGGTGTAAATTAAAAGGGCACCGATCCAGAAGGGCACAAGGCAGGGGTGTCTCCTTTCCTCTGTTTGCTCTGATTATGGATACCTTGGTAGAGGTGTTGCAAGCATCGGCTGGAGTGATCAGGATCCCTGTGGGCTCTACTGTGGAAAAATTGGTGCTTTATGACGATGATCTCATCCTTTTTCTTAAGGATCCTGGTCCCTCACTTTCAGAGGCTCAGCAGATCCTAGCTAACTTTGTGGAAATTGCAGGCCTACATACTAACTGGAGTAAATCACTTATCCTTCTGATAGATCTGGGCGAAGATACTGGCTGATCCCAATCTACCCTTACAGTGGGCAGATATTATTAGATATCTAGGGGTTAATATCTTGCCTAATGTTAAGGATTTTTGCAAATTCAATTTGATTCCAGCACTACAGCGGGGAAAGCAGAAACTGAAGACCTGATCCCATCTTCACTTATAGGCAAAATTAACTTAATAAAAATGAAAATTCTCCCAGTCTTGCTGTATGGTTTATAGCACTTTCCTGTTTTTTTTAAACGGTTGGAATCCCTTATAACCTAGTTTTTATGGCAATCCCACCCAGCTAAATCATAAACATGGATAGTCGCAACAAACATTAATGTAAACCAATCACCTTCAGATACACCAACACCACTATGTGCTGTGCCAAATACACAATAATGTTAATGTATTAAAAAAAAAAAGTGTTGATTAATTAAAAAAAAAAGAATTAATAAATTGGGAATTTTTTTTGCAGAAGGCCGCCTCAAGAAAGGTCCATTGAACAAGATCAAAAAGCTTTGTCAGCATCTAAGGAGACCCCTAACCCCAGGCTGTCCATAGCTGCCAAACCATGTAAGTGAACAGATTACAGCTATTGATATCCATTCCCCTGCTCAGCATAAACCCAGACTGGTCCAGATGTACCAAAGCTGATATAATCATATTTAGGTGGTTAGACAAAATTTATCAGGATTTTTGCATCCACATTCAAGAGTGAAATCGGTCTATAAGAAGAGTACACGTTAGGGGCCTTGCCAGGCTTAGGGATCACTACAATCACTGCATCCAACAAGTCGGCAGGGATTCAAGGGATTGAAGAAGAAGCGAATGGAGTGTGAGAGCTAGCTTGTCAGAGAATGTTTTGCATAATTCTATTGGGAGACAATCAGATCCAGATGTCTTCCCAGACTGCAGAGTGGATATAGCTATTTACACTCCCTATATAACCCCTCACACTACTGGGAGCGCCTCAGTTTTGTAGCAAAGCAATACACGTGTATACCAAAGAAGGGAGGGACCTCTGTGTCCCGTGATGTACTTCAAAGAAAAGGATTTTTACAGGTAAGCTGTTATAAAACGTATATTTTCTTATTGTACATCACGGGACACAGAGCCATAGTAGTTAGTATGTGGGATGCCCCACAGCAATGCCAACTGAAGGGAGGGAGACACAACAAAAGTAGGGCACCAAGAGACAAGGGGACTTATAGTGCATCCTGCAGTATACTGCGCTCAAAGGTGATATCCTCATGACTTTTACATCTTCTTGATAGAATCTGGTAAATGTATGGACTGAAGACCAAGTTGCGGCCTTGCAGATCTGAGCCATGGAGGCTTGGTGATGCACTGCCCAAGAAGCACTAACAGCCCTGGTGGAGTGCACTTTAATATGAAAAGGAGGAATTTTCCTCTTTAAACCATAAGTTTGAACAATCACTTGACGAATCCATTTAGAAATAGTAGATTTTGACACTGCCTGTCCGCTTTTAGGACCGTTTGGCAACGCAAACAAAACATCTGTTTTGTGAATCTGAGCAGTCACTTTCAAATAGACCTTGACTGCTCTCAACACATCAAGAGAATGTAGTGACCTCTCTTTCACAGAACGAGGTTCTGGAAAAAATGAAGACAGAACAATATCCTGGTTTAAATGAAAACTTGACACTACATTTGGTAGGAATTTAGGATGAGGCCGAAATACAACCTTATCCTGATGAATAATCAAAAATGGCTATTTACAAGAAAGAGCAGCCAACTTTGATACTCTTCTTGCAGAAGATATGGCAACCAATAAAATGATTTTCCTCATCAAGAAGACTAAGGCAATTTCTCATATTGGCACAAAAGGCCGTTTTTGTAATGCCGACAGGACTAAATTTTTAGTCCCAAGGGTTCAGGGGTGGCCTAACTGGAGGATTAATCAGTGTTACCCCCTGAATAAAGTTACGAACCAGAGAGTGTGAAGCAAGTGGTCGTTGGAAAAAACACAGATAAGGCCTACACCTGGCCTTTGATAGTACTCAAGGCCAGCTTAATTTCTAATCCCATCTGTAGGAATTCAAGGATCCTACCTATGACATATCTCCTGGGTGCCAACCCCTGGATTCACACCAGAAGACATATGCCTTCCAGTCTCTATAATATACGACTCTGGAGACTCTTCCTAGAATTAACCAAAGTAGAAACTACTGAAGCTGATAGTGCACAGCCTTTCAGAATGTGGGTAAGGTAGGATGGAATACTGGACCTTGCGAGAGAAGGTCTGGCCCTAGTGGTAGGGGCCAAGGGTCCCCTACTGCCATCTTTATGATCTTGCCAAACCAAGATCTCCTGGGCCACAAGAATCCCCACCTTCCCTTCTTGCTTGAACCTGCGAATAAGGTGCAGAAGAAGCAGAACAGGAGGGAACTCATAGATCAGTGAAAACTGATTCCATGGAAAAACCAAGGCATCTGTTCTGTATGCCAATGGATCCTTTGTCCTTGACAAAAAGTTGTTGCTCTTGTTGTTGAACCTGGACGCAAACAGATCCACATCCGGAACTCCCCATATTTGACAAATTGACAGAAAGATGTCCAGGTGAAAGGACCATTCTCCCGGGAACAATTATTGGCCACTCAAGATGTCCACCTGCCAATTCTCTATCCCTGGAATGGCAATTGCTGATAGGCAAGGAATGTTGTTTTCTGCCCAAGATAGAATATGATTCACCTCTCTCTGGGCCGCACGACTTCTCATGCCCCCTTGGTGATTAATATAGGCCACTGCTGTGGCATTGTTGGATTGGATCCTGATAAGACAATTCCGTAATCTGAGCTTTCAAGCCTCTAGGGCCAGGCATACTGCCAGAATCTCTAGAATATTGATGGGCAAGGTCATCTCTGATTTGGATCATTTCCTTTGGACAGACGCTTCTTCCAGGGCTGCTCCCCAGCCCAGAAGGCTGGCATCTGTTACAAACTTCCAGGTAACTGGTAGAAAGGATTTTCCTTTTTGAAGACTCTTTGATATCAACCACCAACTGAGTCCTGATGCACTTCGGGGGATAAACACATTGGGAAATCTAGAGCTTGGACCTTCTTGTTCCAAGTTGACAGGATACTGTTTCGCAGCAGTCTTGAATGAAACTGCGCATAAAGAACGGCCTTGAAAGAAGCCACTATCTTGCCCAATAATTCCATGCAAAATCGAATAGAAGGATTCTTCTTTGTTTTGACCAACTGAATCATTTCCTTTATGGAATGGATCCTTTTCTGGGGCAAAAACACCTTATGAATGATCAGCCCCAAGTACCGCAATCTCCTTGATTTTAAGGAGGATTTCTCCAGGTTGAGAATGCAACCTAGGTATTCCAGGTAGCTGACTGCGGTGACCAAACTTTGGTTTAAGTGGGCTAACTGATCTAGCAAGAGTAGATCGTTGAAGTAGGCTAGTATCGTTATACCTTGAGCCCTTAGCCTGGCTAAAGGAAGTGCCAGGGCCTTTGGAAACCCTCAAGGTGCAGTAGCTAGACCAAACAGCAGAGCTACAAACGGAAAATGAAGCTTTTTTCTAACTCGAAGCGTATACATTTCTGGTGAGCAGGGTAAATCGGCACATGGAGATAAGCATTCTTGATGTCGATTGACGCCAGAAATTCTCCCCCTTGTAGGATGGAGACTACTGATTGGATTGACTCTATGCGAAAAGAACGGGTATTCAAAAACTGGTTTAGATCTAAAATGTATCTGATATCGCCGTTTGGTTTTGGAAATCTGAAAAGGTTTGAATAAAACACTAATCTTTGCTCTTCCAAGGGGACCGCCGATATCATTCTTGAGACAAGAGATGATCCAAAGCTAGAAAGAGAGACTTCTTTTTCACTGGATCTCTGGGAACGCTTGAGAAAACAAGGAGACAGGAACTCCCGGAACTCTAGTTTGTAACCTAGAGAAATTGAGGAAGCCACCCATCTGTATTGACATTGTTCCTGCCAGACCCTTTAAAACTGTGGAAGTCTTCCCCCTACTTGAGCGAGTTGGGGCGCCCCTTCATAAGGAAGCTTTAGTATTTTGTTTTGTGAGTTTCCTCCCCCAGCTCCTCTTTTGGCCCTGGGACTGACCCTGAGGTTTAACCTCTTGAACCTAATGGTGGAGGCTGTCGTGACTGCCTGAAGGCTGATGCCCCAGGCACTGGAGAAGAAGCACGTTTAAACGAAAAATCTTCTTAACCGGTAAAAGGGTACTTTTCCCATTAGAAATTCTTTGGATATACTTATCCAGATCATCTCCAAATAACCGTTCACCATGAAATGGGAAATTGGCCAAGAGCTTTTTGCATTAAATTTGGCTGACCAATTTTTCAACCATAGGATTCTACGCACATGTACCAGCCCTAACATGAGCCGTGAGGCCTGGAGAAGAGAATCTTTCATAGCGTCTACTGTAAAACACAACTCTTCTGATATCCTGGCCAAATCCTGGGCCTGCTGATCAGGCATCACCTTGAGTACCTCTATAAACTGGTCCTCTATGGACTGAGATACTCCAATCGCTGACAGCGCAGGCTGAACAACTGGAGAGGACTAATTCAGTGAGAGACTGTCCATATTATGTTCTTTGGAAGGGGAGACATCAGTCTCTTCCTGGTCCTTTGAGAGAAATTCGGTATCTCACCCATTGTTCCTCAGCACGAGGGTCCTGAGCAATGGATGGGGACCTGTTAAGCTTAGTCCCACTCTGGGATGCGATTCAAGCATAAATTTTTTGCTCCAAACTTAAAATGGTCAAAGAAAAAACCTCCTTAGTAATATACATAGGGGTTGCAGTGTTAAGAGCAATTGCAAGACTTGCCCCTCCTAATGACTCACTCTGACCAGCCATATTACTCTCAGGGGAGGATGTCATCTTTT